>NW_022987828.1:3246339-4446339 GCF_902827165.1 Trematomus bernacchii | reverse complement strand
TAGGGATGATGATGTTGCAAAGCTAGCAAATGAGAGAGGTGGGGGGGAAGGGGGGGGGGGGGGGGGGGGGGGAGGGGGGTGATCGAGAAGCATTAATCACGCAGGGAAACAGTTGATTGAGGATGCCTTGAAAAGACAGAGCCATTAGTCTGTGTGCCTGCAATGGTGATAATCTGATTGTAAAAGCTGTTAGGCTAAAACAACATGCCCCACTGACCACCATCAGAGAGGTCCGTAATGGTACTGGAGCATTTCCTGTACAATATAGCATGTTGTCTGCCCAGGGATGAGGAACTTTGGTGATGATCATTTGATGAAAGAATGACAAAAAGTCTTTGTAAACTCAACAATGGGGGAGAACAATTACAGTAAACAGTTCACTTTGTATCAAAGGGAGTGAGGTGGAGAATAGTAGGATTATAGACTATGAGAGGAGTTCATGTAAGGCAGTAAAAGTGGTACTGATGAGGGGATGAACAATGAGGAAGCCAGGCTGTGATGGAGAGTATAGTGGCCGAGCATGAATGAGGGTGCAGTGTGTCTTAGCAGCCAGCCTATGGTGGCATCGCGGTCAGGAGGCCTGCTGCTTTAATGGTCCATAAATCTGTGTGGACTGGCTGGTCTGATGCCGCCCCAGTGAGACCCTCTCATGCGGAAAATGAATCAGACCATTTTTACGGAGCGCAAGTGTGGAAGCTCTCACCCTCCCCTCGCTGCCAGCCAGCCGATAAGAGCTGCCGCACACGCACGGCACTCCATTTCAGCAGGTCTGGAGCTCATAAAACTCTCTATTAGTGACAACCCCTGTTTGTGTGCTGCTCTTCATTCATCTGTCCTCTTGCCTTTGTTGTTCTCTCTCTCTCCACTTTCTTTTTTCTCATTACACCTTGCTTTGGTTTCTGAAGTGGAAACACAGATGTTGACACTTTGGTACACAGCTAGTAAAGAGGTGAAAACTGTAAAGATAAATTACATTCCAGGACAAACTCTCATTGTTAAAACAATGAACAGAATGGCCCGGTTATAGGTATACTTTATATTTAATACACTTTTTTTTTTTCTTTGTCAAACACAAATCCGAAAACATGGCAGGTATTGTATCTCTACGTCTTTTTTTCTCCTGATTGATATCTTATACATATTTAAACAAGGCATGCTCTTGTATATTTTCTCTGGATTCCACCTTATCTAACTTGGAAAGGAGGAGACATTGTAGAGTGTACTATATAAAGTCGCTGTCGAGGATTTACATGTTGGAACAATCACCTGAAGGTGTTATGGGACTGAGACCAACAGACAACCGGCACCCTGAGCTAATTAGTTTGAACCTCCTTTGAAATGTGAAGTGGAAGACTCATCAAGAGAATTGCGCAGTAGATTAAAAAGCACTAACACACATCCATGCACAGAAACACAGACACATGAGTGCACATAATGCACCAAGGCTTGATGGCAATTCATTTTTCCTAGATAAGTATGGTCAGTGGGGGTTACTGGTTAAACAGGTTGTATTTGCATTCTCTCCAGGACAAGGAGGCAACCCCAAATGTGTTTGAAGCCACGCCGAGTATGGACTTGCGCAAGAAGTCAGAGTGATCCAGACTTAATTGCTCTGGAAGGAGCAAACAACTGTTGTTTGAGGAAAGAGCAAGAAGCAAGCATGGCAAACCTTTTATTCATATGTTAAATTGGCAAAATTCATATCTTTGTAGTCTAACATGTGTAAATCTTACTTATACACACCCTCTAACTGCCAGCAGAGCAACCAGGCGTGGTCAACTTGTTTCAAATGCAACACTTTCTTTGTTCTCCAGGTTTGTTTTCCCTGGAGGTTCTCCCAGCTTTTGCCTGCAGTTATCCTCAACTGAAGAGTGTGTTTGCCCACAGAAGCCTTTGTTTGACAATCCATTCTGCTAACCGAGTCTTATGAATTGTGTCAGCAGTGCTGATTGTCTGTTATCTGTCAGCTGATAAGTGCCTCCTTTAATGCACAGGCAATAAAATTATCAGCATGTAGGGCAATGGAATTATCCTTTCAGCAGTCAAACAAATATCCTGTATTTCTCTATTGATTCAGTGTATTTGTTCAGGTTAAATTGGGCAAACGCTTGTATAAACAGGCCCAAGTGTCAATTTGTACCAGTGGAGGATTAAGCGTGCCAACAAGAACAAAGGACAGTAGGTTACATGTTATTAGAGCTAAAGGGAAAAAAAGATTAATGAGACAGCGCTGTTGAGTAAAGAGATATTTACCAGTTTTGAAATCCTATATTGACATTTTAGGCCTCGGAGTTTAAAAAAAAAGAAGAGGGAAACAATTATGAACCTCTAATGAAGACACGACTCCCATTCACTAACACAGACATAACCATTGAGACCCCCACCAGGCAAGATGTTACACTGTGCCCCCTAATTTATTTGCATAATTAGTGCAATACTTATCTGAAAGCCTCTACCACACCCACAAAACTTGATAAACATACATTTGCTGGAGAGTTGCCTAAAATGTAGCTGCAGAAATGTTCGGCATACCTTGCCATACAAGAATGATGGTCCCCTGTCTCATAGGCGGTGAGTTTAAGCCAAAAAGAAAAGGACTCAAATTGTAAGATTTATGGAGGGTTGGTTGGTCACATTTTCAGTAAAATCTGTAGTTTGAAAAAAGTTACCCATTACACTGCTTTACTGATTACACATTTAAGCAGACAAGCAGTCATTTGTTAGTCATTATATTGTATACAATGACAGCCTTTTCCCAAACTTGACTGTAAAAAGAGACGGAAAGACTTTTCTGTAAACCATCTCTTTGTATCCGCCTGTTTAGTTGTCACCAAGCACACAGCTCTGAACTTTGGTCTTTGTTTATGTCATTGCCTTTGGTGCCGTTCTATTCTTTCTTTATTGACCAATATCCATGCTATCTCTTTGCACTTTTAAGCACACTAAAACGGCATGACCCCCTTATAAAGGACTTCAAATGGCCTTGCTTTACAAAACAACACATGCAGAGGCAATTGAATTAACCCATTGATCCCTGGCTGCTCTATTGCCAGGCTACATTAGTTATTCAACCTTAATGACTGCTCCTTGCAAGCAAATTAACACTTGTAGTCAATTAACTGTGAAGCAGGAGGAGGATACAGGATAGACAACCCACTCCGACATATACCTAGAGTTTAGATCAGAGTTGTGACGCCTATCATTTGAATGATGAGTGTAAACAACACAACACCAAGACCTTTGTTCTTTGACACTCCCTTATCTTTTCACAGCATCTGGTTGCCCCCGCCTGGCCTTGGTCACAAGCGTACTTTATCCTGAGGGACAATAGTGGTCTTGTGCCCAGCAGTGTTGTCTGGCACTACCAGCTCCATAGTGGGCTATAAGATCGCTAATGCTGTTCAAGCAGTTTGAATAAGTGTGTGTTGTTTCTCCTAAACATTACAATGATCGGGTTGCCTGCTGCTTTGCAATATTAAAGACAGATAAATTGATTTTTATCTACAGTTTGTAAATGTATAATCTAACAAGTTCAACTGTGAACATCGGTGAAACCACAATTTCAGAGTTAGCCTACATGTACCCAAAGGTAGGTTGTAGATTAGCTGAACTTATTTAATAAAAGTATTGTCTGATTTAAAAAAAAAAATAAAATCAGCTGTAATACCTGAAAAAGGTCCATGGAAAATCATATTGTGGGAAAAGTAAGAAATAGTAAGTCAAAAGTTAGGGACAGCAAATGTCATTTGGTTAAAGTAGCGGATAAATCACCGGCTAAAAGTGTCACATTCTTAAATACATAAAAGTAAAATACAAATTACAGTTAAAGAAGTTGCTAAAAGGAAGGGATAAAGAGGCTACAGTTAAAATAGAAATGTAATCAAACTGACATAAATGTTGACAGTTCATTTGTATGAAAAAAATTCCACTATGAGATATTGTCCTAATGAACACATTTGGAACATGACAGGTGTGCCAATTTGACCTTGAAGTCATGTTATGGGACTGGAGAAACAAAAGGTTGGAGAAACACTGCTTAGTGTTATGATACCAGTTCAAACCTCCCTATGTTGTCTCTGCACTATGCATATAGAGTGAGAGTGACCTGAAGCCTGAGGGGCAGCTATACCCTGCCCGGGTCTACGGGGAGCCTGGCTGCACGGCTGTGAGTGGGCACACGGCTGTAGTGTGGAGAAAGTGGTGCAGTGCCTCTCTGTGCCTGGCTGAGCACTGGGTAATGAAGCGTGGCAGAGGAGAGAGGAAAAGGAGTGTGTCTGCAGGGTAGGCATGGGCCTTCGTGTTCCTATGCAACCAGGGCGGAGGGCTAGGTGATGCAGGACCGCCTCTATTCTGCTTACTTGTCATGCTGCTGCCACGCTTTCTTCCACTCGTTCTGGTTAGTTGTCCTTTTTCTCCCTCCTTTCCCATCCCTCTTCCTTGCCAGCACATGCATGTTATACTGTCAAACATCCCGCCCCAATTCCCCAAGGACAATATGCAAAATGTCCCAAACCTCAGCAGCCCACATTAATTATCATGGCAAATGATATTAATTTAGCAGATTGTTGTGTGTAATCTAGATGACCATTCAATAATTACGACCTATTTATATAAATTGTTTGTTTATTTAGATTAGACTAATTTTGTCATTTGATCTCACCTCCTTCCTGTCAGTCAGACAGTTGGCTGCTCTTGCCCTTTGAACCAAAGGTCGAGTGCGAGCAGATGTGCTTTTGTTTCAGAGGTGGTGTCTTGATACAAACATATATATAAGTAGTACTTTCCAAGTTCCTCACCTTACCTCACTCTCCCCTAATTCAGTGCACTTTTTACAATTTCCCATGGATGGATACACATAACAAACATCGTTAAAAACAAGGGCAATGACATGAATTGGGATGCAGATTAGGATAAACAAGAAGGATTAAAAATAATCTAGCTGTGCCTGATTGATTAAAAGAAAACTATTTTCATGATGTTAGGATTGTTTGTGTATGTGTGTTTTGTGGATGGTTGTATCATATAAGAACTTCTGGATTGACCAAATCATTGTCATTAACTGGTTAGTAACTAGATAGCAGCAATAGAAAAGCGAGCGCGTCCTGTGATTAACATCAGTGATTGATTTTCACTCTAGCGAAAATATATCACTACTACAAAGACAAACTCTTAACATATTATCATCTCTTGTGCAGCCACACATTTCCTGTGGGCAACAAGTGTAGATCTATTCTTAGCTGATGGCCTGGGCTCCAGCTCTTCCTGCTCCCGCTCCTCATAGGTTGGACAGGATAAGGTGTGATTCAGTCCTGCCAGGTCTGACTGTGTCAGTGTAGCCTGTGTCCAGTGGTAGAGATGGTGGGGCCCATCGACCATCTGTCCCCACCCAGCAGATTCAAAACTCGGTCCCCAGAGCAGGGAACGAGGGGGCGGGAGCGAGATGAGGTCGGATGGGGAAATCAGCTTTGTGTTGCCATAAAGCTGTCTTTCCTCTCTCCTAGCAACGGCCTCCCATTTCCTTGGTTTTTGGGCGCCGTGGTCCTGTTGGTCGGTGTGTACGGCCCCCTCACTCACTCTCTCTCTCTGTCCTATTTATGGTAATGAGCCATCTGCCCTCCTGTAACAGCCGCCCAAATAGAGGAGGCTGGGAGGGGGGTGTCTCTGACAGACAGGAGTCTGAGACAAAGACGCTTATCCTGTTGTGTCTGCTGCTGCACCAGTGGATGCCTTCAGATGTGGATAGGACTCAATGATGGCAGAGAATGAACACAATACTGAAATGTGTTTTTCATTTAAGAATATAATGTCAAGGGGAGGATGCTTTACAAAGACTTAAGCGCAAAACTGTTGTGTTTGTATACATCTGATAGAGAGACAGATCAAGTGGCAGAGACAGCGAGTGCTACCACCTGCAGGTCAGTACATTAAGTTGTTGAACACAAAGAGCATTTGTGTTCATCAGTGCTCGGGTGACCCCTCCCCAACCACACATATACACAATATTGACTCCTTGGCTGAATATTACACAACCCCGCTATTATTCAGAGCGTCTATATGGATGTGCATCTGTGACTTTGTGACACAGGAGAGTGGTGGGCACAGCAGCCAATACAGAGGCACCCAGCATTCAATAGACCTCTGTTGCCACTGGATACTGGATTGGTTACCAAGCCAACACATGTGCCTCACTGTCATATCTCTAACAGATTAGTGTTGAAAAACAATGGATATCTTAAGAGTTAAGCTCCACATGATCTAGGTTTAGGTAAAGTAATTTTTACTGCATCTTTTTCAAAGCGGACTGGTGATTCACTATGAAAATGGGAGTAGGAAGACATAAAGGTTACGTAAGACAGGGCAAACAAAATGTTCCTTCTAGCCATGGCAACACTGAGTCCAACCATTTTATCATCAGAGGACAACACCTAGTGCCTCATAAACACAAGGACACTTAGTTTGTCATTCACTGTTACCACTGAAAAAAAGTCCATTCAGAAAAGAAAAAGTGATATTTTCATAACTAGCCACATAACTGCCTATTTAACATTGGAAGAAACACAACCAACACTACAAGAACTCTTTCAGGTTGTAGCATAACACCTACTAATGTTGGTTAGTGGGACTAAGGGTTCTTTCAAAGGCTGACACAAGTATCTCAGTTGACTCCTGTCATGAGGTCATTCAGCATTAACCTCTTGGGGCAGACAGACATACAGACACAAATCACAGATGGGTCAGAGCAATAAAATCACAGATGGCCCTGCTGACAGGAATGGGGTTGATTGGAGGCATAAAACATACCATTATGCATAATCAGAAAATATAAATACTATTGACGTGTATGAAACCTAAAAAAAAGGTTGTGAGCATGCTGCCACCTAAAGGCAGTTACAGGGTAGTTTTTGAAACTCAGTTTAACTAATTTACTGTGGGTAGTTCATTAGTCAGTTATACAGTATTATTTTAAAACAGCCAGAAAAAGGCTGAAAAATAACAATATGTTCACTAGAGGCACATATTGATTTCCATATGAGAAAAAAACATTGACTACGTTTTCAGTTTATCAGAGCGAAGATCCTTTCTCACATTCAATTTTATACTATTAGTATGACAAACAATTGAGTTGCCATGGCAGCATCCTGGGGCAAGAGGGTGGTTTAAAGACTGACAGGAGTAACTGCTCAGGATGTATTTAAAGAAAGCTCAGATTTTAGCATGAAACCCTGAAAAATATTCAGACAATAGAGACAAAAAGTCACATGCCACTGATGTAAAGTATAATGTGATGCTCATCTTGAACACAACATGCTGTCAATTCACCAAAGTAGAGATAAGGAGACATCTAGTGGACAACTTTGCAACTTGTTTGTATGTAGTGACCAATGAGAGACCATCAATAAACCCACGTTACAGAAAATACTTCACATCTTATTTTGGAAAATTGCTTCTGTTAAACTGAAAAACTTGAATGACAGAAGTACAGCTACAAGGATTAATCAGCTATTCGATTAAGTGATCAACTTGGGTTTTGTACTGACATAACAAGCCATTATAAAGACGTCATTTTGGACTTTGAGAAACTGGGTTTTCTAAGTGTTCAGTCATACCTCAACTCTGGCAGGTTGGCTATAATAGTTTCCTCCCTATCAAAATATTAGAAACATGATACAACACTATGGAATTGTGTACTAGACACTGTAAGGTTTGAAAGTTTGAATAAATCCTTGTAGAAGACATAATAAAACATTGCTGTCCTAAGGTTCCCTGTAGCAGAATCTTAGAAGACTAAAGTATCTTTTGACAAAAAATTGATAAATTATCCAAACATCCATTCTGTAATTGCTTGTAGCAGGTCAGAGTGATACCAAAGCAAGCAGAACTGCTGACATGTCAAGCTGTTCTGCCTGGGAGCACTTTAGCACTTTGAGCATTTTAGCAGGTGCCAAATCTCTTCAACAGACCCTTTTGAAAGTGAAGGAACGTTTGTTCAATACTAGGTGTCCTCAGAACAGTAACTAAGGCAGTGGTTGCCGAGTCCGTAAAGGGACTTGGCTTGGGAACTGGAAGGTTCAAGTCCTGTAACGACAAAGTACCACCGAGATGCCCCTGAGCAAGACACAGTCCCCTGCCTGGGCGCTGTACAAAGTGGCTGCCCACTGCTCCTTACACTAGGATGGGTCAAATGCAGAGACCTTTTCAAAATGTTTATTAAAACATTTCCCATAATGGGATCAATAAAGTGAATCTTATCTTAACTTGTTTACAAAAATCATTGCATATTGGCCACTTGTATCCAAAATGTATCGTGAGTCTCAATGCAAGATTATTCAAGGGAGAGTTTTGCTTTGTAATAAAATCCGCTCCTCATTACTTCAAACAAAGTCTGCAAAATCACTACACACTATTGATGCCTGGATAATTTATCATTTTATTGACTTCCTCTTCTTTAAGCTAAAGCCATTGTCAGTAGCCTCATAAACGTTTTCAACTCACTGCCAGGGACATCTTCTCAGCGGGTTCTCATAATATATCCTTTATTTTAAATGTATTTAAACAGATCATGCATTGTAAACCAACTCACCTTCGGGACCCCCTTGAAAACGAGAAGCTGCATCTCAAAGGCTTCATCCTAATAAATACATTTATAACATTAGGTCAACATTAAAAAATTGCTCTGGGTGAAGGAAAGTTCAAATTCCTTGATAAGTGTGTGTTTTTTTTACAATTAGTAAGCCTAGGAGACTGCCAATGTGCTTTTGGGCATGACTCCTTACCTCCACCTAGGATTATTATACAGATTGTATTACCTATACATTATGTGAGGTTGACTGCTAATATGGGACAAACAGCACATTTCCCCATGGTGGGTGCTTGAATGGCTGAGCTCCAAAATTAAATGTAGGCTAATCACTGTTGAATTGACCGCCTTGAAAGGGGAAAGCGATGTGACCGACGAGAGGTCCTCCCATGTGATGTGACTGAGGCCCGACGGACCGTGCATGTCTGTTATGGCTCCTCCTGCTACAGTAGAACGGGGCCAGACGTAACACCAGTGCAGAGGAACGGGAATAACACACATCGATAAGTTTTTCAGGTGCCACGGCTAAAGATGGCACATCGTGCAATGCTCAAGAAAATTACATAGACGATGTGCTTAGAGTCGCCTCTTCTGCTGTGAAGGCTTTGACATTTCAAGATTATCAACACCCCAAATGAACTCCGTCAGAGCAAGTAACGTTAGCAGAAGACCAAGGCGAGTCTCGAGGCCGCGCCCGGTACAGCCGGAGAGGAACCACCAGGAAAGAGGTAACCCTAGCTACGCTAAGCTAGCGTTAGCTTTACGGAATGGCTTGTCAAAAGGCTGGCTTCAGGGTGGAATTGTGTATTTAACTTGTAGGGGCTTGTGTGTTGTTTATGTCCGCGTATAACTGTTAGCATGTGCAAAAGAAAAACGTCGGTTTTTGTAATTAACGTCAGGGAGCTAGCAGTAGTTTCAGCGGGTCCCAGTGCAGTCAGGAAACACCGATGCTTTTGTGTTTTTTCCTAACAATCAGGCCGCGCTTTGTTTTGCTTAATTTTTGCCCCGACTCGGTCTTTCTTTTATCCGTCTGACCTCATATCACTGCATAATTGTGTCATTCTTAAGTAAATAATGTTAGACTAGTAGAGATAATGACAGGCAATAGACAATGGTGATGTTTATTCATGAGCGACAACCGCAAGGAAGGGTATAGCAAGTGGTATCGCAAGTTGTCGTAGCATGCTAACTGCCCGTGCTAACATAGCTGTTATTATTAGTTTGGCTTGCTATCTGCGTCCTGGCGTTTTTTGTAAAAGCCCCCAGCCTAATAGCCTTTTGTAGCGTCAAAATGTAAATGCGTTTATATCATGCTTGTTATTAATGTCACATTTAATATATTGTTTTTTCTACCGTACCATTGTATGTCCATAGACGTAATGTAGGCAAATATTGACAGCTATATTTCAAAGTAAACATTAGCTAGGAATGCTCGTAACGTTAACCATAGCTGCCATGGCTGAAGCCACTGCTGCTACAGAACCAGTTAACCTGGGAGACACTGATCAGTAACATTAATGGTTGCTTTCCAAATGCAATTCAACGTTTTTTAGATGGACCAGTGACATGTTGTTTTGGATCCCACATCATCAATTCAGTGGCAAACAGCAGCAAATGCTCTTCTCTTCTCAAAAAAATAATTGTAAAAACACATGCAATATCTTGATAATTTAACCAAAACAATCTTATGGAGGATACCTTGTCAAGCTCATCTTTGTGAAGTATGGGTTGTTTTAGGATTTCCCTTGTCTTAAATCATGTTCACAGCTTAGCTGAAATGTCATTTTAAAGTTACAGTAAAAAAAACAAAAAACGATTATAGTGTGGGTAATAAATAATATTGACTATGGTATCTTCCCCATTTGACACACTGTATATTTGCTTTGATATGGATTGCTATGGATTTATGCCTCTTGTCCTAAATGTGTTGATTTGGTCAAACAAGGCAGTAAACCCTATACAACATGTGAGTTTACAACTACCAAAAGTTGCCTTTTGCCCAGTTTGTTACATTGATGGTGTTTGTAGTGGTTACTGGCCTAGTAGCTGGGGAGAGTCATCCTTGCAACCAGAGCAACAACAAGACAGAGTTTGCATCTCCCATCTGTGGTAGCTATCAACTTATTGTGCCATGGTGAATAGCCTTATAAATAGATGTTGCATTTAGACCATTTGGTTGTGGTTGTGCTGTTGATTGAATCCTCTTGATAGGATCTGTAATCAATTTGAAGCAAGCAGAGCAGGTAATGTAGAAAACCTGCTTTTGTTATCCTGTGACCTGCTGACAAATGCTGTTTAGGCAATTGCCTCTGGTAATGTGTTGTCACAATGTTTAGCTTATTATTGACACATTTGGGTTGGAAGCTCTGAATCTAATAGATTATGGTAAACTATAAGTTGATGGTTTTTACTCATGTTGATTGTTCAAGCAAAGATCTGACACAGGTAAACAAGCAAATACACACTGTGTATTTAGTCATAATGCTTATTGGTGATAGCTCAGGAATATCCACTGCCTGATTCACTCTTTTAATAAGCATATTTCAACTCTATATAATGAATATGTGGTTCATCAGACATTAAACTCATGGTTCTCTTTGACCCTTTTAATATCTTACAATATTTTGAATCGATTTAAACGTCATTTTTCAAATAATCTTTTTTCCCACCATATGCAGATGAGGACGTTCCTGCAGATATGGTCGCAGAAGAATCCGGTCCAGGAGCTCAGAACAGTCCCTACCAACTTAGAAGAAAGTCTCTACCCAAGAGAACAGTGTGTCCGACAAAGACAAACATGGAGGTAAATATGCCAGGAATTCTGAAAAGATTGTATAAATGATTAAGATTTAATCTTTAAAAAAACACAACAATTCATGTTCAAATGTCTCCAATTTCTTTTACAGGGTGCTTCCACTTCAACCACAGAAAACTTTGGACACCGACCAAAGCGCCCAAGAGTTTCAGGAAAGTGTCAAGATTTACCAGGTAAATAAAAAACACTTATGTTATCCTTGTACTGAGATGTGTACACACAGTGATACAGTTTGACACAGATCGGTATCATGGAACTTTTTTCTGAGTTCACCCTTCTCCGAGACTAACCTTGGCTTCAGAAAAGTAGATGCCTAATGGTTTCAACCTCTCAAAAGTTCAGATCATCTCTTTAAAAAGCCTCATTGGTCAAGACATGAAGTAGCACCACAAGTTTCACAGAGTATAAATTATAGTCTGTTATTTGTGGCATTTGGAGTTTTTCTCATACAGTGCGGCTCTAGCCAAAGAATCCGTTATAGACATGATGGCATTTGGTTCTGGCTTTCCTCTCATCATACAAGGCCTTGTGGTGTCAAAGTTAACGGGCACATTGCCTTGTGGTGTTCTCACTGTTACCCACATGATCTGTTTTAACCCAGATTTACTGCCTAATTGCAAATATGACATTTATTTACACAATACAGCGTTTTGTTTCTTCTTCTTTTTTCTAAATTAAGATAATATATAATATATTTTTGTTTTGTTAATGTGTGATGAACAAAGTGTTCCGCTTCATGAATATGTTTTAAAAATCCCCATAAAGGCTAAACTTGAACTGCATGGAAAAGCAGTAACCAATGTGTAAATAAACAGTTTGGTCAAACTATGTTGCATTCAGCTCTTGCAATTGGAATGTGATTGGACCTGCTGGTCTTGTATTAGTTCTGGGATCTGAATTTAGACCTCGATTAAGGCCTCACAAGAAAAGGCATCCGTCCAGTCTGTACAGCCTGCTCACATTTGTGGGTAAATAACATATGAATTCAAGTCCTCACTGTAAAATAAAGTGAACATTTAAAAAGCTTAAAGGTGGGGTATGTAATTTATTTCAGAAACACTTTTAGTTATATTCCATGGAATGCTCTTAACATCCCGATGGCAATGAATATATTAAATGCTTTGACAATAAATACATTAAAAAATGTCACCTGTGGAAGCCGTGGCGCTGTAAAAAGCATGACCAGGCCCGGCCCGGCTAAAATAACTGGATGGCCTACCTGCCTGTCAGCCTTCCATCTGTGCACAAACTTATCTCGTGCCCTCATTAGTCATGTGTGTGTTGGAGGAGGGGCTCTGTAAGGAAGTGGCAGATTTCTTCCTGTTGTGTATTTTCAAATTCTAGCGCACTCGAGCTGGTTTCTTCAAAATTACCTACCCCACCTTTAACTGATGAAATGTATATCATCTTGGATTACTGTATTAAATGTTTTAATTCACTTTAGGTAGCCAAGCTGTAATAGCAATGCTACTCAGATTAGGGTAAACAAAAGTACTTTTCTTAATTAAACTGTAACTGACAGCAGAGTGTAATTATTTATTCTAACTCCACGGCTGCCTTCCTCCCAGCAGCTCCAGCAGAGCAGTATCTGCAGGAGAAGCTCCCAGACGAGGTGGTGCTAAAGATCTTCTCCTACCTGTTGGAGCAGGACTTGTGCCGTGCAGCGTGTGTGTGCAAGCGCTTCAGTGAGCTGGCCAATGACCCCATCCTCTGGTGAGTCTGGTTGGGGGTCCCCTGTGTTATTTGCTGCTTTTGCTCAGGCTGTTTATTAAACATAAGACACAGCTTTAACGCTTGAAACTATTTATTTCAATTTGACCGTGGCTGTGATTTGCCTCTGACTGTGTTGTGCATTTTATTTTATGAGCCTTTTTAATATAAACGTTACCAGAGCAGAAGATTATCTTACAACTGGAATAAGAACTGCTTCATCGTGTAAGGAGCGGAATAAAAAAATAAATAATCAGTCAGTATTTATTTGCAATCCCCAAACAAACACAGAAGCCCACCTGGGCATTTAACTGTGAACATGTTTAAACTGTCAACTGTCTCAACCGTGGTGCAAATGTCAGCTTGACGTGTAAGGGTGTGAACCTTTGACTTGTTTTGGCTTTTAAGTCAATCATCAAGTTTGTACTTTACGTAAAAACAGACCTTTTACTGAGGCTACTTTAAAAGAGCTTCTGTATTGTGTACTGAGAAATTCTGACACAAATGATAAAACTGTGTTAATTGTGGTTTTACCATCTCATTTCAGGAAGAAGCTTTACATGGAAGTGTTTGAATACACGCGCCCCATGATGCACCCAGAGGCGGGGAAGTTCTACCAGATAAACCCAGAAGAGTACGAGCAGCCTAACCCGTGGAAGGAAAGTTTTCAGCAGCTGGTACGGACCTTTCATCAAAGTCCCTGCTTCATGGCTTGTCTGTTGTATTTTTAGCAAATATATTTTGCCCCTGTTAAAAAAACTATTGATTTTATATTTTATTATGAAACAAATAACACATTGTCACTGCACTTCTTCTCTCTAAGGTTACTATAGGGTCTTCATGTTAGATATGTCGTAACGTTAACTGTGCTATAAAATAACTTGACTTCTCAAACATTCCTAAGTATTTTGAAGCCAACAGATGTTAAAGTTTATTGGAAAGTGATGTATTTGTGGTTGATTAAGCATAAATGTCTTCCTACACATAGCATATTTGGACACGGAATGTGTTAGCTTTAAATGCTCAAATGAAGGAAAGAGAGCAAGATCCACTTTGTTTTCTTGTAATCTTTAAATCTATATTTTCGTTGTGACTTTAAATCCTCCTGTGTACAGTCAGCTAATGTCATGTGAAAGGGCAACACCACAGGCTATAATGGTGACATTCAGTATGCAGGGCATAGAGGAGGACTATGTTTTTAAAATGTATTCCTTTGTGATATGTTGACCTTTCCTTATTGTTATCTGTGGACCAAAATGTCTCTCCATTTTCTCCAGTGAAAGTTCCCCCATCTTGTCCAAAATGTGTGCAATGTCTTTTTGTTCTTTAGTTTGCGAATAATCGTGTGAATACTTTGTTTACAGTATAAAGGAGCACACGTGAAGCCGGGCTTTGCAGAACACTTTTACAGTAATCCTGCCAGATACAAAGGAAGAGACAACATGTTTGTAAGTCAACTTGTTCTGCCTTTTCATTTTTCACATTAATGTTCCAATCATTTTCCTGACTTGTGATGTTTTCTTCAGTACTACGACACCATCGAGGACGCTCTGGGTGGGGGTCAGGAGCCTCACTTTGACGGCCTGATATTCGTGCACTCTGGTATTTACACAGATGAGTGGATCTACATCGAGTCGCCCATCACGATGATCGGAGCTGGTATGTGTGTGTGTGAAGTCAAGGTTTCAGTTTCATTGTGCTTTTGTTTAGTCTCTAATTGAATCTTTCTGATTATTTGTGCAGCTCCTGGAAAAGTAGCCGAGAAAGTCATCATTGAGAATACCAGAGACTCTACGTTTGTATTCATGGAAGGCTCCGAAGATGCTTACGTTGGATACATGACCATTAGGGTGAGACTTTTCTCTTTTTTGGTGGTTTGTACAGGCCGAATGGTTGACGTGTGCACTCACTCAGTACGTGTGAAAGCAATTGTAAGTCATTGTTGGTTTAACGACTTTTGTCACAGTGAAGTGTTTTTGTTTCTGCCGCAGTTCAATCCTGATGATAAATCCGCCCAGCACCACAACGCACACCACTGCCTCGAGATTACCGTCAACTGCAGCCCCATCATCGACCACTGCATCATACGCAGCACGTGCACAGGTCAGTCCGCTGCTCAGGGGTTCCCCACCTTCACAGGAGTCACAAGTAGGGTTTGGCAATATACATGTACTTAGATCAACGTATCGTGGCTAGTTTTACATGGCATGTGGTAATTGACTTTATGCCAATGTCTCAGTATTATTTGAAGCTGCGGCCACGAGACTCGCGGTCGCACCGCTTCTCTCTAGAATCTCTTTCTCTCTTACAGACACACTCTCCTTGGCAAGTGTTAGTGTGTAATATATATATATATGCGTGTGTGTGTGTGTGTGGGGGGGGGGGGGCCATGTGTGTTAATATCTGAAGGGAAAATGTGAAGCTCCAAAGCTACTTAATGTATTGAGGTTGGAAACTGTAATGGATTATGTCCAGATATTATTTATAGGCCATCTCTTTGAAAACATGGTCACATGATAAATAAGAGGTGTTGTGAGATGAGGGATGGGATGGATGAATGGGTTAGGGTTTTGAAAAAAAATCAATGAGTTCATTGTAAGTGATCTCACAAGACGAGAAGGTTGGGAATCACCGTTCTATGTTGGCAGACTCTATGTTGTGACCTCTGGATACTTTTGATCTGAGGGTTTCCCAGGATTGAGCAGAGGTTGTTTCTGGTGTGTATTTTGACACGGTGCACTAATCCATCCGTCCTGCTTGTTTCAGTGGGGTCAGCGGTCTGTGTCAGCGGCCAGGGGGCCTGTCCCACAATAAAGCACTGCAACATTAGTGACTGTGAAAATGTTGGCCTTTACATCACTGACCATGCACAGGTAATACACCCACCCACCCACATTTCACCCAAAGTATAACTCGGCATAACTAAACGACAGTAGCAGAGCCCATCTTCTTAATTCTCATATATACCTGGCTCGATTTATTAACAGTTGGTCCCAGAACTCGCCTAGACTGTGACAATCAAACTATTTGTTTGGAATTAACTGTGTCAAATATTTTCAGGGAATATACGAAGACAATGAGATCTCAAACAACGCTCTGGCTGGGATCTGGGTGAAGAACCATGGCAACCCGATCATCAGACGGAATCACATCCACCATGGCAGAGACGTTGGCGTCTTCACATTCGATCACGGCATGGTAGAGTACAACCTACTGGTGTTTTCTTTGTAGAACGCTGTCATGTGTCTCTGTGGGCTTAAGTACTCTCATTAAAGTATGCTTATAGAATGTATAGCCTAAGTTTAAAGGGTTGGTTGCATATGACTTTTATTTGTTCTGTTAGTTGCTCCTGTTATTTTGATAACACAGACTAATGTTGTATTTCTCTCTCCGTTTCCAGGGTTACTTTGAGAGCTGTAACATCCATAGGAACCGTATAGCCGGCTTCGAGGTGAAGGCGTACGCCAATCCAACAGTGGTGCGGTGTGAGATCCATCATGGGCAGACGGGGGGCATCTACGTGCACGAAAAGGGCCGCGGGCAGTTCATCGAAAACAAGATCTATGCAAATAACTTTGCTGGGGTGTGGATCACCTCGAACAGCGACCCCACAATAAGGTCAGTGTGGCCGTCAGAGGTCAAATATCTACATTCAAAGTGTCACCTGAATCAATCAAATTGGCCATCTACAGTTGTACCATGTCCTCAAATTCACTTTTTTCTTCAAATACAGGGGCAACGCCATTTTTAATGGTAACCAAGGTGGTGTTTATATTTTCGGTGATGGTCGGGGTCTTATCGAAGGAAACGACATCTACGGTAACGCCCTGGCAGGAATCCAGATCAGGACGAACAGCTGCCCTATCGTCCGACACAACAAGATCCACGATGGCCAGCATGGAGGCATATATGTGGTAAATATAAGACTCATGGAGTTACACCAGCTAGATTAATATGTTCTTTAAACTTTTGACTTCTTTAGAGTTCCTTTGCTTACATTTAGTTTTGTTTCCCTCAGCATGAAAAAGGACAAGGCGTCATCGAGGAGAACGAGGTGTACAGCAACACGCTGGCAGGAGTGTGGGTGACAACGGGAAGTACGCCAGTGCTGCGGAGGAACCGGATACACAGCGGGAAGCAGGTACCATTACGGGCTACAAGTTTAATGAAGACAAATAAAGTGACTGACTCTCTATACACCTTCATGAGACTGACTGTTGCAATGGCAAATTGAATTGTCAGACTGGCTTGCTTTGAATCTTTTGTGATCATTACATTCATTTTTATGCCAGATATAAATGGGATTATTTATATTTTCTCCGTCTTTTCAACAGGTTGGGGTCTATTTCTACGACAATGGCCATGGCGTGCTGGAAGACAATGATATCTACAATCACATGTACTCCGGGGTTCAAATAAGGTTTGTGGAAAATTACAATACTATTTTCAACTCAATGCATTTAGCATTAGTGAAGCAGTTGATCAACTGTCCCTGTGTTGTTGTTGTCAGGACTGGCAGCAATCCCAAGATCAGGCGGAACAAGATCTGGGGCGGGCAGAATGGAGGCATTCTGGTTTACAACTCGGGTAAGAAGCAGAACGGTCAGATACAGACAAAGACAGATAGATTGTCTTTAAATTGAATCGATGTACTTATTGACTCCTGACAGAGTCTGTTGTTCCCCGTTCCCATAATAATGACACATTGTGTTTTCCAGGCTTGGGCTTTATCGAGGACAATGAGATCTTTGACAATGCTATGGCCGGAGTGTGGATCAAGACCGACAGCAACCCCACTCTGCGGAGGAATAAGATCCACGATGGGAGAGACGGGGGCATCTGTATATTCAACGGAGGAAGAGGTAAGATATCCATTTATTGTATGAAACGACAGGGATGCTGATTACAGTGGGGATTATCCTGTAAACAGTCGTACAGTTGTTTATTTTTGTTACATTTATTGTTTCTCACTAAAAAACTAATTGTGTGACAAACAGAGACTCTCTTTAGAAAGACGGCTCTCTAATGGCGCATTTCCACTACAGCGCGGAGCCCGTTTTTGGTTGCGTTTCCACTTGGCATGGTTCCGGCTAGCGGGTACTATTTCAGTTTTCCTGGCCCCATAAAATCGAGGTTCTTTCCGGGTCGGGCTGAGTATGCTAAACTAGAGAGAGAATTGCTGGCAAGGGGGCTACAACTACAACAAGATGAACATATTTGACCGTGATTTAATTGTAATACACGTTTCAAAATGATGCCGAAGTAACAACATACTGATACCGGTTAGTAAAAACCATGAATTAATGCTTTGACAAGTCTGCAGACAGACGGCAGGCGAAAAACCTTTTAAAATGCGTGTTTTCTAAATGGAGATTGGCTAAGCTAACGCAGTATATGCTCCGACCGTCCACACTCACAACAACGGCCTATACAGACATAAATAAAGCAGCGACTGTATTCGCCATGACACAGACAGTCTGTGGTTTGTACTTGTTTAACTTTTGTCTAGTTTCTGAACATATATGAGGAGCTGTGAGCTCTGAGTGCTAACAGCTAACGGCTGATGTTGTTTTTCTGGAGTTCTCATTGAAGATGACGTCACGGCTCCGCCGACACTGCGTTACTATAGATACTACCCCAGCTACTAAACTGTAATGGAAATGCGCCATAAAGTGAGCCAGTCCTAACAAGGCCTAACGAGGCCTAGCCATACCGAGCGAGGCCGTGTAGTGGAAATGCGCCATAAGAGTTCGACACTTTGTACAGAAAGCTGGAATCATTTGATAAATTGACACGATCTTTTATAAATAACTTTAGTTTTGCGTATTCTTCAATCTAGTATCGCGATTACATTTATAAAATGTCATCTTCATGTCAGGGGCTTGTGTGTCTGATGATCTGTTTTCTGTCTTCAGGTTTGTTAGAGGAAAATGACATCTTCAGAAATGCCCAAGCAGGAGTCCTGATCAGCACCAACAGCCACCCCGTACTGCGGAAAAACCGGATATTTGACGGCTTCGCAGCAGGTGGGCAACATGCACACAGGCTTCAATCTGTCTTAATTAAACAACCGTACAAGTGTAAACAAAAGTTTAGAATAAGTACAGTATGCCTCGCTAATGGTTACAAGGAGCTCAATATTAACTTAATTTTCTTTTCACTACTAGGTATTGAGATTACCAATCACGCCACAGCGACCCTGGAGGGGAACCAGATCTTCAACAATCGCTTTGGGGGATTGTTTCTTGCGTCTGGTGTCAATGTTACAATGAAAGGTACTCACATGATCACCAAGACCAGCAGTTTGTCTGAAAGTTAATATACCAACATGTACCTGGAGTTTACCACGTTCTCTTTGTGCTCTTATCTCCACAGATAATAAAATAATGAACAATCAAGATGCCATTGAAAAGGCTGTGAGCAGAGGTCAGTGCCTGTACAAGATTTCAAGTTACACCAGCTACCCAATGCACGATTTTTACAGGTAATTTCTGTTTACACTCGCAACCGAGCCGACCCGCGGTAAACTGCCCGTCTGTTTTACGATTGTTAACAAACACTTTGTGTTCCTACAGGTGTCACACCTGTAACACAACAGACCGCAACGCCATCTGTGTGAACTGCATCAAGAAGTGTCACCAAGGACACGACGTGGAGTTCATCAGACACGATAGGTCAGTCTTATCCACCCATAAACAAATAATGTGGTTCAAAAATAAAGTGACCACATTAACCCTTGTTTTTCTGTGTGTAACTCCATACACAAGTGTATTAAAGAAGGAACAGTATTAGCAATATTTAATGTTTTTTTCCCTGTACCTTAATGGAGTTTTACTAAACATTATTCCTCCTCCCACAGATTTTTCTGCGACTGTGGTGCCGGGACGTTGTCAAATCCTTGCACACTAGCCGGAGAGCCGACTCACGACACGGACACACTGTATGACTCCGCCCCTCCTATAGAGTCCAACACGCTGCAGCACAACTGAGCTCGAGCCCCTGTTACACTTCAGCAGTAATGGACACAAGACACTTTAAAGTTGTGCAGTGAAACAAACCAAACTAAAATACAGAGCATATACGGTGACCTAAAAAAAAAGACTTGGAAATGAATATGCTAAAAGGAGACATTAAGAAGAAGAAAACAAGTCTGATTATGGATGCCACACTTTTTCTTTTAATATTTGACACAAAAAAATGATGAGGAAGAAGAGCAGCTGACTCAGGGTTTGTGGGTGTGTTGGTTTGGCCAAGGGAAGCTGGTGAGAGATGGACAAAAAGCCTCACCTGCTTTCAAGAAGTGGAGGAAGGAAATACGGCAGTCATGTACAGACGCTCAGTCAGAAATGACACAACTTTTCTCATGCGGAGGCAAAGAGCCCCGAATTCAACAATGCTTCCATCACTGGGCATCCGACGTGCTCGTATCGATATGTACGAGAAAAATGACCTAGCACTTCAGCTTTTTTTTTTCTTTCACAAAACTTGAGATTTGATTTTAATGCTTTTTGTGTAGTTTTGTATTTTCATGCAAAAATCTTACTGTACTTGAATGTCTTTATTTTATTAAATGTGTTCATTTTTTTTGGTTATTATACCCTAGAATTGCTGTAATTATACATGTCGCAGTATCTACCTTCTTTCTGTGAAAGAGATCAGAGGAAAACACTAAGCATTTCTCCAGCAATGTTGACTCATTTGCAATACCGAACAATAGATGTTGAAATGTGCTTTCACCAGACTTGTGTTCTTTTTGTGGTAGCATTGGACATTTTTGTAAAGGGAGTTAATATACTTCAGTCTGTTTTACATAATCTATGCATATTTTATGTTTGTCCGGTTTGTGTTGTCCTGTCGCACAATAGGAAGGAAATATGGGGCCAAATAAAAGACTTTAGTAAAGGCTGCAGTTGTTGAACAGTTGAGGGAGTGCCGTTTGTTTAGCCAGGACTTATGAAATCATTCAAATACTTCCTCTTTACCAAATCAAACAATGCAGGATGGGATCAGGGCATTATATTGCATCTGTGGTACATTGCTTAACTGTTGATTTCACTACAATAGATAATATAATTGATACTTTTTAGCCTCTATTCCTCTGGAACAGGCACATATTGATTATTGGCCTGTTTAAAAACTAGATGACGCTCTGATAAGGTCATGGAAAAAAAAAAAAGATACAAGTCTTGTGAAAGCAAAGTTTACTTCGGTGGTTTTCTTCCTTGTTTGCCAATGTTGCTGGAGAATGTTCTGAGCTTTTACTCTACTGAAGCTGAGACAAGTATCTATATGCAGCGCTTTATGGTTTCCATGCCCCCCTCCCCTCCCCATTCCCTCCCCATTCATGTGTACTGGTGATTGTGGGTTCTCATACAGACTGAAATGTATGCATGTATCATAACATCTAGACTTAATATATTGTGAAGTATTCAATAACCGTTATGTAGGCGCTAGCGTGAATTAAAAGGGTTTAATTTCCTAGATGAAACATTGTCATTTTTTAAAAATAAACTTTATTAAATCATAACAGTAGTGTTTTTTCAGGTGACAAACAGAACTCCTTAAGAGCAAACCTTTCTCCTTTTTTTTGTTACACTACAGGTTGTTGAGCATCTGAACAAGTGAAGTAAAGTGTGTGTTGCCCACAGAAACATCTTCAGCAAACTGGCAGAGCTTCCTGCAAGACAGAGGGCAGAGTTAAAACTGAATTGGTATAAGAAATGCCAAAGATTAGAGTCTTGCTTTGCAGCAGCTACAGAATGTCTTAACCTCAACACTAGTACATACTTGAAGAGGCGGAGGCTGATGGTGCTCTTCTCAAACTCCTGGGCCTTCCTGTGTCCTGATTGGATGACCTCCTCTGGCAGGCTGGCCAGGCGAGCTGCGTTGAAGCCGTAACTCTTGGGACAAGCACCGGCGATGAACTTGTAGAGGAATGTGATGGTTTCTTGACTCGGGTCCTCACATTCATTCTCCACCATGCACGCCTTAGAAGGGACGGGACGTAATTGTTGAAAATAGAACAGAATACAAATATGGCTTGATTTTATTTTTCTTGTTCAACACAACAGTGTATGATCCATCAGATCACATTAACATGAGGTTTCTTTTCTATTGATTTCAAGGAATGACTTCTCAGTTTGAACATAAGTTATTACTGAGGGAACTCGTTTTGTATGAAAGAATGCACACAATACCTCAAAGGCTCTATAAGCTAAGATGTACATTATGAAAAGTGACTTCCCAGAGGCTTCACTATCAGGATGTGACTGTATAGAACTCAATAGCAATATGGGACCTAACATAAGTAAGCAGTTTACTTGCACAGTAACGTATTTGGCCCCATATTTAAGATAAAATAGACAGGATGCAATAGTCAAAAACTATTCTGAAGATATTTGGCTAAATATCATTAAATGATTTTGCTTTTTAGCCTTAAAACGTTCTAAAACTTGCTGCTTCTGCTTTCTTTTTGAGTGTTTTGCATTTGTGTACTAACCATGTGGCCCAGGCGCACAGCGGGGTTGTTGGCGTAGTCCTCCACCAGGGAGTGGTAATGTGTGGAGAAGAGCGTGCGACAGCAGATCTTCTCAGCAAGCTCCTTCACAACAGCACTGGCAATCGCTGTGCCATCATATGTGGCTGTGCCCCTTCCTGCAAACACAGATGAATGATTACAACCATAAAGCAGTGAAAGAACAAAGCAGTGCTGAGGAGACCGTCTGTGATTTTCATTGTTACTATAAAAAACCGTAATAGGCAATTTAGACTTGCCTAATTCATCAAGGAGCACAAGAGAGTGTTTGGTGGCATGGTGCAGGATGCTGGCTGTCTCACTGAGCTCCACAAAGAAGGTACTCTCTCCTAAAGAACACATTACAAAATACATTATTACATCATTAGGTGAACGATTAAGATATTTCCCCATTTGCATTTCAGAGGTTTTTGACGTTACCAGCCATGATACGATCTGAGGCTCCCAGCCGAGTGAAGACTCTGTCGACAGGCGTGTAGCGCAGGCTCTCGGCGGGGACGTAGCAACCCAGCTGAGCGAGGATGATCACAAGTCCACACTGCGGAGAAAAAGAGCGACACGGTATCTCAATAAAAGGCAAACAGAGACTTCAAACAGACCTGCACTGTCCATGTGGATCTAAACATTCAGATTACTTCCAGTCTAACAACTCCTGTTTAAACACAAAATAAATGTTCAGTTAGATAAATAAACCCACCTGTCTCATGAGGGTAGACTTCCCCCCCATGTTTGGCCCGGTGACGAGGACGCAGGAGGCCTGCCCGTTCTCACCAGCCTCACTGCTGCCAGGGCAGCCGATGAAGACGTCATTCGGGATGAAGTCGTCCCCAAAGAAGGTCTTGGTGACACAGGGGTGACGGGATCCGGTGAGGTCGAGGAAGGGTGCTACCTGGTCATCACCCTCGGGGAGCACCACCTGTGGGCGGGTCATGGAGCCGTCTCCACCCTGACTGTAGCGGGAGAAGGCTAGCAGCACATCTGAAAACATGATAAGTCATACAAGTTAGGAACTGGAGCAGATGTCCTTTAAAACTCTAAAGATGATAATTAGCTTCCTGTTTTCTTTAGATTTTATGGGATGAATTTGCAGCTCTTAAAACTAAATAAATAAAACCAAAGTGGTTGTTTGATGGCCCAGTGGCAGGAAACACATTATAAGCACATTATTTTGGAGATGAGAACTAAACCATGTAATTATCTCTCCCTATGTCAGGAGAGACAACAGTGCACAATCTCCATTAGAGAGGAAAACAAACTTATTAGTGCCAACTTAGCCAAGTGGAATGATGGCATGGTTATAGAATGACAGCAGGAAGCACTTAGATTGCTGCAGCATCATATTACATGCACATTATGGAGGTGTTTCTGTAACATTAGCAGGAAATGAATTTAGAGCAGACACCTGCAATGCACACTTGTTTTCAAAAGGCCAAGGGAGCCGTTTCTTTCTCAAAAACTTAAAAGGAAATTTCACTCATATGAACAATTACTTGTGTGTTTCTTACTGCAGTAACACAAAGGTATGAAAGGATAAACTTGACTGTAAAAATAATGAATCGAATAAGTAATAATAATGTAATCACCGAGCACTGCCATGCACTCCACACCAGT
The DNA here is from genome assembly GCF_902827165.1 of Trematomus bernacchii. Lineage (NCBI taxonomy): Eukaryota > Metazoa > Chordata > Actinopteri > Perciformes > Nototheniidae > Trematomus > Trematomus bernacchii. The sequence goes on along the minus strand of NW_022987828.1, from coordinate 4,422,090 downwards.
CTTCCAGTCTCTGTAGTTCTTGTCGAAGTTGTAGAAGAGCCTCCTCATGCAGTCTTTCAGGGCAGCGTCTCTCTTCTCCTCATATCCTTGCAGCTCTGAGAACAGCCGCTCAGATTCCCTTGTCACATAACGCTTCCAGCCTTTCTTTGTAGACTTCGCGTCGTACTCCTCGGGAATATTTCTATCCGAGATGCTGTCGGGCACCTCCATCTGGAACCGGTTTCGCCCGGTCCCCCAGTAGGACATGTTTTTACAGCCAACCCTCTTCTTCTGTTGGTCCAGGTAATCCTGCAGCTCTCGCTCACAGTCCTTGATGGAGGACAGAGCCTCGTCGAACTCTGGGTCAAAGCCGGCTTTGGGTGTGATGACGCCGGTGGTGCGGGCTTTGTTATGGTCGAAGGCTTTGTCCCAGCGTTTGAGTTCAGCAGAGAGATCGGGAAAGAGGCCGTCCTTGTCACCTTTCAGACTGACAACTTGATGGAGCAACTTGGATTGAGAGTTGCCTGCGACTGGAGCGAGGACAGTGATGATCTCTTGCATCGTTTTGAAACCTTCCAGTGCTGAGAGGAAGTCTGTGATCTTGCGCTTGCTGTATGTGACCTCCTCATAGAGAACTGCTCTGCTGTCAGGGTGATCCTGGCCCTTCAGAGGAGTGCCGATGCTGTGGATTTTACTCAGAAGACGCTCCAAATCTGGGAGTTTCTTCAGCAGGTCTGAAACCTCAGTGGCCTGGGCCTGAGCTGCCATCAGCTCCTCCACCACGTCCAGTCTGTCTTTGATGGATGACGGGTTACACAGAGGAGCACAGAGCCACTGCTTCAACAGCCTCTTGCCAAATGGGGTAGAGCAGGTGTCCAAGCGCTCCAGCAGCGTCCCTTCAGTTCCTCCTAAGCCGTTCTGAAAGATTTCCAAGTTTGCTAAAGTTACTCCGTCAAGGACCATCCGCTGACGAGTCCGGGAAAAGAAATTGTCACGTCCTGCAGCTTTCTCCAGCTCAACGTCAACAGGGACATATTCTTCAAAGTTGGCCAAAGAGAGCAGCTCGTGGTCTACCAGGCATTTCTTCAGATAGAAAATACATCCTCCCAGTGCTGACAGTCCCAGCTCATGGCCCTCTTTAGGAGTAAGGCCCAGTGAATCCGTCTTGGAGGTCATCTTTTTTAGAAGAGTAGGAAGAGCGTTTTTCCCTTTCCCCTGATCCTTGCCAGCGGTCTCTCTGAAGTAATCTTCTTCAGAGAGGTTTTTCAGAGTCTTTTGAGCATCCCAGAACTGTGTGCCAGCATTAAGCCCTTCCTGCAGAGCAGAGGACAGAGAGGCTTTAAATATTTTGCGTGTTTCAACAGATGGGTTCCCCTTTTCAAAGAGCACTTCAGCAGGGGCAAAGTGTGCTATCAGGGTGCGCAGACGTGAGCAGTGTCGGTCATCTGGGAACTGACCGACATGGAAATAACCCACAGAGGTATCTACAAAGCAGACTCCGTAAGTACGGCAGCGCCCCGAGCTTTCCTCTTCAGCCTTTTCCTTTAAACTCAGCAGGAACTTGCTCTGACTCTCGGACGGAGCCCCGTCTAACACGCTGTAGGTTTGGGTGCCACGTGTGATAATGCGGCACACTTCTCTATTCACCACGCGGTCAAACTTGGTGGGTCTAGCCATTTTCTTACAGCGCGCTTCCATCATGTCTGGGGTCTCAGTCTGCTCCACACGAGCCACTTTGTAGCCTTTCTGAACCAGTACATCTGAGAAACGCGCAAAGCCGATCTCTGGGAAGCCCGAGTGTGCCCAGGTCCCCTTCATGAACGTTAGTGCCATCTCGTTGACTCCGATCACAGCATCCATGTGGTAGAGCTCATAAAACTTCCCCACCTTAAAGAAAAGGACTGTATCAAACATTTCAGATTTGAGCTGCCACCACCGACGCATACCAGGAGTGGTTCTGTTGAGAAAGTCTTCTGGCACATACAAGGAGGAGGAATCATAGTCGTCCTCTGACTGTCGCCGCCTTCGGGTGTCTTTCCTCCTGCCATCCTGTAACCACTCCAGCTTCTCGTGGTCCCAAATGGTGGCGCTAACACCGGTGCCTGATCCGTTTGCTTGGCTATCAATGTTGTCGGGGGCAGAGAAGGCCGACAGACGAGACTTTGTGTCGTCTGCGACAGCTGCTGGAAAGCGTTTTGGTGCGATAGACGGAGTAGTTGGTATCTTAGATTTTGTTGAAGCAGACTTTTCTTCAGGACGTTTGCGCTTTGCAGGCTTGATGGGGCTTTCTGCTTCGGAATCATTTGTGATCTCGCCGCCTCCGTCGTCTTCACTGGCCACCGTTGCTTCTTCCCCCTCGTCCTCGCTGCTGGACGCAGCCTGTTCTGGTTTGAATTCCTCGTCTGATCCACCACTATCTGAAGCTACAACTATGCGGCGGCGCTTGGCTTTATTTCCACTTCCTGTTGAAGCCCGGGATGACCGTAGACTGACTTTGGCCGACTTCCCTTTCTCATTGATCGGTTCGTCCTCATCAGTGAGCTCTTCATCAGTGAGCTCATCATCAGTCAACGCAGACTTGTCTAGCTGAAAATATAATAAAAATAGGACAGGTAAATAAATAAAAAATGTAACCACCATTACTGAGCGTATCAGATATCACAAACACACTATGTGCATCTTTTACTAGTGATGAAAAACATTTTGACTAAAGTTATTCATTAAAAATGTTTCATCTCCTTTTATTTCATATTATCAACATTGTAGTTAATTATAATCATGTTACCTCCATTTCTTCCTCTTCCCCCTCCTCATCATCATCAGAGGGATCCATACAGAGAGGGATCTTTAGTCTTTTATCTGGACTGTCGAACAAACCTTGATCAGCGAGCTCCATTGCACGGCGGATCACAGGTTTGCCGCTGAAGCACACCCCGCCTATTTTAGCATCCTTGCTGTCCGAGCCTGCAAAACAGTACAAAAGATAACTCAGGCAACTACAACAAATAATAACTCGTGAGATAATAGTCACAGCTTTAACCTTATAATTATTGGATATATACCGATTGCAATTTTCAGGGCCAATTCCAATTCTCTTCCTCTCTAAAAACTATAATTGTTCAAAATACACAAACAATTGGGGAAACGTTTTTGAATGGAAAATGTTATTGTATGTTTAATGATATCAGAGAAGAATAAGAGAAACAAATATTCTATACTGAGTTTTTAGGTATATTATAGTCAACACTTAAACTAGGGACTTATAAACAAAAAAATTATCGATTTACAAGAATGTAAAGTGTGTGTACTATATTATGTTAACTTCCGCTCGTCCAATGGGCCTGCTCCACGACCGTGACCGGCCCATTGGTGCATCTCTAATAACTATCATTAAATAGAGCTAACCTTGGTAATCTCGGACATATTTGGTGCTGACCCATCCTCTAGTAGCGGGTTCATCAAAGAAATGGACATGTATGCGTTGGGCCCGACCCTTGCCCCTCATCTGCTGTCCGGACAGTGGTTGGGGTACCACCATGCATGGCCACCAGGGGTGTCCCTCCAGTTTTGCCCACACAAGGGCGCCAGCACTGAATGTGCATGTGTTGTTGCTGTAGGAAGAGAAAATAAAAAGCTTTTTGAGAACAAAGCTGTTTTACTGTTTCGAACTACTGCTGCTAGCTATTGGCATCTAAGCTTAGATTGTGTCAAATGCACAATGCATTAACTTTTCAACTTTCTATGAAACTGGAACACATCTTCACATCTACAATTAAAGTTAAATACTTGGACTAAAATGAGATTAATACCTCCATATAATGCAAATGCCAAATAGCTTTTTACGTGCAGGTGCATATTTCTCTTCGAGTTTTTTCTTAAATGTTACACAACATTGCAGTTTCTTTTCTTTTTTCTGTTTGAAGCTGTCAAATGCCTACATTTAAATAAGGTCAAATGCTGGCTAATGGGAAATGTGTTATATTGTTGACATTTCCTAAAAACTACACACACAATCTAATGTATTCAGAGGAGGGGAGATGCCATGAATTCACTTAACACAAAAACCACCTCTGCATCAGCTCGGTTGCGGTTTTCACTTCAAACGGTCGACTTTGCCATATCTATGACAAGTGACATTCATTTGTATACTTCTCATTTATTCTTTTTATACTACTAGTTTGTTAAAAAAATAGACATTAGTTGTATTCGACTAAGGAACGAAGGAATGTTCACGTTTCAAGCATGATGACCATATTCGTTATGTGAAGGCAAGGCAAGGCAAGTTTATTTATATAGCACCTTTCAACACAAGGCAATTCAAAGTGCTTTACAAAAATGGAAGACATTATGAAAATGGCATTTAAAATCAGTCATTAAAAAGAAAAGATAATAAAATAAACATTAAAAGAAAAAATACATGGATAAAAGTTAAAAGTTACAGTGCAGTTTAAGATGTGAATAGTTCAATTAAAAGCAGCGGCAAAAAGAAAAGTCTTCAGCCTGGATTTAAAAGTAGTAAGAGTTGCAGCGGACCTGCAGGTTTCTGGGAGTTTGTTCCAGATATTTGGAGCATAATAACTGAATGCTGCTTTACCATGTTTAGTTCTGACTCTGGGGACAGAAAGCTGACCAGTCCCTGAAGACCTGAGAGTTCTGGATGGTTCATAATTTAGCAGTAGGTCAGACATGTATTTTGGGCCTAAACCATTCAACACGAAAGTGAACACGAAAAGTAACGTATATGTTTTTATTGGTTTGAGCAACTAAAAAAAAACTGCTTATTTTTTTATCAACCAAACGCATTTTGGGGGGGGGGGGGACTTGCAGCAATCGTCGGTAGAGAGGGAAACAGTGCAAAACGTGTCTCCAGCAATTACACCGCTCCCAACATAATCCCGGCTAACTCACCTCTGTTTGGCCGTTGCGGCCTTGTCGCCAAACAGTTTGCTGAACCCTCCTTTAGTGGACTTGTCCTTACTCTTCACTTTTACTTTGTTGGTCTTGGCAGGTTGTTGTGGTGTTTGTTTAGCTGTCTCCTTTGGAGAGGAGCTGGACTTCAACACGGAGGAAGGCAGGTCCGCCTCGGTGGGAGAGGGACTCGGCTTCGACTTGGAGACCGGCGGCGGAGACTTGGCGAAAAAATTGAAAAGGGAGCTTTGCTTCGCCATGTTTGCGAGTTTTAACTCTGTTTTCAGTGTGTTTTTAAGATAATCCTACCGACAGCAAAGAGCACCCAGCTTCAGCGTCACAGCGCGAGCTCAACCCGTTCGCGGGAAATACACGCGGATGTGATGGGAGTGGGTTCGAGCCTCCTCCAATGATAAATGAGTATAGAAGTCACGTGGTGTCAATACCACTTCCTTTGGCGCGATGGGAACCTTTTTTTCCCTCCCCTTACTTTTCTAACTATAGATTATATACTGTATATCTATTTACAGGGAGTAACATACAATTGACAGGACTTAGCACTGTCATTCCTGAACTTGTGAATATAAAGGAAAAGGATAAGACTTTTATTATGCAGAAAAATATTACCTTCTGTAAGTGAGCAGATATAAATTGACTTTCATGTACAAAGCATCAGACATCAAGCTCTGTAAACTGTACTACACATTCACCACCAGCAGAGTGCAGCAGAATACTGGTTACCTCTTCAGCTAAAGCCTCTTTCTTAAAATACAATTCTTACAATACAATACTTACATGGCATTAAATAACAATTTATTTGGAACAAATCTCAGTCTAGTATTTGACACAATCTGAGCTACATCACATGCTGTCTTTATTGTTATCTTAGTGTTAATAATTAACAATAGGAATATTGAATACTTATTGACGTAGGCATTTAGTTAAGCATGTCCAACTGGTACATCATTTGATCCCTAGGAATAAAGTGAAGAAGTATGCAATGACTCAGCATTACATATGACGATACAGTGCCCTTGTTTCAACAAAAAATCTTCAGCTGAAATATTACAGTGTACCAAGTAAGGCTCCCCTGTGCTGCATACAAATTAATATGACTAACTATATTTATGTTAGTTTAAAACTATGGAGTAAAAAAATACTGCTTTAAACATTAGAAAAAGTGGTCTTATACTCAAAACAACCAAACATCCACCCACAAACCTTTTGGCATATGGTGTGTGGGTGATCGAAAGCATCTAATTAAAACAACAGCTTTATGAAACCTTACACAGCAGTTGTTTTGAGGAGCTGTTTTAATTCAGAATAGGGAATAGATTTGCAGAGACTAAACAATGAGTAAACATGAACTAAGTTATCACAACATCATTCATATCTAATGGGGACAAATATATATAGTGACAAGTACTGTGTCATATATGCTTAAATATATAAAAATCCCTTTTAACTGAGTATCTTTTTAGGAGAATAAATGCCATTTGTACTTTAATATATTTGACACTGGGGGAAACATGGATAGTCACATTCTTTTCCTTGTTTACTTTCATCAGCTTCTGACACCCATGGCCACAAACCAGCATCCCGCTGTACGAAGCAAAAACATAGAAACCACAACAACAAAAAACCCACATCAATTTAAGCAACTCCCAAATGATTTGAAATAAGGATTTTAGGTGTATCTGAGGTGGAAAACACTTGTTAACAATATTTCTTCACAGCAGATGTTTTAACATGTCACAGTAGTAAAAGAAAAGGTAATGTCTCTTAACATTAACAGCTCTATTAATTTTCAATTACCCAGTAAGCCATCATTTGGACAGTTAGTCACCTTGCACTGAGCATTCAGCCATCTTTGATTATTTTCTTACACCTCTTTTTTATAGGCTGTTATCACTGCATGATAAGCAGTGTAAAAAAGCAGAGGAAAACACCAAGCCCATTTTCAGAAAATACTCTTTCGCGTTTCTTTCTTTCTTCATCCTTGCCTCCTCGTACAGCAATTTTCTTTTCTGGCTTTCCATGTGAATCCTCCAGAACATGCAGCCTACAGTGGTGTGCTGCTCAACAGGCACACTAATAAGGCTGATGCAACAGTGTAGACCAGGCAGGGTTGACATGGTGTCCAAAGTCAGCGTGGAACTGTGTTTAATAATGTCAAGCCAAAAAACGATATACACCAGACTAGAAGATTCATATTCGAAGCACAGACACATTACTGCTGAGTGAAAGAGCTGTTGTTAAGTGCATTATGAAATCAATTGAAAGACAACATAAACTGTTTCATCTTGCTCGGTCCTTACTGATATGATCATCACCTATTCTCAGAGCGGCTCCAGACAAGATTAATGTGTAGAAATACACCCACCTCATAATGTAATCATGATTAGGGGCTGCGATAGAGAAGGTCCTCCCATCCCACCTCATTAGAATTCAGATTATAAACCATGCTCGCTTGGGGAGGTTGTTTTTTTTGTCCACAGCAACACATTTTCTCCAAAACAACAGCATGCGAGCAGGACTGTGCGATTGGAGATAAACCTGCCTGAAAGAACTGATCATTTCCATGCCTATCAGTGGACAAAGAGAGGTATATATTATGTATAAGTAGTATGATGTCTGGATGCTGAAATAACACAACTTTTTTCACTGTTCTTTATAAAACATACATTATCTGCTGATGTCTACAGGGGTCAACAAATTGCAACGTTGTGTACTGCCGCTTTGAACGATTTTTTTTCTGCTGAAATACTTCATCATTCCTTGGCTATTTTCAAAGTGAAAGAAATAACAGTAGCTTTCTTGCCAAGAGTTAGAGAAGAAGTGTAAAAAAAGTGTATTTCCTCAAATGTTGAACTATTCTTTCAAGATGTGTAGATTTTATGAAACCTATTATTACCAATACTACCACTGGGAATGTGAAATACATATATTCCCATTAGACTCACTACCAGGGTGTCAGTGGCAGAGCTCAATGGGAACACACTTCCTGGTGCAGGTAAGGATGAGGATAACTGTCAAAACAATACAGATGCTGACAGGGTTTGAGCGCTATCCTGTTAACCGCTCGTTTATAATGTGCCATAGCCATCAGGGCAGGAAAGCTTTGGAAACATTGATCAGAAACATGTATCTCTATGGGGAACAGAGCAAAAAGCAATAACGCTTATGATCGACTCTCTTTGCGTCTTTGTGGTTCTTATTCCCTTTGATGGGCTGTATCACCATCACCATACCTGTTATTTTCCCTAAGCTTCTTTCCCTCCTGGGTGTCTTTCCTCCCCTCCAACATCTCCTGAAACATGCAGTGCTATTCGAAAGTCAGCACTGTGGGACTCGTCTTAGCATAATGAGGAGTGCACACAGGCTCATGTACAGAGTGATTCCCTAAGCACTGCTGGGACTGTAAAGAGACGACATGAAATAACAGCTCAGCCCTTCTTCTCTCCCTTCCTTTCCCCCTCTCATCTCTTTCTAGTGCCCTTTGATTGTGACTTTACACCACCATCAGAAAGACTCTATGATCACAGGGTTTCCTTTTTTACTTTTTTCCCCCATCATGACCAAAAATTCCTCTTGCAATCCGTTATTTTCCCATCCTTTCACTGCTCTGTTTTGCCACTGAGCCTTATTGAAATACTATAAAAATGTAAGGTTCAGTCATATTCACTGGAGCCGCCTCTGGGGTAGCTGGAGTGGGGGAAGTCCCTGGTTGTGGAGTGATAGTGCAGTCAGCAGATTTAACGGCAACTGCAGAATTGCGGTATCTATTTCTCTAGACAGAGGGAAAATGAGAGTATTTGTGTAGATGCAAATGGGAAAACAAGGGAGAAGAGAGATTGAGAAAGATATTGCAATGTACAATATTGTCCTCCCAATGGTGCAGTATGAGCAATTCTGCCTATATTTAGATGCATTTAGTCACTGAGTTTTTGCAAACAAGGTTATTTGGAGCACCCACACAAATAAAATATGCAAAATTTGACCATAAACAAACCAAAGACATTACCTCCATCATCTCTATAATTTCTGCACTCCTTGGGATGCACCAAAGTTGCACTTATTTGCAATTCAAAATTCATTTCACCACCCTTATTTCTTGAATCCACTTTCTTTTGTTCACCCAAAAATATGTAGAAATGGTTTACTGTCCATCATAGCGATGGGTTTTCTTTGCCTGTCCAATGAGTAAAAACTCCTTAGTAAATAAAGAGAAACGTTGCCATTTATCCTCCTTTGTCTTTAAAAAACGTTTTACTTAGTATTGGTAATGTGCTACTAATTAATTTGCAATACCTTGTTCGAGTAGCTGTCTGTGCAAACAGATGATTGCTGTCAGTCATGACCACATTCATTTTATACACCGATCCCATCTGATCTAACTAAAAACGTTTTTATTAATTGTCGTTATTGTTATTACAACATTAGAGTGTTGCATTGGGAAATGGCTAGTAGGTAATATCTGGAACCTGAAGAACTTCAGGGCTGAAGGGTATACTTTACTACAACCTGCAATAACTTTTTATTTGGTCATTTGGGGCAGCTGGATCAAGCTGTGTTTACAACACTGACACATCATGCCGTCCATGTGGTTTACACACAATTTATGTCATATATGGAACAAGATTATTATTAATTTGGAGTTTGAATTGCTCCCTTTTAGCCCTGTGTTGTTGTTCTGTGAGTAAAATGTCACTCTCTGTAGCTGATAAATCCTCTTCTATTTTACTAAATGATTGTTAATTGTGTCCGTCTCCTGATAGGTGCAAGGATTGTATTGGTTTGCAGCTTTTCCATTACAGCTTTTAACTTGGCAGGTTCAAATTTGAGTTTCGCTGAAAAACCCAAACAATGAGCTGAAAGAAGCTAAAATGCTGCAGGGTATAACTCATCCGTGTGGATTGCCACTATGATGGGCCACTTTCACATTACACATTTGATATATTCTAAACAATTCAATTGTAACCACCCAACTGTCTCTAAGCCTTCCCTTCTGGCAGGAAGATATTTTTTACACTACATATTTCCCCTGCATTTTCTAAAACAATCTGCACCTGCTGTACAGTGCACTGACATATGCCGAAACAGTATAATTTGAGAATAAAAATCTCCATGCCTGTAGGAATTTGCATAGGCTAAATACAATTGTAATTCTGACACTCAGAGGTGAAATATTGGTTTTACTGGAAACTCAAAGGGCAACTGCTTTTTGATGTAAGCATATGAACCACAAGTTTTAATTATTTTAATCAGTGCGTGATATTAACTCTCCCTGATTCCAGTTTGACCAGTGTAGGGTAATAGGGGAAATAGGGCTCATTTCACAGCGATTTAAAGGACTAATCCAATATTTATATGTATTAAGCTTGTTTAATTTATTTATATGTGAACAGGGAATGCACATGGTGTAAAAACACTATTCTGGTGCACATGAGGTGTAGAATCTGGACCTATCTTTTTCCACTAATGATAATGAAAAACGTTTTTATATTTGCTTTTTATCTCCTCTCAATAGGATTCACAGAGGACTTGAAAGCTATAATGTTTTCCTCTCTCCTCCTACTTGATTATTAACTTTATCTGCTGTGAACTGTGCGGTTTATTGCGTTAAAGCAAGCTGACAATGAAGAATTTCTGCAATAGTAAACACCGCTGTGTGTGTTCTAATCTGAGGAAAAGATCATATTAAACTTCATTAGCTGAAATGCTGAGTTTCCCTTTATCTATTAACCCCCTCTCTCTCGATCGCTCCTCTCATGGTAATTGAAAGAGCAGATGTTATAAGGTAATTGCCTCATCACTCAGGCAGCCCAGCCCCTCTACATGTAAATGTCTCTTTTCCACAATGACTTCTGATTCGCACACTCTGCCTTTAATTCAGCTACGCTCATAGTCTCTTCAGATACTATTACAGCTCTGCAGGCTATTTCACAGACTTCCCCATGTGCATTCTGAATAGATTGATGAAACAGCGGCCACTCGACATGAAAGGCATGTTTGCTGGATTGAAAGTTATGTGAGGATCTGCAGTACTTCCTCCTTCTTTTCCCCTTCTGTGTTTGTTTTGTCTGTTTGTCTGTATGTCTGTCTTCCTGGCTGGGCGTGGCTGACCTACATTCTGATTCCCGCCAACTCACCTCCGCTGCTGTTGTTCATCTCACTGATTGCCACTACTCACCTGCACCTGCTTAAAACCCTGGTTCCCATCCTCAGACTTCGCCAGTTCTTCGTTTATTCTTCAGTGGTAAACTATCGTCCAGGCCTACTAGCATTTTTCCTAGTAACTTTTTTGATGCTCCTAGTGAGAGGATATTCCTTCCTAACCCTGCTTTTTTCCTGTTCCAGATCCACACACACCTGCCGCTCTGCCTGCCACGTCCAGCCTCCCTCCCTTCTCTGAGCTCCTCGTGTACACCTTGCCTGTGCCATGGTCAAATAAAGCCTATTTTTTGACACTTCACCACTGTTTCTGTCTAAGTGCTTGCGTAGCGGGTTCTCATCTCCAGTCACTTCTCGGGAAGCCTAACAGAAGAACTGGCCCTTCCTCTGGATGTAGGCCGGATTATTCCGGTCCTCGTCCAGCTTCTGTCCAGGTATCCCTCCCGCCTTCGTCTGCGTAGAGTCCTCTACTGTTGCCAGGCCTTCGGCTGTGGTGGACGGTTTGGGCTCGGTTGGTGCTGCTGGAGCTTCTTCATCTCTGAACTGCTCTGCCTCTTCCACTCCCTCTGAATGGGAGCCGTTTTCCTCCGGATCAGCACTGTCTTCACAATCTTCACTACCCCAGCCTAACGAATCGCTGTCCTGGGACGCGCGCCTCCTCCGTCGCCACCGGTCCGCCATCTTAGATCTTGAATGGTTGGAACAGAACCGGAACCCCTCTACCTGGAGCTCCCATCTTCCCTGGGTTGAGTACTCTCATAATGCCCTAACCTGTTCTGCTACTGGTCTCTCCCCGTTTGAGGCCTCTTTAGGGTACCAGCCGCCCCTGTTCCCTGAAGAGGAAAGAGAACTAGCAGTCCCCTCGGTCCAGCAGCATGTTCGTCGTTGTCAGAAGATCTTTTTTATTTTATTTAACCTTTATTTAACCAGATAAAAACATTGAGATAAAATCTCATTTTCAATGCTGACCTGGCCAAGAAGGCAGCAACGTTACACATGACACATAACACAAACATATAAAATACAGAGAACATAACTAAGAAAACAAAAGACGAAAAAGCAGTCACTACATTGTGCACATTAGGACAGTAAGAAAAGTACACTACTTGTTACTGCAAGAGCAGCTGGTGGTGAGGACTTCAGACAACTTCAATTTAAAACATGCTATAGAGACAAGTGCCATCAGTTTTAGGCGTGATTGAAGGTCATTCCAAGACCAAGGACCATAATAAAAAAGACTCCTTTTTCCAGGCTCAGTCCGCACAGCAGGTACCTGGAACCGTATCCAGGCACTGGATCTGAGGTTGTAAGAGTCACAAACTGGGGCAAATCTGACACATATGTAGAGTGGAAGCTTACCTAAAATGGCTTTATACATTAATAAAAACCAATGCTGCATCCTACGCATAGTAAGTGAGGACCATCCAGTTAGGCTATACAGTGTGCAATGATGAGTCCTATTGGGTGCATTTGATATATAACGCAGTGCAGCATGGTAAAGTGGGTCAAGTTTGGCCAAAACAGTGGGACAGGCAAATCTATAAATGGTATCACCGTAGTCCAGCTGGGACAGGAAGATCTGGAGAGACACTCGCTCTGCTCTCCTCCTGACTTCAGCTCGGAAGCAACGGTCGGCCAACCGCCACAGACAAGCTGCCCCTCCTTACGTCCCAGGTCAGTCTGTCTGGTTATCTTCCAGGAACATTCCTCTCCTCACTGAATCTAAAAAGCTGTCCCCACGCTTTATTGGTCCCTTCTCCATTCAAAGGATTATTAACCCCTCTGCAGTCCGGCTGAAGCTTCCCAGAACATTGAGAATCCATCCCACTTTTCATGTCTCCCAGATTAAGCCTGTTCACACCAGTGACCCCCCCCCCCCGAATCATTGATGACCGTCCTGCCTACACAGTGCACCGTCTCATGGACGTCAGGCGCCGGGGCAGGGGCTTACAGTATCTGGGGGACTGGGAGGGTTACGGCCTCGAGGAGCGATGCTGGGTCCCTCGCTCCTGAGTCCTGGACCCTGTGATGATAAGGGCCTTTCACAGGGCTCATCCAGACAAGCCTGGTGGTCGCCAGGAGGCTCCCGTTGAGGGGGGGGGGGTACTGTGAGGATCTGCAGTACTTCCTCCTTCTTTTCCCCTTCTGTGTTTGTTTTGTCTGTTTGTCTGTATGTCTGTCTTCCTGGCTGGGCGTGGCTGACCTACATTCTGATTCCCGCCAACTCACCTCCGCTGCTGTTGTTCATCTCACTGATTGCCACTACTCACCTGCACCTGCTTAAAACCCTGGTTCCCATCCTCAGACTTCGCCAGTTCTTCGTTTATTCTTCAGTGGTAAACTATCGTCCAGGCCTACTAGCATTTTTCCTAGTAACTTTTTTTGATGCTCCTAGTGAGAGGATATTCCTTCCTAACCCTGCTTTTTTCCTGTTCCAGATCCACACACACCTGCCGCTCTGCCTGCCACGTCCAGCCTCCCTCCCTTCTCTGAGCTCCTCGTCTACACCTTGCCTGTGCCGTGGTCAAATAAAGCCTATTTTTGACACTTCACCACTGTTTCTGTCTAAGTGCTTGCGTAGCGGGTTCTCGTCTCCAGTCACTTCTCGGGAAGCCTAACAAGTTATCCTTAATGTGACTAAATGTATTACTGTTCCAGGATGGATATTTGAGTAAAGAGCCTTGGGATATTGAAAGCAACCAAAGCAATTCAAGTGGTTATTGAAAGGCTAAATATATAATGATGACAGCTTTACACTTAAGAGTTATGGGTCAGTTCTTCGTCAATATTTCAAGAGTCCTTAGTTCATCCATCAGTTATTTCAAAGGGTCAATCAATATAATGAGCCATTTTAAAACATTATCTATTTTTTATCAGGCCGCGGCTCAGCTATCATTTTTTTTAACATGGAGAGAGAAATTAATTCAGAGAACATCTAAGGCAGCCACAGCTTGATATTTCTTTTCATCTCCTAAGATCTGAATGTAGATGTAAATTCTGAGAAAACATTTTAATGACTCCAGTTGAGCACCAACCAAATAAAAAAACTTGAAAGATATTAGCTGCGTTATTTCTGATGAAAGGGCAATGTAAGTTTATTCTCAATTTATCTAAACTTAAAGACTATAATTGTAATGGGTCTAAAGACTTGCCTGTCACCGTACTCGTCTTTCAAGACTGATTGGACAAAGTCATTCATTTGACAAGGGTTTCAAGTAGAGTATATTGTCAACAGCTGGTAAACCAAATCACTTGTGACAATCTTAAAATGAAGATAAATTAGGGATAGGGAAGTAGAGTCTAAATCTATTTCTCAGTTCCCAGAAATACATGTATCTGATTACAGATGTTTTGTTGCCTTAAAACTAACAGTGTGAGTAAGCAGAGAGGTGAGGCACACAGACACTTCTTGACAAACATGGTTTCTGCCGCAGTGAAGGAAGGGGGAGGCACATGGCTCACACCCGGAGGAAACTTCATCCTGCTGGAGGTTTAACTGCAGTCCTGTCTCCCTAAGGGATAACCATGATATTCACACTGTACCTGTGTGACAGGGAGGATTATTTATATGCCTTTCAGGGATCTCTTTTATGAGTCCACGCTGAATAAGGTTACATTGCAGTAAATATGTATTTGTTTTATTTCTCTTGTGGGAAACACAGGATGTTCTATTTTTACAAGTCCGGCAACATGCAGATATTTAGAAAACAAAAGCTCTGGAGATCAAATGTAGTCCAACATAAGGGGAGGACAGTAATTCTAGGATAGTGTTAATTTTTCCAACAATATTGCAGTGTTTAATGTCCCTAATAACGGTATGAACCCGGCTTCTTGCTAAATAGAAAATGACTGATGAGCACAGACCTTGTGGCACATTTCCTCCGCACAGACTCCTTTCAACCCCTGTGCAGTGAGATAATGTATGTTGTTTTTCAGCATAATTAGCTGTGATCAGAGTAATTTTAATAATGAATGCAATTACAGGTCCTGCTTATGACTAACATCCTGATCGACCCATTACTGAAAAGCCACGCTGTTTCAAGGTCCTTTCAGCAAGCTGCATGTGCTCTGGTAGAATAATAACTGAAATGAACATGGGCCAGTGAAGATGAGCTAATTTACCATACATTCTATGGACCACCTTCAGCCAACAGTTAATTGAGCAGTTGTGAACGCCATCAGAAAGAGCTTTTAATGAAAGGCTAAATGAACCCTAACCTTTGTTTCTCTTTGCTTGGAATTATGACGCAGAGACACAGCAGGTCAGTGCAAAATCAAAGATGACATTTGCTGTCGAGACAGACGTGAGGGTTGGCCTTTTTAGTTTGTGACAGTTTTGCAGCTGAACTGCAGCATTGCAAAGTTGTGACTTTTCACATTGCTACCATGATAATACCACATTTGATACCACCATCCTCTATGTCCTTTTATTGAGGCCTGACAGGAAGTTACTTTTGGATTTATTGAAATGAATTCAAGTTATATAGATCTGTTAACAGTTATTAGATAAAAACACATTTTAGGTTGTGAAAAAAAACCTGTTTGATTCCTTAATAAATAAATATGACAAAATAAGGGGAATACACTTACATTCGTTTTTTATAAAGAGCTAACAAGATATATTCTACTCTCAAGGTTTGTGTTTTTAATGTGAATTTACAGCCAGCAGCCAATTAATTTGTATATAAGGGTAGAGCTAGACTTGCTCTGTCTGAATGAAATAAAATCCATCTGCCAGCAGCAGCTCTCAAGCTCACTAATTAACATGTTACATCTTCTTTGGTAAATCCTCCCAAATGAAAAAGAGTAAAAAGGACATACATCTATATGTACCAGAATATACCTTGGCATTTATATAATCCTCAAACAATTTAATTAGGAAATCATATCAATAAATATCAGTGTTGAATGGAACCCCTTTTGTTTCATATAGGTTTTACTTTTATTTACATAAATATAAAAGTACAATCATTGGTATAAATGTGCAACTTGCAAACAGAATGAATTGCATACATTAACTGAATGTTACACTACGATGCAAGCAACATAAGACACACAACAAGGTGTATAATTCTTTTGATAAACCCGAAGGTCAGCATTACTGTGGACCACAGACACCTTGAAGAATCTTTCATATTAAGATCTGAATGTAGTTTGTGGCTCCATACCATCAGTCTTCATTAAAACAAACATCGGGCACACATCCTGCTAATTTGGAAATCAAGCTCGAGATCATGGCCAACAATGTGACTCTTGTTCAAGATCAAGAGCAGCCAAGCAGAGCAGTAATACATCATTCTGTTTCCAAACCACTCAGCTGTTTACCGCTTGTGCTCCAGCCAAATTAATTTAAATACATTTGTGTTGCTGAAACAAGCAGCTTTAACAGTCTCTAAATACAAAAGCATTCATGCACTCTTTTTCAGAGGACACTGGAGCGAGCACAGTGTTATGTACCATACTATGATCACAAAGAAGCTTTGCTGAATAAATGATAATGCCATTAGCACCATCGACAGCCTTCAAAATCAACACTAAAAATATCATCAGTCTCTGCTTATTTCAAACAAACTGTTTTATTATGGGCCTTGTAATGGCTATGGAGCATGACATTTTAATGGGCCTATTTTACAGTCAAAGTGTTGTTGACTACAGGGTGGATTTTCTTGCATGTATG
Organism: Trematomus bernacchii; assembly: GCF_902827165.1. NCBI lineage: Eukaryota > Metazoa > Chordata > Actinopteri > Perciformes > Nototheniidae > Trematomus > Trematomus bernacchii. Next base: position 4,405,352 of record NW_022987828.1, on the reverse strand, counting down.
TACAATATGTGTTGACTGGAATAAACACTGCTAGTGAGAATAGAGATTAAATTACCGCTTACATAACTTTTTCTGCAAATCATGCAGCGCTGTGATCCAAGTCTGCTATGTTCACCCATATTAACTACTAATAGTGTGGGCTTGGACATTTTGCATTGTTTAAACCTAATTTGGTTTTTGACAAGAACGGGACAGGAATTAATTATACTTTAACAGAATAGTCATTGATTTCACATTTTAGAGGCATTTGTCCTGATAACAAATAGCAAATCCTAAGACCACCTGCCTCCTCAGAGGATACAGAGGGCAGAGGTTTAAACCATTGCAATCAATGGAGATCAATTTAGCTAAATGCAAAAGGATTGTATAGTACAACACAAGTTCTGCACACTATCATCTTTTCAATATGGAGTCTTTTTGTAGTAAGCACTAAAGTAAGGCAATTTATTTCAAGCCACACATGCATTTTAGGTGAGCAAACATTACTCTATATATTATATTCAGTTTCTTTAAAGCTTGATGTGTTTTAGGCTTAAGTAAATAAACATTTTATTGATCATATTATACGTTGAATACCTTCTGGGGGACTCTAGGGAAGCATTTAAGATAACATATCACAGTCCTTTAATTCTAATTTCCAGTCCTTTACACAGCAGGTGGGAACACAAATGCATACATACACACATGCTCCTTGTCAAGGTTAAAGGATACAATGCAGCTTGCTAGACCCTAACGACTACAGGGGCTTTAACAAATATTTGAGCAAACCTGAAACATCTTCCATTATAACCTCAAGGCTCAGAGGGGAAATGAAGGTTAACATACAGTACATCATTCAGGAATCAATATAGAGAAGTGCCAGCAACACGTCCCCCGTAACATATTACAACAGGGGAACAGCATTGAATTCATTCTACAGTATGTCATTTGCTACAGCATGCCATACTCCTTCTCAAATGTCCCAGGGATTGGCACTTTCTATTTGCCTGCAAGAGAGGCTAACAGTCGGGCAACACATGAACCCCGCTTCACATCACATCACCAACACACAGTGAGCTCACTCGCTGCTCATGAGCTACTCTGTCGGGAGCTTTTAAATATAATACTGATAAATTGACATTTTGGGAAATACATTCTTGCTATTTCCCAAAATGTCAATTTATCACTATTATATTTAATTTATTATATTTGGGAAATACATTTTTGCTAGTCATGACCGAAAGAACGAGATCGCGGATACAAGCGGCCGAGATGGGTTTTCTCCGCAGGGTGGCTGGCGTCTCCCTTAGGGATAAGGTGAGAAGTTCAGTCATCCGGGAGGGACTCGGAGTTGAACCGCTCCTCCTTCGCGTCGAAAGTAGCCAGTTGAGGTGGTTCGGGCACCTAGTAAGGATGCCACCTGGGCGCCTCCCTGGGGAGGTGTTCCAGGCACATCCAGCTGGGAGGAGACCAAGGGGTAGACCTAGGACCAGGTGGAGGGATTATATCTCTTGGCTGGCCTGGGAGCGCCTTGGGATCCCCCAGTCAGAGCTGGTTGATGTGGCCAGGGAAAGGAACGTTTGGGGCGCTCTGCTGGAACTGCTACCTCCGCGACCCGACCACGGATAAGCGGGAGAAGATGGATGGATGGATGGACATTCTTGCTAAGAGTTACCATTCTCACATCTAGGTGGTTAACATGCTCTACAGCTTGTATAAATCTGGAAGCCTCAATTGCTTGTCTTTATAATACAGCACTGAAGGTTGTTGGCTGACAGGAAAAGGGGGAATGCTAGTCATGAAACATATTTTCTATTTCAACCTAGGCTACCTGTTTTTTATTTAAATGAAACACAGAAGATTTAATGTAGTAATTAGTCAGCTAGACATGTGGACTGGTAGAGCCTTGAAGATATAGCTTGTTAGCTTAGCATTGGATACATTCCAGAAAATGGGGAAGACGGCTAGCCTGGCTGGAAAGCTCTCTAATTAATTTTACATCTCTAAAATGATCTGTGTTAAAAGGCGAGCGACAGTGACAAGGTCACTTGTAAAGACTCCAGGAAGTCCATAAAGTCAAGTAAGCATAGCAACGCTAGTTTTGCTTTGTTTAAAAACTGGGAAGGGGGAACCAGCCTAGATGTGTCTAAAGGTAACAACATTTCAACTACTATAGCATCTCCAAAGCTATCAAATGTAGTTGTTATATCAACAAAGAGACATCACCTTAAGAACTACTCACAACTAGCTAGTCCCAGTCTTTATGCTATGCTAAGCTAACCAGCTACATATTTCCCCTTACAGGTGTGAGAGTGATATCAATCTTCTCATCTAACTTTACGCAAGAAAGTGAATACCAATATGCCTTTTTCCCAACATATCAATCTACTCTTTAGTATCTGGACAACCTGTGTTCACATTGTAACCCTTGTATCCATGTTTTTAGTGGGTAGTTAAGTTCTCTGGGTATCAATCTGCTGACCGACTGTGTTAAAGACATGAGACGGTGACTTATTCAATCATTCACATGTAGATATCAGAAAGCTATATGTAAAAAAATATACTTTAAAGACTCTGTTTTATATACAGCTATCTTGTATGGCTTTACCATAATGGCATGCGGGAAATATTAAGACGAGCCTGAATATATCTACCTGAGTCATTTCTATTGTTCTAAGTGTCACTGGGGGGTAAAATAAATTATTCAGATCTATGCAAAACCAGGATGAAAATCAATCAAGGATAGACCCAGATCCAATTCACGCATTATTGTAAAAGGACTTTTTAAGACATTGCATGATATACTATGGCATGTCTCATTGTAGTATTCACAGTGCAAGGGTGATGAGCGTGACGGGAGAGCTGAGGTGGGGAAAAAGGAGGCAAAAGGTTTTGGTGCAGTGAGTGTGAAGTGAATGCAGAGATGACACAAAAAAGAGGTGAGTGGCCTGGGAGGATATTATATGTTGAAGATGGATGCAAAGGAAAGAGAAGCTCTTGGCTGAGAGGGCGTGTATTTGGATTGAATATGAATTTTAAACTCCTTCATTTCTATTGCTGTCAATGGCCCCCCTCTCTAGTTTTTGTTACTTCATCACCGCCTCCCGGACAGGCTAACTATCAACGTCTCCTTGCTGTTTACTGACATCAAACAAACATTACGCAGCTTTAAATCACAGATGACTGGGAAGAGATAGTTGCCAGCAACTAGGACATTGATCGCAAAGACTGACAGAGTACTGCATCCTCGTCCAACATCCTCCATCATTACACGTCGTCTACACCTTTAAAAAGTGAGGAAAATCAACCTTTGCAGACTTTTGGATCAAGTTCACAGAGAGAATCTTTATCTGCAAAGAAGAACCTTCCGCTGAAAACAGGAAATCTCTTATACCAGTATTCTTATGGTTTTGTTTTCCACTCCAGCATCTGAACAGCTTGACCTGGCCTCCTTTAATCTGCATCGTTTAACATAATTTGCCCACAGGATAAAACCATCCACTTTTTCCCTCTCTTTCCCCCTCTCTTATATTTTACTTCAAACAAACACAAACTTACTTCTCATTTATTCTGTTTTTACAAAAACAGAATACATACATTCTGCATTCAAAGGGTAATTAATACATTGCCAGCCTTTATCACTTATTTTCCTAGCAGACAGCTTTAAGCTTAAAAAAGAAGAGAAAGAAAGAGTTGCATGGTGCTTTCTTTTACCCTTCAAGTCAAAGTCTTTGGCCGCAGAAGCATTTTTCTGTGCTGATAAGGACAGCTCCTCTCTCATGAGGAATGGATTTTCATTTTTCAACTATGCTCTTTTCTCCATCTTTAGGAAATTACTCTTTATAGGCCGTTAGTGGCACTGTAAATTCCCCTTCCCAACAGCATTGACAAATCAACTACATCACAGTCGTGCCTAGCTAAACTCCACTTTCCACGCTCGCCCCCAGAAATGGAATCAATCACCTGAGGGTAAAACTTGACTTGTGTCAAGAAAGAAATGGAGTTTGCACAATCAATGGAAGGTCTAGAAATGGTGCAAAAAATGCATGAGCAGTAAAATGCATAGATCAGTATGTGCTATGTCATTCAGTGGATACACTTGTCATGTTTATATCAGCATTCAATATGTACATTCAAAGAAAAATAATGAAAATTGCACTGTATGCTTCCCTTGGCTCCTTTACTGCACAACATTTCAGTTGTCAAGGTCTGATATATTGAGCACATATAGCAGACCTCAGCATTTAACGCTGACATGTCAGTGATTTGTTCTGGGTTCGGTTTGAGGTTAACATAATGGTCAATGGGAGGTCCCCAGATCATCGTATGCTTATTTGTTGACTCTGTGGTTCTCTCTTCATGCCTTCATCATCAAATCATCACTGAAAACACCACCGTCATTACCTGCATCATCACCACAGGCTTGTAATTCCAACCAAAAGTGTCCAAAAAAATCATATGTATCATGCATGACAAGTAACATTGGCAATCCATCTCAAATGTATTTTTTCTATGGCGATCAACCTCAGGGATTGTTAGACAGTTTGAGAATCAAGAGCTCCAAAACTTATTGTGTCCTCTACCTGGAGTTACTTGTCTCTGCCAGCCTGTTGTTCATGATACCGAGAGCGCCAACCCCCCCAGAGAAACCATTATGGCGTGAGCTTCCACACACTGTCCTGGGATATCCATTTGCCGACTCAGACAGCTGCTTCTGCATGATGGCCAGCGACACCTTGTTGGAGGCTGCCAAGTCTTTCATTGAGATCATCTCCCCTGAGAGTCTGCGTCCCTCTGTATCACTATCACAAGGTCCATCAGAGTCGGACAACTGGCCAGTCCGACCCTGGCGACTCTTGGAGCCCGGGCGGATTGCGTTCCGTCTGCCCAGGAGCACGGTGGCCTTATTGCAGCGCTGGCAAAACAAGCAGCTCATTTTCTCCAGAATCCAGTTGAGCACCTGCTTAATGACAATAGAGATAACATTGAAGAGCGAGTAGATGCAACACACGCCCATTAGCATGAAGAAGAAGTTGGCCACCCTGTAGAGGCTTTGGTATTTGTAAGCGGCGCTCTGGCTGCTAACAAAATCTCCAAATCCAATGGTGCTGAAGGTAACAAAGCAGAAGTAAAGCGAGTCTAAGTAAGCCCACCCCTCGACAGGGGTGTACATGGCTGACGCACAGCAGGAGATAGTGATGGCTGACAGGCCGAGAATCAGCATCACGTGGTACACGGACGGCTTCCAGCCGGGGAGGGAGTAGGCTGAGAAGTCATGGCGGATGCCCGGCGGAAGTAAACCGCTGTTCCTGATTCGACGCTCCCTCACAGCCTTCATCACCACGGCCAGCAGTGTGATGATTCGCTCCAGGAAGAGGTTGAAGAAGAGGATGGTGGCCGCGCAGCCCAGAAGCCCGTAAAAGATCAGGAACACCTTCCCTGCAACCGTCACAGGCGTCGTCATCCCAAAGCCTGCAGAGACAGATAGACATATCAGACCGAGACCAAAAACAATGTTCAGCTACACGGTTTCTTTAGAGTCCTCAAAATAAATGATTTTTCTGATTCCGAGACAAAGGGAGGCGCTGCTTAAAAGAAAAACAATCCCAAATCGAAATGGTTTGAAAATGAGGCCATACTGTGTACAAAAGGTTCATACAATTGGTGTGCAGAAAATACTGGATAATGACTTTTGCTTTTAACAGAATGTAAACTTTCTCTTGAATATAAGTCATGTGAATTAATTCACAGAGATATGAAAAAAGCTGGGTTTAGGATAATTAGAAAAATAATGTTTTGCATTGCTTGAGAAGTTGAGAAGGATAAGAAAAAACAACAAAATGGGCAGATATCGGAAACCCGCATTACACTTATTAGCAGTTAACCAAAAATAAAACAACTCTTATCTTTTACACAGGAAATAAACAGTAGTTCACTGACATAACGTAAGATCACACCATAGTTTAGTTTTATTTGCACTGTAAAGCCATGTCATCGTTTGTATAAGCTGTGTTTATTTACTATGCTGTTTCGCTTCTAGTGGCACTGTAAAAAATAAGGACATAGGGGTTATATTGAGGTAAGGCGGATGCCAGGAATAAGCTTAGGTAAGCTTTCTGAATATTTATTTCTCTCGACTCTGTGGTTTGGCTTCCTGCTATCTTCTGATTTCTCAGTCAATTACACTGAGTGTTCCAGCTGAGGACGGGGTTATGAGTGGAGAGGATGTTTATAGATTCTCTTGCATGTTGAAGGAGCACTTCAGAAACTCGAGCAGCATCACAGGTGCAGCCTTGACTTTGCAGCAAGTGTGGCTCTGATGTGAACTGATATTATTAGATGATGAATGTCTTGGCATTTGAGCACATTATTGTTTCTTCAGATCGTTTTATGAATTCCTGCAAGAAGGCACTCCACTTTCAGTGAGGAGGAATTGCAAAAATAAATAAGAAAAGATAATTTAGCTCAATATTTCATGGAAATAAATTCAAGTGTGGTTTATTGGAGTGGTTCCTAACATTAACTGATTGTGACACATTCAAATAATGACTACTTTCAAACCCTCATAACAGGTTATGAAGAAAACAATACTGCAATCGCTAAAGCCATGTTTAAGTCACAGTCAAAAGTATATTCAAAAGTCAAACTGAACTTTACGGAACATAAATATCATTATTCTCTGTTATCCCCTTTCAGTAACTTTTGATCATTTTGATTTCCACAGGGGACCATTTGTGTGGTCCAGTTCAGTTTGGGAATTATTGGTTTATTGCATAATTATTTCAAATTTTCAGTAGACAAAGTGTTTATTCATCATCATCATCATCATCATCATCATCATCATCATCATCATCATCATCATCATCATCATCATCATCATCATCTCATATGTAGAAAACAGGACCCATTTATACCTGTGTCTCTCGAAACTACTGATGCTTTGATAATGCTTGTGCAAATGATCTGCACCTATGTGTTATCTGTCTCTCTCTCTCACACACACAAACACCGAACACCAGTCATACTTCTCAGGGCCACTGCGAACACACACATGCACACACGCTTGAGCACACACACACACAGTGTCATTGCTCTTATCCACAGAACAGCAGATGATATATTTGTCAACAAATAAAATCGTGCAGAAAGATCAACCAGTTCACTTCCAGGCCAAGGTTAATTGATTTTTCCATCATGGCCATCCTCCGTTTTAGCCTTCTCTGAGCATTAGGGCAGCACTTTTCCTCCCTTTTTCACCAACCCGTCTATAACCATCCTTGTCAGGTAATAAATGACATCAATATCAAGACAATACTTCCTTTATGATATCTAAAATTGCTTTTTTGACCTTATCTCTCACCGTGAAAACCACTCTCCTGTGGGCTTGTTGTTGACACGGCGGGTCATTTAGATCAACAGTGATTGAAAAAGATTGTTTTAGAAAGACAAGAGGGAATATAACACCCCTCATGTCCACAGCTGTACACACACCTTATGACCTTACACACAGAGATAGACTTGAGTAGGTTTATACATTACACCAGACATTGAATTGTCTGGTTTTGTCAAAGATAGTGACAAAGTTCAGTAACAGACAGTGTGGGAAAGTTGAGTGAGAGGAGGATAAGGGGCCTTAATGAAGCCCTCAGTTAAATAGTATTCTACACTTTCATGTTTAATTAATTAGCAGGCAAAGTCTTTTAAACCAACTGAATGATAGGAAAACCAGATTACATAGTCTCAGCGCACACAGAGACAGTCTTCTGCACCGTCTCTCATTACCAAGTAAATTACCTAAGAGAGGAAAAGGCACCAGACATCGATTCAGTGTAGCATTTCAGAGCCATTACTCTAGACTACTGTGTCAAGATGCATTACGGAAAAACAGAACAATAATAGAAAGCTAAAAAAAGGCAAGCTAAAAACCAAACACTGTGAATTTACTCACAAGGACTAAAACTCTACAAAGTCTCCATTCCGGACCAATGATCCTGTTTCTGACCTCGTTGAACATTTCCACTGTGTCCGAGCTACGATGAGTCATTTAGTTCAACAGAACTTTATAAGGCAGAAAATCGTATGGGCGCTAATCCAATAAAATAGAAGCCCTGGGAGAATATTTGTTCTTTGACATTAAATACAGTATGCTCAACTCAACGTAGAAAATGATGTTATGCTCTAATGGCTAATGATACTGCACACATAAACACACACTAAAGCTTCAACGTGATGGAAATGGGGTCATTAGTATCCATTATTACAACTTGACAGTTTTAGAGGAAGAAGATCCTCTAATGGTTATGAGAATGTGGGAAAATGAAAAGGGGGGCAGATGGAAATAGATTACTGAACTGTGATTTTAGGGTTAAGGTCAGCTTCTATCAAGTTTTAATGCTACATAGTCAGCAGTAATCACAGTTTAGACAGAGCAGCTCAATGCCAATTTACAATGGCCCATTAAGTAGTAAAGTTAAGTCAGGACCCAAACAAATAGCACAAATTACTGAGAGTGTTGCTAATAGAAGCATTGATGGACTCTGCATTTCATTTGGTACACTCAGTAGACTCGCTCATAACAGTAATTGATCATCAGATGTTACACCAAAGAGCCACTCTGAGTCAGAGTCTGCAGCAAAATGAGTTTGCAGCAGCATTTAAATCTAAAACCATAAACTGTTCGAACTCTCCTCTGCCGGCAGCGTGACATTTCCTCCGGCAAGATATTAAATGGTGCTATTTTATCGCAGTACGTGTATGGAAACAATAGGGCTCTAGAAAATATTTTCCAATAAGCATATAAACATCACACTTGATTTATTGTGACAGATATATCATTTTCAAAGTGGAAATATATAAGGCTGGTAATATTCTGCTTTTTTGTTTTTTGTCAAAAGATCCCAGGAAAGTAAGAGCAGACCCAACAAAAAGAGGTAAAAGAAAGTTAATATTGTACTCACATTGCCAGGGGGCAGGAGAGAGGAATTCAATGATATTATAATGTTGCTCTGTGTCTGTTGGATGTTTAAATAAGTCACTGTTAGAAAGTATTTTTGCCATATAAACTAAAACAGTGATAACGTCAGTGTTGATTACATTTTGTTTATGCTACCCCCAAGTGGCTAAAATAAATCGATCCCATATAGAAAGTTTAACTGTATTGATAACAACATTTTCTAAAACAGGACACTGTAGTTTTGTAGTGTACAGTTGACTTTGTGGCTACAGTGACAACATTAAAAAATGGTCGATTATTTGTAGTTTTTAGATGGGAAACTGTGATATAAAATACTTGACTTATCCATTAAAATGGCTGTTTTTGCACATCTTTCCTAAAAGGAAACATTTGTGAATTGTCCAACTGCCATATAAGATATAATATGTGTTCATCAATTGCTAAGTACATTTAGATAAAGGAATTGATCTATGTGCAGTAAAGTTTTTGCTGTTTTTAAAGCCTTGAAGCTGGAAGCAATGACAAATTGACAACTTTTAACAAAGTATCTTGAAACAGACATATTGATTAACCTTCCTTATAAATAGCCTCCAAAGGCCAACTAAATCCGACCACATTTCCATCTCATGTTTGTCAAGGTTGCTTTTAGTGTGAGTGAGTGGAGCCGATAATTAAGGACCGTCGGAACTAATCTACAAAACTACGAAAGAAGAACACAATGCAGATATATACAAGGGAGCAAGCTAGAATGGGCAAGAGCTCCTAATGGATATGGGAATAAAGGGCAACTATAAAAGCACTCAGTCATGTTTCCGTCTTTGAGTGAAGGACATCTGCTGTCCATTCACCTGTCTCTCTGAGCACAATTGAATCTGAAGGTCACTCTGGGTCATTGAGGATAACATCCCCCCACCCCACTCCCAGAGGACCTGAAAACGGACCCAAAGATTCATTATGTGACTGTTCTGCAAACCAAAAATCAAATCTCAGCCTTCCATTGCCTCCCTGTGTCCCAAGTTAATGAGCTCCCAGTCAAACAAACCGTGTCCCATAGTGGGAATACTCTTAAATTGGCCTGATAGAAGCAGGAGCAGAAAGCACCATGTCCCTATGATGACTGTGTTTCTATGACAAACAGGAAATCTTTTGTCATGGTGTTGCGTGGCGGGGGTCTGTGGAGAGGACAGAGGGCTGAGGAAGGAGCGACATGGCCAGACCTGACACATCATCACCACACCATCTGCTGAGGAGCTGCCAGGATTACTGGCAGACTGTATAATAATAGGAACATTCACAATATGCTGCCAGTTTTACAAAAAACAGATGATAGAATAGGTCACATACATCATTGAGATGCAGTGATGTTGTTGTGTCTGCACACTGCATGCACAAGTAAAGGGCAGACACTACAGGTGAATAGGGTTGAAATGTTAACTAATGCATATCGTAATGAAAATCCCAGTATTAATAACTCATATTAAGACAGTATCTCTTCGTATTTTATGTTGAAATATACAGAAGAGGCAATATCTTAATAGATCAGTGTTCATTTTCATAAATTATCTGAATCTGAACATTGGATAGAGACAGGTCCAAGATAATCTTTTAATTTTGCTCAAATTTATTGTCAAATGGTTTTACGGCAAACCTACGGTAAATCTTTTTTATATACAACTCAACTCATCATAAATCTAAACATACTATCAAAACTTAAGGATAAAGCAATTTTCCCCACATTTTTCCCATTTAAATGTTCTATAAATCAGGTTATACATAATATACGAACAGACCCTCTGTAAAAATCTTTTTAAATAGATATAGGAATAAAACTGGAAAGTTTTCATAAATGTTATATTTAAATAAGCAAAATGCATTATGATAGCTTTTGGTGAAATCAGATGAGGACTACACATGCAAATACTAAACATTTTGAACAAAATACATCCTAAATGTGCATTTTGGTGTTTTCTTTCCAATAGACTAAAACACTGGAAGTGCACCGTTGCATGAAAACAAATGTTTCTCCCCATAGCGTCTTACCTTAAAACAAAGGTCATAGTCATATTAACGAAACACCAAAGCCTACGCACGCAGCAATGTATCTGTTGGGGGCCCTGAAGCAGAACAACGTGGCTTTGAATTTCACACCAAGCTCCCCCACACACAATATAGGCGACACGTTAATGGTATCCGTTCTGTCAAAGCATTGATGATGAGTGTTTTGTCTAACACATGTCTGAGAAACATTTAGAAATAGACATTTACAACAACAATCAAAGGGAGATGCAAGAGTAACAAATGGTTAGAAATAACAAGGTCTGCAGAGCAACACAAACCTGTTCAGTAGACCACCGCCTAAAATACCGTATTTTGCTGATTATGTGATTGGTTTGGCTCCACCGTAACTGAATTGAGTGTGTGTTTTCGATTGTATCTCAGTACTTAATTCTCTGGCAAAGAAAGCCTGGAGGATTGATGAGTCCGCCGCTGTCTGCATCGATTTATTGTCAAAAAAAATGCTGCACTGTCTTTGGAACCGCGCCAACACTTATTACATTTTTCTTCAGTTTTCAATCTGTTTTTCATCTTCTCTGAATATTGAATATTGAAAAAGACTTGAACTGTCCACTTTTATGCAGGGGAGGTACTGTAGAGCTTCAATAAGCAACATTAGAATAAAGATTAATGAGGCTTCCTTGTCTATCTGCAAACGGTAACACAGATTTTGTCCTTTCATGTGACTGAGGAGTCATTCTCTCATCAGATTAATAGCTTCTCCCTGAATGATCTAAAGACTGAATGTCCTTGTGTTTCCTATTATCTTGCAGAGTCAATGTTTGAGTAAAAGCTTAGCTACATAGAGCCCTCTTGTATTATTCCCAAATGTAAACACACCTGTCCAGGTTGATCTTTTGAAACACTATCGCCCTCAGATCAGCGTGACAGGCCCCCACCATAATAGATAATACAGATTTGGTGCTCATACAGTATCATAGTAACGCTACATTAAACGTACTTTATGTCTTCGGATTTTTGCCATCGCATGGAAACAGTCAAATCAGAAGCCAGCATGAAATGAAGGCTTGAGGCTCAGCAGATATTCAATTTAATGGTTTTTCATTACTGATAATGTAAATCCCTGAAATCTAAGGCTGAAACCTGATTCCTGTCAGGGACTGCTAACCCAGTGACAGCTGCAATAATGATCCAGTCATACATAGACAAACCACAGCAAGCTGCCTTCGAGAAATGAAGAGGCAATACTCTGTTGCTCACAATTAAATCATGTTTTACTCAATGTGTCCACTAAGTGTCTGAGACTCTGCCAGAGGCTGCCAGCCTGGACGTAGCTGAATCATTTGTGAACGCTGGCATAATGACAAAATATGCAATTCAACACTTTCAGTTGTGATCCTGGAGCTTTCCGAAGGGTAATCACTATTTCAAAATCAAAATGTATGCCAAGTTAATGTGTCCAAGTGGCAAATAATAGGTTAAGTGTTGGAGAAGTAGGACTGTTGGATGATTTATATTCTTGTTCTGGCTGAAGTCCAGTTGATCTACATGGCGGCCAGCGTGGATTCACTGATAATGGTGGTGCTGAAATAAAGGAAGGAATACAGAGTGCTGTTTCCACTAATCCAAACAGATTGTGGTACGAAAAATTCAACACGAGTGGCCGGCACTGCATGTAGTTTCCAGTTTTGAGTGTTTGAATTGCCTGTCATTTCTCACAAAGGCAGATGTGTAATATGCAAACACTCCCACTAGTACGCCGCCAATCATTTCTCAAGCTTGATGGATTACGTAGTGCACTGTCATTTTTTTGATCTCATAATCTAATCATCATGATCAAGCATCTTATTGATTCAAGGTCAGGCTCAGAGCAAGTCATTTTTTCTCTCATTCTAGAAAAGTCGGGGTTCATGATTTTCAGATCAGGTATGAGGATGTTGATTTTAAATCTGAAATTGAACTATTTTTGCAATGATATTAATTCAGCATGTTATTTGCATTCAGGCAGATCAAAGATGTAATAGTGCAGCATATCTTCCTGTGTCTCTCGCTCTCAAACAGGCAGCCCCTCCCTCACACAGAGACATATGGACGGCTGCCAAATCCCGCTGTTCGCCAACTTGCTGTTAGCTTATTAACATGGTTAACTGTTTATATACATATCCCCGAGATGCAGATAGATGCTCTGCATGGTACAGGAAGGGGAATCTGCTATGCAGGTTTTCTGCAACATGGTGAGTATTGTTTTCTGGGATGTTACTGCGTCAAAGGTTCCCAACCAATCCAAAAGTTTCAAGAGAGGGACTTTTTCTGCTTATGGGGAAAGTTTAAACCCCTCATAGCAGCAAGTCAGCATTGACGTCAGCACCAGTGCAAATTGGGTTGTCAGAGAAACTGATGTGTATCAAAGTAGAATATCATTTGAAATGGCTGTTGGAATAAGTCTTGATAGGAAGCAGGTCAGAGGACTGCGGAGTGCAAAGAGTTTATTTTCCTTTTGTCTTGGCCGGTGCAAAGAGCAGAATCAGTGAAATGCTAATCAGTTTCATGAGGAAGAGGAAGCCAAGCAGATCTGCTGTGCCCTCTAAAATGATCTTGGTATCACTTGGCCATGATGACTTGAGTCAGTGAGTTACAGGCGAACGCTCGCCTTAGCAAGTCGGGCAGATTTATGACCCACTGTGACAGAGTGCAGAGGTGTGTACAGCATCCTGCACAGCAGCCGTTAAGTAAGAGAGGTTTTATTGGAGCCAATGCTACACACAAACAGAGAGGAACAGGGAGAGGGGCAGACTAATGGTGGGATAACATTAACATGTTTTTCGAGCATTTGTGTGATCCAAAATAAATTGTTTGATATACATTATCTTTGACGGATGTTTTTTTGTAATTTATGTTATATATCTTTTAAAATGTTGCATTTGGAGAATAAAATCTAAATTTCAATTTAATTTTGAGATTCTTTGATTTCTTCCTATGTTTATTTTTCACTTCCTCTTTATTATTTATAAATATAACAGTTCTCTCTTTTTTTCAAATCTTTTGCTTGGCCCTTATAAATATTTCTTTCAAGTCATGTCCTGCATGTTTGATGTAGAGGATTTTTCTAGGGTTGGGAATATTGGTCGTTTGTTTCGTCTGTTAGTCAACCACTTTGGCCCAGTTGAAAGTGACATTTTTTGCAGATATTCATGGTTAGAAAATGGTAGAGCCTTAAGACTATGGTGGATGACTTTGAAAACAGCTTCCTGCTGCTACTCAAACAAGTTGAGGGAGAGCCAGTTAGCCTAAGTAGTTAATTAAGCTGTTGCCATGGACCTTAACAAGATCAAAGACGCTAAAATGCAGAATATTCTGGGTTTGGCATCACTAGTGACACCTTTTCCATTTTCACACAATCCTTTTTTACAATGTTACTCTTAAAGTATTGATAAGGGCAGCTTTAAAGCAGGAATAAATAAAAGCACAGTGAGCGTCTGAGCAGCAGTAGTGGAACTGGCTTCTCATTGGGGACACAATTTCTGTTCTGAGCGTCTGGACTGCACAGAATCTACAGAGACCCCCGGCGCCTTTCATGTGACTGCAGGCCCTCGGTTTTCCATTTCTAACAGTGACATTTCCTCTGAGTCTGTGATTTCACAGAGCGGAGCAGGGGATCTAAAGAGAAGAGAGGGAAAAGGCTGGCAGCAGGGACGAGGCAAAGAATACAGAGTCATACTGACCAGCTTCAAATGCTTCTGTAAAAGGAACTGAAGTGATCTTCATGTCATTGTGTAATGCACTGCTTGTGTAATGTGAGCATTCTCTATTTTATAACATAATTGCAATGTTGCCCGGCAGAGACACTGTGTAGAGATCATAATGATTGACTGGGTGAATCCAAACAGGTGAGTGCAGTGTGGTAATGAACAGTCAAATATGAGATGGATGTTGGACAGGAGTCAGCGCTGTCTGATACACTGCCGGAGTGAGAGACAGACGGCAAGAACAAGCATGGCTGTGCATCGATGAGTCCTCGTTCACAGATTGTAAACCTTTCCCACCCTCCTCGTGTAAGCACACTCACAACATACACTGACAGTAACAACAACACAGATGGTTTTGTCCAAGCGAGGCGGCACCGAGCAGTTTATCTAAATACGTCCACGACATCAGAGCAAAAACTCTGCCTGCTTTCAGCAATCCACACAGTCTTTTGGTGACATTTCAAACTGCTTAAATGCCAAATGCGTGCTCAGCCAGTCCGAGGTGACATTGTCTTGGAACCTCAGAGACTCGTGAATTACAGAACGGAGAACCGATTTGGTTTGCAGTTTCTTCCCAGATACACGGGCCCTGGTCAGACAAGCGTGTAATGGCCTCACAAGTGTTCCTCAATAAGACTCTACAGCCAGATCAGCACTTTTTAAATTGGAAGATAAAACACACCAAACCATTAAGCCTAATAGTTTACTCACACGTAGGGGAAGGACATAGGTAATAATTTTTCAAAATCTTTCTTCATATTCATGACATTTTCAACACGTAGCCTTTTTCTGCTACCAAAGTTACTCACTGGCTCAAGCCACTTCCCCTCCTGGGCACTGCCGAAGGGGCCGTTGTGCAAGGCACTGGCCCCCAATACTGCCCCAAAATGGCTGCCATCCTAAGAATAGCATGAGTTAAATGCACGGTCTACATTTCACTGTGAATGGTGCTGTGTACATATGTAACGATTGGCATTGTCAGAATATGTTATGTGCAGCAAACTGGTGCTTTTTGCGTTGAGAGTACAAGATAGTTATATTTTTCTTTGGCCTTTTGTATTGGATGTCAGAGCCATTCTTCATTAACAGGGCTCTGGTGTATCGCTGCTGATCATGTAACATCTTTAGTAAGACACTATATTGAGTTGTGGTTCACAGTGGGGTGACACCTATTTGACCTGATATATCAGCTAGAAAAGTAAATTAAATTTGGTCAAAAACTTGACATCCTGACCACATCTGGGCAAATACTGCAAACGTATGCATTTTGGCACCATGACTTGGCTTTTACTGCAAAATCTTAACTGACAGTGCACAATATTTCAAACTCAAAAGTGCCCTCTCAGCATTACTGGTCGAAGTTTGGCTCAAGGGAAGTTATGTTCTTGTACTATGTTCGGAGGTTATAAACGGTCTATTATTTTAGCTAGATGAGTTTGTTATATAGAGATTGATATACTCCCACCCACAAGCTGCTGAGTCCATTTCATACTGATAGGAGAATCAGATACCTGAAGGGTGCACATTGCCACAATGCAACTCTACAGTAACGTTTATGAGGATAATATTTGTCATTCTTTATAATGTTTCAGAGGCAAATTGGAGGCATCAGGACAGGCTCTAAACATTCACATAATATTCAAACATAAGGTTTACACAGTTAAAGGTGGGGTAGGTAAGTTTGAGAAACCGGCACGAGATACACTTTTTGTTATATTCCATGAAATGCTCTTAACATCCCGATAGCAATGAATATCTTAAGTGCTTTGACAAAAAATCCATAACAATTTTTAATCTGTGGAAGCCGTAGTACTGTAAAAAGCACGACCAATCATTTTAGCCGGCCCGGCTAAAATAACTGGATGGCCTACCTGCCTGTCAGCCTTCCATCTGTGCACAAACTTATCTCGTGCCCTCATTGGTCATGTGTGCGTTCGTGTGTGTTGGAGGAGGGGCTCTGTAAGGAAGTGGCAGATTTTTTCCGGCTGTGTATTTTCAAATTCCAGCGCACTCGAGCTGGTTTCTCCAAAATGACCTACCCCACCTTTAATGCATGAGCCAATAGTAACCATCTAGCAGACATGGAAGAATAGCATTTATGAAGAATAAGCTCAATATTCACTCTACTTTTAGCTCTGTTTTGGTCAACTTCTGTGGGAAATATGTGGCTCTTTTTCTGCTAAATGCTAGATGTGAACTTTGTGTGTCTGCTGTTAGAAAACAAGTTGCCTTTGTTTCATGAAATGACACAGATGAGAGAAGTGGAAGTGAACAAAAGTAAAGTTGTGGTCCATTTGACCAAAACAGTGTGCTAGCTGAACCACGAATGATTCATTTCCCACAGTCATTTGATCCCTATAGAAATATTGATTAATGCAGCTTTATGCTTAATTTTTAGGGTAATTTCCAATTCGATTTGATGTCCCACTAAAAACTGCAACCTTGAAACACATCAAAGAATTGCACTAAAAGAGCAGTGTGTAGAGTTTAGTGGCATTAAGTGGTTTAGTTGATGAATACTGAATACCCCACCACCCTTATCTTTTCTGGCGTGACAGCAGTGGCGGCGCCAGAGCATTTTTGTTGGGTAATCTATGGTAGGGCTAACCCATACAGTGGTGGTGCTCAAGTCAGTATTTGCAATGTAATTACATACACGCTATATCGCCCCCCTTGACAGTGAAACGCCACGTGTGAGGTTTAGATTATTTCCCTGTCTCAATCAAAATGGAACTGTATGAAATAAAACGGCACATTTGTCTTGTAGTAAATAAAAAGGGATCACTGTGAACGTGACGTATGATAGTACACGTTGAAGATCCAATGGGGATACTGAATGGCGGTTTCGATTGATCTCAATCAATAAGGCATGACGCAGATCCAACGTTGCGTTGCTCTGATTGGCTGTAGGTCAGGTCTATTCAAATTGCATTCGGAGGCATTTTGATCTGACCGCGGCCGCGCTGATATTATAACGCCAGAGAATTTCCACACCTTTAGTGTATAAAACTCCCCCACTACTTAGACTATTCCTTGCACCCCTCTTATAGCATAAGCCCAATGGTCTCAACCATATTGCATCAGTAAGGTGCACTTGTTGTTACAGCAGGATCAGTTTGTGTGCTGTGGACACGACCCGTATATTTTCGCAATCCGTGTTCTCAACATTTAGCATTTCGCTTATTATTTAATTGAATTTGCATCACTTTTCATGGTGGGGCTAAGGTGTGGCTAAGCCATTTCTTGGTATGGCTGTAGCCTACCCCAGCCATACCCTGGCGCCGCCACTGCGTGACAGAGAACCTACAGTGGCCTTATGGTGCGTCTCCATTGACTATTTTTCTTTTATTTAAATAAAAGCAAATTCCCTGATTATTTTTGTATTAACATATCTCAACAGCGGTATACATGGTATATGATTAGAAGCAAAGTGTGAAAAAGGGAAGTGAAAAAGGGAAGTGAAAACAGATTTAAGGAATAAGTGATGAATCATGTGATTTCAACGTCCACTAAATCTTCGGTTTCCCCTGAAGAAAAATAACATGGCAACTAAAATTAAAACTTCTCCTCATAGCTCCACACAGGTCTGATGTAACCTTCCTCACACTGTGAAATCACAGAAAAGTCATATTTCCATCATGTTTTTACATTGTTTTTTCACCGCATGAGGTTTGACTGGTGCGCATTTTATAGTAACGTGATCCTGTTGTGCTCCCTAGTTACATAACAAGGGTTCATTCAGGTAACAAAAACACACTACCTAATTTCAGGTGATTATACGCTAAAGAAAATTATATTACATTATTACATTGCATGTCTGGCAATAAATCCCTCTCAATCCGACACAATGGTCTATTAACACCTAGTGTCAATATAAACTACACACTACAATAGCTAAACCACTAGCTGAATGAGGCCACTTTGATTAAAATATCACCCTGGATTGGTAGTTTAAGAGGGAAGAGACTTTGCCTGCCCCAGTGTATCCTGGGAGCACAGTGCCCTGTCACCGTGCTGCAGCACGGCTCATTACAGCCATACTTTGGCCAGATCCTATCTTCTCTTAACCCTGACATTTACCCTCGTTTTGCAATTTGCGGATGGCATTGAGGTTTAATCAGGCGTGATTTAGAGGACAAGCTGCATGAGGGTCTGTATTGTGGAGTTTGTTAAACTGTCCTCTCTGCTTTCTCTGCCTTTGTGACTTCTCTGAGTGGGTGGATATGAGTGTGATGGAGCCAGAAGCTGCAGTGGCTGCCACGGGCACAGAGAGGCACGGCAGAAACTATCCCTGGGAATAAATATCCCTGAATATTATATCTGCAGAACAAAACCATGACCTAACTTGTTTCCGCACTAAACCCCAACAAAGTTAAAAGTCTCAGATCAGACAGACATCACTAAGTACACTTGATTCTCAGACAAGTCATTCCTGTGCAAGCACTTACAATTTGACAAAGTATTCTCCAACATGTCATCATAGCATCTTACCAGCAGACCTCCAGGCCCCCAAACGGCTACAGATGGCTCTCCTAATTGGCAGTTATCAATCAGCCTTAGGGTCATAAATAGCTTTCCTATAAATAGAAATGTGGTTTACAGACCAGACTCTCGTGCCCTCTTTAGTCAGAATGCAAACAGTAAAGTTGTGTCTGAAAATGTAGGGCAGGAAAACAGCACCAAGAGTTGGAGGCTGACAAAAACAAACTCTTGTATCCAACATTTCAACAGCAAGAGAGTCTACGCTGTGAGGCTGCATTTTGACCTAGATGCTATGTCCAACATGCTCTCAAAAACATTTCTAACCTGTCAATGTTTATCCATGAATGTCTAGGGACTGGATACCGGACTTGGAGATGGAACCCACTTACTTGTTGCAAAGAAGCAGAGGATAAATGTCAAGTGTTTAGACCAAAGCTGCATCACCTCCTGAAATGGTTAAACAACAAACTAAGTGCGGTACCAATTCAACCTAAGGTTATATGTGGTCAAACTCTTGGTAAACAAGCTTTACCGGCCAGGGCTCCACATTCTTCAAAGACAAATTGTGAAGGCACAAGGGGAGCAATGTGCCATAGCTGATTAAAAGCCTCTGCCATCACAGTCAGTCAGAGTCAGAAGAGTTTGGGAGGAGTGTCTAGAGTGTGCAGGGGGATACCAGTCGGATTAAGAGTTAGGGAGCGGGGAGGCCCCAAAATCCCTTTCATATCAGCAGCCCTGAAGCATGCAGAAAGAGAAACACATAAGCCGGAGGGTTGTAGATCAAAGCAAGATGGAAATCCAGAGAGAAATCCATGCAATCATTTGAAAAAAAAAAAATGCTGTAGAGAGACATCACCCTGTTTTCCCTTTCCCTCCAAGCAGCTGAGTCAGTTTATGTGATCTTGCTTGTCTGTGGGAAGAGTGTGCTGCATGCTGCATGATAACTGGAGCACAAAGGATTTCAACCTGCCACAGACATGTGCGCAAAACACAGCTGCTGTGGTTCATGGGTGGGCTGCCTGAAAGAGCTCTGCATTTGTGTATCTGAGCGCAGGAGGTGGTTAGCCATGACAGGTCTACAATAAATACAGTTCTGATCAAATTCTCCCTGTGCGTCCATGCAGAGCCATTAGTTTTCCTTATCGCTCTACTTGCCACAGTTCTCAATTAATAGGAGACAGCAAAGTTATCACTGTGTAGCCTGCGTGTGTGTGTGTTTGTGTGTTAAGGGCAAGGTCAGAGATAGACAGCAGCTGTAAGCTTAAATGATACCTGGAGTGTCTTCATTTGCTTGTTCACCCGTTCACACTCACTCACCCACTGTGGCTCCTACAGCTCTCAGTGAGGGGGGAGCAGAGGAATTATTGGGTGTTGGGGCCATCAGGCATGCAGTGCAGCAGTTGGCCCTCGGGGTGCCCTGCAAGGGACACTTGCTCTTTTCTGACCTATCGCATGAGCAAATGTTAAATGAGGGGGAGCAGAAGGGGCTTCTCATTGACATTCCTGTTGGTTTGAATGGAAATGTGGCAACAAAAAAAAGAGACTGCACCCATGGGTGCTGTCCTATAGCCAGGGATGAGTGTGCTGTTCCTGGCAGGCGTGTAAGATGTCGCCCCCGTTGCCAAAGTCCCTCACAGCCAAAATGTAACACATGACTGGAAAAAAACAAAAATATTAATCTGTTATTCTGTATGTAAGCCAGTGGAAAGAAAGCAGCCAATGATGGCAGCTCCACTGATTTTGATATGACAGTAATTATAGGATTATTTAACAAACAGAAGCCACAATAACAATGATGTCAAATCTCAAACTTGTTAGTCTTGAATGTGGTTTCATCTGGGCATTAGTTCCCACATTTTTAGATCAGACTTCCATAATAGTAACGTAATGTTATGAGCATGCTTGTATGGCTTCATGTTGGCTTGGCTACAGTACATGTTGTTTTTCAAAAAGTATTTAGAGGACACCATGGCTGCAACCAAACGGACGCAAAGGTCAGGGAAACCAGTGAATGCAATGATCACCCACCTATAGTCGACACCACAGTTCCAACAAAATAAAATGCTCCTGTAAAATCCCATCGTGGCCTCAGAGCGTCAGCCCGGATCCCGGTGGCGATGGCAGCCTCGTACTCCCGCAGGAAGGAGTTGAGCTCTTGCAGGCTGATGTTGAAGGTCTCACTGAAGTTGAGGAGCGTCCCGTGCCAGCGGCCGTGAGCCCGCAGCTCCGAGGGCCTCTCGATGGCCGAGAAGACTGCAGCGCCGCACAGCAGGTACAGTACGATGAGGACGGCGAGCAGCACGAAGCGGCCGTTGTCCTCGTTGAGGTGCAGGGAGCGGCAGCCTTGCAATCGCTGGCCAGACATCATCCAAATTTCAGCACCAAGCGCGCGTCGGACAGCGACAAGCTCCACATCGGAGACGGCATTCACTCGTCTGCAGGTGTCCTCTGGAAGTCACTGCCCTGCACTCTCGCTGCACTTCCATAGGCAACATTTCCTCTACTTAGCCCACCACGTTGTCCCATTGTAGTTGTAAAATGTTTGTATCTGTAACTAGAAGGCAGAAAAACGCTCCACTTGTGGATGAAAGTCTGTTGTTCCACGAAAGAGTTCATCAGAAAAGACGCCGGCGCATTGTTTCATAATAGGTAGATTTGTATCTTACTCTTCAGGCAATGCAGTTGGTTGTGAAGTGGACTGCAGCTTGAATCCAAAAGGACGCGCCGATCGCTTGTTTGTACAAATGCAAGCAGCAGTAGTATCCTCTCTGTCCCTTGCACCAAAATGTTCCACCACAAAAGAGACCACGATGAAGCCCGGATTTCTGCAAGTTACAGATGAATGTGCCGCAGGAAAAGCCCGTCCCCGCGCTCAGATAAAGTCATCTATCCTCAGGCTGGAGAAGTGTGGAGCTGCAGCTTTCATGTGGCCGTTATAGTGACACATTGCATCCTATCAGCGCACGGTGAGATCACTCTTGGCTACAAATCGGAGACTACAGCATGCCACCGCTACTGGAGAAGGAGAGTAGATTAAATGAGACGATTGAGGGTGTGCAGATGGCTCCAAGGAAGGGGTGTCTCCGTATTCCTCAAATAACAGAGGGCTTACATTTCCACTTGAGTGCAGCCTTGTGCCATGCGCACTGAGGATACTCCACAAACTGAAAACTGTTACTCACTTTCTGCACCGTGGGCACAATTGTAGAACAATACACTCCTGAACAATGCTTCTTAACAAAGTGTCTAACAGCTTTAACACAGAGCCAAGGAAAAATCCTGTATTCACAATCAGAAAATTATAAAAACGTATACTCCTCATGCAGAAAACATGTATTCTGATGGAATTATTTCTTAATGGATCATATGCTATTATAAATGTATACACTTGTAATAAGTACTATTTCTGGTGCAGCTATCAGCATTTTATATATAAGTGGATCAAACTTAATCAAAAATGTATCATATGTAGGGGTTTATTATCATGTTAATCGATTTCATGATTCATTTCTCATTTAATCAATTACCTGTTGGTCTGGTCGGACAATAACAGGTGCCTGCAATCCAAAAATGGCTTTGTATATAATTTATAGCATCTGCAAATGATAGCAACGGTAATTGTATTGATTTCCTAAAAAGCAAATCAAATGATCATCAAAATAGCTGCCCATTTGTTTTCGTTCAACTGCATAACTGAATAATCAACTAATAGATTATGACTTTCTCAGCGACCTTGGGTCCTGTGAAAGGCGCTTTATAAATTCCATTTATTATTATTATTATTATTAATACAATTTGACATTTATTCAATTGTAATCTACATTGTAAATGTATACCTGTCAAAGAAATGGATGAATATTTATCTCTAAATTGTAAGCAAAGGCATAGAGTAGAAAATGGATGGAAATCTAAATAGTAATACAGTAAAGAAAATCATAGTTACTATCAATATACCAGAACATAATTGCATATCATAAGCACTTACACGTGTGTGTCAGTGCCTTTTATTCCAAATTCATTAAGGAAATGGTTGGAGACAGACATGATCTCACCTTGTTGTCATTGTTTCACTTGATTAAACCAATAATGACCATCTTTCCATGCCATTAAGACCAAACAAAGGACTTACCGTGGCGGAGAGTTTTGCCTTGCAGTCATAGTCAGGATGTGTGCCTGCTCCTCTGCACATAATAACAAAAAGTGACTTGTTGCATTTCTGCTCACATTTACTGCAGGTCAAGAAATTGTATTGACAGTTTCCAGTACTATAAGGGCATGGTTGAGTGAGTCGAGTGTCTTGTGTGCAATTACCGTTCAGGGGAAAAAATAACAATACACCTTTGATTGTTGGACACGCAGCAGAGATTCCAACAAATCAATGACAACCTGGAGCTGCTGATCCATGACAATACAATTAAACATCGACTGGTGCTTTAAAAAGACACGTTATCCAACCCAAATGGAAGCAGTGATTCTCTGTCACATAAACTGTCACTATGGAGCCCAAAATGGGATGTTTCGCTGATATAAAATACACTTTTAACACATTTACAGAAATGCCTGAACAAATGTGCCTCATACAAAGGAGAGACACAATAAGAGCCCATAGGGTGGTTTGTAACAACATTGCTGAGACAGACAGCTGTTATTCTTTTCTATCAAGAAGACAGTAGCAGGGCTGCACAAAGTGGCAGTATTGATTATGCTTTCTAATTTGGCTAATTGGCTTACATATATGCAAAAACATTGCATGCTCAGCAGCACAAAGGCTGTCCTTGTCAATACTAATCATTACCTAAAAAAACGGAAGAAAGCACATAAAGGAGACTGGGATCTAATACAAGACATCAATGGAGACTTGTCTGCCATTGACAGGAGGCTTATGCATTTACCAAACTGTAGCTTGCGCTTTTTGTGTTTGAAAATAAGCATTTACTAGAGACTTACAGAAAAACACAAAGACAATCATGAGGAAAATACTGATAATAGCCTACTGGAAATAAAACAATCCCTTTTACACTCATTTATATTCTCCACCCACTAATTTTTTCTCAGGGCTGTTGGGGGGCGGCAGACTATCCCAGCATGCACTGTGTTAAAGGCAGGGAAGTCATTACAGGCTTTCAGATGCTCATTCATACCTCCGGGCAATTGAGAGTCTCCAGTTCACCTGAATGTGGGAGGAAAGCAAAGACTAAAGCCTGGTCCATTTGTTGTCAGGAAACAATAATATGAATCACTGATGCACTATTTACAGCATTTTTAAACATATCACAAATGAGTTTATTCATTAACCTCCACTATTTCATAAGCAATACAAAATACTCACTTTATAATAGCACTTTAACAGTGTGTTAAATTCAGCTGTTAAATTCCTTTAACAGCTGGTTATATATTTTTATGATGAATGACTTAAATGTATTGACCATAGACTATTGACAAACACTAACGTTGTCAGTATGCATGTGTACAATAGGTGTCATAACCTTTTTGTTGGTTGTTTTGCTGTTGATTTACTTCTTATACATGCTAAAGTCATGCTAAATAGTTGAAAGGGAAAAGTGCCTCCAGAGTGATGGATGTATTCATTTTCAAATCGTATAATTCCTAGATGCATCATTATTCGTCCCAGGCAAGATTCAAAATATCCATAAAGCGTAGAGAACTGTTCTCTATAGTGCAATTTGATGATTATGAGGCTTAAGTGAAGATAAGTATTTGACTTTTACTGTACAACAGCCCCTGTAGCCACTAGTGACACATGCAGGATAATTGTCTGCGTGAAAGTGTGATGTAACTGAGCACAAGCAGAGAGGAGGTCAGAAAACTGACTCAATAATGCCTGTTGTACAGCAATATCTACCTAAAGTTTGACAACATTTGCCAGCAGAAATGACACTAAAAGGAAAACTGAATTCTGATGAATACATTTTTTTCCCCCCTAAAAGTTGCATGGTTTATCTTTAAAGCAGTTCCAGCTTTCCATGTCTACTTGTCAGAAAACCTATGAGGCTTGTTGGTGCGTTTAAATATTATTCATATTAAATTAGATGTTAAAAGGGGATAAAGGACCAACACCACATGGGAGCTTGCACACAGGTAATGGACACAAAAAGGCAAGGCTTTACCCTTTCCAAAAATTTAATTTCACATGCACAAGGACACAGGTTTGTTAGGTGAAGGACAGATACATTTCAAAATACAAATACAATTTTATTATATTTAATCAAAAAGAGGAACATTCAGGAAATGTTGCTGCAAGATAAAAATTGTTGGTTAGAATTACAGAATGTGTTTAAAATATCTACTTAAAATGTCATTCTAAAAGATTGTATTGAAAAAGAAACCAAAACGAAAGTGGGCCGAGGCCAGTCAATGGGGTGGCAGGCTACTGTTAGTGAAACTAGGCTGCTACCATACTCAGCAGGTGCAGTCACAGCAAACCGGTAACTTGTGCATGTGCCCCACTGTTCTTCTGATGAAATGGAGGAAGCTGGTGATGCTGGGGGTCCGGTTAAGGACTGGGTCAATCATTTCTTACATTCCAAAAACCTTGTAGTATTCAACCCTGAAGTTTCAGACCCCTGATTTTATCAGATCAAATATGTCTGCGCCCACCTCAGTATCTGATGTATCAGTCAATATGAGCCCATCTTCAGTTAGAAGTTGAGCCTGTAGACTACATTTGTCTGTTACAGAAATAAAATATAAATGACAATAAGCTATATTGACCATGTAATTTAGACTTTTAGATTGTCCTTTTTGAGTAAATTACGTTTACAATTTGATGTAGATACAGTACCTTCTTGAAGAAACTGCAGAAAATCTAAGTTTCATCACTTTTGGGAACTTTTAAGTTTAATGAGGTAACTTTCTGCAAAATGTATGTAATTTAATAATCAATGACACAATATCACGTAACTTAGATAACGTAAGTATCTTACCACAAGAAATGCCAGAAGAAGATATGAATTAATCTGCTGTTTTCAAAGGGAACCTTAAACACAGAAAATGAATAAAAAAACACTATTCACTTTAGAAAACATTATAGCTTAAACATAGTAAACAAGCATCTTTGAAGGCATATGACTATCAAGAGACCACTGTAATGCTGTGGAGATACATTCTTCACCACCTTTTTTGTTTGTTAACGTTACTCTATGTTTGTTGTATCAATTCCCACTGACAAGTTAAGTTACAAGGTAGCTTGTACAAATAATGATATTTTTTTTGTCATGAGCTCCTCACACACACATGTGTATCGGTCCATTTGGATCGTCGTTACGTCACTTGGTTCCCGGAAGAAAAAAATGGAAAAAGAAAATCTCCAACGAGGCGTTCTGGGGCAGCATAGACACGTATTTTCTGTGTTAGAGTTTTACTCGCTACAGGGTGTACTTTGAGGGTTTGTGACTTTGCAGACCGTTTACATGCATAAAAAGCTACATAACACACAAGGGGACGGGTAATAATCAGAAAAGCAAGACATGGGACCTTTAATACCTTAATACCTTAATACTTAATACGTTACTTAATACGCGTCAACTTATCTTGGTTTTTTTCTTCAGTCACGGAAGGTAACGTTTTAGCTAACTATAGTGCATTAATAAACTAATGGTACCAAAGTACCAAAGGCACAGATGGATAGTAACAGTAACAACATTTACTTGAGTCTCACCATTTAAAAAAAGACCAACTGCCAGAGAAATACCATTATCAAAACACAACATTTAAAGAAAGTATTTCATTTACTTACCGAACAAGTTCAAAATCAGTCTGCAGTCTTTTTTTTACAGTTTTATGGCAGGTGGCAACCACCGTTAAAGGTCCTGAATTATCTACCCCAAAAATAAAACAAAACAAAAATGTTAAATTGTCTTTATTCAGTTCGTCTTAGATAATGTAATAGTCTCTCTGACCCAAAGTATCTCTTTGAGTGTTGGTTGTTGTTCAACTCCAAGCTTCCTGATTTCTGTCTTTAAAGTGTATCTTCCTTGTCTGTGTTAACTCTTCTCAATTTGCTCTGTGAAGGGACACATTTATCCATATTAAAATAGACAGCCTACCTGTACCACCTACCATTAAAAGAGTGGATCACATCAGTCCAGTTCTGAAGTCTTTACACTGGCATCCAGTCTACCAAAGAATTGATTTTAAAGTGCTATTGCTGGTTTTTAAAGCACTAAATGGTTTAGGACCAAATTATATTAACCATCTCCTGCAAAAGTATGAACCATCCAGGAGTCTCAGGTCTTCTGGGACGGGTCTGCTCTCTGTTACAAGAGTCAGAACTAAACATGGAGAAGCAGCGTTTAGTTTGTATGCTCCGACCATCTGGAACAAACTCCCTGAATCCTGCAGGTCAGCTGCAACTGTTAATACTTTTAAATCGAGATTAAAAACGTATCTTTTTGACGCTGCATTTGGATAAGTTGTTCAAATTCAAACTGCAGGTTGGCTTTTATCCATGTATGTTTTTAAATGACTTTTTATAATGTGCTTCCACTGTATTTATTCTTAAATGTCTTTTATTTGATTTTGTAAAGCACTTTGGGTTGCCGTGTGCTGAAAGGTGCTGTATAAATGAACTTGCCTTGCCTTGCCTTGCCTTGCCTTGCCTCGCCTTATCTTATGCCTTATGTTGTCAAGGGCTAAGTGTTAAACGCTTAAATCCCTCCAGCCGTGGCTCAGTGCACACCTTAGCCAGCCCTTGCAGGATACAACGTGTTGGCACAACAGAGGAGAGACAATCCTTCAGAGGGCAGCCACGAGGCTTCCCGCTGTGAATAAAGATGAGGAGACAAGGGAGGACACACATCCGCATACAGTGAGAAATGAAGCGGCCATAAAAGCGAATGAGGGATTTCCTCTCACCCTGCTGAGCAAGAACTGATCCCAATCATTGAGAACATATGGTGAAATCAATCATTTTGTCATTTCAAAAAACAGTCCACAAATGGCCCTTTAATGGGTAACTGGGATCTGATGCATCCCACAACTTCTGGTGTGTAAGGTTGACGTGAGAGGTGAAAAGGCATGAAGGCTAGTGCAAGGAGTGTGGGTTTATTGATTTAGATCTGGCTTGACAAGGCCAATTTACCCAGTTCTCTGAGATTTAAGAGGAACCCTTCAGAAACCTCATTTGTCATGGGGGCTTTAGAGGGATTGACTAGGAACACCTGCACATGCATTTATGTCCATTACAGTTTGTTTCACAGGAATAATTCAAGTTAAAGGGGACCTATCATGCAAAATGCACTTTGTGATGTCTTTTATACATAAATATGTGTCCCCGGTGCCTCGGGGGAACTCACGCAGCGTCAGAAAATAAAACCCTCTCTCTTTTCCTCTGTACCCAAATCTTTTAAAAACAGGGGTACAACGAGCGGATACAGATTTGCTGCCGATCTGACGTCAAATCGGCAGCGGACCCACAGAAAGTTGCTATCAGAAACAATGCCTGACGTGTTTTGGACGTAATCTCGTCTTTGTTTACATTAGCAAGCCTCGCTAACACTCAGAGCTAACCTGTACTGAAGAGCACATGTGTTTAAAAAGCAGGAAATAAAAAAAGGAACTCACCTTGTGATAAACCTGCAAGAGAAAAAGCATTTGAGCTCCATACTGTTTCAGAAATAATCCTTGATGTGGTTTAGAACAGGATGGCATTTTATCACAGCAGAATTTAACTTTATCTCCGGTAGAATTCTGATCAGGCATTAGCTCCGCCTCCTCTTTTTTTTTTTTTTAAAGCTAAGGACCCAAAGTCCGCGTTTCTCTAACAGGGCTGCAAAAGAGGGGTTTGAGCAGTATGAGGCATGGCTACAATGGGTGAACTGTTTGGTATTTTAACCAAAACACTTCACAGACATGTTTTGTATAGGTATGGCCCTACAATATATGTTTCCAATATAGCATAATAGGTCCACTTTAAAGTGGACCTATTATGCTATATTTAAATGATATATTGTCGGGCCATACCTATATAAGGTATATTTATACATTTCTGTTTTCAAAATACCAAACAGATCATGCATTTTAGCCATGCCTCATTTCGCTCTATGTGCTGTTTGCTGTCTACGGGTCTGATTCTGCTGACCACGCCCCCCTGCAGGAGAGGTGAACCGTGCTCTGATCAGCTGCTGGGCTGTCAGAAGAGGGGGAGAAAAAGAGATCTCCGTCTTCCGTGTTTTATTATATAGTCGTTATTCATTTGTTTTAAAGCTCAATAAATAACAAAGAAGACCTTTGACCGGCACTTTTCTAATTTTGTCCGGAAGATTTCAACTTTAACGGACATCTTGACCGGCGAAAGAAACTGAAACTGAAACTCTGCCGCACGGTCCCCTCGTTCCTTGGAAGAGGCGGAGAGGTGGGTGTTTGTCATCTGCTGGTGGACTAACCAGAGAGAATTACAGTGCTTGCCTCGACGGGGAGGGATTGCATTGAATTAAAGCAGCGGGAGCAAACGCTTGCCTCGGGAAGGGAGAAAAAAAGCCACAGCGGAGAATAAACAGAAGGGTAACCATGGTAACTATGGGCGGGAAGTCTTCTTCGCTGCTTTTGTGGCAGACTACAGCGCCACTTACAGGCCTGGCATATGTACTACAGCGTCTCCAGCGCTTTCGAGCAGCAATGGCCGGCCGTGGCCCAACCCCACATTCCCCTGATAAGTGGAGAGTTGGCCCAATAGCCGTAGCGCCACTTCTGTGACGTCATAGAAGTGTTCAAATCTGGATCAGTCTGTATCAGATCCGTTGCAGCCCCTTTTTTAGAGATTTGGGTATGGAGGAAAATAGAGAGGGTTGTGTTTTCTGACACTTGGTGAGTTCCCTGGAACACCGGGGACACATATTCATGTATAAAAGACGTACAAAAGTGCATTTTGCATGATAGGTCCCCTTTAAGTAATCCCATAAAACAATTTTTTACCCAATAGCTCTGTCCAAAGTTCTGATCTCGCTATACATGATATGGTTCTTCTGTATCTCTGCACTATGTCTGTTAATAAGAAGTTTAAATGTATTTATGATAACACAATAATTGTTATAAATCAAAGCTACCTGAAACTTTAAATCTGCGTGCAGCTTTTGCCACTCTCCCAAGAAGTGTTCCTCTTAAGTAAACTCCAGCTTTAATCTCTAACAAGAGCACTGACAAAAGTGCTAGTCAATCGCTTCGGCTGTCCTATAACTTTAATCCACTTCTTTTGTGGGTGTGTGTGCATTTGCTTTAAATTAAACCATTTCCACTCTCTCCCAGCAGAGGAGGATTTGCCAACAAGGATCCAATTAGATTTACAGTCCAACAACAATAATTCTCCTCGAAAAATCCAGGAAGGTACATTCTTTTGGGAGGAGGTAGGTTTTAGGTGCTTTATGCAGCTGTAGAACCTGCATTTCATTTTGCCAAAGAAATAATACACTTGGCTTCTCTGTTTTTCAGCAATGGATTGATTGAACCCTGTCGGACTAAATGTGATTTTACACTCTGCAGGTTTAATCCTGCCAACATGACTTTTTGAAAAAGGAAAGCTGTTTCGGTTGTGATACATTAGCGGAAGGATAATCCAAGTTTGGTCATTTTAAGAGGAATAACATCACAATAAAAATGGCATGTAAACGCTTGTTGTCTGTTACTTTTGGGAGGGGATGTAGAAGATTTTGCCTTTTTGTTCCCTCACTTTTTACGTCAACAGCTGAGTGCAGGCCCTTTTATCGAAATGTGTGCTTCATACCTAAATCCAACACATTTATTTTTGTTATTTTGAAGAGAGAGACTTTAATTCTAATCTCTAGATAGCAGCGCTTTTGAAAGCATCCTCTCATGTCAAGTTCTCTTAAAGGTCCAGTAAAAACCTGGAGGTGGTCCACAGTAAGAGCAGTGGATGGTTGTGGTTTGCTGCACTTATTATACTTTTCGAATCTACTCACCTTTTCTACAGTTTACAGCTCTCAAGGGCAGCCGGAGGAGTTGGAATTACAAAATAACACATCATAACTTTTCAACAAGCCTAATGGTACTCTCGAGTGTCCCCTGGGTATTTCAGCCAACATATTTCCACTACTTTTAATGTCATAATCTTTTTATCAAACACGGCTTCAGAATGGAAAGCTAATATCCACAAGGAGCGCTTGACATCTGTTCAGCCTGCTTTGGAAGCTTTCCCTCCCTGAAACTCATGTTAGGAACGACTGTCAGCTGCAGTCCAGTGCTGCAATGCATTTTACTTTTTATAGCCAACACATGTATAGTCATGTTCCTCTTGTGTGTTTATCAATTCAACACAACTAATTAGAATCAGTGAATGTCTGACAGAGCACCACGAGACATTGCAGTGTTGTTTTTCTTCTTTTCAGATTGTCTTATTTCTTAAAGACCAAGAAACAATATGCCAGAGATGCAAAAACCGACAGTAGGCTGAGATGTAACGACTTCATTCCCAACAGGCTGCATCTCTGGTTATCGAGTATTCCTTGAAGCAGCAAATGTCCCAGTCCAGTAGTTTTGTTCTGGGATCCATCTTAAAAAAGGCCAAATTCTAACCAAATCCAATAAGAAACTAAAATAAGATGATAATTCAACATCTACAACAGGAAAAAATAATCAATTGATCCCAGGATAGTATGGATTCCAGTTCCTGTCAGGTACAGTATACAGCTACTTTAATCCTGAATCAGTTTTGGCCCATTGAGACATTGATCAGCACATTGAAGGAAAGCTGACTTTGCCTGTGATTCATTCATCACGGTGACAGTCGCCTATAGATTCCCCCAACCCCCTCTCTCATAGGCTCCTATCTCTCTGTTCAACTGCTTGGCTTCAACTTTTTTTAATTTAGATGTGCAGAGATGATAGCATTGCTGCATTTAACACATGAGAGAGATCTGGTCACATGAATGCATATGAAAACACACATGCTGCAATACACAGTCATTTTTTAAATATTTCACTGGAGACATTTGGTAGACATGAGTGACGATTGCGGTCAACCCTGTGACAACCTGATAGACAAAACAGACACCTAAATCTGGCTTTATCCAGAAAAGATGAATGATAAAAAGATAATGGCTAAACCCTGCCTACATGCCAAATAAATGCAGCCATGAATAGTGCTTTTTCTTTAATCGTTGAACTAACCATGAATCTTTTAGCATTTTCAAAATGATTCATAGAGAGCTAGCAGGTTCAGTAAGTGTTAGGAGGCGTTTGGGGAATTGTACAGCGTGTTGCATTGTTGTAGAACAGACCCCAACAGGAGGAAAAGTCCTGTCGATGTATATTAAGAATGATTAAATAAGGTTTGCTGCGTTCTTAGCCACCAGCTTAGTCAGCAGATTGAAAAAGCTTGGAGCAGGAGCACAATGTTGTTTAGAGAAAAAAAGGGTTTTGAAGCCTCTCTTTCAGACAGTGGGATGAATTTATTACACTAGGTGTTGATGTTATGGATCCAGCCTCCTATAAGTCATGGCCTAGTGATGTGTGAATATCTCACGCCCACACATATCAAATGTTTCTCCGCAGTTTTGTGCCGGTGAGTCAGGGAATAAACAGCACCGATATGTTGCTATAATAGAATTTAATGGAATAAAGCAAGTCACTGAGCATGCAGAAAATACTCATCCGGCTCTCATGCGCTGAGATAATGTTCACGATGATATGCTGCTGAAGGAATGCTTGAATGCTTAAAATGGGCATAAGAAATGTAACATAAAGCACATTGTTCTTGACAGTTTTTTACATCCTCAGGCTTCTTCATGGATGCTTTGGCTACTGGAGGAAATTAATGTTGACAGTAATGTGACATATAGTAACATGATTATTTACAGTCCATATCATAGGAGAAAAACGCTGAAAAAAGGAAATAAAAACTAGGCAGTGACAATGTGAAAATGTGAAATAATGGACATTCTGGGCCAGGATTCATTATAACCCTGCTTTAGAAGAACCTGCGCTATTTCTTTTCCCGTGATATGTGACACTGCTTTTATAAAAATAATGGATTCAATATCACAACGCTTTCACATTCATTTGTCTTGACCATTATTTATACGAGGAAATAGTTTTAACAAAGCTATAACCTATGATGACCTTGATTAAAATGGAGAAGAAATCATGGAAAAGTTTTGTAAAAAGGCACTGACTTAATTTCACATAGTCTTGGGTAATTGATTTGTAAGTGCTTAGTAGTGGAAATGGTTTATACCCTTCTAAAATATATACTAATACAAGTGGATAGGGATCAGTATTGGCATCAATGTAGATCAGCTAAGCGTTAATGTACTACAGTCTAGTATATAAGGGTTTTCTGTTGGCACTCATCCAGCATGAAATTCACTTTACGAGCCTCCTCCTATAGCCAAACCATATGTTTCCCTGCAGTCAGGTGAGTAAAGACATAATCATAATGATACAGATACGAGAATACGACTAAGAAATTGGCAGATGTCACCTGTTGTAAACACAGAACAAATGGTAGATGTATGTTTGCTCCAGACGATGGACATTAAGGCACAGTTGACTGATGCTGCATCTGCCCTATAGGACATGATCAGATTACTGCCTCTTTCTTCTCTAATGGTTCCTCTGTCTCTGCCCCACCTCCAGGAGCTCAGAGGGGGAGGAATCTCAGTTATCAGCAGGGTTGCTTTTATCCTCTGCCACAAAGCAGCATTTTATTACCACCGGCATGGTGATGAGAGGACGGAAAAATAACCCAAAAGAAACCTCCCTTGCCTGGGCATTGTCAGACTAGACCTGCAGCTACTCTCCCTCTCTGGTGGATTTATTAAGCGCTATTCAAGGTTGCTCCACAACAATGGTGGCCACAGTGAGGATACACCGGAGACATTTTAATGGGCTACAGTGATGTTTGTCTGATCACTGTCAGCAACAGATGAGCCTGTATCTGTGCTGCCAGATGCCTTGAAGTATTCTAAAAACATTAAAGTGGTTCTAATTAGACACATAGTCATATCAGTTTAGAGGCTAATTGGAACTTTGTAAATGTGATTCATAGGGATAAGTGACAAGATTCAGCTCACCGGTTATTATGCAACACGCTTCCTCCAGTCTGATATCAATGCACAGCCGTCTCCTATCATGTCTGCGTCATAAAGTTGTAAAACAATCTGTGCTTTATCTATGATTTGAGTTATGAGTTCATGCTCCCACAATGATAAGCCAAGAAAAAAAGAGGTGTGTCATACTCTTCCTGCAAATCCAGAAAGAATTCAACATTTAAAATGTTGAATTTGTATAAAATCTAAATACAAAGTAGAAATAAAGCCTAATAGTCAATATCAAGTAGCTACATTATAATTGTTCAGTAAGAAGATACTCTAATAAGCCTATATGCACAATGATGAGTATTATTTAAGAATGTGATCCATTCCAGTTGCTTAAACCTCCAAATCACTAGAACGAATGATTGATGAAGCATGAAAATAATGTTTAACCACTATTTTAGATTTGATTAGATGTATTTCGAATGTGTAAAACAATAATACAAAAATGTAATATGAGAATTATTATACAATACCAAATTAAGCAGTGTCAAATTGATATACAAAAATATTACTGATTCTAAATGATATATAAACAAATTATCTACTTAATTACACATCCGAAAAGGATCATTATCATTTAACTTTTGAGTATTTCTGCCCATTCCTGACAAATAACTAGAATTACGCACTAGTGAGCTTTGTAGAAGAGATAAGACCGGAATTAATATGCAGTTTTATGCAGCAGGGTGTTCATGCCATCTGGAAATGCCAGTGTCTCTGACCACAGAGACGGATGGAAATCCAACTGCTCGACAGATAATAATACTGGGACCATCGCAGCCTTCTAGAAAGATATCCTTGTTACATAAAACATATTCATCCAGGTGTACCCTCCTCCCCTCAAGACGCTGAATTGTTTTAACAGCAGGGGGCTCTTTAATGAATGCCATCATTCTCATCAGCTAACACAACTATTGTATGATGTCCTTTATTGTTTTATCTTTCATGTGGAACCTATATGCTGCAGGTCTCCCTTGAAAAAGAGATCTATGATCTCAATGGGACCATCTGGTTAAATAAAGGTTTGAAATGAAATGAAATGAACTACAACCAGTCCCAGGTGGAGTCACACTGGAGCCTAAACAATCACCAGTGTACATTTTATCATACCTTTTTTCACTCCAATGTTCTTTTTCATTTTTCATTATTTCTATACGTGTCAAATGGAAGCAACACAAATTGCAGCAGTGGAGTCAACACCTCTAAAGAGCAAGATTCATCTTTCTCCTTCTTTCCGCAGCAATTATGAAGAAAGTTGTGTTAGACTGAGTGATGAAACAAAAAGAAGAAACTGAAAAAGCAATTATGTCTTCAGGGGGGTTGTATGTAGTTCTGTGTGAATCCCCAGCTGTGGGAAATGCCTTGTAATGGCTTATTTCTGAGGGAGAGTGCAATCTAACTGCTTAACATTCAATGTTTGGGAATAGTATTCATGAGCACAAGAGGCTCTGGCTTGTTATAAAGCTGCCATGTCTTTCCTAGACATGATATAGGGCAGCAAAAACCCCATGACTTACCTGGCAAGTGAGACATTAAAGTCTTTGGTTGGCACGTTTATCAGATATTTCAGAGATCCCACAAATCTTTTCATTTAAGATTTATCAGTAACCCGGCAGAAAATGTGATTCTCGTGTTGTTGTTCCAGTCCCTTTTCCTGTGAAAATAAATTAAACTGTGTGAATAAATACAGCTGTGGTGTAGTGGTGATCCAGCAAAGTCAGTAAAACGCTTGTACCAATCGCACTAAAAGCAATTGACTTAATGTAATGCGTAAACAACATCATCTGTCATTTGTCAGTGAATTCCTCATTCATATGCTTGATGGCACATGTAAGGTATATGGTTGAAGCCTGAAGAAAAAGACCGTCATGAAAACATCCAATCATAGGCTCTGCTTTAACAGTAATTAAAGAGAGACAGTGGAACATTAGCTATATGGTGCCCAATGAACCAGAAAGTGACAATTACAGACAAGTTATAAAATCGACTGAGTGACATCAATTACAAAGAAAACGTTTGGTAGCATTAGCCACCATAAGCTACAGGCAATAACAGCAAATAGGGCTGTGGCAGAAGTCATTCTGAATATATTTGATTAGGAAAGTGTGTATTTTATTGCTTAGAACATTTAACTTCTGATCTATCAAAGGAATAATGTGTTATTTTTTCTTTCAAAAGACTCACAGTCTTGCTAAAACCTCTCATGCCATTCCAATAATTCCTCACCAGCAGTAATTCTTAGTATGTCCTGCTCCCAACTTCCAAATTAGCCTCCCAGTGGGCAATCTACTGTAAACCTGCCCTTTAGCGACAGTAGTCCTCCTGAATCTCTTAGTAACATTCTCCTTATGCACCTGATAAGAGAGTCTGGTCCCATGCCTTGTTTTATTGAGCCATTACAGTAAGGCCAGTTCCGGTTGATTGCATTATTTTTGATCCGTAACAATCAGGCAGTATTACATTTATATTGCATGGAGAGAAAACAAATCCAAAAAAGAATTTGAGCTGGTTAGAAAAAGGAAAAGAAACCAAGGAATGCAGTTGCAACATGAAAATCCTTGCATTGTGCATGTTGGCTCACTGTTAGGCTGTTTCATTGGATTAGATCAACCTGTGGTTATGTTGTGAGTAACACCTGTGATTTTCCAACCAAGATGTCAAATGTCAGCTGTGAACATTTCACAATCTGCCTCACAGTTGTGGCTTATTGGCCTCAAATTCCTATCATTAGCTGAGTAAGGTGCACGTGTTTTAATGCAGGGGTAGCCCCATCTAGTGGATCCACCCTACATCAAATCAGAGCACTGACATGCAGCAACATTAATAAATGCTACCCCTTCAACACAGAATTGGGCTGAATTTAGCCTCATTGCACTTTCCTCACTGCGTTACCAATTCAATCAACTGTTAACCAAATGATCATTAAAACACTACATGATAAAGTTTACAGATCATCATGTACCACTGCTTTTGGACAGGACATAATTGAGAGACGGTGACTGTGCATTGCTTATCACCATGCGAGTGACAAAGGCGCACCATGATGCTGCTTTTGAAACCTGCTCTACAAGCTGGCACGGCCTCACTGTGACAGGAGGCGTGGTCACAAACCAACCAGATGATGACTCCATGGGGGGTGGGATGGGGGGCAAGAGATGGTCAGAGCGCCAGCCCATAATCATTAATCAGTGTCCAAAACAGTTGTATCATCAACCTCAACACAAGACTGATTCATTTGTAACCTTTAGATAAATGAATAACACCAACTTAAGTAAGAACTTTATTTGCATGTTTGACTGCAGGCTGCTATGTTAACTTTTTGTTGTTTTGACCTCTTTAACAGCATGCTAAATCTGGGCAGGGAGTTGCAAAGTTAGACGTTTGAATATAGAGGAGGA
The DNA here is from genome assembly GCF_902827165.1 of Trematomus bernacchii. Classification (NCBI taxonomy): domain Eukaryota; kingdom Metazoa; phylum Chordata; class Actinopteri; order Perciformes; family Nototheniidae; genus Trematomus; species Trematomus bernacchii. The sequence goes on along the minus strand of NW_022987828.1, from coordinate 4,367,710 downwards.
TTGAATATATAACTTACTAAACTGCTGTCTCATGTGGAGGGATGGAAATCTATATGTCTAACTTGTACCACTCTCCCGCTGCCATGACAGAAGTGAAGGATTAAACTGCCCAACTTTTGAAAAGTCAGCTAATCTGCAGTGGTAAAATCTGCTTGAATATACCACATGGACATCATCAAACACCTGTTTTAAAAGAACATGGGCACAAGTCCAAGGACACTGTGAACAAGGCAATTGATCTTTGCTAGTAGGGATACTTATGAGAATTATTCAAATTGTGGCAGGGATCTTTTCTCTAATAAGCATTTTATTGCCTTGATGAAGATGCAACACTAAACATTGCAGCAGAGAATGAGAGGCTACCTCAAATGACCTTCGGGCAGGGGGAAGAGGTGCTGCCAGGATATTGTCCCCATTGTCGAGAGTTGTGGGAGAAGGAGGAGGTGAGAAAGAGCCCTGAAGAGCAGTGTCAAGTCACAAAGTGTATCAATATGTAATCAGTTTGGCCCTTTCTCCTAGGTGTGTGCCTCCAGAGAGACAATTATGTGTGAAAGTGAATTCCAGGAGATACTGCATGGTGTGTGTGCTGCATACAGCACACATCAGCGTTTCACAGCTATAACTGGTGGTGCTGGTGGAAATAACAAACTCTTCTTTACTTGGTTTTAAGGTCCTCGTGCACATTGTTTTTAATTGGGCATCAATACATTTCAGAGTGGATATGTACCTTTCCTCGTATTGATCTGGTCTCTGAAGCCTCGTTTTGTTGGCAGCAGTGAACATCAGATACACATTAGAGTTCAAATATGTTGGAGCTTTACTCCCAAGGGAATGTGTAAATGCACCCTCCTCGGAGAAAAAACAGGTAAGTTCCTTAGTGAAAATAGAAATATGGCAGTTATCGATATTGATTGGACGGATCGATCTTTTTTTTCTTTTTAAGACAAAAGCATTTACAAAACAAGTTGCCAAATGAAAACTAGTTATTATACTTATATTAAGAAATATTTTACATAATCTACTTGTTATAGAATTAACTTAAGTACTGCACATGTAGATGTATAATTGTATTGTTACTTCTACTTCACAACACACAGGGAAATATTGTACCTTTTTCTCCACCACATAACAGCATTTATTCACAGTACCTTATATTACTACTAACTTAGTTGAAGAATTTCTAGAAAAAAAAGTCACAAGGAGCAGGTATTGCTTATGCACTCCCCTGATTATACTAGTAGTTCTCTATATGTTTAGTGTGACCCCTTTAGATACAAAGCAGTGTGAACCTTTTTTTACATTTCAGGGTTTTAAGCAGTTCAACAAAAGAGACATTTCCGCATTAAATCACTAGTTAGTTTAATTTAGATAATTGTTTAAAGCCCCAATATGTCAAATAATTCGATTTGAGATATTCATATACTCATACTGGTCATGTATTATGAAATGTATGATGAAAGTTGCCTTTCAAAACAAAACAGCTAAAGCAAACTTGCAGCAACAGATTCCCCATTCTCCGCCTGATGCCTCAGGGTAACTGCTCAATGGCATAGGAGAGCTCCATGAGTCTGCCGTTAGCCACCCATCGTTCACTGTTCCAGGAACCCATCATAGATCATAAGCCCTGCTGAGTCGCAAGCATTAGAGCCAGAGTGGTGAAAAAAATGCTCATCAAATCTTCCTTTTACACTTCCTTTTAATGGAAAATGACATTCCTTGAATTCTGTCTCCAGCAGACATCAAGTCTTACTCAGAATTTCTTTTTTTACAGATATATGCAAATGGCCAGATCCCAAAGGCAGGAAAATACCACTCATCTAAACTAAACCACCCACACAGTGATGATTTCAACTTCTGTCTGTTACACTTTTCATGACATTACTCAAGAACATTATGACCCAGATAAGAGTTTCTTACAGATTTTATATTTTTGGAAATGCACCAAAATAAATCATCAGTGTGCAGACACTTCACCAGGCTATCACATAAACATTGCACATTAATCTGTTTGTGATGGGCTAACCCTAACCCGTTAACCCTAAATAGAAGAAAATTAACCATCTTCCTATTGGTTAAAATGTATAGCATAAACAGTTAAACAATTGCTAAATTGGAAACACATTCACTTACTGTATGGATTGTATGGAGGAATAAGTAGAAAGTAATTAATCTTCATTGAGCAGGAAAACTCCTAGCGGCCATGAAAACTTGAAAGCACATACAGTATGAAACATTATGCTACTTGGTGGTTGTGCTTTGATCTTGCCAGAAGTCAAATCTCAGTAAACATATTTAAATGGTGCCATCTTCTGTCAAAGCAATGCCTCTGCAGCACGTGATCCTTTCATTTTGTATTAGAGTTGTTTAGATGTTATGTTCATAATGAGTGCATGATGGTGGTACAGACTAGTATATACATTTGACTTAAGGAAGAGTTAACATTTCATCAAAAGTGAAGTCTTTTCAGTGATATAACAAATAGCATTAGTCAAATATGAATGTGTTGACAATACTACATCCTGTTACATTTTTCATAAACAACTGTTTCACCATTCTTTAACTTTCTAATGAGAATATTTCTGTGGTCACTGCATTAAAAAAACTAGCCAAATATAGGATACATGTGTAGATCCCTTACGGACCGTCCACACAGCAGCGTTAAAAAATCTTCAATCTTAGTCATAAAAGCAAACTTTATTCTAATAAAATGTTGACCATTAAACATTATAAAGGCATCCTTCTACGATATTGATGTGTAATAATGCCAGCCCCATTATAAGATGCTTTGCATTTTGTAAAAGGGGCATGTCTTAATTACCAATGTGCTGCCTGCAATTATATAATACATTCAACTATGCCGGTATGCAAGCAGCTGTTATGGTAGCTATTGGTGTCAGTGCTAATCTTCTCCAAAGGTGGCGCTGTATCTAATTTATGCCTGACTGGTCCTTTAACTCTGACGTTTCAGTTTTCCTCCACGTTGGCCGCACATGCGCAGAGTGTGCGGTTACCTGCTATCAGAGGCGAACTAGGAAGTCTGGCACTGTCTGGATGTCAGGCTAAACTGAAACAAAATACTTCGCCGCAGGATAGTGGTCAACTGCTAGTCCGTTGTTAGCTACTTTGGCGTGACAAGATGTTTAAAAAGCTCAAGCAGAGGATAAACGAGGAGCAGTCACCGCAGAGGAATGCGCTGTCACCACAGCAGGCCCAGGTTGGTTGTTGTGTTGGTGGGAGCTAACATGCTAGGCTAACATGTTTACATTGCTGAGGTGCTAGCTCAGGAATATATTATATATTACGTATTTGGTCTATGCCTCGAAACCAAATGTTGAGTAATATCTAATTGACATAACTCAATAAGCTGTTAACTTGTGTTCATTCATATTCTCAGTTGAACCTTTTGCTTTATTCAAAACGTTAGCCCCAAGCTAAATCCTTTAGCTGCCTGACTTAGCTGTCATCAGTAGCTGCTAGTAAGGTGCGTTCAAGAACACTCGTAACTGGTTAATCTCGTTATCATGTACACACAAACGACAGCCGCCTGCTAACTTGAGAGCTTTGTTGTACTCTAAACATTATTCATGAAGAGACACTGAGACGTATGGGCGTGTCGGTGTTAGGTTGCTTGTATTGGCTGCAAACGGATGTCAGCTGTATTTGACACATGCAAACCCGGGCAGCACCAACCACTAGACTAGAGAAACTAGAATTAAACGCAGTAAAGGACGCCATCGTTAGAAACACTGCTACTAAGCTGTTTTCTTCTCGGTATTAATAGTTATGTCCTGTATGCCTCATTGGTTAATCATAACCCTGCTAATCAGGATGTACGTGTCCTCATTTGGCACTGTACTTTGTCAATGATTGGGATATATTGATTTAATCGTTTAGCTATTCTCCTGTTTATTATACATATATGTTGTAGCATCTTTGAAGGTCCATTGTAGGCTTAAACCCAGGTATCAGTGTTACCTAAACCTGATTTGTAGCTGTATGATGATTGTAACTGGAATTTATGACCACTATTTTTTAATTGTGTTAAAATTGCCTCATTAGCCTTATTACACAGTGCCTTTTATTGTTAACTTTGTTTTAATGGTTTAGGCTGCCTTCAATGCGATGTGGCCCTTATTCAGAGCCTACATCAATTTGGTACTTGTTGCTGTGTTTGTTCATGACAGTTCATGACAATTAATGCCAGAAGCAAAATGGGTTCAAAGGTGAAGATTGACAAACAGTGCGGTATTATCATAGGAAAAGAAAGAATAGGCAAACAACAGTATTTTAATCTACCATTAAATTGTATGTCAGTTGTCAAAAGACTTGATTTCTCAAAGCAATATCAGAATAAAAAAGGATAGACAGGTTCTGATTGTGTGTAATTTGGGCAGAGAGATATTGCTTTTGTAATACAAATACTGTTTGTTATATTTTTGACAGACGGGCAGCGGAGAGCGGCGCAGCAGTCAAACCCCGCCGCTCCATCATGATGGCTCCCCCTCTCCCAGTGACAGAGAGGTGAGCATGGGGTCGAGCTTTGATCTTTATATATGTTTAATATTTTGAAGCTCAAACTGCAGCCTGCTAAAATGTTGTGTTTTATCCCCAGCTTTTAGTCTTATTTTCAATACAGAGTAATGTTCCTGTCAGTCATGTGTTTGTTATGCTTTTCCTCCCCCCAATAACTAACCAGTCCCCTTTGTGATCGCTGTGCCAAGTGAAAGCAAATCGGTGACTTTCAGTTTTCAAAGAGTGTAGGCTTATAATTTTCACAATCCATCATCTACACCGAAATTCAATAATCTCAAAGCTCTCTCGCAGGCTGATCATAATGTGCGCAATGTGCATATTATTGCGTAGATTTATTCCCTCAGCACATTTCCTAAATCATAGCTATTCAATTTTCTTCAGGCAACAGATTGCAATCTGTCACCACAAGGTCCTTATGATTTCATGAAAACGCACAAGCTGTATTAACATTGTGATAACTGATGTTGTAGAGCATTCAGCACTATGATGTCATCACACACAGGTATGGTCTGTTACGTTTTCCCTCCATTTATCTGTGTGTATAGTCACATGGGACAATGGAGTTGAAATGTAAATACAATTCTGGGCATTTTGAGTTTTCTTCTTTTAAAGGCATGTGGCAATTTCTTATAATGTTGTATTTTAAATTAAATATCAAACAATATAAAATAGATCATTTTATTGCATAACATAATTATTTCTTTCTTTAGTATACTGCCAAAAGAGTTGCTCATTTAGAGACATTGGGAAGAGCATTTTAATGGTGAAGGGTAGACCATATTTCAGCATGAGTATGAATAATTGATGTTTTCTCCCTCAGTGTTTTTCTTTCCCCGGCGATTTGTTGCAGTATTTTTCTCCTGGAGATATGGGCAAGTTTATGCAACACAACTTTGATTCCTGAGACAGATCGGCAATTAGGTACCGACCTTGACTGTAAGACTTATGACTCAACATGGGGTTAATCCATTTAAAAGTGTAGACATGGCTGTTTACAGTCTTGGCTGTTTGATCTTCAGATAAAAAAAAGGGCTTAAATTCTCAGTCATTACACATTTTCTACATTTCAACACCGCAGACTCCGAACTGGAATAGTGACAGTGCCCCTTTCGGTCAGGTTTCCATACTCTTTATTCCGTATCCTTTGGAGGCACAGTGCTCAGGCCCAAAAAACCCTACATTTAGCAGCTTCAAATCATTGCAGCATCTTTTTTCACCTCACACATCTTTAACACTTTGACATCTCTGGAAATGTATGTTACTCAACTATAAGAGGCAGATTTAGCCTATCATTTCCCAACATAAAAACTCATACAGAGCTGTCAAACTGTTATTCATTACATTAATGTTGATTGAGTGTTTCACTTTCCCACTTTTCTTATTTTTCTCTCTTCCCATGTAGTCTCTCACTCTCTCTGTCTTTCTCTCTATCCATCCCAGTCTCTCTCGGCCAGCCCTGCCTAGGAAGTCTGGCTACACACTCCCTTCAACGCTATTTCACACTCATGGTGTTGTTTTTTCTCATTGCTCTCTGTGTTCCTCTCCTTTCCCCCACCTTTCGTCCCGTAACTGCACTGACGGGGTCAGCTGCTGGCCGGGATGATAGCAGAGCCCGCTTTTCTATCTGAGTATACTATCTTTGCTCTGGACCATTCAAAACGACCCAATACGGCCCAGGTAGCCAGTGTGGTGAGTGTGTCCTCACTTCATGCCTCTTCCTCCTCATCTTTCTCCTCCTCCCCCTCCTCCTCCTCCTCCTCCCTCCCGTCTCCGTGCCTTTTTTGGGGAATCGGTAGAGGACTGTGGCCCAAATAGGGACAGCTTGTTCCCTACTCTCTGTCTCCTGTTTCCTTTGGATTTAGCAACAAGAAGGCATCTCATATCTAGTCTAACCCTGCATCTAATGGGAGTTTTGGTTTCTATTGTGGTATAGAAGCTTGTGTGCTTTCCGCCATATGTTGGTTTATTGCCCTTCCTTTCAGTTCCTATTATCTGTTATAGAATTGAATATTGCCCCATTGTCCTCAGGTATCCTTAGTTGCTTGCCTTATAGACCCTCAGCACCCTGTTATGTTGCCTGATGGTCTTTTTCCCTTCTCCTCTACAAGTCTGTTTATTTGGAAGATTGCCGTTTTCATTTTACAAGCTGCGGCAGGCTTTCAAGGCAGCTGAAATGTTAAATTGCCGGTAGCTTATCCAAATAAACAAACAGATCAGAAGACCTTTGTAGATGTGCTGGTGGAGCTCAAAAACTAGATGGTGTGAGTGTTTATTTGTGGAGGCAGTAAGAAGACTAGAAGAAAACAACATGCATCATTTGTGTTAATATATTAAATGCATACAGCAAAATCCTTTTGCTAACCCATTGTATGTCTATTTAAATCTATGTTTAAGTCTATGATATAATAGATGTAATGTGAACATATTTTGTTTGATGTAAGTAGATATTTGTGTCCTACTAATTTAACAAATTTGTGTAAAGAGAGTTTAATTTGCTTTCATCAGTTCCTGTAATGAACGTCTAGTTTACAGCTCATTAAAATTAGGTTAGTTGAAGTTGTTTATAAAGTGGAGCAGATAAGCGAGTATATGAAAAGCATTACACTTTCTCCAGTGTTTATTTAAAACATAACATGTATTTTCAGACCAGGAGGAACTTGTAATAGTGGAGCAGATACTTAGAGAAGGTTGTTTGTATTGTTATTATCCAGTTAATTTAGTATTTAATTTGAGCCTTAGATATTTATTATAAAATCAATGGACAACTTGGTAAGGGCATACTGTTAAAGTGGGTCAATTAGACTCTTGTAAAGTTTTCCTTTTTGTGATACAACCTATTCTTCAGATCACAGTTGGTTATAATAATGTGTAGTAGCTACAGTTGTAATTATCATCTCTTGTACTAATACCACAAATATCTCAAATCCATCACAACATTCTTGTCATGTTCCATCTACACGTCTCATTCAAAGGTGTCTGAAGAAAGCAACAGCAAAAGTCATCCCATCAAACTATCTCATTTAGTCACTTTTTGTTTTAACAAAAGAACTTTTGCATTTCATTCTCGAGGTACAAACTAGTTTTGCCGGCTGTGTTTGTCTTTTGAGAAGAGCCACTATTCTAGAAATCAAGGAGTCTCTTGGAATGATGTTTGTTTTGGCACTCGCAGTCGCAATTATTATTGTGAATGACAGGATTGTGTTGTCTGTTTGGACGTGCAGTACTGAAACACAGTAGAGGCACTGGGTTAGTGCAGACACGCATGGTGAAACAGTCAGTAAGTATTGTTTGCTATGTAGAGTTTGTAAATGTGGTCCTTTACTCCTGTTCATTCACGCGAACCTGTGAGAATATAATAAACAATCAAGTGAAGGCTCATTTATATGAATATTTGAAAGTGCAGTTTTCTACTGACACCCTCATTCAACAACTGAGATTTACTCGAGAAATCCCTGAGTGCAATATGGCAGTCTTCTACGATGTGTGCAAAGAAAAACGATTAACTAAACCTCATATTGTGCAGCCCTAACGCAGAAACAAAATTATGCAGAACAATACAAATAAATGTAATCCTTTTGAAACCTCAAAATCCCCCTCAACAATTGCGGCATATTAATCTAAAACAGATCCAGGAAGTGACTAACATCTCATTACAAACTTTTCCACAAGAAACAGGACGGAAATGTGTTTCCCAGTAATCCAGAGGAAGGAGTAGGAGAACACTTTCTTACTCGCTGCTTCTAACAAGACAACTAAACCAACCGAGCTGCTAAATGTTGACTCTCCTGTAATACAGCTGCACACGGCTGCAAAGCATCTTTCATTCGTTACCAGCTCTCCTTCTTGACTTTTAACTGTTTGTTCTGACCTCATGGCTGCTCTGTAGTCTAGTTTTAACCCTTTTTGTTTAATGTTCCGTAGAGATGCCTTCTTTTATGTATTTAACCCCTCTGTTTTTTCCAAGTTGCATGAGGGTACCCATTGCCCCTGCATTGCTCACAGCAATACTAATATTGCTTCCTCCAGAGTAATCAGGGAGAGCCAAGCTGGGTTTGGATGACTAACTGGCCCAGGTCAAGTCCACTGGCACAGTTTATCTTTTGCTCATAATATCTTTATCACTGCAGAGCATCCCTAAAGGACCAGCGAGATCTCCCAGAGGTAGCATCAACGGGGATGGAAGCGCTTCTCCTCAAGTACGTTTATTACCCAATATATCATTCTACCTCCTATGTGATCTCGGTAATATTACTCCTTGTTTAAAATTAGCTTTGTATGTAACTTCTTGATCTTTCCAACAGAGAGAGGAGACGCCGTCATTTGCCCAGAAGCTGCAGTTAAGAGTCCCCTCGATGGAGTCGTTGATTCGTGGCGGTGCCAGTCGGGCAGAAAACCTGTTCCGCTCTCCTTCCAAAGAGAGTCTGGTCCGAAGCTCGTCGCGTGAGTCCCTGACACCTTTGGGAGAAAACGACTCCCCGGGTGCCCCTTCGTATGACCCGCCCTCGGATATTGAGAGTGAGGCTGAGGAGCCACCAGGAAGTGCAGAGCCCCTTTCCAAAGAGCAGTTGTTCCACCGACTGCACCGAGTGGAGATGAGCCTCGGGAAGTACAGAGGGAAGTACTCCGAGGTGAGAGGCACACAGAGACCAGCTCCTTTAAAGCTCACCTATTATGCTATATTTCAATGATATATATCATAGGGCCATATCTATACACAACATGTCTCTGAAGTGTTTGATCACCCATTGTAGCCATGCCTCATACTCCTCTATTTCAGCCCTGTTAGAGAAGTGCTGATTCTGGGTCCGTAGCTTTAAATGTAACCGAGCTGCTGCTGGCCACGCCCCTTTGGGCTCCGTGGGCGCAACGTTACCAGGAGTTCAACGCAAAGCCAGGCCACATTTTAGTAATGTCGTCATGACGCAGCAGATCTGGATCAAGTCCGTTGTACCCCCATTTTTAGAAATGTGGGTAAGGTGGAAAAGAGAGAGGGTTGTATTTTCGGACACTTTGTGAGTCTCCTTACACACCGGGGACACATATTTATGTATAAAAGACATAAAAAAGTGCATTTTGCATAATAGGTGACCTTTAAGATTCAAATGAGAAGTTTGTAAGCCTGTTGAAGTGCATATGTAAATATATATTTGATTTATTCTCATCACGATTTCCCTCTCTTTCTCTCCTTTTTTACTTTCTACCACTTCTTAACCACACAGCTGGTTATTGCATACCGAACAGTGCAACGAGAAAAAGAGAAAACTCAGGTAATTTCTTTCAACTACCATGTTGGCTTATTTTTTATATTTTTCGAAAGAGGTTTTCTCATAGGACATGGACCATATGTAGCATCCTGAACTCCTCATATGTTCTTTCTTTCTGTTCTCCTCCCCCTCAGGTCATCCTCAGTCAGTGTCAAGATAAATCTCTCCGCAGGATAGGGGAGCTGCGGGAGGTACGGCCATATGTCATGAATGTTGTTGTCTCTCGAGGTCAGTATGTGTCTCTTTGTGATAAAATATTTACGCACGAGTGAACATATTGAATGATCTCTAGGAGCTTCAAATGGACCAGCAGGCCAAGAAACACCTACAGGAGGAGTTTGACGCTGCGCTGGAGGAGAAAGACCAGATGATCACTGTTCTCCAAACACAGGTGTGTGAACATGCACAGATATGTATTTCTCTCATGCGGGGCGAAGACTGCAGCTTTCAGTATTAGTCATTGTGGCTAAAATGATTCCCTCTAACTATATTCTACGATATACAGACATTTCTGTGTTAATTATTTTTGTATTATATTAATATTTCGTTTTCAAAATATCAGGGTTTAGTCAATACATGTGTATCACTCAAAGTTGGGCAGATATGTATTCTTAACCTATACAATACATATGTATTTCCAAATGTTACTTTAATAAAAACCTATTTTGACCATTAGACCAACTCAAATATACAACATTAAATTGCCACTGTTGACGTTACTGCAGTGATCAATTAAACATTTTGGAATTATTCATTTTAGCAGTACTTCTTGTGATTATATATTGAATTAAACCTTTGAGACTGGATCAATGTTTCTTGTGCAGCACACAAACAAATAAATTAAGCATGCCTGAAATAATACAAAATGTTGGGCTTCAACCCAAGTATTATTTCTGTAACTGTAGTTTTTGCTCTGTTTGTAACAGGTTTCTCTGTTGAAGAAACGATCAAAGGTGGTCTCTGCCGGCTCTGTGCCACCTGGGGGTGACGTCCCTCAATCTGAAGATGCAGACTCAACCTCTTCCACACAAAGTCCTCTGAAGGAGCAACGGGAAGGGCCTGAGGTCACTGAGGGTAAGCACATGTTTTAATGTATATTCTAACCCTTGTAAATTGGTTGAGAGCAAAGCAAAACATGAACTTACTGGTTCTGTCATTTCTATTTAGCTGTTATTCTTTAACCGGTGCATTTTATTGTCTGAACAGGAGAGGGCAACAGTGATCCAACCAAACTTATGGAGGCTCTGCAGAAGAGAGTGACCCGGCAGGAGAACCTGCTGCAGAAGTGCAAAGAAGTGATGCGAACACACAAGGAGCGCAGCGTCACGCTGGGCACCGAGAACGAGACGCTGCAGGAGAGGCTGCAGGAGCTGGAGAAGATCAAGGTGCATAACCTGTGCTCAACAGCAGCAAGACTAGAGTGTCACTGTCGTCGTACTTTAATATCAAGACATTGAACCATACATTTTAGATAATATTCTCATTATAACTTTGTAGATATGGTATTTTCAAAGTAAAAAGCAATTTTCTTAGGACAGCCACTCACAAAAAATAGTTTTGGTAGTAAACTGTAATTATGAAGCAATTTGATTAAAACAAGGCTGGGCTGCACATGACTGAACTGTGTGCTTTGAGAAATTAATTAATAGAGTCTTTACGGTCCACTGATATTGCGACTCAATTATCTCAGTGACGCAGTTGATATCTGCGATTCTCAGAGTCCGAACATCTGAATTCTCCGGCACAGTTCCAGGGCAAGGGTTCATGTCATGTCAGCGTGACACGACTGAACCGTTGTTTTCATTGATTTCAAAACATTTAGCTTTCAGTCGGTATGCTCGGCTTGTTTTGCTTGTCCATGGCCGCACTGATGTGTTGCAGCGGCTGATAACAAATGTTTGTCGCTACAAAGACAGAGTGATAATAGACAGCTCGTCCGCGATATGTGGATTGACTTGCTCTCATTTTTGCCATAGTTTTTGTGTTGAATTTTCCGTCTGTTTGGGAATACGTGGGCCTTTTCCTGTGTCAGGAAAAGCAGAGGTTAACAGGCGTTTAGCCCTCTTAAGCAGCATGAAGGCATCCGGGAACTGCTGGGCTCATCCCCTGCCTCACAAATATAAAACAAACCATCTGTCTACGATTCCAGATTTTCAGCTCAGAGGATTTTTAAATGTAATATATACAGTCTTGTTGACAGAGTATTGCATGCTGTATTAGCATTTTTTTGTATTTTTATAGTAAAATAATACATTTTGAAGATTGTTCAATTGTTCCTGTGGCACACATGGATCAAATAAAGAAATCCCAGCATTTCCTGTTTAGTAACTCATGGTTACACAGCAGTGCCACAGACACAGCTACTACAGGCCTGGGCTGTAATTTAGGTCAACTTGTTGGTTTAGCTGGGCTTGTGTACACGCTGGTTATTTTGCTTGTGTTTGAGGCATCATGGGTGGTGAAGCAAACATGTCATTTTGAAGTTATCCGACCAAAGCACAAACAGGATATGACTAAAAAAAATCTGAAAAGGCCCTATTTAAAAGATTACATTTGTAATTTTGTGAACTGTTTTATGTTTTTAGGAACTGCACACAACAGAGAAGACTAAGTTGATCACTCAGCTGCGGGATGCCAAGAACCATATTGAGCAGCTGGAGCAGGACAAGGTGAGTGAGAGGTTTTTTAAGCTTTAGTCACCTCTTGATTGACGGGCCTGAAGATTCGGACATGACATGTTTTTTTACTCTGCCACGGAGCAAGAAGTCGGACACCTTGAAGTCCCATCTTGTTTCTCTTAACCTTTGACCTCAGCTCTGCAGGATGGACAGCAGCTCATGAGATCTGTGTGAGGAATGCTGAAACCACTTGAAGTCAAAAACAATTCCTGATACTTGAGAATGAGTTAGGGTGTAAAATACAGAGATGGTACTAATCAAATAAATGTCAGTGTCAACTCATTTGCTCAAACCATACATTTAAAAGGTTTTTCTTTCATGGGTCGCTGACTTTAGGGGATGGTTATCGCTGAGACAAAGCGCCAGATGCACGAGACCCTGGAAATGAAAGAAGAAGAGGTCGCACAGCTCCGCTCCAGGGTCCATCAGGCTACTGCCCAGAAAGAAGAACTACAGGAGCAGAAAGAGAAGGCAGAGAAATCAGGTACGGAATCCACTCCTGTAAGTGTACATGTAAAGGTTTTCTGTGGATATGTTTATGATGCGTTTAATTTGTATTTTCTCAAAGCTTTTGAAGAACTGGAGCGGGCGCTGGGTGTAGCTCAGAAGACGGAGGAGGCCCGTAAACAGCTGCAGGTTCAGCTGGAGGAGCAGGTGAAGGAGGTGGAGAGGGCCGGAGAGGAGGAGAGGAAGAGTCTGCAGCAGGAACTAACACGAGTCAAACAGGAAGTCGTCACCATCATGAAGGTCAGGAAGTGACCTCTGCTGTATACTCATGCATTTTATTTTTGAATTGGAAAGGTCATTAGTATATTAATATTACTGGCATTACTCTGAGTTGGTTATTTTGGTTGTGTATGCCTGAATATGACACGTTATTTTATAGAAGCTAAGTAGTAACATTGACTCACCATTTAAAGTGTTTACATAAGAATGGAAAATGGGATAGCGGAAACAGTTTTCTGTTCATATTTACAATGTTTGTTTTGTTGTGAAATGTCTTTTAAAAACACAGAAATACTTTATGATCATTAATATCTTTAGAAATCATCGGAGGAAACGGTGGCCAATTTGGAACAACTCCACAGGGAAGCTTTGGCTGCTAAAGAAGAAGAGATGAGTGCCAGAATCAACAAAGCCGTGGTATGTCCCAAAGGTTCAAAGTCATTTCATTTCACAACATAATCATTAAAGTAAATGCAATCTAAAAACATGTGTTTTTAAATGTTGATGCGACATGCTTGTGCTGCTTGTGTTTTTAGGAGCAGTGCAAAGAGGGGTTTGATCAGCTGGGCAGCGAGCGGGAGCAGCAGACCTCTCTGGCTCTGGAGGATGTGGAGCTGCAGAAGACGGCTCTGAGGAATGAAGCTGACAACAAGGTTAAAGAGATTCAGTCGGAGCTGGAAGCTGCAAGAACCGTGAGTAGTTTTTTATCAGTCAATTTAAAAAAAAACAAGTTGTTCATTAGACCTTTTAGTTAGGGATTCGTTGAGGCTCAAATCTTTGTTCATGGCCATGTTAATTAATTAAGGGAAATGGCATTAATATTATCTGCATCATGTTTTTTTTATATTTGGCAAGCTCTAGGCACAACAGAAAGACACACACACACACACACACACACACACACACACACACACACATATTTAATATTAATCATACTTGCAAAACTAAAATGTACCAGGTAATGAATAATAATGATTTGTTTTACTTATAACTCACATAACCCACAACTCATAATATTCATTTTATTATTTCTCAAGTTATTTCACATAAAAAGTGCTATTATAGTGTTCAAATGTATTCAGTTCATTCCCACTGTTATTCTTCTAATATCTTAATAAGTGAAAACATTTTTTGCAACTGTAACTGCCGTGAGAATGATCTAACAGCCTACTTGTATGTGATTCCAGAGAGTGTTGGAGCTGGAGAGCTCTCAGGAGAAGATCTCAGAAGACGGCTCTAGTCTGTCTCAAGAACTTTCCAGTCAGATGGAGAAGCTGAAGGACAAACACAAAGGGCAAATCTCTGCATTAAAGGAAAAGCACCAGAAGCAGCTGGAAAAACACAAGGACACCCTAACCCAGCAGAGTAACGCTGCTCTTGAGGAACTCAAAGAAAAGCACAGAGTTGAATTGGAGTCCCTTCTGAAAGATAAAGAGCTGCAGTTCCAAGCACACGTTGAAGACATGAACCAGAAGACTTTGGAGAAGCTGGATTCAAAGCAGGCCGAGCTGGAGGCAGTGACCGCTGAACTCTCTGAGGCTTTGAAGAGTACACAGCTTCTGGAGGAGAAGTTGGCGGCAGCCGAAGATGCTAACAGTTCCGCTCAACGGGAACATGAGAAGAAGTTTCAAAATCATGTGAAAAAGCAAAATTCAGAGCTTGCAAAAATCAAGAAGGAGCACGAGAAGTCTCTTGGGGGAATTGAGAAAACTCTGAAGCAGGAACTCAACGCGTCGAGGATCGTTCTGACAGAGAAGGAAAAGGAAATGAAAGACCTCATTCTGAGAGAAAAAACACTACAGGAAGAATCTCAATCCACTGTACAAAACTTAAATGCCAAAGTTAAGGAATTGGAGGAGCTGAAGCAGTGTTTATCACAAGCCCAAGTGGAGAGTGTGAGCCTAAAGGACTCTGATGCACAGCTCAGTAAGATGTCAGAGGATCTTGATCAGTGTAAGAAGGATTTGACAGATTTGGAGCATCAGTTGGAAGTAGCAAAGGATGACAGTCAACAGAAAGAGAAATCTCTTCAAGAACTAGAGCAGCAGTTCCAACAGACCAAAAGGGAGCTCTCTGAGCAGGAGAAATCATTTACTGCTGAACTGAACGCTAAGCAGGAGGAGCAAGCTCGCCTCAGGAAGCAGCTGGATGATGAAAAAGCTGCCCTGGAGAAGAAGATGCAAAACACTATCACTGAGATGGAAGCTAAGCTGAAATCCCAGGAAACAAAAATGGAAAAGTTCAAAAACAAGGCCAAAGAGATGCATGAAAGCTATAAGAAAAAGATTCAGCAGCATGAAGAGACCATGAAGACGGAGCTTGCAAAGAAGGACAAGGAGCTTAAGCAGACAGAGCAACAAGTGCAGGAGAAAATTGTTGCGTTGTCCCAAAAAAGTTCCCAAGGCCTCAGCAGTGCCATGTCGGAGCTGCAGGCCAACCATAAGGAGGAAGTGGAGAAGCTCCATGAGACCCATAAGCACGACGTTGGAGAGCTGGAGCGTCGCCTGCAGGAGAAGTTGGGACAGCAGGAGGAAGAGTTAACTGACAAACACTCTCAAATACTGCAGGAGAAGACTCAGGAACTGGAGGAAATATCTCAGCGACTCAGCCGAGGCAAAGAAGAGAGCGAGCAAGCGTCATGTCAAATACAAGATCTCAAGGAGGAGCTGGCAATTCGACAAACCACCGTGCAGAAGCTTCAAGAAGAGCTCAACGAAGCGGCGCTTAAGCTTGAGGGCTTGTCTCAGGGTGAGGCGTTACTCAGAGAGCAAACGGAGACAGTGGAGAGGAACCTCAGCCAGGCTCTGAACGAGAGAAACTCCCTTCAGGACAAGCTCAACGCCATGAAGGAGGAGAGCAAAGAGAAGTTAAAGGCCTTGTCGGGGAAGCTGAAGGAAGCAGAGAAGCTGCGTAAAGCACTGGAAGGCTCCAGGAGTAAGGAGAGCGAAGACATGCAGACTAAATTTGAGGAAACTACCACTCAACTACAAGCCAAGGAAGCAGAGTTCCAGCAGCAGTTAAGTGTGATCAGAAACCAAATGGAGCATCACTGTAAGGACATTCAGTCTAAAGTGGAGAGTGGATCCAATGAACTGGGTCTCAGAGTGGAGTGCAGGTTGAACCAGCTGAAAGACAGACTGCTGTGTAGTCAGAAAAACATAGTTAACCTCAAAAACGTCATCCTCACTAAAGTAGATAGAATTTGCACTTTAGAGGAGACTCTCCGGCAGCATGCGGAGGAGAATAAGAATCTATGCATTTCATTAGAACAGATGACCGCTCAGGTAAACGCTCACACGGAGCATGTCAACGCCTTAACGCACGAGCAAGAGGATCACTCGCAGTCCATCAGCGAGAAAGCTCTGAGAATCCAGGAGCTGAGTGAAGCGAACCGACTCATATCAGAAAGCATGAAAGCAAACGAGTCGCATATCAGTAACCTGGAAAGCATCACCAGTGACTTGAAAAACCAGCTAGCAAGTAGCATAAAAGAGAAGGAGGAAGCCATAAATCAGCTGAACCAGCAGTATGAAGAGGAGAGGCAACAGGCCGCTGCTCAAATGCAGGAGACCATTGAGAGATTAGAGGAGGAGAGAAAGTCTGCCTCAGAGCAGGCAGATGCACTCAGGAACAGCTTGTCTGAGCATGAGACGAAGTTTACCCAGAATGACATCACTATCACGTCTCTGCAGACCAGGCTCGATGAGCTGGAGCGGGAAATCGCCGAAAAGAACCAAGCCCTGCAAAGGCTGACGGCAAGTATCGACAATCAGTCCATCAGCAAGTCTGAGATGGACCAGGTGCTGAGTGAGAAGGAGCAGAAGCTCAGCGGACTCTCCTCGGAGCTGGAGAGCTGCATCAGTCAGCTGGGCGAGCTTCAGCAGCAGTTAGCCTTAAAGACGAAAGAGTGCGAACAACTCACAGCCGACCTCCAACAGCAACACGGCATCAGGGAGAAAGAAAAGAGAGAGCTGGTGGAGCAGCTGCAGCACAGCCAGATGCAGTGCACTCAGAATGGGAATCTGGAGCAGGAGATGGTGGAGAAACTCCGCTCCCTCCAGGAGGACAACCGCAAGTGCAAACTCACGCTCGACACTCAAAGGGAGGAATTTGAAAAGGTGAAAGAGGAGATGATCAAGAGCAAAGAGGTGAGTCTGAAGGCAGCTGAGGAGAAGCTGACGGCGGAGAGCGCTCGGAAGGTCTCTGAGCTGAAGAAGAAAGCCGAGCAGAAAATCAGTCAGATTAAGAAACAGCTAGCCTCGCAGCTCGAGGAGAAGGAGCAGGTGATCAAGGTTCTTCAGAGTAGCCTGGAGGAAATCAAGAGCAGGGAAGCGACCGGCAAACAACACACGGAGACGTTGGAAGAGAAGACAACAACTCTGGAGGAAGCTCTCGTCAAGCTTAAGGAAGAGCAGGAGAAAGAACTCAATCTGATTCGGAGTAATGAGAGGCTGGAGAAAGAAAAGTCTTTAGAGGAATTGAACATTTTGTATGAAGAGAAGCTGTCCTCACTTCAGAGGGATGCAGCGCAGCAAGGGGAGCTCAAAGAAACTGAAACGGCGCTACAGGAAGTCGAAGCCAAGCTGAAAGAAGCAGAGGAGCAGAGCGGAAACCTTTTAGCGGAAGTCAATCGCCTGAAAGAAGAAATATGTCAGAAAGATTCCCAGCTTGATGAACATCAGGCAACGATTAAGCAGATCCAAAATCCATCAGGACCTGAGATGAAGGTGGAATGCAGCAGCGTGCAGCAAACCAGCAGCGTGATGCACGCAGAGATGGAAGACCACTCTGCAGCGCAGGAAGTGGACACTGATGCTCTGGACTCTCTCAAGAACAATCTGAAAAAGGTGAAGAATGAGAAAGAGCAAATCCACAAGGACTTCGTCAGCCTGCAGAAAGACATCCGCATTCTGAGGAAGGAGCACGAGAAGGACCTAGAATACATGAAGAAAGAGCTGTTGGAAGAGAATGAGAAAAAGTTGAAGTGAGTACACACTAAATTGATAATGATAACTTAGGGAAAACATATCAAATAAAATAACCTCAATAATAATTTCATACATTTCCTTTGCTCTCTATTCTGATAGACTGGAGTTGGAAGATGTGGAGATGAAGCAAAATTCTGCCATCAAGCAGCTCATGCGGGAGTTCAACACGCAGATGTCTTTGAAAGAGAGAGAGCTTACTACAGGAGTGAAGGAGGCCATTGGTGAGGCGGGAGAAAATAAATCATGAAATCAAACTGACAAGATTTGAAGCTGTGATGTTAAACATGCAAAATCACCATTCTTCTCTATTGTAGTGGAATCATTTCAATATGCAGTCTAATTATTGTTGAAGACAGCCATGATTGACTTTCATGTCCAACAGTAGAAGTTCTGACTAAATGGAAACAGGATGCACTTTCTTAAAGGGGCCCTATTATGCCAGTTTTCAGGTTTCAGTATAGCTTTAATGTTCAAAAAAAGCTCTTTCTCAGAGCCCAGTCTGCTGTGATTGGTTAGCTAGCCAATAGAAGCGCGAGTGTTACTTAGTGATGTCATTACGTTGCAGAAGTTAACAAAGGAGTCCAATGGAGGCGTTAAAGTCAGTGGGTTGGGGGGGGGGGGGGCATTACAGACCATGTATATGCACACAAACCTATATAACACACTACGGTAAAGGGGAAGCCCCAAAAAACACAATAGGGCCTCTTTAATCTCGACACCGGTTGAGCTAAATGAATGGATCATTACTTTTGGAAACAGTGCTGAAGTGCCATGTTCCCTCGTTTCCTCTTCGGTTAAAGTGTGTCACATTCCATGTGGGATGTGACCGAGCGGTTTGGAATATGAACTCGATTTCTTTTTGAGTTGCTAACTCTGGCTTCTCTCCCGTCCCTTGACACAGAGAAGGCTCAGACTGTGGAGGCGGAGCTCCTCAGCAGCCACAGTGAGGAGGCCAGCCAGCTGAGGAAGGTGATCGCCCAGAAGGAGGATGATTTGCACAGAACTGTTAAGAAATATGAAGAGGTTTTACAGGTAATTTGAAAAGATGAAGCCCAAAACCGTTTTTATACTCAAGCAAGACCACATTTAATAAAGTAAGTTCACCATGGAAAGGAAATGAACCCCACCCACCATTTGGAAGCTATCAGTCGGGCAGTTGGCAGGCTCGTCTAAAGCAGAGGTTCCTGTCCTTTTTTGTAAGATCTGCCCCAAAGCACTGGATGAACTCAAAGACCCCTTTATGGAGACACCAGCCATCAGGTTACAAATGTCTCTTTTTCAGTAGATTTTAAAATATAATTTAATCATTAATAATATGCAAAGAATGTGTATTGTAATATACAACTTGGAGTCACAGAAGGTGGTTTTTTTCATATTTGATTCTTTGCTTTAAACCAACTTCTTCATCTAGTATACTGTACTTTTACATAATGTAAACATCATAATTCATTAATATTCGTTTAGTCTTTAAGCTCCTTATAGATGTGACTTTTATTTGGTAGCTACTTAAAACCACTTATCTTTGAGCTTTTACTAATTAATCTACTGTTTAAACGTTTCTGCTTACTTGCTAATCTGTTTTCAAAGATGTTCATAGAAAACACTGTTTGGTTGTTATAGCCAACTTTAGATGTGGATAAATGTGTTTTATCAAATATCTCTACTGCTTTGCAATCTGTCTTCATATCGTCTGGCAGTCCCCTCCCTTGGAGGGGGCTACTAAACTTGACTTAATCATCAATGAGTCCCTGCTATATGATATATATGGATACCGGTCAGCATCTGGTGTTAAACTGTCTCCAAACATAATTAAGGTGGGAGGTCTGAAAGAAGTCAGCGAGTGATTTCCCCGACATACTTGAGTTGTGATGCAGAGATGAAAGACAGGAAATGACTCTGCGGTTTTTCTTTCTTTCTTCTCGGTCAGAGTCGAGAGGATGAGATGGGCGAGCGAGTGTGGCAGGTTCAGAAAGAACTGGAGGAGCTGCAAGCAAAGGGCCCTGACACTGCTGAGGTACAAACACATCCTCAAGGTCGAACATCTGCCACCGCTGTCACAACTCCTTGATGTATTGGGAGAATTCTCATTTACACAGATGTAGAAAATCATACCTGCAGCCATTATATATGAGGCTGGAGGTTTAGATTAATTCTATATAGCGATGCTGTTGAAATCATCAACCATTGTGAAGTCACTTCATAATGGCTGCCTGAAATAACAATTGCTGTATGAAATCACTTTATTTCAGCCGTGCCTCCTCTGGGAAAAGGCTGTCTGGACGCATTACTACTTTTTGAATGACAACCTAATCCAGACACATTTGTATGTCTGTACCACGAGGCCCTTTCTGATATCTTATTATTTGAAAGTTCACATCCAGGTTAACCTTCTCGCCAGTTCTCGGCTATCTTTTCCTCCGTCTAGCTTTACAATTGAAGGATTCCGCCTCATAGCTCGGGGATGATTTCTCAATCACTTTGCTCTGATCAGTCTCTCGCTCCGGTTGTGTGGCTGCTCTCCAAAGCGCGCCGGATGCTGTGAAGCTCGTTTGAATCACTCAGGAATGTTCCCCTCGGAAAACAGAGAGAGATTGTGAGGCAGCAGCCAGCCTCGATCCCTGTTCTCAATTATCATCACACGGGGTGATTCTTGGCCTTAGGTTGATACTACAGCAATACTCACGGGCTGTGTGTGTGTGCTGGGAAGAGGCCAGAAAGTACTCCATTGAGACGCTTTACCCAGGTGTCGAGGTGCCATGAGACCCCTGCGCTGATTCTTCTACCTTTACACCGTGTCCACATACACACAAAAAGGAAGAGTTATGCTGCTCTCTCTGCGGCATGGTTCCCTAGTGAGGTAATAACTTTATGGGAGGATTGTATGAGTTCAAGCTCAGAGAGGCCTTTCCTCACTACGGGCCTCACAAACCATTCTTCATTCAGACAGAGGGTCAGTGGGTCTCTACCTAGAGACAGCAGAAGTACAAGTCCAGTACAGACTGTCAGTGCAGATCTAATTAGGCTCCAGCAGTTCTTTATTATACTCTGCATTCAAAAGGCAAAATATGAATTGTTAAAAAAAGAATGTGAATCCCAGAAGACCAAATGTGTTTTAGTCCATCTCTCAGGGTTTCTGACTTATTTTACCTGTATGTGACTCCCAAAAAGAGTCACAAAAAACTTTTAGAAAACATTACTCAAACATTTACTATATATCTTTAAACTATTTTCAGGTGTATTATTACAGATGCCGTGCACCCACAAGTATTGTGTGTTGAGGTTGAGTCAAAAATAAAGTACGGTACCCGTGTTTATTGTAATGAAGGAACATGTGTGGCTCATAGGTTTGTTCTTAAAGTAAATAGACAATAACGGACCACAGAGGAATAATATTTATATTGGATCAACGTATTTGGTCTCTTAACAGTAGAACAAATATAGAATAGCAGAATTCTTGTTCTTTCAAGGTGAACTTATAGATATATAGATAGATAGATATTAATGTTGTTAAAGTTACTACACATACTGTATATCCTTTTCATTATTTTGTAACAAGTTTCTTCCATTTTTTCTTCTTTGATTGGGCACAGATGAGCGCTGAAGAACTACAGGTATGTTTGCTGTCTCCAGTATCAATGGTTTTACTATTTTAAGAACAAATTTAAATTTAAACATTTAGGATTCATGGACACATACTGTTATTGCATGGACCTTCCCGTTCTCACCAACATTAATGTTTCTCCTTCTCGACCCCAGGCTCAGCTAGCCGAGAAGACGACTCTGCTGAGCGAGGCTCGGCTGAAGGAGCAGGGCTTCGTTGAGAGGGTAAGTGTCCGGCTTGGTGCTCTTCGCGGGGACAAGGGAACACCAAATCCCATGCAGAGTATTCCCAGGATTCTGTGGCCTCCAGCAATGGAGCTACTGCTCTCTTGCCGCATAAACTTAATAACAAAGCACATCTGTTTACATTTGGTTTAACCCTATAAACAATCACAGCAACGCCTCCCACAGTCTTTCTCACACACATCATCATTCTGACAAACATCACCTGGGGATGATCAACAAAATGTTAAGCTTATGTCCCACGCAACAATTAGGCTAATGCATAGAATTAACCCACTGGGGTCAAACAGCTATTTTCTTTAATTATTCATCTGTGCATGCGTGTGTTTTCTCCACGGTAGATCCACTCGCTCGAGGACAAGATAAAATGTTTCCACCGAACCACTGTTGTAACTCATCTGGGGAGCACATACAAAGGTAATGTTAACGCCATGAAGCACTTTGTTCTGCTGCTGGAGCAAATGTTCTTTTAGAAGCCATGCAAAATGCTTAAACACAATGCAGTATCATGGGAAAAATACATACACTGCATGCACCTGCAGTATAAGAATAACTCGTGTTTTGATTTTTAACATATACAGTGAAGGAAATCATTATTTGATCCCTTGCAGATTTTGAAAGTTTGCCCACTTACAAAGAAATAACTTATTCTTATTTGCCACATTTAAATGCAAATCAATTTGTATCTTTTACATAATGTCAATTTCTGTTTTTTCTTTTTGATATTCTTACTCTCACTGTTAAAATAAACATACCATTAAAGTTATTGACTGTTCATGTCTTTGTAAGTGGGTAAACTTACAAAATCGGCAAGGGATGAAATAATGATTTCCTTCACTGTAACATATGATGATACGTATTTTGTGTTGACATAGGAATGTTATATTTATTGTCCCCAATGGCTAACTGTTCTGCACTTAGTTGTTGGTTTGACACACTACCAGTAGTTTTCCAGCCTCCTCTTCATGAATTACAAATGTGACAAGAGAGGCAGATCTTAAAAAGTCTATCCTTCTGAGGACATTTAGCCAGCTAAGCGTGATTTCAGGCTTACTGGTTAACACGAGAGCTGCGGTTATAATTAGGGTTTGGTTAAGGTTAGAGTAAGGGTTAGGGCTAGACACATAAGCACTGTGGTCGAGGTTGGGGTAAGCCTCTGGGTGCTGACTGTAAGTCAATGCTATATTCCCAAGTCAATCATAAACTGAAGGTGGTGTGAGAGAGTGAATCCGACCCTCGTCTCAGAGCTTCCCTGCTGTGTCATAAAGAGAATCTGCTGTCAGACGGGGGGCCGGTGAAGAAGCCTTCTTTGGATTTAATGGGTTTTCCACATTTTGGTGTTAGGGTTTCCCACACAGGTCCCTGCCCCACACAGACTTCTAAAAACCACTACTTCTAATACACGTTTATATCCAACCTAATACCTATTCTGTCCTGAATTACCTTTGTAATTTAAGGCTTAACAGATTCATAATGACTGTAATCCAGAGAGGTTTCAGGTAAGAGGGCTGATCAGAGGGCTGTTTATATTTGTTTTGATGTGGGATAAGACAGTAGGATCTGCTGGGTCAACATGGGGTCAGGAGGAAGGAGGCAAAGGGATTTATTGGTGACCCATTAGCTCACCCAAGAGATCAAAGAGTTATTTGCTCTTCTCTATCACCTTTTTCCTGTCCTCTAATCAAACTGTCTCTCTTGGCGTACGCAGAGAGATGTATATTGTCTGAATGATCTTCCAGATTACAAAAAGAGCGGGTGGGTGTTCTTTGTAAGTGTTACCAGCCCTAACCATACTGTAACAGTTTCCCATTCAGAGTTTTTTTTAAAGGGATATTAACCTTATAGCTTTGGGCGTGGGAGTTCATGCTTTTACACAGCTGGTAATATCATGCTGAGTCTCGCCATTTTTTCCAGTGCTTTTAAAAGAACCTGCACCTTTGCATAATAATATTTGTATCTTGTTGCTTACACAAACATAATGCTTTGAGTTGTCGGGGGTTTTCTTTGTGTCAAAACTCAGCTTGAGTTTTTGACATTGAGTATATGATTGTATGCTAGTCTTAAAAAACAAGAAATCCACTTTACTCGAACAGAAATTCTCTTAAGATATATTATTTCTTTGACAAAATGTTGGCTTAACACATTGTCACCTGAAAATAATATGACCCGAGAGGCTTTAAGATAGGGAAGTGAAATATCATTTGAATATGACAGTTAATTATTTAAGTGCATTATAGTGCCTGGTCAGGTTTCAGATCATTTAATGGCTTTTTGTTTCTTCTTCACAGAACCTGTATACAACAGCGGCGAGCCTACTGAGATGGAGTACCTGAGGAAGGTGTTGTTTGAATACATGATGGGACGGGAAACAAAGGTATGCTTTTTACTTCCTTACAGTATTATATTAAAAGAAAACATCAAGTAATTGTTCTATTTTTCTTATTTGCATCCCAAACTATTTAAATTATAATTTAAGTGTTTTTCTCACAGTGCAAGTTTTTACCTCATACCTTAAAATGTGATTTGCTTTGAGGTTTAAATTGCAAAGATGACCCTAATCATTAAAATAATAACTTCTAACATTAAAAACAAGATTTTAAGCGTTAAACCCAATGACCTCTATCCAAAAAAACGAACACCTGAGACCATTTAGGAAGCCGTATAAAAGTCATGTTGTGTCCAGTCTTTTTGTGTAAAATTAACAATATAATCCTAATTAACAGTGCAGTTGACATGGCCCTAAAGTCAGCGGGGTTTTCCCTGTTCCTCAGCAAACATTCAGTCTTTATGACAACATGGCTGGCCTCCGCAGTGTGGAGGATGTCCCCCAGGCTGCCTGCTAGCACATACATCATGCATGACGCCGATTTGCCATTTAGAGACATGCTGGCCTTGTTTAGCGTTGGTTGAGCGGTTAGGTTTCCTCCAACAGCCCTGTTTCTGATTACCCCTTGTGTTTATGGGGTAATGCATGCACCCTGGCAGATGGGCCTGGAGTTGATTTTTGTTGGGATTTAATTGTCAAAGAACAAGCTTGATTTGTTTGGATCTTGTTGTCAAACGCGGGGGGTAAGTGTGTCTGGTGTTTGTAAAAAGGGATATTGAAAATTGCACAAACAACACATCATGGGACACTTTAAAAAAAAAAAGAGGCAGTTAAGTTATTTTATATTTGCTTCTTATCCACAGACGATGGCCAAAGTGATTACCTCCATGCTCAAGTTTCCTCCAGACCAAGCGCAAAAGGTTTTGGAAAAAGAAGACACTAAAGCGATGGTGAGCACATTTGCCTGCTTTCATAAGACTAAAGTCCCCTTGCAGTTAAAAACATGACATACAATTCCTTTTGATGATTGCACAGTTAATTGATAACATATCTGTCTCTCCACAGCCTTGGTTAGGATTAAACGTCTGAATAAATAAGGGTATTAATGGATTAAAAGCTGCTGCTGCTGCTGCTGCTGCTGCTGAATGGAAGGACTGACATGGACTTGATGGAGCACTTCTCTCTGCATTTCTTGTCATTGTATGTTTGTATTTTGTGTGTTTGAGCACACTGGGGCATAAGTGTGGTGTGTTTGTGTGTGTGTGTGTTGCAGTACGTGTGAATATATCTTAAAAGGTACGAGGGAATAAGAGAATATGCCCGAAACACAAATCGTTCACAATTCTAATTTTACTCTGATATTAAGTCTGTTAATTTATATGTTTTTAGATTAAGTGAAATTGATTCCTTTTTATTTTAGAATGTGTTTATACAGATTGGCTTGTGCAATAAATGATATCATTATCTTGTATTTGATGCTGACAGGTCAGTTGATTTATAGGTTTCTGTGTTGTGCTGTTGTCTGATCAACTTCCTCTGTAAAAGTGTAATCGACCCTTTAACTGTGCACTCGCTCCACATTAAGATATATCTGGACCTTGTTTGTTTAACACAGCTTTTCTATGCTTTATATTTTGTCACTACACTGACATAAAGACACAAAATCACAAAAACTGTAAATTGTTCTATGATAATTAAGACTGTAATATATAGGGCACTATATGATGAATTGATATACATTTTCTGACTAACAAATTAAATCCTATTTACAGAACATCTTTTGTCACTCCTTTTATCTTAATTCTCGTACAGTATCTTCTGAGTTAAATCCAATAGTTTATCTCAATACCCGGTTTGATAGAGTGGGACAACATCCTATTGAAATAGACACATGTGGAATGCAGACATCACAACACATCTGGGTTTTAGAGATCCTGTATATAATGGGTCACACACTTCAGTAAAGGTAACCTTTGTTTGACCTTTATTCCTCTCCTCCACAGCAGAAATGCAGAGCTCCATATAGAGGACACGCATACATGTATTAGACCATGGACACCTTTATTTAATATGAATGACAATACACTTTATTTATCAAGTATGTTGACAGATAAGGACTTGAAACCTCGACATGGGCAACTGACTATCCTTACATTTACCAATGAAAGGTTAAGTATATGCTGTTGCACGATGTGGTTTCATCCCTAAGGCTCAGGACCCCAACAAGAAGTTCCCAAATTCCAGATGATTTATAAACAAAAAAAGGGGAACATTTATATTTCTGGTACATAATATTTTGATTTCTTATAAATGATTTTGTCAGGACTTCTACTACAATAAAACAAAGGAATTAAAATCATTATTTGGTTGACGGGTCACAATTGGTTGACAATGCTTTGTTTTAAAAGGGAGCCAGTACTGCAATATATCAGAATAACATGTGACCCAAGAAACAAAGTCAAAAGGTGCTTCTTAGTGGGGTTTTATTTGAACATGTTTGCCAAAACTCTCTTATTAAACCTTCCTCACTTTGGAACAGGTTTTCATTGTTTAATTGTATTGTCTTTTAAAGAAATTGCAATATCCCTGGTGATTTTCGTGACAGAAGTAGAATATCTCATTAAAATTAGTTTTTAATAACGAGGAAGTGACGCTGTTCGTTGTGAATGGAAAACGTTAGATGGCAGCAGAGGGCCCTCCTCTCTCATATTAAAAGAGAGGAGCCCCCAAAACCCACTGGTGAAATGTGATGCTTTGCGCCTCAAAACCATCCGCGTCTCTCCGTGACCGCGTTACCAGTGTCAGTGGAGCACAGCGAATACACGTATTCCGGTTTAAACCTTCAAGTTAAAAGTCCATGACTTGATACGACTGGCAGTGATGATTTCTTTTGAGTACAACTTTTCGTGTTTCCGGTCGTACCCCTGCGATTTGTTGTTAACTTTCCACATCTGACTGCATTTATCTCCACGACAGGGGAGCCTGCGAGCAACAACTTTCTCAGATTGACACAGAATGGAGAGGAGCTGACGCACCGTTATTTACCAGACCGTTAACTTTCCTCTACAAGCGTTTCCATCACAGCCTACATGCTTCGTTAGACCGGGGAAGAACTACTGAAAGATAGTTTTGTAACAGTTTGACTACTGCTGACAGTTCCTTCTCGTTCTTTTCCCCCCTTTCTTTTCTCTTTTTGGACACTTTAACCGCGTTATTACGCATGATGCGCAAAGGGATGGCTCCTCTTTGGAAACACAACACGGGATTACAACATGTTTTTTACGTCTATCTTTCTATTTCAGTGGCTTATTCTTATAATATAGACTTGGAACATCATTTGGTGTTCCGCGGACCAAATTCTAGTTTTTTTGGCTATTCTGTGCTGGAGCATTATCATGACAACACACGCTGGTGAGTCCCATGTTTTACTGTTAATGGAAAAGCTGTTATTTTCTTTCGCAATGAATGATGCAATGAATTTGTACTTTTAAAGCAAATGTTGGTGTGTTTCTAGAGCTCAGTGTGCATTAGAACAAAAAGTGTAATATTAATCATTATAAGCAATGTCAGCTCTTACTGTAACTTTTTCTGCTGGCACAAATTGTGTTTCTATCATTTAAAAGATTCACTGGCACAGTTAAATATATGTTAAGCGTTTGTCCAAATCCTGTCCCCTGTGTTCATGTCTGTAGGTTAATAGTAGGGGCTCCAAAGGCCAACTCCACCTACAGTAGCTCTGTGCACTCTCCTGGAGCTGTGTACAAGTGCCGAGTTCACAGCAACCCAGATCGACGCTGCACGGAGATGGATCTGGGAAGAGGTCAGTCACCACTGCCTGCAGCATAAAGATAAGAGCATATCATGACAAACACACTACTGTAGCTGCAGCCTCAGGGTATCACATGCACACACACACACCTTGACCAGTTCAGAAATGAACAGTCATCTCACAGAAAAGTTCCCTATCTGGTATTAAAGTCCATACACACACATGCATGCTGAGCTTTCCTGCAGCTTTCCCTTGTCCTCTCTCTTTGCCTTAACTCCCCCAAGCATCTGTTTTGTTTTATCAGAATAATGAAGCCTTATTCTGGTCTACTCTTAACAGTGCGACAGTTGTTCTCTTAGTTATGAACCTGCTTTATGGAGACATGTAAAACACAAGGGTTCTGTGTGCATAGGTCCATAAATATTTTTGATATATATGATTTATGCTTTTGCTAATATTTTCCAAGCATGTGAGCCAAAAAAGTTGAGCTTCACCCCCCCCCCTTCCCAGCGTCGGCTCTGTTCTTGTGGTCAAGGAAGCCGGGGTGCAGGCATGGATTTAATATTAACCCTGCGCTCTGTCAATGTGTCACCAAGAAAAACATACATTATCAACAGTGAGCGTGTGCTGCTCGTGCTCAGTGAGCCACATGGAGCTCAACACCAAAGACTGTATGCTCTCAACCCTCTGACAGAGAAACACTGTACATGCCATTGTGCTGAATCAATTGTCTGCAGGGAGAAAGATAATACAACTTGGGGAAGTGAAGTTGTTAGGTGCCATGGATTCTTGTCTTTTTAGTGACTTCATTCTTTAATTATGCGCAATTTTGTTAGATTGCTAGATTTATATTCTGGTCACTGATGTTAATACAAAGCAGTGTTCATGGTACAGTAAGCTATAAGGAATTTGATAATGTATGTCTGACTTTTTATGCCATTTCCTTTGGCTTCCGGAAATTATGATCATCATTCTTTTCGTATTGTTTTCTGATGTTTAATTAATCTACGTTTTTTATCAATTTAAATGACTCAACTATAACCGAAATGATTAGTTGCAGACCTAAACTGATTCTATTAGTTTGGAAAAAATGAATATCAGACAATATATTGTTATTAGACTTCCATAACAATCAAATATCAATATTAATAGTAACATCAAATGTCCAGTGTTGTTGGACTTGGTCTTAATAGATATTTTTCTCGTTGAGTAAAAGTGACATATTGACTTTATCAGCTGCACAGCCTTTTGTAATGTTGGATCTTTAGCATTTCAAGCTGTCAACTACGTCCCCCACACATCCAGCAGAAGTAATCCAAGAACACAAAAAGTGAACAAAAGCTGACAAGTAACAAGCCACTTAATGCAAGACATCCTCCGTCCTGATGACTTCTTTAAAAATGCTGTCATTATCTTTCAGGAAACAAGCAGAGAGAGTCGTGTGGGAAGACGTGCCAAGGAGACCGGGATGATGAGTGGATGGGGGTCAGCCTGGCCCGCCAGGACAAGGCCAACGGCAAAATACTGGTGAGTCCCGGGACGCGACGCCCAACTCACATCACCAAACTGTCTAATGCAAACCATGCACACTCGTAAAAAGCTGACCTAATTTGACCAACATCATTGTTTCTCATGTCTAACCATAAACGGTGCTAATAAACCACAGCTGCTCTCAACATTACAACCCTTTCTTCTATTGCGTGATGTTCATGAAGTAAAAACTGAGATTTTAGAATGGTTTTGCACAAAGCAACAACGTCAGACAGATTTGGAAAACTGCTGTGTGGTTACATAACACTGTGAAACATCTTCCTCCTGTTTGGAGCTGGAAGAGTCAGTGGAACAGGTTTGGTCAAAAGTAGATTGTTGTTTATAAAAAAGTCCAGAGAGGGATTTAGAGAAACCAGAAGACTAACTAACTTGTGGTGATAATCCCAGAGGTGCTTGGCGGGGTATTTGCACAGAGATCATAGGGCAGCTGGCAGAGTTTGTTTAGGCTTCAGCCCCTCAGTGGTGGTCCCGTCCAAGGGCAGCCTTTCATTAAACATTAACCCCCGGCCCTGGCGGTGGGTAGCGAGGAAACCAGCGGCCTCACAGGACAGTTTGAAGGCGACTGGTGGAGCGGGCAGCTCTTGAAACACTTGAACAGGTGTGTGTTTGATAGACCTGCCGCTGATTGACCGCCTCCTATGGGAGTCTAAGAGATCACAAGAATACCTCCTCATGCAGACGTCCAAATAACTGTTTGGCCTCCTAAACCTCAATATGTATAGTTTTTCATACCTCATTAGAATGATTTTTAAACTCATGGACCAAAACTTGTTCTTGGAGTTGTCAGTCTTCGGCACTAGACTATGGCGTTTTATAGAAACAAGCTTCTAGCTGCACAAAGAAAGGTGGTGACTTTCCAGAGCCATAGATTTTTTTGGTGCCTCTTTTTTTTTATAAATGTATCTCATCTGAATAGACTCACGTTCATGTGCAATGGGAGGGAGACGGCTGCTCAGCAGATGTGTACAGTGGTGATTTCATCAGTGAGGGCCTTGTTTGTGACCAGCGAGCCTTTAACTGAACAGGAACATGAAAACAGCACAGACTCCGACCATAAAAGCCTTCTTTGCTGCCTCAACAGAACTTCTCAGCCGCTGCCAGAGCCCCTTCTTTCACTGTCAGCTGATTCTTTTTCTTTTTTTTAAAGAATCTGCTTCTACTCAAGAGGGAGACTTGATGTTGGTATTGCTACTGCTGTTGTCCTAGCCTTCCTTTCAAACACAAGCATTTCTCAACACACCATCTTACTTCCAGACGCCCACAATCTACCCTGTGTGTGTGTGTGTGTGTGTGTGTGTGTGTGTGTGTGTGTGTGTGTGTGTGTGTGTGTGTGTGTGTGTGTGTGTGTGTGTGTGTGTGTGTGTGTGTGTGTGTGTGTGTGTGTGTGTGTGTGTGTGTGTGTGTGTGTGTGTGTGTGTGTGTGTGTGTGTGTGTGTGTGTGTGTGTGTGTGTGTGTGTGTGTGTGTGTGTCCATATCTGTCCCCAGAGCCACAGGAGCCCCACCACCATCCCCCCAGGGTGCTAAAGTATTACCACATTTAAACATTTATGTGGCCTGATCTGGGCCGAGTTTGAAATATTATATTATCCTGTTTCCCTATCGATCTGTGGAATGTTTTATTTTTTAAAAACACAGCAGCAAAATATTGTTTGGAGAATTACTCACTGTCAGTTTCAGCGATGTCCCCCCTGTTTGAGCAGGATCATAATAACGTGGGAGTTTGTTCTCTGTCTTTGATCCCCTGTCTGAACCTTTCGGCTTATTCAGCTGGCTGTAAGGCCCGGAGGAGAAGTTTTGAAATTAAAACGGTGAAGATTTTCTGCTGCACATTAAATGCTGCACACAGATCTCACGCTGCAGCGGAGATATTCACACCACAGACCATGGCTCTATGGTCAGGGGTTATGGAGGGGCTTTAGCTCCCCCTCTCATTGACGATCATTTGACAGCCGCAGAGACACGCTGACTCCAGCTCTGCGAGGAAGGGGCTTAAAACATTTGCGTGGCCAAGGAACGCCTTCCCGCCCGCCCGCCTTGAATGTTTGTGTTTACTGCATGGACATGAGTCTTATTTTGTTTTCCGTTCCTGTTTTTCTCTCTCAGGCGTGTGCTCACCGCTGGAAAAACGTCTTCTACGACCAAACAGAGCATATCCTTCCGCACGGATATTGCTCCATCATTCCTCCCACTCTTCAGGGCAGGACCAAGCCGCTCATCCCTTGTTATGAAGGTACAGTGGATGCACAAATGTAATCAAGATGTTCCTTTTGATTTTTTACCCTCAAACTTCTCACATAAGGCTGACAGAGAAAAGGTCAAATGCATTGCTGGGGGTCAGAAATCTTAGTGGTTTGTGTCGACCATCGACCACCATCGTAACCCCTCAAAATCCAGCACTAATATTGATTTCCCAGAGAAAAAGAGAAATAAACTTGGAAAAAATTGGGTTTAGCCTTTTTATCATCTTCTGTGATTAAGTTTATCTCAGCAGCCTGCACCATGGCCTCTGATTGGTGTTCTGGCTCTGGAGACTAGTAGCAGGAGAGCCTTGAAGTGTGATCTCTCCTCCTCCGTCCAACAAAAGTACTTATGTAGGAGTAGACAGCTCTTACGGGTTTGTTAATCCAAACATATGAGCATTCTGTCCAATGCGGTGCAGAGTTTGTATTCCCTGTGCACCTTTTTGCAAAAGTAAAACATTTTCTGATAGGTTTAATTATGCCGACTTTTCGTCAGTTCAGAAATCAGGTGCTATCAAATAAATGTTTTCTTGCAGGGTAGACGAATCAGATTTTGTTATGATTGAAATAAATCAAATCCATTTGTGCTGTTTTCTTTCTTTGCGCTCTGTCTACAACACTAAAAATCAAGTTCCTTCTAAAAGATAATGTACTGTATAACATTTGAAGCTGACTCATGCAAATGTGTTCTTCATGTGTTTTAATATGTGACTCGGAGCTATTTATCAAAGCCGGTCTTATACCTTAATTGTGCTCCCAGGTCAGGATCTCACTTCCTTCCGCAACTCTCATTGCCAACAGTTGAGAAGAAGCCAGACCGACTTTGCATGGAAGCGTATTTACAGTGCATCATGCGCCGCAGATCCAAACTCAATATTTGTGTAACCTGAGAGCACTGTGTCCCCCCTCCAAGTCTTCTCTTTGCACCCCTGCTTTCTGGCCCCAGACTCTTTGTGGATGGGACTGGGACTTTGACTAGCTCCATATGGAATGCAGGAAAAACTCCAGTAAATGCTGGCTCGAGCACACAGTGAAATAATTTGTGGTTTGTATTTTTTCTTACAGACTATAAGAGGAAGTATGGGGAAGAGCACGGCTCGTGCCAAGCTGGGATAGCGGGAGTTTTTACGGAGGTCAGTAACAATGCTTGTTCATCTTCTTAATACATGGTATACTCTATTTCTGTACGTCTCACAAAGATAGTTGTTTGTTGTCGTACAAACTCTGTATTCTGGGCTTCATCAGTCAATTGACTGTTTGGCAAACACAGCACATCTTCAACAACAGTTTGCATTCTTTTCCTGTTACATACTAATAGAAAGTATTAGTTAGCTTCCTTGCTGTCTCTTTTAGTTTTATCAGGGCTCTCAGACACTCTTTTGTCAACTGCATGATTTCCGTCGACATTACCACATCATTCACGTTTCAACATTTCCTTCCTCTTTCTTTGCTGACTTGGAATTTATTTTCCACAAAATGTTTAAGATGTAAAATGATGTGGAAAATTATCCAGTCCCCTATCCATGAGTTTTTGTATCAAAGCAGCTAGCTCTCTGCTGATAACTGCTATCTGGTGTTTCCATATGGTACAGTAAGAAAGGCTGCAGCGGCCTCACTTGACCCAGTGTGGTTCCATCAGATAAAACCTTTAAGAAAATATATAAGTTTCCTTTTTATCTCTATGGCATAGATGCACTACTGTATTAACACATGACTTCATCACATCTCATATCCTTTCATATCCATACACCTTTGTGTATCTTAAATATATTTTGCTCTCCCACACATTTATCTTAAAGCAGTGAGCAAAGGTGAAGCGTAGGGAGTGAGCCGAAATGGAGACAGGAAAGACTAATACATTTAACGTATGAATGCTAAAATATAGTTTGACAAGTAAACGTGCAAACGAGTAATACACTGACATTTGGAAATGTATATTTAACCAGTTTAGACATTATATGTTCCAAGCATTATCATTATAATTCTTTCCTGATGTAGCGCATGAGCGGCATTCTCAGGTCCTTTTCAAGTCTCGGATTACAGTTATGCTCAATTTAGGAGGTTCAGCAAAGTACAATGGACTGTAAGTGACTTAAAAATGTGTCCTCGGAGCACAGCTGTGTCCTCAGGGTAAAAACATTCCCAGAAAGTGTCTGATGAAAAGTTCATGTTTGTGCAGTTTTCCTCAATTTTTTGCTTTGCTTAGCAGAATTGTAGCCTTCTTATCCTGGTGCTAATCTCTAAATACTGGAGCTGTAAATACAAATCGTTTAGGAAAGCTGTTCAAAGCATACAATCATCATACAAGTATTTTTAGTTGTAGAAATAGAAGCTCAATCATTAGTAGTTATCCAATGTTCGGATTTTCTGCTTTTCTGTTTATTGTCATTGTAAACTTAATATCTTGTTTTGGAATTTTGGACGGACAAAACAAGACATTTGAAGACGTCCACTCAGGCTGTGGGAAAACGTGATGGATATTTTCCACTATTTTTCCAAAGAAAATGAACTGGAGTTTGATTGATAAAGAACATAATCATTAATCAGAGCTTTAAAAAGTTGACTCACTTAAGTTTACATAGACATGCAAGACGTGAATATGAG
Organism: Trematomus bernacchii; assembly: GCF_902827165.1. NCBI lineage: Eukaryota > Metazoa > Chordata > Actinopteri > Perciformes > Nototheniidae > Trematomus > Trematomus bernacchii. Next base: position 4,333,187 of record NW_022987828.1, on the reverse strand, counting down.
ATGTGCATAATAGAGTCAAGAGCACAGTCACACATGTGGCTTTGCTTTTAAAAAGGTCCTCCTTTCACAGATACTAAAAATGGGATAATTTCACATGATCCGCCTGCCTGTTTGATTCCACAATGAACCTACTGTTTAAAAGACCAAAAGGGAAATCATCATTTTTTTTGTTACACTAAGAACGTCAGAGTTGATCTGTTAATGCATTTGAACAACCCCCCGTTGAAAGAATCTGAAGAATTTAAAGAAAAGATGTCCAACTGTTTAACCTTATCCTTGTCTGAACCATGGTGTCCAGATGTTGGACATTAAGGCTCAGGGGGATATTTACCTTCTTTGTGAGGTCTCTATTGTCTGGGCGGTTCAGTTTGTTTGAGTGGTGACTACACATCCTCTGAGTCAGATTACGTCAGGACATAATAAAGTGAAAACCAGGACTCAGAAATGGCTGTAGCAGAGCATCTTAATTGTCTTGCTCTGGTCCCTTTAATAGCCGCGGAGCATCACAACAAAAAGCTGCGAACAGCTCATTTTACAGCTGCCAATTTAGCCTGTGCTCTGAATTCCTCGTCACATCAAAGGAGGCAGCTTGAGCTCGCGTGTCGTCTGACATGTGGTCGCGATCAGATATCGCAAACCAGTCTGTGGCCGTTGGTTAACCAGACGTTCACCCAACAGCCTTTCTCTTTTTTTCATTCCCCTTTTCTCCAGCAGGCTTTAGCTCTGCAGACAGAAGGTGAATCACTGTCATCTGAATGAATGTGGCTTTTTATTTTCAGGAGCTGGTGGTGATGGGGGCACCGGGGTCGTACTACTGGACTGGGACCGTCAAGGTGTACAACCTGACCTCTGACACCTTCTACAGCCCCAACAAAGAAGACGTGGACTCACACAGATACAGCTACCTAGGTGAGAGCCGTAGAATCAGCATTATAGAAAATATTGATACGTTTGAATATCTCACTATTGTATATTGTGATACTATATAAATTCACAAAAACACCATTAATTTTGTATAAATATATTTAAAAAAAGACAGTCTGTATATCGGTAGAACTGTTTGGCTACATTATTTTTGTATTTATTTAATTTGTGTCCCTAAAGAATCTTGCAACCCATTTGTTGTTTTAAATTGTTCTTTATATCAGATAAAGGATATAGGCATATATGAATTTATGAATGTATTTGCTTAAAGGTATATGGCACAACAATTTCTACAGTTATGATTGCATAACAAAGTCAGATTTACTTATTTAGTTTTTGTATATCCTCAAATTAGGTATTAAAAATCCCAATCTATCACCTTGCTTAGAGCGTTGCAGTAAATTCAATTGTAAGCCCTTTATCATGATGTACAGTAATCAATTATTCCCTTTATACAGCTCTTTTATTGGGTTTAATGTCACATATATCAATGCAAAATAATGAAAACAGATTGTGTCTCCAGGCTATGCCGTGACTGCGGGCCACTTCTCCTCTCCTAATGTGATAGACATAGCTGCAGGGGCGCCTCAGCACAGCGGCAGTGGAAAAGTAAGGACTTTTACTATTGTTTTATTTCCAGCAGTTGAATTCAATTCCTCTGGTATTTCTCACTTCACTGATTTTTTTTACAGGTTTACATTTTCAAAATGGACGGCGGGTCTTTGGTGAAGAGTTTTCAAGCCTCAGGGAAAATGGTATGAGCTCAGATGTGGTCTTATATTCTTCCAGAGGTCGCTGATAGTTCTGTTTTCAATCATTATACAGCATAGGTTTAGGCTATTGTCATACTATACAACCATATTTGATGTAAACTAATCTGCCTCAGGGACCATGTAGTTGATTTTTGCGATGCGTTGCACGCACGCTACTCTGATGACTTTGTTGTCAGAACTGCACTGTTTATATCTGCCTCAAGTGTATAGCATCAGTGATTTAAAGAAGGAACACACTTTGCCAGAAACCAAAGCCAGGGAGGTAGCTAACACTTTCCATTCAGAGTAAATAAAATAAAGTCAGGGTGGCTTTAGGATGTAAGTTGTGTAAATATTCCTTTAATGCTGCTTTAGATATAAAAAGAAAAGTCAGAACGTGATTCGTATGTGAATGGTATGAAGTGAAGAAGTGTCTGTGATCTGACCCATTGCTCTGTGGCTCGGCTATGTTCCAGATGGGCTCTTACTTTGGCTCCTCATTGTGTGCAGTTGATCTGAACCAGGACGGCCTGTCGGACCTGCTGGTGGGGGCCCCCATGCACAGCCAGCTCCGGGACGAGGGCCAGGTGTCTGTGTACCTCAGCAAGGGCAATGTGAGTGGGGTCCGTGGGTCAATGGGAACATGAGAGCCTCACTTTCAGATGTATTTTACTACAGTATGTCCGTGTTTCTATAACTGTATTATTGTCTACAGTGTCTATTCTAGCTCATGTTCATGTTTGATTTCTTTCTGACCATGTTTGTTATCATGACAGTAGAATAAAACAGTGGGGCATTGTGAGTCCTACCGGGGGAGTTATTTAACAGACCAAGACTAAAGCTTCTGTTGGTACATGCTGTATTTATAAGTTATTGCGGGGAAGTCGACTGTCTGTTTTGTTGTTAAACTGTTTGGATATTTGCCAGATAACCACAGTTGGGGCCAAATAATTTGACTGCAGATGCATGCTTTAGTGCATCTCTTTTTTCTGTTGCCAGTTCTGTTATAAACTGCCTTCTGTTTTCAGGGGGTGATGGAGGAAAACGCTGTATTGAGTGGTGACAACGCTTTCAATGCACACTTTGGAGAATGCATTGCTGCAATCGGAGACATAGATGACGATGGATATCAAGGTCAGTACTGTAATAATAACCATTAAAACTGTCTGCTTGACATTCTATACTTTTATATATCTGTGCAACTGAGATTTTGATTGTCGTGCATGTTCTGCAAATATTTTAATGTTGCATCATTCTGAGCAAATGTAGGAGTTTTTGGGTGATTTATTTCATTATACAGCTTTCTTGTGTTAAATATTATTATTTTATATTATTATAAATACATTTATAATTGTCAAAAACGTCACATGTGTTAGTGATTGAACCTTCTGCATTTCCATATGGGAAGAAATACAGAAATGTAAAATAGTCGTTTCCAGCCTGTGTTCCTTCAATGGGTCACAACATAAATCAGAAAGGTGGTAAGATGATTAATGGGATAGGAAGGAATAAAACACACATTTATTTCTCTGTTGTTCTGTGAATGTTGGATAGTATTTCCTCTTCTAGCTGTAAACAGTAATTCAATAACACAACCTGAGAAGTTTTACTGCTCTTGACTGATATCCAACATCTAAACGTGTGACAAGGGGTCACAAGGGGCACTGCTCTACTTTAAGGGGAGACCTGATCACTGACTTACGACCACACTGTGAGTGGAACATGTTTTAGTGCTGTACAGTAGTGTGGTTCACCCTTTTTACAGCTGTGCCACAAGTTTCACATGACTTCCTACTTGCAGGCAGCCACTGTTTTCAATTAGTTTCACTATGGAAACTCAAAACCCTGCTTGAGACACGCATACAGCAAACATAAGTCATTATGTTATTTTAAGTTTATTTGTTGTTGTTTATTTATACATTGCAAGCAGAGAGTCATTTAAAAGTCATACAATGAATCATGCAAAACAAAACAACAACCAAAACAACAAACCAAAGTATTGATTTCCTCTTGTATCTGAATTCAGAGTCCTTGAATGCACCAAAAAAAGCAGTCTTTACATTTTAAACTACTGCTAATTCCTTTAACCCTACACTGTCTGACGGCATGTTAACTGTTTGTAACCATTGAGCCACTGGTGAAAGGTCAGATATAAGATGGTGGTCGTGTTTTTATAGGTATAATTCTTGTAACAGTCCTCCAGTGGTCCATGAATCTAAATCCAGGCACTTTTCTATAGTATTCACTGCTTTATTGTTTTAACAAAGCTATTTCCTCTGTCATTTAATGGCTAATAAAATCACACAGTTTAAATTTCCCACTGCAGCCCACAAGCAAATGTTGGCTTGTTGAGATCTCAGTGGATGCAACAGAACCTCTCGTTTTTACAGATCTTTTGTTTTGATTAGCCTGCAGCGAGGGGGCTCTTTAGAACATAGTACCCTCTCTTACCCTCATTTGTGCGAGGTCATCCAGATGCAAACACACATTTCATGCCTGTTGGCTTGCCTTTGAGGCCCGACTTGGCGTCCCTTTCGCACTCAAGGCTGGAAGCTGCTGCCCGGTTTCATCTTCGTGTGAGATATGCCTCGAGGCTCGCAGCCTGGCACAAAGTGTGCATGTGTGTTTTTGCGGAGAAAGATGGCAGCTGGGAAACATAACTCATCTTGCAACTCGTCGCTTTCAGATTGTCAAAAGAGCCTGACTTGCTCGCTGAGTGAACATTATTTACGAGCGAACTGCTACCATTTAATTCAAAATAACTACTGTTGAAATTAAAATACACATTTGGTTTCACTAAGAACAAATTACTGGTTAAGTATTCACCATAATGAGTTCATTATTGTATCATTTACTGAAAAAGTGTCAACTCTTTTACCATTTCTGTTTTGGTATGCTGAACCACATGGCAAGGAAGTGTTTTGGTCTATAAAAAGGAAGTTTATATATGGACTTTCTGTGGAAATGGGATAAGGAGTCATTGTTTCCGGGCTGTTGCCAGCACTTTATAGTCTTGTTTCCACTCTCTCAGTTTTTATGGCCATTAACAACACATGATTATCTATTAAGACTCTTACTGTTTCCCAGGATTAATGAAAGCTTTTGTACACATTCACAAACACAGTTATTTTTGTACTTATTCATTTCGTTGCAGACTTTTCACACACATACTATTTGTCCTGTTTCAGATGTAGCCATAGGCGCACCTAAAGAGGATGACTATGGAGGAGCCGTGTACATCTACCATGGGGACGACACAGGAATCGTCAGCAAATACTCCATGGTAAGAACTCTTCCAAACTCTTCTTACAAAAAGGAATATCTCCATCTGATTTTTTCCCCCCTGACTTACTCACTCTACAGCTTCACCAACGCATGCTATATGTTTATGAAACCCATGTGTGCACCTTGTGTGTCGAGCTGTTGAAGTAGCTGAGTAATGTGTGGTTGCAGGTTGGTGATGTAGCCTCGGGAATACATGGAAAACGTATCGCTCTGAATGAGGAGAAAGCACTTCTTCATGAGCTTCTTTTTAGTTAGTGAATAAACAGTATTTCAATGTAAAGGAACTCACTCTAATATTAATCTAGCCTGTGTAAAAGATAAAGCAATCCACCTACCATTATATCCAAGTTGGCAAAGTTAATGTTCTCTATTTTATCTGTACAAAAGCTTAAATGCAAACTACCAGTTGAAGTTTTTAGCTATGTGCTGTATTTTATTTTGCATTGGGAGTAGTTGATAGGTGTATTTTTTTACTCTGGAGAGTACCAGGCTAGCTGTTTCCCTGTGTTGCTGCTGGCTTTAATGCTAAGCTAACAAGTGCGTTATTTACTTTAAATCTGTAAAAACAAAGATTATTCATCTATGAAAAACAAATCATACAGTGAGTTTATTTTTCCATATTGGCTCACATGAGTTTTTTGAAGACTGGTATCATCTGTTTTTTAGAAACTGTCTGGGCGCAGTTTGAGCCCTGGTCTGCAGATGTTTGGCCAGTCCATCTCCGGCAATGTGGACATGGATGGCAATGGATACGCAGGTACGTTCATAACAGACTGGCTGAAGGATTGTCCACATCAGGGTAATAACATCAAAACACAAAATGGGAAAGGATTGGATTATTTGACATTAGATTTTTGCCCTTTTTGACTACCTTTCTCTTGCAACAGCAGTGCAAAGACTCGTGACAGAGGCATCTTGTTTACTGCATTCCACAACTGATATTCAGACTTAGCCAGCGAGACAGTTTAAGGCCTCTGTGCATTGTTTTGGATTTGCAGGTGTAAATAGCGCTGTCAGCAGATGTCACATTAATATGATGTCTTGTTTTTGGCTTTTCCAAAAAAATCATGTTGATGTTTCTGTTGCAGATATCACTGTTGGAGCTTTTATGTCAGACAGCGTGGTGTTGCTGAGGTGAGTGACTCATTCTCTCTGATTTATTTCTACTTCTGAGTTGTTTTAATGTCCAGGCTTTCCCACACTGCGTTCTTGTGTTGGTCAATGTGGTTGTAGGACCCGGCCTGTCATTACGGTGGATGTCTCCATCTTCCTGCCTGTCTCCATCAACATATCGGTGCCCCAGTGCCACGAAGGCCACCAGAATAACCAGCACCTAAACTGCTTCAATGTCACCGTCTGCATGCTCTTCAGGGGGAGACAGCTGCCCGGACAGATAGGTGAGGACAAATCCTGAGATGTACATAAAAGTTGTCATTCTACATTAAAATGGAATAAAATACCTCTGACTGAAACAAAATCATAAACCAAAGAGTAGCCTAGCTAAAAAGAGAACAGTTTAAAAAAAAGGATCTACCATGGAGGAGAAGAATGAACAATACCTAGACTTGTTTTCTTTAAAGTAAGAAAAAACAACACCAGCCAACACCTCTAAACATAGTAATTCATATATTGTACACATTTTTTTTATCCATAAAAGCAGGAATATAAGCGCTACAAGCTGTGATTCTTTACTGTAAGTCGTTGTGTTGCTTGGCAAGTAGCTTTCTTGAGTTTCTTAACTTTGTTTTGAATTTTGAGAAGAATCCAAAAGCAATAGTCTGATGTGTGATTGGTGTTGATCACATGGAGTATATTCTGGTCGTTTAGTGAAATCCAAGCTCTTTGAACTTTTGGTGGTCATTCAAATGGGGAACATTTGTAAACACGACAATGTTGAGCAATTCTCCCCATTTCTAGGACTTGGTCGGTTTGGTAAGCCTTTGGCCTGTCTGTGTGTTTGTCTGTACTTGGGCGCGGTGCCTGTTAAGCACTGAGGTGTAGTCCTGTCCTAGTGTTTGGGTGTGGTCATTTACGGCCCCCCCAGGGGAGCAGGAGCCCTGTCGTTACATAATGACTACGTCCTGGCTCCCAGCAATAAGGCCTCTCTGTTTAGCCGTCTGGCGAACATCATGGAAAGTGCAGCACTATGTGTTTGGTGACTCCCTTAATGAAACCTTCCTTTGCCTCCTCTGGGGTGAGCTCATGGCGTAGTCTCTGTTGGAGGGAGGAAACAGTAGGCTTTGGTCCGACTGGAGTGTGTTGCCACCCTTCCCGCTGTTTTACCATCTGTGACACCCTCTTGATGCGATTACTACTGACTGAGGCTGATTCATTCAGAGAAACAGGTTTGACCAGAGGCCCATATATGGTTTCCTCAGGAAGTGTTGGTAATGTTTGCTTCATGCTTATGATTTCTTAATTTAAAATAGATTTGAAGTGGTTCTGTGTCTCAGTCACTAAGGCCAGGGGGGGAACCAGCATGAGTGTTGTAACTGAAATGTTTTCCTTCACAGTAATAGTTCCCCACCAGCTGGAAAATTAATCCTTGTTAATTGTTAAATATTGGCTGTTTTTATGTATGAATCAGAATCCGATGAAGACATATTTTAGTTGGTCCCACAAATAATAGATCTCAAAGCCAGTGCTAAATTAGTGTTAATAAAGCAAACCTAAATCTTTCATTACATCTACTGACATTCAAAACCGTTTACATTTCTCAACTTGGAACAAAGGTCTCTTGTTAAAGTTATATCAGATGATTTGACCAAGAAATGTCAAACATTTTTTTATCTTATACATACATATCCATAAGCGATAATTTATTTTTCCCCATGTTTGATGGAAGTCACCACAAAACCAAACCGTACATATTTGAAGATTTTCTCAAGATTATCTCTCCTCAAAGAACTATCGCCAACAGTATTTCTATCTCCTCTCAGAGTTGCTGTATAACTTGACAGCTGATGTGGATAAGCGACAGAAGAGCCAGCCTTCCCGGGTCTACTTCACTCAGAGCGGATCTCAGATCAGCCAGATGAGCCAGCAGCTCAGCTTGGACATCAACAGGGAGGAGTGCCAGCGCTACACTGCCTACGTTAAGGTAAGAGTGGATTTTCTGGTCTTAGCACTGGCTGTGTTTTTTTAAGGTTTCCATGTGCTGCTCATGTCCTCAGCTGATCTCTCTGCTGATTTCACACAACCTCAGGCACTCTGACCCTGCAATGTTGATGTGTGGTACAAGTTATTTACTTATGTGGTTTGTTATTATTACTTATCTTTGTATGTGGCTTTTGGTTGGAGAGAAAGATATCTTACGGTTCCAGCTGAAGTGTTTAGACAGATGACTTGTGGAAAATTAACGTCAAGTTAAATGAAAGGGCGTCACATATCTGATGTGTGAACAGTGACTGCTACAGGCTACGGATCAGCAGCTTCCGCTGTCACCCCGCTGGGTGAGGTCAAAGGTAACAGGCAGGCGCTTGAAGGTTCGTGGAACCACGCTGCTCAAGTGTTAGTCTGCAGAAACTGACAGAAACAGGAAACAAAGTCTCCTTTGTCATCGCATAGTCCCTCTATTGTGTTCCTCTGCCATGTATCCACGGAGAGGGTCCTCGTCCTCAGGGCACCATCCATGTTTCACCTCCTCTAATGTAGAGGCCCTCCGCGGGCCTGTAAATTTCACTGGCATTCTTAACTTTGCTCTCCAGGCTCTTTCACCGTGGGAGGCTGAGCTGCTGACCGAGGGGGGGCTGTCATTACTACGCCTGCCTCTCTTCCTTCAACCCTTCAGACTGTAATGAGGGCATAGCACACAGAGCATTTGCAGCAATAATCACTTTTTATGTGTCACAACATGCACATTACAGTTATCAAGGTTAACTCAATGCAAATGGTATGTGTTTATCCAGGCTTTTCAGTTAACCTGGATAGAAGTTAACATTTTTATGTAATTTCAACTTCTCCGTCTGAAGTTTTAACGTGCAAAACATTAACAGAAGGGTAAGTCACATAAAGTAGTATTTCTGCCCAAAGTAAATCAGACATTTCAACACTTGAAACAAACATCTTAAGGTCTGTGGGCGGGTGAGTGAATTATCACCCAGGAGTTCGTAGCTGCCACATATCTGTGGCATCTCTCTAGCTGTGAGATAAACACACTTTAAGTGCAGTTCATCAGGCTAGATTTTATTTCGTATTTTGCAGCTGAAGGTACTTATGTTGCTAGATGAAATAACACTATGATGTTGTTACAGGAAAAGTTCATTTTTTGGGACATTTTGGGAACCATTGTTGTGGATTTACTAGAGGTTATTTTCGGAACCTTTTCTTGGCCAGGTGCTGTAATTAATTACTCCGTTAAACTTTGTTACTGTTTGAACGTACAGCAGATAATGTGTTGATTAGTGGCCTTTAAAGGTGCTGCTCATAAAAGGATATTTGTTCACCTTTGAACAAAACCTATATCCTGGCTCCAGTTTATTAAAGGTTATGAGAATTGTATCGACCCACTCCTGTAACTCTCAGCAAAAACTGTTTTGTGAAGTGTGTTTCCGAAGATTTCAATATAACAGTTGACAGACACATTAAGTCTTTCGTCTGTAGGAGTATTTGGATTGGCTTTGTTGAGGTGTGAAGTGCAGCCCGGTTGCCACTCAACCAGCATGGATTATTATTTTTCCTCTATATGTGGCCACAAACTCCACCTGCGCAGCAGCTCAAAGAAGCAGTGAGTTACCCAAAGCTGGAAAGCCACACAGGATGGTGAAGGTGTGGTGCACAAATTACAACTTCACCAAACTGTTTAGAGTCTAAAGGACCTAAGATAAGAGTCAAAAGTAAAGGGGACAGACATTACACCTAGCATGATAACTGTCTGTCATGAGCCTCCATCATCATGTTTCTCAAGAATCACCATAATCAGAGGTGATCTGGCTCCGCTCTGATGGCTCTAGTCTGCCTGACCAATCGCATCATTTATCTTCCTCATGTGTCTGCCCACGTGAGCCAGTCCTCCCATTCCCCAGAAGAGGTATGCTAATGGGAACCAGCTGGTTATACGGCTGCATCCTCACCCCCGCCCCACCCTTCTCCCAGCTAAAACACACAGGGACGCACAGGGCTGAGGCTGGCGTCACAGCAGGGTGCTGCCTGGGCTGCTGTTGTGTCAACTGGAGCTGCATGCTGGCGCTGCTGATGGAAAACCCGCGTTAGGGTTGATTGCTCAAGCCCTGATACATGTGGGGCCGCTGGAAGCAGGCCATGAGCTATTCTGAGCCACTCTCACATTTTTAACTGCCCTGACCATCTGTCGACCCCATTTGTTGACTTTATAAATAATACAAACAATTCTAAAAGCACCTCAGTTAATGGCTAAACTTAATAATGCGCTGGTAAAGTTGTGTTTGTTCTACTGTACAATGTTCACCATCTGAAGTCAAGTAAATCATGCAGTGTTGAAAACAATAGGGCACAACTGGAGTTATTTGGAGACTACAGAGTACAGAAGCTAATAGTTCACTTTCTTTTTTCAAAAGTAATTCCTCCTAAATTGTTCAAGTCTTTCATGTTGATCATTTTAAGCATGTTTTTATTGGCATCGACGAACAGCATACCAGCCCTCCAGATGGTCTTTGTTTGGTTCTTTTTAGCTAAATAAACTTCATGCAAGCTTTTTCTTGAGTTGTACCTCACATTTAGGAAGGGAAAACAGTTCCTCGCAGTGATGACTGATGAATGATTAGTGTGTGGATGACCAGAGGTGCTGTGTGCGTGAGACGGCAATGAGTCATTTTACGAGAAAACCACCGACTTTACGCAGGAATTCCTCAGTTTGATGCGTTGCATTAAGTAATTTTAAACAATTGGTATGTTATCCATCTGCGGTATCATAGTGTCTCGAGTTGTAGTAAAATAGCTTGAAGGCCTTTGAGTATTATTTAAGTGCAACATGATGGCTCAGGAATTTTACTTTAGTAAAGTGGCATCGAGGACAGAAAACTGGACCAGTGCAAATATTTATGAAGCAGTTTTACACATGTCCAAAAAGATAAAATGATCAAGTGATGATTCTTTGGACAGACATGAATGTAAACTTCAACCGGTTGGCAGAGGCTTACAACGAGTAACTGACTGTAACCCTAGTTGATCCTGATTGTCTATATTTTCATTGTTGGGTATGATGCCAAATACACTGTAGTTGTTGTAGGGATGCAAGATGAAAAGTCAACAGGGCAGCCATGAAGACACTTTACTTTGTACTGCGACACTGGTGAATCTGTGAGGCTGTACTGAGAAATACCAGAGGATAACCAAAGTCATGAGAATACAGGATCTGGGCACCCTGAATCGCTGGGTTAATTTGAAGCCAATCCATCCAAAATGTGTTGATGTATTTCAATCTGGACATGTGTTGTGGATTGATTGGTATTACCATTTATAGAGCCACACTTCCAGCATGGAAGAAAGCAGGAGAGTACATTTAATAACAAAAGTATTTGATTATGTTCTGTTCATTGTTTATGAATGTAGTCATGCTTTATCTGAAGTGAAGGACATCACTGACCCTAAGTAGACCCTGCAGGTGTAATATCAACATTACGTTTTGACATGTCTTGCTATAAACTATAAAGCATTCATTCCTCATTGTGTCAAGTTCTATTTACTCAGAGGCTGGGTTTTACTGATCACTTGGTCGTGATTTATTGCTTATTGCTGTCTTAGTAAACACATTTGAACTTTGTAAGCTGTCCGGCACTGTTTCTACGATCCTTACAACGGCATGTTTACATCTTTGGCAGTTTATCCATCGTCATATAGGCTACATGTTTTCAATCCAGCATTCCCATCACTGTGCAATGCACGTGAGTCTTGAAATCATGCCAAGAGCCAAGTCCATTTGTGGTCATGAGTGGTATTTGTGTAGCTCTTTAGATGCAGTCTCCAAGGAAGAGCTAAAATAGGCATTTAAAGCCGTGCCTGTGACAGTTGTCTGTTTAATTTAGCTTGTAAAGTATCCTACTCACTTTCCCTCCCTGCTTTCCCTGGCCTATATTCAATGTTCCCTATATCTCATGTCCTCCCTAACATATGTTCTGCACCACCAGAGTATTTAAAGGTCTAACACACTTTATTGTGGGGCTGCTGCTGTTAGTAGGGCACATGCAGGCTAAACATCTATCTGTCAAAGCCAAACGCACTTAGGCCATCATAAGAGAAACTAGAGACATGTTGGATTTGAGCAAAACAATGAATGAGATTATCGGACTGCGTAGACTGATGATGGACTATGAAGTTACGGAAGTTCTTTGTATCATTACCTCGCCTGATTTAATTAAAGGGAGATAATGTTTTAACGTGTGTCTGCTTGTTATCGTCATACTGCACCTCATTAAGATCTCATTTGCTAGAAAGGTCCATCGTTTACATCTCAATTTAGTTAGAAAACAAAGACAAGAAGACAGCATCAAACATCATTCAGCTTGTAAAGAACGTTTTCGTTCTGGTGTTTCTTATCATGTTAATTTTTTAGCTCGACTTAAATGCAGATTTTACATTTAACCTCTGCCTGTATCCACAAATATATATAGAGTCTGCGGTAGAACTGAAATGATCGCATCAACTTTGATAATCGTTTACGCAATTCTTTGAGCAATAGTTTTTGAAAATGCCTGATTTCATTAAAGGGAGATAATGTTTTAACGTGTCTGCTTGTTATCATCATACTCCATCTCATTAAGAACTCATCTGGTAGAAAGGTCCATCGTTGACATGCTCAATTTTGTTAGAAAATAAAGCCAAGAAGACATCATCAAACATAATTCAGCTTTACGGGTTTTCGTTCTAGTGTTTCTTATCAGGTTCAATGTAACCTCTGCCTGTGTCAAATGACTGGCTAAAGAGTCTGTGTTAGAATTGAAATGATTTTCCAATACATTTTTGTAGTTAATTCGAAACAACTTTGATAATCGTTCAGGCCATTTTTTGAGCAATAGTTTTTGAAAATGTGACGGTCTTTCTGTTTTCAATTTTCTAGATCTAGACATTTCTAGATCGATTGAACTTAATGAACTTTCTTCTTGCTTCACCTTGCTGGTTATAGTGCCGGACAGGAAATGTGGTTTTCAAGACCTAGGAGGCTTGGAAGTGTTTGGGTCACACAAAAGTAACTGAGAGACTGTGTCTGCTACACTTTTCTGTGATTGACAACTTACCTAACAGCTTTTGTACTGAGTTATGCACTGAAATCCACTAATCTGTTCCTCCAAAGAAGTCAAAGCAAATGTGAAAAAATATTCATACCAACTGTTTGACCTAAGTCTGCTCTCCAAAGACAAACAGGAAACCCTGCAGAGTAAAGTTAAGCAGGAATTCCTGTCACTGCGTCCCAAAGTATCTCCAGTAAGACAAAGTCCCAGAGCCTCAACACTGTCTGGCACGTGGAAACCCAGAGTGGGGACGCTGCCACACTGCCGGCTTTGTTAGCCTCTTTACAGTTCGACAGAAATGTGCAATTCCCTTGATGCTGTTCCCCTGGTTTCATTTACTTCAGGCCAAGAGAGCTGATACAATGAAAGTATATAGCAGGAAGGTAATCATATCCAGCTGTCTTCTATTACACATGGCAGCAAGTCTATTTATAAAGGATATGATGAAAACAAAGTAAAATATACGATCAGTGTATTGCGTTAATAAATTGGGTGGAAAATGTCATAGACACTGTCACATGAACGGGTTTAGCTGAATGCTTTGTCTGCAAGTATTAGCGCTAATACCATTTACTGGACACTAAAGAGGAGCTTTCAGGTTAAATTTAGCTCGGGGTAATATTTTGGTCAGGATTTCCCTACATGGTCGTGCCAGAGTGAACATTAAACAGTTCTTCTACGGGCTTGCTTAGGGAGTGCACAGCCAACAGGCTTTTGTTTCAGTAAAACACATTTCTCATGAAACTCCTCTCATTAGACGTGCTCTGTGTCGTTGCCATAGTAAATCCATCCTTGTTACTCATGACAAGAATGACCAGAGGTTGTACGCATTTGATGATCTGTTGATATTGGCAGCTTAGGATGCTGGGCAAAATGTTTCTGCAGTCTTTTTGGCAGCGCTTCTGCCACATGATGCCCCCACAAGGAAGCGTAATGGGTGGCCAAGTCTGACCACAATGAAGGAGTTTCTCCTGCCATGTTTCCCGCTTCCACTGCAGAGGAAACAAGTTTGGGAGTTCAGTGTGTGCCGGTTTGATCAGAAAGTATCTCAAAACCAGGATGAGACAGAAGGCTGTGATCTTGGCATTGTCAAGGCGCTTCCTTAACAACCTGGAGGCGTCCCTGTTATAATTTCCCCCTACTGTACTTGACCCATTTGTTAATATTAGTGTATATTCCTGATGTGATGGCGTCAACATCAACATCTTCTTCCTGTGTAAAGGGTCAAGGTCCGCCACAAAGGAAGAGGAACAAACATGTTCACAAGACATTTGTTTACGTCCGGCGGGGACTGTAAACTGCCTTCATCAGGTGGATTTGATAAATGAGTGTTAGGGTGCTGCAGTTTGATCAGAGCTTTGTTTAAAAAAGAATGGCGCCGACAATAACAGAGATGCAAAAGTGCCACAGATTTCGTGCGTAGTGACAAAATCTTCTGCAGGAAGCATCTGGAGACCTCCTCTATCACCAGGATGGAACAGAGTCAAACACACGCAAACACACTGAACTCCAGTTTTAGAACGGCACATGTTGAGCCTCTCCTCCCTGCTCGTAAATCTGCTATCAGAAAGGAGTTATCTCCTGAGATACACATTGTAATGTAAGAAATAGCATGCATAGTAGTATTGTTTTAAATGCCACTAGGTGATGCAATAATCAGCAACTGTGAACATTTTTAAGGAATCTTAATGTGCTTCCAATTAATTGCATAAAAAAGCAGATAACAAGTTTCCTGTTTATGGAAAGAAAGTTGATCAGAATGTTGATGGGAGTTTATCCCTCAGAGAGAGGACGTTTCAGATGCTTGTTGTTGTTTCTAAACAAAAAACAAATATCGGAGATACTTATCTGATGCTTCTCATTATAACAATAGGAATAAAAGTTATAAAACACTGCCTGTCCGAAATCACTCCCTATATGGTACTAAGTGCACTATATTTAACCCGTGCCATTCAATTTGAGTAAAAAAGGGAGTTATTTAGACATGGCTATTATCTTAATTGACTGCATTCTTTCCTTTTTTCTTGTTCTTATTTTTAGTTGTATTATTCCCATTAATGTCTAACACACAATATGGACTTAAGTAGTGACTGAAGCCGCCTTGTTTCTACTTCATTTCCAGTTCTCAAGACCCAAAGCTGCTTCCTTAAAAGGATCTCATCTGGATTCTTCTTCTTTTTTGAACGCACTAGGTTTGTTTTGCTTCTTAGGAGGGCCGTACATGCGTCCTTGTGGTGCCTCCGAACTGGTCAGTCAGGTTACAATAGAGATCATGGAGGGGTTAAAAGTGAAACGGCTTGACGATGATGGGTGCCCCAGGTTGAGAATTTGGGGAATGAAGAGGTTATAACGCAGAACCTGTTAGACTAATTTCCCTTTAGTTCTGCTCCTGTTGCTGCTAGATTTCCACAGCTCAACTTTATGACTTTGGGGTCACTTTAAGAGTGCAAAGCTCTAAAATGAGATGTAGTAATGATACTGAAAATAGCACAGAAACAAATAATGTGTTAAAGACGGCACAATGTGGGAGCTGAGTGAGGAAGAATTGAGATATGAGCGAACACATCTGTGTATTTATAGGCTGCTGGCAGGATTTCAGAACTAGATATTAAACACTAATTCAGCTTCATTTAGCATTGGCGCTAAATCAATTTGTTGTTGATGGAGTGTAGTAAAAAATAACACGCAGATGAATGTTTGAGCAGTAAACCTATTCCATCTGCCAATTTCCACAGGGGGAAGTGAGGCACCTTTCTCTCCTCCTTTATAAATCCCAGCTGTGGTTTTAACTGTCCTGGGGTCAAATGTTGAATGCCTTCTTCATGATGCATGCGAGGCCATAAAAGTTTCCTGTAATTTGTGTTTACGTGAACCTTGTTTTAAAAAGCAATAAATTCAATACACTTGGATTCTCCAGTGCATAAGAGATGCATATCTGCTTATCTGTGCCCTCTGGATCTTTACTGAGGGGAGTCGTTATACTGAGAGTCTAAAGCAAAGAGGTGTGTTGGAGGGAAAGGTTGATGTGTGAGACAAGGATTTTGGAAAGCCTTTACTGTAGTATGTAATTGTGTTATTGGGTGCATGCTGAGCAACACAAATAACAGTTATTAGTTCTGTATTCGTGACGAGGCCTCATCTTTGACAGTATAGATGGTAGATGTTCCCGGGAGGAAATACATGCTCGCTCATGGGACAGATTACAAAACACAGCCCTTTCAGCTTGCTAAAGATTACAGTACCGATGATTTATGTTTTCACTGAAAGCCTAAAAATGTACTTAGGATTCTGTGTTGTGTTTTTGAAAATGTACAGCTGATCGGTTATTTTATTTCAAATGTTCGTTACACATGGTTAAAGTATCTTAAGGATTACATTCAAAGGGAATTCCTATTCAGGAACTGTTTCAACTGATGATCATTGATGATGAACGAATGGGAAAAAGTTTGAAATAATTAGATAGGAGACTGCATGATCACGTGACTCACACTTTCATTATCCTTAGCTACCCATTGACAAATGTCAGTCAGATATTAGGGGATTTGATTTTTGTGTGTAGAAGTTTATCAATTTCAATGTTCAATGAATGGACTTCTTACTCCTAATAACCATACGTGTACAAAACAATTGTTTTTATTTTTAACTCAATTAGCTTTATGAGCAACAGTATCCCCAGAGAAGTTCTCACAATATAGTTGCTTTGTGCTAGACACAATGTAAAATGAACTCTGCCATTCCCTCGATTTTGGTCAGTTGGATTTGTTTCTGTGCACAATGTGTTTTCAACAGCTTTTGCAGTGTCTGATTTATCAGGTTGGTGCGTGAAGCTGGACGGACATCTAAGAATCCCTGCCTGTCAGATATCAGACATTTTGAATTATTTTCCAGTAGTTGGAATAAACATGGCTCATGTCGAATGGGAACAGTTTCAAAGGCATACTGCATGCATTTGGTATGACTGGCATTTTAAAAGGAATAACTTGGTTTTGGACAGGCTGAGTGCATTAATACTTGGCGCATTTTCTTTGTTGACTCATTTCTTTCTTTAACCAGACGGGTAATAAAGAACATGATTAGCTTCACTGATTCATTTCGATGGTACGAAACACACATTTTTGGGGTTTTTGAATGACAAACGGGGTCGCTTGTAGTGAAATAGTGATTTTTACCTTGTTGCTTAGCTGCCAGGCTGCAACTTTGCTATTTTAGTTCACTTCGCCCTTATAAGGTTCTTTTTGGCTGTAGCAGGCATTCTCTTCTTATATCCCAATGTACACTATCGGCTCCACACCAGACAAAAGACAGACAAAGTTAGCGGCTTCCTGGCGAACATAGTGTAGCCTTCAGCAGTATATTTCCCTTATGAGTTGGTGGAGACCAAAAGTAGAGCTAAAAAGAATCAGGAACTTACATTCAACAGAAAAAGGACTCCAAATGAATGTAAGTGTTCTTTTTAACTGCTCGGTGTGTAAATAAGCAACTGTTTGCTAACAAGTTTACAGCCTGCAACTTTAGTGTTATGGTTCGCTTTCACTCCTCTCATCAGTGTTGTTTCAGGCAGCTGTTTTCAGTGAAAAGGCTGATAAACGGACTCTCTGCCACATGGCCAGCACCAAACAACAGACAAGAGCATTCAGCAGGTATACAGCCAGATATTTCCCTCAAATAAAGCTAATAAAAGAGTGAATAGTGGACTTACGTTAACCAGGTGGTGTCAGCTCGACGTGTAAATAAGCAGCTATTAGCAAACAATAACCTTCATTGGGTAATGTGTCAGTGATGGGCTTATATTCTGCTGCCCCAAAATCTCCACAAATAAGATCTCATTATACTGAAATAAGACCTGAAACATGACAAAAACACATATCAAAAATACAATCATACTTATATCAATATACAAGAAGTAGAAAAACAACCTCATTTGAAATGGCAAGCAATAAAGACACACCTTCTGGGGCGCAGGAAATGAACAATCATGGCACAGTTAAAACAACAACAACAGAAAAAGCACTGTAGAAAATCACTATGTTTGCGGCAGCTGTAGTCATTCTTACTAAGAGGTCCTTGAAAATGTCCTTGAAGGAAGTTATTTACATTTTTAGAAGAAATATGCTGACACTGGTATCCGCAGTGTGAACTGAGGAGCTGCTCTTGGGGGATTTCATTAGGATGTAAAGGCCAGTCTGTCTATCAGTGAAATGTCAGCAATCAAGGAGGGGATCAAACCATAATGAAATATGTTAAACATGTGTGAGCCCTTGGATTTCTTAATAGCTGTGTTATCTATTGTGGTATATTAATAGAGATAGCAGTTTTTAGAAGTTTTTAGAAGCAAAGGAGTCAAAGCAGGTTCACACTTTGATATTTCTGCCGTGACATGTGACCAGAAAGATTTAGGACCAGGCAGATCGTTTTCACAGACAGAATAAAGCTGTTTCTACCGGACAGCTCCAAAAAGGTTTCTAGCTAAAACAATTGGACTACACTCTTTCCTACTCCTGCACAATTTGTCTTCCTAGGCCCCTTAACATCTGCTAACCTATTCTGAGCCGAGTCGTAGTTTGACCCGTAGTCAATGCAGCAGAGCGTAACAAATGAAAAAAACTTCAGCAATCGTCTCACTTCGTCAAGTCTTTTTTTTCGAGGACAAACTGAGATAAGCTGTCTAAGTGCATGTGTGCCATGTGCTGCAGACCTCACTGTAAATACTTTCAATTTCAAGTCGCCTCCTTGTGCCTCACGCACACGTAACCCCGACCTTTGACAGGCTGAATTCATTCATCACTTAGCTAAAAAGCTTTTTCCGTTTAAACCCAAATTCCCTGGCGAGTAGTCCTTGAATGAAATGGCCTCAACCTGCGAGTCATCCAAACATCCATTGTCCTAAAAAGGAGTGTTGTGTTGAATTTCACTCACAAGTTAATAAAGACTTCCCAAGACAGGGCTTAATGCTATATGCTTATTTAGGCAATGGTTTGGCTGGAGAGTGGAGCTCTTGTGTGTTTCAGCCAAGCATGAGGCGTTTAAACGGAGGATCAGAGACTTTTGCTGCCTGACGTCATCCTCCCCGCACCCACCATGGTGGAGCGGCTCAGTGAGCGTGCACGGGCAGTTTGCCATCTTGTTGATCAGATTAACATGTGAGAATCAAAGCTTGCAACACTAAAGTATAAAGTACAGCTCTCCTAGGGTTCAGGGGGACACCATAAATGATTAAGTCAGATAAATGCATGTTTATGCTCTCAAAAATATGCAAAGTATGAAGGTGTAAGAAAGAGCTAGTCAGGCAGAAATGAAGGGAAAATATGGAGAGTATGGTGGGAGTTATGCTCTGCCGTACTAAATAAATGGGTCCTGAGTGTGAACATAAACACTGAGATAATGTATTGGCAGAAACCTTGTTCCACAGAGGGGAGGGTGTTGTAGGTGAAGGTTTGAATCCCAGTTGTTTTCTTTCAAAACATGCAACATGCTGTCCTCCATCCTGCAAGCAAGTAGAGGAATATGCATACAGACGGGAAAACTCTGCATCAAGTGTGTCATAAAAGATTGCAACCGCTTTAACATGCAGATTTTTCATTCTACAGTTGAGATTTAACAGTTTCCAAAATGCGGTGAGATCTGCTGGAAAACTGTTGCTTCCTGCTGAGTTAGCTGGCATCTCTGAAGAATGACTGGAACTATTAAAAAGTAGTTTTGTTCACGGGATGATGAGAGGGTTTGGATTATTTTAAGTGGCCGTGCAGGAAATTTACCTTTTTTTATTGGCAGTACTTTCCTCTCCGAGGATACTCCAAGAAGAACAAGAAAACTTAATTTAGTTTCTCGCCACTATGTGTGAGATCTAAAACTCCCTGCTGTAGTAGACAGGCAGGAAAACACGCGCCAAACATGATGAAGGTTTTTCGACAGTGAGCAGTTAAAAGTTGATCTAAAGCTGAATGGTATATTATTTATGTTAATGTGCTTGCAACCACCCATCTCATTTACACCCAATTGCCATCCTTTTGGTGCTTCTTCATGGGTGTATCTTGGTAACTAGCTAGTAACAGTAAGGTGATATCCACGTTATAAATCCTGCTTAGCTCTGATTGGTTCGTTTTTTCTCCAAACAGTAAAAGCCATCAATGAGCAAACACCAACATATTTATGTAGAATATTTGAAGGATGATAACATACTTTAAATGTTATATTTCTTATCTTATTGGTTGTAAATGGAGATTACTGTATGCCCCCAAGTGGCATTTATAGGATAATGGCACTTTTCATACAGTATGTCAAGTTTTTCTCGAGTAAATTGCCTTAGACATTAGCTAACTTTTCTTGTTTATGACTTAAACTTTTGATTTGGAAGAGACAACATTTTTTCTTTTTTCTTTTAAATGGCATACGGTGAATTCAAAAAGGCAAAAGATGGCATAAGCCTGTGTGTCATATGTCCACTTTTATTGTAATGGTCTTTAAATAATATGAATCCCAGAAGGGCTCCATCTGACCTGGGATCAGGGACCCACCCTGCAGTCTCTATATTTGAATGAGGATTTACACAGTGGACGCCTTTGAGTGGAGATTGACCTGTCACAAGCTACACCAGCATGTAAGGAACAGTTGTTGTGTTTCTTTCCATAACATTATAGGTAGCAGGCAGTAAACACTAGCCGGTGTCTCTCTTTCAAGAACTCCTCTGTTCCACAAATACATAGATATAAAGCAGGGAAGAGGTGACGAGGTAGGGGTGTGGATTTGGGTGAAATATTTGGCAGCATTGATCAAGGGATAATAAAAGATCAGGCCAAGTGTTACTTCACAACCTCCCGCACTTCTAATCTGGCCTTGCAGCGAATCTTGGGAGCCCTCCAGTTAGTTAGCAGCCAGTGGTCCTGTGTTTCAGGAAGAAAGTGATCCAGTATGTGCACAATAATAGATGCTCTGTTAATAAAGAGGCGGAAATCCCTCCACAGCACACTACTTAAGCGGAAAGTGTATGCCTATTTACTCGAGCATAACGGTCCTTTTTTGAGCATGATTGTTCAAAAGCACCACATTTCATTTCAGGTCATTATGTCCCCCACTTCTCCTGTGGGTTTTGAAATTGTGAGATAAGCGCTGGGAGTTTGGGGCAGTGGACTCCCAGGGGGTCAGTTCACGCAGAGGCCAGTGGACAGGGGCCATTTCAAGCTTTCTACTTTAGTGGCTATTAAGTCTAAGAGCTTTGCCACTAGCGCCTCACATGGTATACCAGCACTGACTACAACATTGTGTCATGTTACCTCCCAGCTGAGCCGACATGCCTCTTGAACAACACACTCTCTATAAGTCTAATGAGGCATGGACTGCAGGCCAGTGATGGATGGGAGGTCAAACTCATGCATCTGCAGCACTCACCCTTACTATTGACCAGTTCTGCTGTGGTAATGGGCAATTCATGTGTCATTTTCAATTAGGGATGAAGTCATTGGGGGATTAATTGATGGGTTGATTGATAGAAAATTAGTTTGTATCAATGATGTGATAATAAACTGAGTATCTTTGGGACGATTAGTTGGTCATAATAAGCATGTTGAGTTAAGCTCTGAGAAATGCTATACTGAATTAAAAATTGTAAATTCATAAAGCCAAAAATAACAGCACCACATTTAACTGACCATGTCTTTATCTGTGTCTGCCCAAAATCCTCTGTTTTTGTCTATTCATGTCCTAACGTTTGCTCTTTCCTGCTATAACTCTCTCACTGTTGATGCATTGGCTGGTCCTCAACTGGTGATGTGTTCAAAGCCCAGACTGCAGCTCTGCGCCTGCATGAGGAAAGAGGATGGGTGGGTTGACATTGGAAAATGTTGCGATAATGAACAAGAGAGAGAAAGTGCAAAAAAACGAGTGGCCTTAGTGACCACCGGAAAACACAGGGAAGCCCTTTGTGTTTACATTGTGGGGTTGGCTCCATGATAGTAGACATCAGTTGGGCACAGGTTGCCTATAGGTCTTGTGTGTGTGTGTGTGTTTTAGCTGTGGCTTTTAAACCGAAGCCAGAGCCGCCTTCAAAGATCTGAGTGTAGCTGTAATGGACACAAAAGATGAAAAAGCGGTATCTGCTTTCCCCATGTACGTCTTTCAGCGCTGTCATCTAATGAAGATATGGGATTTGACCACATTCAGCTCTGTTTTCATACAGGCTATATTGTTTCCAAACCTGATGCCAAATCAAACACTTCTCTAGTGGTCTTAGATGGAGCGGCCAGAAACGCAAAGATATCTCTCAGAGGCAGTGCCAGCAGGTCAAACAACGATCCATGTGTTTCCTTGGCTAAGAACTAAGCAGTGGTCTTTTTTTTTAAATAACTGATTAAAAAAAGAAGAAAAAGAGATAGTGTCACTCTTAAACTAATTCATATACGTTTGTGGTTCATCTGTATACTAACATCTGCATTCAGCCCTGTAGATCTGTGGCTCAGCGATTTCAGTCATAACATCAAATCCAGACTGTGTGCTCCTCCAATTATCTGCAGTGTAATCAGTCTCTGCGCCAGGCGTCAATTGGAGAAAGATGTTAAATTGCCATAATGACCCTGGCTGGCTGTTACATGACACTCATTTCTTTGAGGTTTAACATTTTTATTTTTTGGTAGGACAAATTCTTTGCAATAGCCTTGTTTGTTTGTGCTCTCTGCAGAAAGATGTGAAGGACGTGTTCACAGCCATCACATTCGAGGTGGTTTACAGCCTGGGGAAGCACGAGCCAGGACACCCGGGGGGAGACCTCCCCACTCTCACCCCCGTGCTACGATGGAGGAAAGGAAACAAGATCGCAACGAGGAATGAGGTCAAATATTGACCCAAAATGATGTTGTTTTTTGGATTAACATTGTTAAAATATGTAGAACTTCTCTTAAATGAGGGTGTGAAAGGTCTCAGGTCTTCTCATGGTCTGATTTAGTTTGGGGTAGGTAAATTACCAGACAAATGGGGTTAAGAGTTAGTTTACAGTGACCATTGGACATTTATTGTTCTGTGGTTGGACTTTGACTTTGGAAATGTGTCTTATCAATGATCAAAAAGAAAACATGCTTGCCAGAAAAATGATATAAAATAATTATCAAGAAAGATTGTCATGCTTTTAATTTAAACTTTCAATCTGACTTGTAAAATATTCAGACACCACATCTTCCTGCACTTTCAGACATACAGTAGAAGCACTTCTATACATACTACAGCAGATGAGGATAATTAATCCAGCGTAACAGTAGTAATCTATTTATTCAGATTCATCTCCTGTATTGATTACAAAGAACATAGTCTTGTCTTCCCCTCCACCACAGAAGGAATGAAGGAAGTAGCTCAAATTGAGGATATAATCATTTGGTGTGGGTTACTTACCAGCTTATTATTGTCTGTGTTAGCTTTTCTTGAATGCAATCCAAGAAGACTGATTCATTTATTTTCTTTGTGACCACCTCTAACCTGCCACACATGTGGTTCCCCACTTCTTGAGGGATTTGCGTCTCTCAGCAGCACCTACGGAACCCATTTCTCTAAAACTCATCAAGGTTACATTAAACGTTACTGCTTTACTTAAGTTTCCCTTCATGATTTAGCCTTAAACCAAAGACCATCCTCCGACTGATCAAAAGAGCTCAGATAGAGTAAAGTGATGTAAAGATGTGGCCTTCCTGGATTAAAAAACCCTCCTGGATATCCTTAACAACGACACAATACTGCCCCCTAGTCTGAATGTGGTGTGTTTACTGCATGATGTCATATTAACTGTGTACTTTTCCTCTTCAGACTTGGTTTGAGAAGAACTGCCTGTCCGACGACTGTGCTGCAGACCTGAGGCTCCATGGGAAAATGTTGCTCTCTGGGTAAAAAACCTTCACAGTTTATATTCAGTCTGTGTCTTTACTTCTTAGTACAGAGGAAGCACGCTGACGTCATACTGTAGGCCATGTGGGTGTGGGTCGGGGAACCATGACGCATGCTTGGAGGATATCCATATGTTTTTCCATACTTAGGGAGTTCCCTTTCTTTGTATTGTGTATCTTCTGATGTCCGTACATTTAGTGACAGCATGTGTCTGTCATGGTAAACAGTCGTCATCGCTTATATAACCTTTGTTTTACTCCCAAAAACAAGCATTTGAACACCACTCTCCTTTGTAAACGTAGATGTTCATAATAAAACAAACTCAAATGCACTGTTAATATACATATTTGCCTTTCTACTTTACTTTTCCGCTCTAAAATGTATTATATTTCCCTCAGGTTGCACGTCAAACCCCATCTGGCCCTCGGAGGAGTGAGGAACGTCTCTTTGAACATGACCATCTCCAACGCTGGGGACGACGCCTACGACACCAACATCTACTTCAACTTCCCCAAAGAGGTTTTCTACATCAACTTCTGGCAGAAGGTCTGTAACTCTTGAAGAGTATCTGCTGTTTATTTACTCAAGTGCACAAGTTTGTTTCTGAAATGTATTTGGTTCTGTGGCTGAAAAGCTGTGGGTGAAGTGGAGCGCACCGTTTTAAACAGACGTACCCTATCAGCTGAATATCATCACTTGGATGTGCATTTACTGAAAGACGGATTATTTAAAAAGAATGATTAAATGTCAGCAGTGCAGTCTAAACAGTGAAGAAAGACAGACCTGTGAGAAAACGATGAACTTAAAGCTTTGCCAGAGCCCTGGGGATGAAAAGAAGAAAAAGAAGAGCAGCAGCTGTCCCGTCTCACAGCTCCTCTGGCTGACCTGTCACACGCTTCTCTGACTCATTTAAAGTGGACACACCACATCAACAACATATAAGCCGTGTGAAGACCAGAACACACATACTTTATATCCCCACAAGCTTGACTCATGTATCGGTGAAATCACATGTCAAAAAGGGTAATATTTAATGGGTACGTGGAGAGAGGATTATGCCTGACCTTCATGGAGATACTGATCAGGTCTGAACTCTTTCAACTCAAACCTTTTGCTTCTGTTAAAGAAATATCAACCCACTGCCAACCCACATTCAACCTGAGAGATTTTCCTCGCTCTACTGTATGAGAATGGATTTCACAGCGGCCGCCCCTGCCTGTGCTCACGTCTGTTCGCTAACTTGTTACATAAAGCCGCCACGTCAGTCAGTCAGGGCGATCTGACAGGAGCGTGCACCGGCCCAGCAGATGCCAGAGGGGACAACATCCATCACAGGGCTTTTCCCCTCATAATGGACCTTGTGTTTATCCTCCAGCTGTGTTTTGAACGCCCTGTGATGGATACGATCGTCTCTGTAAAGCTCACAGCCTGCAATGCCCCCCAACAAAGCCAAAATTGAATTTAAACAGAATATATGCTGCAGGCAAATATTAGGAAAACAGTGTTCCAGTTTGAGTTTCATAGCTAATCTAATAAAGTAATTAAGTATCAGGTTACCAGCAGCCACTGAGGCTCATTTTGAGCAGGAACCTGATAAGTCAGAGTGCACAAAGGGAGCAGGAAGTGAACAGTATGAAGAGATGACAAAGAGGCCACCGAGCAGATTTACTACCGTACGCTCTTTAATTACTACTGGAGAAGTCCAAGGTGATGATGTGAGTGACCCCTCTCCGTAAAGCTAAGGTCAGCTCCCAAATCCTCCCCTGAGTGAGCGAAGCGTGAACTCAGCACTCCCCGCTCGTATTTTAAGAGTGGGGTGTGTTATCTATCTGTTGTTCTTGCAACACAAGCTGTCAGGAAGCTGTGGAGGTGAATTGGTTTTGCTCCCGTGGGAGTCAGAGACTGTTGCACCGGCTTCTGTGTTTTCTTTTTTTATCTCTGAAATGCTTGAATTGTTAGTTCTAGCTTCCCCCCCCCCTCCCTCCCTGAAAGACCAGAACTGTAGCAGATGTTTTATAGCATTGTATTTGTGGCAGCTGTTAATTATTCTACTCCACTGCATCTGAAAGCTACAATTACTAACTGGTAAAGATTTTAGACACACAACCTACCTGTCTCTTAATTGTGATTTGGGAGATTAAAACAAAGACAAATATATAAAGCAATATCGCAATATCAAAATGTGGCTTTAACATGGGCTAGATCAATGCCATAAAATGTATCGTATGAATATACAGGAGAACTGTTTGTTTAGTATTCGTTTAATGGATTGTCATCAAAACTATTTTGATAGGAAACTATTTTGAGTAACTATTTTGATAGGAATTTACTTCTTAATAATATTTATGGGAGAATTGCACAATATTTATTTTA
Organism: Trematomus bernacchii; assembly: GCF_902827165.1. Classification (NCBI taxonomy): domain Eukaryota; kingdom Metazoa; phylum Chordata; class Actinopteri; order Perciformes; family Nototheniidae; genus Trematomus; species Trematomus bernacchii. The sequence continues at coordinate 4,306,789 of NW_022987828.1, read as the reverse complement.
AGCCTCTCCAGTATAAAGTTAAACTGCTTTTCCCTTTTTTATTACATTTTAAACTGAATAGCTTTAGGTTTTGGAGTGACCAAACTAAAAATGTTAAGGCATCACCTTTAAAGAACAACAAAGAAAGATGGACATTTATCATTATTTTCTGACAGTTTATGGATCCAACGATTGAATGATTAAAAATAATCAGCAGTTAATCAAGCCCTTATATACAGTAGGTCAAATGTAACAAATGAATGCAAATTAAACGTTTTGTATTCAATGTAAATAAACAGATGCTGAACGAGGCATTATGCAAATTGCCTACTTTGACTTTTATCTCTTTAAGCACATTTGCTGATAAATATTCATTACTTGACTTTTAATGGAGTGTTTTTATGGTATGGCATTTCTACTACTACTTAACTCAAGGATCTGAATACTTTCCTTCACCACTGATTTCTGTTGATTTAACAGCTGCAACAGAGGATAATGATGGGGAAAAGCCCAGAAAATTGAGAATGTAACTGAGAAATGTGTGAATTTGTGAATTTCAGTTCACCCTTTAACCAATGAAAATATGAATCACTCATTTATTGGCATTGAGGCGCAGCTTTTGCACAAGCTACAAAGCCCAAAGGTAGATCACAAGCTTCATACCTCTGTCAAAAGTGTTTAGCAGGCAATGACACTGACTTGGAAGAGGTGGACCGAAATAGAGCCAAATGTACAAATACCGAAGTGGATGGAGACATAAAAAGACGTGGAGTAAACGGGCCTCCTGTGTGTTGTCATCCGCACTAATGTACAACTCCTTCAGCTGACACTAGAGCAGGGTAAACAATCCTGGTGATATTTAGTGGGCCTGCCATTTGTGAAAATCCCTGCGAGTATTTGTTCCTGACAGAGAAAGACAAGAGAGAGAAAGTGAAGAAGTGCTGAACAAACAGACTGCCTTTTGTTTAAGTCACCGCACGCCATATGTCCGGGGGCTCTGCTCTCTCTCAAGGGCTGCCAGGTGGATGATGGGTAAACAGGCTGACTTCCCCAATCCTGCCCAGCCCCATGGGACAGGCGGTGTTTGCACAGCAGCAGAAAAAAAAATACAGGAAATAGTGGAAATTCCATCTATGCCAGTTACGCTGGGGTCCCCACCCCTCACCCCTCACCCCCCCCTACAGGACTCACCATTAGTCTCCATGCTAAGGGCAGTGCTGCTTATCTAAGCTGACTTAATGAAGATGAAGAACAGCCACACCCTTGATTTACACTGGGAATCTGCTGAATAAGGAGAATGGTATTGTGGATGGATGTCTACCTTAAATATGTCAGCAAAGACCTTCACACCTCCTTCCTTTATCACTTTTGGAAACATGTTATAAACACAACACAGGAAGCCTACGCAGGCAGACGTTTTGTATGACTTACCTTAATCCCCCTGCTCAATGTTCCAGGAGCGCTTGTCTGTCTCTTTTATTTTATTTTCACGTTGAAGCTGAAGGTATGCCTTCCTCCATGCTCCCAGGCTGCACACGAGCCCGGCCGACAGCCTCTCAGTGAACTCCCGCTAAAAGAATTCTTACTCCTCGTAGGGTCAAGGCCCGCGTGTTTACACAGCGCAGCCGGTGAAGCTCCGTATTGTTTAGACAAGCTTCCAAACACACAGACTGGAGGTTGTCCAATTACCCACCCGCTAAGATATATGTGTGTGCCATCACAGCTTTATACATTCTTCCTTTAACCTAATTTAGAACTTCAATGTGATGTGAGAACCTATTCTTTTCCAAATAGAAGTTTTTAACAATAAACTTTTATCTTACTGTAAATGTTGGCAGATGTGTGTCTATGCATGTTTTCTAAGCTGAGGTTCTACAGTTGCTTTTTGCCATGTAGTAAATGATGTCCTCTTATGTTTGCATTTATTTAACCACCCAAAGCCATTGTTGATGCTTTTTGCCTGGTAGCTTCCAACCCGGTTGTTCCCTATCACATCTTGTCTGCCTCGTCCGTCTATGTCTCCGTCAGTGTCCCCCTCTCTGTCTCCAGCCTGTCTGTCTGTATATCATCCTCTCACTCTTTGTCTATCTGTCTTTTTACAGGAAGAGAAGGGTATTTCCTGTATTCTTGTTGATTTGGACTTCCTTAAATGCAGCGTGGGATTTCCCTTCATGAGAGCGCAGACTAAGGTAGCTGAGAGAGAACTAATTGCACGATTTGAAAACTGCATGAAGTATACATACTGTACATTGTTTTAAAGGTCTTTTAACAGCTTAAGGCATTACTGTGTAGAACAATTGTTTTATTCTGTCTTTCTCTCTTCAGTATCATTTCGCAGTGATTTTTGACACGAGTCAGCTTACCGGGGAAAATGATACGTTGCAGTTCTTAGTTCAAGCAAAAAGGTAATTAAAGAGTCTGACATTTTAGTCCATACTTAATGATTGTATTTCTTGCTTTTTTAACTTAATGCCCTGTATTCCTGTAAACAGTTCTTCAATTAATATACAAAATAAATCAAAATCCCTTGTTTGTTGCAGCGCCAATCCGGAGCACAAACTCTCTGACAACAATTTGGATCTGTCCATCCCACTGGTTCATGAGACGGACACCACTATCACCGGGTAAGGACGAGACCAACCATAACATGTATTTGCTTTTCATTAAACTTAAAGCTAAAACCAGCATGAACTGGTTTCCCATCTGCTGGCTGCTGGGAGGAGAGGGAGTCAGTATGGAGCATATCAACTTGAAAAGCCTTATCTCTGAAGGCTTTATCGTAACCCTGCTGCTTCACAGAGAAGGGAAAGAGATGTAAAACAGCCCAAATGGCCCAGAAGTCTGACATCTGATAAAGCTGCTGTTTACTGTCTTTAACATGAAGGGAGGCTTCAGAGAAAAGCTGGATGCCTCTGACTCATATCTCATCTGCTAAAGAACACTGCTGTCCAGCTAATAACATGACAGAAGCCAGAGATGTGTATCGTATGTAAGAGCATTTCTGTTGGCATTTAAATAAATAGTTCATGCATTTTCTACATTCTCTCTTTGACACTGTTTCTGCAGTGTGGTGACACCGAGCTCCTTTGTGTACGGAAACTCCATCGATGCCTCGCGCTTCGTCCAGTTGGAAGACATGGAGTGCCACTTTCAGCCTCTCAATCTCACATTCCAGGTACTGCTTGCACATACCGTACAGGATTTTCAGTATTTTGACTTATATCTAAATGTATTCACTTCTCTTTATTTCCATCTTTCCCCGTCTCTGTGTGATGTGCTTCCAGGCCATAAACAAGGGGCCCAGCAGGCTGCCTGGCTCCACTGTGGACATCAGAATCCCAAACCGAATGGCTGGCAACGGAGCTGACATGTTCCACATCATCGAAACACAGGTGGGCGCCAACAGCAATCTATCTACATTTATTTATCCTGACCAAAATCCCTATTTATTAGTTTATTAACCTGCAGGCAGCCATTTTTTTAGCTCAATTATCCGCCCATGTCTGTCGGTTGTACTTCTCAACATGGCACCACTGCCTGTATCCACCTCAGAGCACACTTTAGCTGCTCAACCGGTGGAATTTTGTCACGGCACGGCCGATTTGCTTAGTGTGAGGCACCACTGGGCCAGTGAAAATCGTAGAGAAAGTGTTGACATTGCTACTGAAGCTAGCGAACCGTTTGGTTTCACAACATTTTGCATTTAGATAAAGAAAGGCAATACACCCACTGGGGTTAAATGTTTTCTTAACCCTTACGCTGCTCCTTTCATATAGTTAGATCTTGGGGGAGCTCAAACTGTTAATTGTATTTGCTGTGAATGGGCAGGAGGGGTTGACAGTATCCCACCCTCCTTGAGCCCATCTGGAATCACTTTCAAGGGATCAGACAGCTTGCACGAAACGGGAATGGGACACCTGCAGAGCTGGCTACTGCCCAGTACCATCCCCAGACCTGGAAACACACATCATTAAAGCTGTTAACACTGCGCCTAGTCTGCGACACACCGGACAGTTGATATTTTATAGCCAGATATTCTTACATTTCTATACAGACCTCCATTTGTTCAGACGTGATATACAAGTTCCTGACTGTTGCTCCATATGTATTAGTTTTTCTGCAAAAAAAACTAAATCGTGAAAATGTGAAATTTCTGTGAGGGTTATTTAACGTTAGTGCAGTCTCTGAATCTTCACAGCAGAAACAGCAGCACTAACACAGGACATGGGAAAGCAGCGCAATAAAAGCTCTGTCCTGCTGGGTGGCAACAGAGCGGACAATGAGGAAGGCCAGAGGAGATTTCCACCTCCAGAGCCTCAGGACGGAGCAAGGCGAGGAGAAAGGGGAAGTGCTCCCAGGGGGCTGGGCAGTAAAGCAGACACCTCTAAATCACTCCATATGGGAAATCTGGCTGGGAGGGGTACCAGCTTCTTGTTGGGGAGAACTTCCTGTGAGCCCGGGAGACTCATAACAATAGTGTGATTGGACTATTTTAGGGGACAAAAGTGCTTGTGTCTACAGTTTGAGTGTTAAACATGTTTTTGCAACGTAGACATGACAACACTTTTTGTGACAAGGTCATACATTTTAACGCATATTTACACATTAAAGTTCCTTTGTTGTTAACTTACATTAAGAACATTATTTTTTGTATGTCAGGTTTTCTGGAATTTAAGATTTTAATAAAATGTGGCATTACCTTATTAAATGTGTGTTCATTTGCATAGATTTTTGTGTATGAAACATTTTTGTGAAATCCCAAACAATTTGAATTGCAGTCCAGGTAACATTTCTAACTAATATATATCACCATAAAGCATCAAATACTTTTATATGCAAATGAGGCATTATGTAATGTGACTTTTGGTGAATTTAGGGGAAATCCACATATTCAAATAGTGAAATAACACTGACATGTATATTTTGTATGCAATGGCCCAAACTCCAAAAAAGATCTAAAATGTTGCCCTTTATTTTGCCCTCAGATGTGTTGTACTTATACCTTAATTTGTGTTCAACACATTTGATTTTACCTTAAAATCTTAGTCAACACAACTCAATTTAATTCAACTTCTGTCTGGTTTCAGGTGGCAGACGGCCGAGGGAACTGCACCCCCCACAGGAACCCTACGCCGTGCACCATCCCTCAGGATAAAGAGAACATCTTCCACTCCATATTTGCCTTTTTCACCAAATCTGGACGCAAAGTCCTGGTAAATATGCAGCCCTCATGTTGCACTTTGACATTACAGAGGTCACTGAGAGTCACCCCCAGTGAGGGTTTTCTCAGTGTAACATCTGTTTATCAGACATCCTTTACTCTCCCACACACATTCTCTTGCTCTTTCCCACTGTGTTTTATTTTCTCCGTCTATCTGACAAGGACTGTGACCGGCCTGGAAGAGCGTGTATGACGATCTCCTGCAGTCTGGGCCCACAATTAAAAGAAGAAGCTTTGAGTATAGACATAAAACTTTTACTCAACACCGAAATTCTCAAGCGGGTAAGAACCATGTCACAAACGTTTAAATTTAGTTGCAGGTTGTTAAGATACAAATAAAACCTAACAACGTAACATAACCCACCTTCCCTCAACCCACAGGATAGTTCCTCTCTGATCCAGTTTGTGACACGGGGCAGCGTGCAAGTGAATGACAGAGCAGTGGAGGTGCCGAATGGCCTTCCAGATGATCTTTCTGTGAGTATATTATGAACCTTTTCTACCCACATTAACTGCAATAAATAGCCACTTTTGGCAGAATGCAAAAATGGTAAATCACGGCACACAAAATAACTAAAGTGAACACCACAATCAGGTGAAGACTTGCAGCTTTGGAATAGCAGATGTTGACTTTGAGTGTTTAAAAAGTACTTCTGTTTTTATATAATATATTGTATTTACAGTATGTCAGATGACTAATGTGTAATTAAAACAAACACACATACATTTTAACACGATCTGCAGTTAAACATAGCTTTTAGCCTCTTTAGCGTCTTTTAGCTCCTTGTTTTGGTTGATATATAATTTATGTCTTATGTCATTGTTGGTGAACTGATCCTTTAAAACGTGTTCATTTTGTTAACTTAGTCTGGATTAAAAGCCTTTACACATTTTCTCTTACCAAGATTCACAGGCTAACAGAACTTGAACAGCTGGCTAGGCTGCCATGTCTTGCACAAAGGGCGTGTGTCATCAAAGATGATATAACCAGGTCTATCTTAAGAAATAAACCCTGTGTCTCAATGAGCTTATCTATTTAAATAAAGGTTAAATACAATTAGAATAATACGTGCGTCTTGAATTCAGGTTGAAGGGCAGGGTACTCACTACATCACGGTTCTATCAATATGCATACATACTTGTATCTTTAGCTGCGCACTCCATTGTGCTGTAGTCAAACAATCCTTGCCGCTGATGTGAGCCCAGGGAACAGCTGGGGATTGTGGGTATGGAGCTGTACGGTGGCACTTCTATCGGCTTTTTTTTCGGGGTCCTCAGCTGTGCTCAAGGACAGACCCTCCCCCCACTGTTGTTTGCTGAGTGATTGAAAGGCCCACCAGATCAGATGTGATGATTACATTGAGCACCCAGCATGCTCGCAGTGGGATCTCTCGAGTGATGAGGGTGCTGACCGAGGCTGCAGCCCCGCTGACCCCCATCTTCAGAGGGGCTCGGAAAATTCTGACCCGCTTTGAATATGTCCATACCATTCCTCTCTTTCATCACATATTAAGTGTGCTCATTCTAGCTACTGTTACCACGCTTAGCTCTTTCAGTAAACACAGTCACCTTTTCCCTCAGGGTGGTAAGAGTACACACTGCCCAGTTTGATTTGTGGCCGCTGGTTGTATCTCTCAAAACGAGCCGACTGGAGGTCAGCCGAATGGCATTCCTCAAATGTTATCCTCTGTGACGTGTAAATAACCAACATACATCAATAAGATTCTGTTGTGGCTACGCAAGTTACAAATTTAGCATTGCCGTTGAATGAACTTTCAATTACACATTCCTCAAATTAATTGATTGCGCAAGTTAAACTGGGAGAGATCGTAGACCAGTAGAGCTTTCAACTATTCTGTACACGCAAGCGCCCTGGCATGCACAACAACAGTTAGATTCCAGAGCTGGGAGTAAGGGAGAGGTGTTAATGTGGGAAACTATTCAACAGAGAGATTCATCTCCGCTTGTTCTCTTGGTTATGTCTTGGCTCACAGTTGGCGTCTCATGCCCCATTGGTGTTCAAAGCCCATGCGGCACTGCACGTTGAAGCAGTGCATTCCTCAAGCCATATGTGAAATTGGCCCACAAATGATTGTATTAAAACAAGATTATCTGACATTTGGGAGATTACGTATTTGTTTCCTTTGTTTAGCATCATTAGTAAACAAACCCATCTATTCCATGATCCTAGTGAATATGTTGTTTTCCATTTAAGGCCTGAATGATGACACTGAAGTAGCTGTGGTGCACAGTAATGCAATAATTCTGACCACTGTTGGTTCAGTGCTAATCCATTTAAGCAGTCACTGTCAATGCAATTGTGATTGAAAAGACTCATGTATGGAAGCATCAAGCACAAATGTAACAATCTAATAATTAAAAAATGTGCTAGGAAGTGATATAAAACAATTGTGTATTTGTCAGCTGTTGCTACTTCTCTACAGTTTTACACTCTGCATTGGGTTAAGTGAACTGAGTTTGCTGTCAGTGACAGATTATCCAGCATGTCAGTTTTCAGTAATGTCCTGGGAAACAGCCTAAGTAGCTCTTATTTATTGTGGAAACAGGCTATTTATAAGAGTTGCCAAGTCTCCCCTGATTGCGGATGATATATTTTTGAGATGCACTGACCTAATACAATAAGCACTTGTTGGCATTTTACACATAGAGCAGTGCTACGTGAAACCATGATGGTCAAGCTTACTCATTAGTGATGTTATTCAAACCAGTTATAAAGGCAAAGTCTTGTTAGATAGTTAAAGGCAAAGTCTTGTTAGATAGTTAAAGGCAAAGAAACCGAGACCAAATCTCTACAGCCATGCTAGCAGATCTCTTAGGCTGCACATCGAGCTAAAGCTAACATTAGCATGCTAACATGTGTTTCTTTGGTATGACTTATTGACTAGATGTGTTCAATATAAAATAAAGCCCATTATTGTCGAGGTTTAATGCTGTATGGTTTTCTTAAGAGTCATGCTTTCTTTTGAATTCAAACTGTTATACGATGTGTCTTGGTTGATACTGTTGCACTGCATTGCATCATTAGCAGCACATGACCTAATGATCACTGTCGTATGTGTGTTTTGTATTTGCAAATGACTCACTGGACGACTGAATTGTTGTGTTACAGCTGGTGTTTGAGGCTCTCCACAGTCAGGAGCCCAGGGGTTACGTAGTCGGCTGGATCATCGCCATCAGTCTGCTGGTGGGAATCCTCATCTTTCTGCTGTTAGCTGTGCTACTCTGGAAGGTAACCAACACATAACTCACTACACTGCTTCTTTTTCTTGCAACATTTTAAATAAACAAAAGGTAGTTGTCATAAACTTGAGCCAGAAGCACAGTATCCAGTTGTAAAGAGACAGCTTGAGGAAAATGAAGTGGTGAAAGTAAGAGCTTGTTTTGGGGGTTTTAACTGAAGAGGACAAATAAGAGACAGGACAATAATTCACACCATGACCATACCATCACTCACATGAGAGAAGAATCTTAAAGGGAAATGGCAATTACACTGATGTCTAGAGAACAAAACTCCTTTTCTTTTTCACTGCTTCATTTTCCATTGGGAATACCACAACGAAACCTTGGAATGTTGGTCTGGGGATACATTTCAAACCCCCCACCCCCCATCCACAGATTGTCGGACCTTGCCAAAATAAACCCCACTTACAAGAGTCCTGTATTGCTCTTTTCAGGAAATGCCTGAGGAGAGTACAGGTCTGTATCAATAAGCTTTAGAAGCCAAACGCTGATAAATTAATGCAGTCGTAGTGAGAGAGGCATCCTCCCAGTGTGTCTTTGTTTAGATACACACTGAGATCTACTGCCCTCTCCATCCTTTCATATCTCCTGTATATGACACTTGGTAGGTTAATGTAAATCTGAGTACAATATTACTTTCATACAGAAACAACACATTTCTAGAGGGGAAATGTTTGATTTGCTTCCATCCACGCTGGTGGTTTTCTGTGGTTAAATAACTTCCAATTGTGTAAACTTTAAATAACTGCCAGCCATTTTTCAAAGCATACCATGCCAGGATGTTTTACATTGATTTCCTACCGCCCAAACATCCAATGCTTGCCATTTGTTTCACTGCAGGGGGAATCTATTTTTAAATGTGTAACTTTAGGATGAATAATCCTTCATGGTGATTAAAAATGACGTTATTATTTCAATGATGCAGCTTTCAAAGCAATGTTAAATCAAATCCAGAAGACAAACAAGAAAATGTTGAAATCCATAATTTTTTTTGTTTTATTTTGTTGAAAAAGGTTGCTGTTTTACAGCTGAATCTCATAAGGTTGTGTCAGTAGTCCCTTGCAGCGATTGCATAACCACACAAAGACACAATGTAACTACTTCCAAAAGACTCAATACAATAGAGTGCCTTCTTCAATATGCATGAAAAACAATGACTCATCATTTTACCAACTGTTCACAGTATCATCCGACCAATACCACATTTAAAAAAAAAGGTTCCAATAGTTGTACAAGGATTACTCACAGTATACTGAGTTATAGAATCAGGTTATGCACTGAGCGGTACAGTCAAAATACTGATACTTACATTTTTGAATGCTCCCTCAAGTAATTTTTGGAATTTAATGACAACACTGTTTCTAAATCATCACCATCAAAACATCTTGTGGATTTATGGACTTATAATGTCTTGTTACTCAAAGGACTATTTCTTGGCCAAGAAGTTACTGCACCCAGTAGAGAAAGTGCACATTACCGACAGTAACGCCTCATTGTGTTGTAATCGGCTAACGAGAGGCTGAATGTAGCTTCATATGTTCCTCATATCTCTGCAAAAGACCAAAATATGGGTTAATCCATTTTAAACTCTTCCTTTTATGGGTGACATATTTCCCAATAACAGACTTTAAGCTGATACACGATAGCTATTATCATCTAGTGGTGGGGCTCACACTAGGCCTTACCCATCGCAAATTTGTAATGACGTCAGAAAATAATGATCTACTATCAACAGTTATAATAAGCTTTGGAAAATGATCAGCGTTGATCTAATTATATGTGATTTGTACTGATTTCAAATACGCAAAATCACAGTTTTTCATTACTGTCTGATGCGACCACAGATACACATTACTTAGTTACTGACCACTCCAACTGTTGTTCCTCTCCTTCTCTGACAGATGGGATTCTTCCGTCGGCGCTACAGAGAAATCATCGAGGCAGAAAAAAACAGGAAGGACAGTGATGAAAGCTGGGACTGGATGGAAAAGAACCACTGAGACTTGCAGTGGGGGTCCCACAGGAGCCAATGAGATTAGGGATTGGGTCGGGAAGGATCCAATAGCACGTGGTCTCGCAGCCCAGCCGCCCCAGTGGCACCAGGCCCTTCAGTCTTCCATATGTGGAAGAGAAGAATATTCTCCTTATTTTTTGGAGGCTTGATCTTTTTTTGTGGGTGGGGGTCTAGGAAACAGGCTTCTGAGGTGACAGTGTGGCTTGCCAGAGGACACTTGCTGTGGAATTCAGCTAATCTCATAGGAGGTAACTCCCAGCCAGCGAGAGTGGAGCTGTTGATGGAGACCCACATCCGTACGGGGATGTGGAGACGGCATGAATACTGGTGGACAACAAAACCCTCAGGGCTGTGTTACATAGCACATTTATTTTTATACATACACTTTAAGCCATATTGTAAAATAAAAAACCGGGCTTCTAGAAGAGATGGGGTTTTGAAAGCCATTATAAACATACTTATCTACAGTATGTTTTCCTTAAAGCACTGATGTTTGATAAGAATGAATGCCTTGGCTGCATAGCTTTACTTTTATGCCAAAGATATGTCCTGTACAGTATATGATAGAGTTGTTTGTATATGCAGTTCTGCCTGGGAGTGAAAGATTGTATCTCTTCTGTACTATTTCCGCCGTATAAATATCTGTTCTACACATCTGACTGCCTCTCCCTCACACAGATAATCAGCCGGAGCTAATTCTGTGCTTCAGACCCACACACGCCATGATTAAAACAACGTGTCCTCCTCATGTCATCCGCTAGTGTTGTCAGGGTTGTCTCAGAGGCGCTGAGGTCATTAGGATCTGGTTCAGGATGTGCAAACCGCACTCTCTTCTTTATTTAGACTGTATTTGCCTTTATTATCCACGCCTGAAATTAAGTGGTTGTGACTTACACCAGCTTTTTGACTTTCCATAAGCATTCCATTAGCTATGATGTGGCTTTTGCTTAAAGATGATAACAACATATTTTTGTCAGATTTCAATTTGAAACTCTGCAATGCCTTGAATGAACACATGCTTAGAAAGTGCAATGTCCATTAGAGTATTTTCTCTAAATCTGCTTTTGCAAGAAACTATTACTCAGGTATGCAGCAGAGCCCCCAAAAGTCTCCAGGTTCAAGTGAAGATTGAATACCGTAAGATGATTCACTTTACGTCATGACACATACCTGATCATGATTCATTTCCAAAGCCTCTCTAGACTTCGCCTAGGCAGACCATATTCAATTTGACTATTATGTTATTAGGCATTGGGTTTTAGCGTGAAATACGAGATCCATTATTCTCCACGGCCAGATGAAAGTCTGCGATGGGGGTCCACCTACAGTCATTTAAAGGGGCCCATGGCATGAGTAATTCCCTAAAAATAGGTGGGAATGTGCTGCACTCAATCACTACACATAAACGCGCTCTTTTGGGCTCATGGGAAAAGCTTGTTTTAAGTCAACATGTAGGAATGTCAGCTCCCTAAAAATCTGCCACTGAGGAACTTTTTGTTCCTGAGTGCTCGCATTGTTACCCCACATGTTCTCCGGAGTCTTTTTAAAGCTTGGTTTTGACAGATATTTTGCCATGGACCAGAGTCAAATTCAAACGTGCAATTGCCAAAGAACAAAAACTATATTTTAATATGTTTCACACGTCGGTGCTAAGTCACTTTAATGGCTCACTATGATTGCTCGGCTCTCTGTTGTCTGTATGAATCTCTTACACACTTTATTTTAACATTTAATTCCACTGGCATGAAGGCATATACTGTACACATTCACGTCTTCGCTCTGCATCTGTTAAAGCGATGCTATACCTGTATGCAGAGAAACTGAGACTTGACAATTTCTGTTATATTTGAACTGTGAGGGTTATATTTTGTTTATATGATTGTTGTCACCGGTAATCACACCGTTATTTGGGGTTTTTGTTCTGAGTATACTACTGTCACTGAATATCATTTCCATTATAGTGTGCTGTATGTTTGATGTTTAAATTCATGTTGGAGCTGTATATTTATCTGTTGATAAATGTTAGAGTGAAAGTTAATGGCTCTGTGTGCTGTTTTTGTCAACGTGAGTCAAGAAAGAGTGGGTGTGTGTTGGTTCACTTGTTTTTTGATGGTGTGTGGTGCTCTCTGCTGGCTGAAATGATCCAGACAAAAAAGTAAGTATTTCAAGTTAAAAGAAAACTCTGTTGGAGGTACGTTATGCAGTAATGTTTTCTTGAACATCAAGTTATTTTGTACAAAAACAGCATTTTATTGAAAGGGTTCTTACTTTGCATTGCTTGTATGTACTGTATGTACAGCCAGCGCTGAAAGAGTTGTTCCTTTAACGGAAAATTAAACATCATTTATCGAGAAAAGATGCCACATATTTGAAGATGTTATTTTGGGAAATTAGACATTTCGGCAGGCATTTTTTACAGTTTACTGAGGGTGAATTCAGCAGTGGGCAACTTTCAAATACTTGACCAATTCAATATTTTCTATATCTACTAATGAAATACAATTAATAGTGTAACTATGGCCATATATATATACTTAAAGCCCAAGGTCCAATTCATTTGCAGCCCCTTCTGATCTCTTAAAATAATATGCAATCTTTAATGAAAGTCCTGTTGTTGCAAGATTTCAGTATTATTTAAAGGTTTCAGGATTATAATTTTCTTTTTTAAATGTCCCACTTTTGCTAAATCCACTCGACAAACAAGTAATCAAATAGTCCAAAAAATACTGCATTCTACAACAATCTGTCAGGAAAGAGGCAGCTTATGTTTGTTCATGTGACCCCAGTTGCCATGAAACACTGATACCAAGCACAAGCTCCTCTGTGGAGCTCACTGAATTATTAATATAGCTACCACACTGAATACAGCAGGGACACATCAACAAATGCTAACTTTCTTTTGACCCTGGAGAATCACCCTGTTCACTATGTCCTCTTTATTTGAGCATGGATTGATCAGGACTGCCGCAGTGGAGAGGGTAGTCGCCCCGATCGCAAGTCATTTGTGCCACTTGGTGCTGCTGTGTGACAGTGCAGAGGACCCTGAGCACTTCACCCAGCTGGAGGGTGCAGCCCGGGCCGTGGCTAAAGCGACTGAAAACATGGCAGCAGAGGCCTCCAGGTGGGTACAGTTTGGTGTGTAATGGGGTTAAAAGGACACATGTAATGTATTATCAGATTAACACCAGGCTCCTTTCTTTCAGGGTAATCCGTGACACAGAGGATGAGGTTTTGCACATGGAGATGTCATCCCTGTTTGAGTCTGTCACTGTGTCCGGACAACATGTGCTGCTGGCAGCCCAGAAACTCAACATCCAGCCCAGTCTGACTGAGCACAGAGAGGAACTCATCACTGCAACACAGAATGTCTTCCTGGGAGTAGTCAAAGTAAAGTATTATTTGTTTTTCTTGGTTTAGAAGGGGGCTCCAAGTATGTTACTAAATATAAATTCAATATAACATATTACAACGTCCATGCTGGTTGTTGTGTGTGGTGCAGAGTTAGGGAGGAAGGAATGGCTGCAGACACTGACTGATTAAAAGCATAGAAACTTTACAATAGATTCATCTTCCACAGCTGCATCTGATGAATACTTTACCAGATGTATCCAAGGGAATACTTCTTAACACAATAAAAGGCCAAATCACCAGCTATTTAAACTTAACACCTGAACAATCTGAACTTCTGATTCATGATCCTTCACCTCAGCTTCCAATGTTGTTAGAAATAACTTTTTTGTTAATTTGTGAAGACAGATACCGTTTTTATTGTAGGCTACTGATTGATATCTTATCTTTATTTCATTGTCTATACTTTATAAAGGCATACATCAGCTACTGCATGTACATTTAATAAACGGACACAATAGTTGAGACTGTCATAATCTCTTTCATTTTACAATACGTTATGCTCTGGTATAACATCACATGGTGTTTGAGACCCTTTCATTTGTATTCCTTTTGGTTTTTCAAAAGTCTCTTTAGATCGGAGAAAACTATTTTAGCACACTGACGTATCATGTTTTTTCACTATCATTATCAAATCATCAGGTAGGCATTGCAAGACAATCTGGCCTTAACCCAATATTGCTTTTCTCATAATATTAGGCACTCATACAGCAATATAAGTGACATTATATATAGTACCTTTGCACCACAACTGGTTTTCATTAGTGATGTATGTGCATACAAATGTAGGTTTGTAATGTGGTAGTAGAGGAAAGGTTACAAGATCACCAAAGTCAACACGCCCCATTTCATCACAGTTTGATGCCTCTAGCTTAGCTAAGAAAATCACAACAAGCAGTAACACGTTCCTTTTTCTGTCACTGTGCTCCTAGGTTCTGTTAGTGGACGATGATGCAAATATCAGGAGAGTGATAGCTGCTTCTGATCAGGTTTTGGAGTGCCTCTCTGATCTCGGCTCCTCCATAGACATCAAGTCTCTACTCAAATATTTCCAGGTGTTTTCTGAGGCTCTGCTTCTTCTCCATAGTCTGACAATGGAGAGAGCAAGTGCCTTACAGGACCCAAGACAAACCGAACAGCTTCTAGATTCCTTAGAGACCCTGAGGCGGTGCATCTCCATGCTGCACACGGCCATGTGTACCACCATCAAACATCCAACAAGCGAGGAGGCGCAGGCAGCCAAGAGGTACATCCTGGACAAGGTGCAGAGCACAGTCAATGACATTATTATAACCCTGAGAAGTGAATGCCACAGTACATCACTGGGTCCTTGCGGGTATTACACAGAGAGGAGGAACAGTCTTTTGAAACTACTTACTAGTTCTACCACCTCATCAATCCAAGGCTCTAGCTTTGACAGCCTGGTGAGGGATATTGTGTTTCACTGTATGGTGGTGGCAAACTCTTCTCGTAGGGAGTTTCGACAAAAAGTGGTCGCTCATTGTCGTCACATCCTGCAGTTCTGGTCAGACATACAAATGATTTTAAAGTCCTCAGAGGATGATTCAGAGCAGAGCGTTGAAAAGCCCTGCACTTTTTTGGCGCAACAAATACAAACGCTTGACAAATCTTTGATGACTACTGTTCATTATCAAGTCTTGGACACATTTCTGACAGCATCTTCTATAGTGGAGGAACTTTTAAGTGTGACGAGACGGATCCTGGTTTCGCATTCTTCTACAGATATGGATCTAACCTTTATTCAGCCGCTAGTTGAGGATTTGATATCTTCCACTGATAGAATAATCCAAGTGGCAGATTTCATCTCAGCTGTGGCTGTTGATGCGAAGAGTTTGGAGAACGTTGAGAACTCGCGAGTAAGCCTTACAAGACTCAGGGCTCGGATCGCATCTCTGTCGCTTGAGCTGGCAGATAATTCGATGCAAACTGTTCAAAAGCTTCATGAAGTGTGCCAGAAATGGGAGGAGGAGACTAGTCAGCTTCAGGATGCTCTCAGTGATGTAATGGATGTGAGAGAGTTCACCAGCGTTGCTATCGATGAGGTGGTCAGTGATCAGCATGGATGTGTCACAGCGTACAGAGAGCAAAGCTATAAACTGTTTAATGAACATGCAGCAAACCTTATTTGTCACTTGAAGCTGGCAGTTCACTCAGTGAGGAGGCACTTGGACAGAAGTAATGACCCAATCTACAGAAATGGCCTCCTGGTGCTGCTCAAACAGGTTCAGTCATCTCGAACCAAAGTGGCAGAATCAGTCAGAGACATGCTTTTAGGTTCCAGTCTAAACGTAGAGGTATATTCTACTTTCTCAGATAATGTTTCTATGGCTATTCAACATTTAAAAGTGCTCAGAAAGGGACTGGACGGCCAACAACATCCACATCTCCTTAGCCCATTGCGCGAGGGGGCACGTCAACCAGAAGTCTCACGGTCATGTGTATCAGTCAAAGACACCTGTGAACTTAACCTGGATCATATGATAAAAGGCTCCCCTGTTTTTGAGGCTACAGAGAGGGATTCCCACATCGTACATGAGGAGGAGCAGTCAGATGAGGAAACCATAGAAGCAGAACTGGCTCGTAAATATGACATTGATGATTTACAGATGCCAGCTGTCTCCGTTGAGCCCAAACTAATCCACAAGCCTCTTGAATTTGACCTTTTACCCCTCTTGTATGAAGTTGTGACTGTGACTAAAGGGAAGGATGTGACAGAACTCAACCGTGCCTGCACTGGTGTTCTCGAGCTGTCAAACTGCTACGCCCAAGCCACAAAGGAGGCCATGGCCATTGTTGATGCGGTTGATTGTAAGACGTTGGACAGTTTTAGAGCAGAGGTGGTGTCACTAACTCCGCTGCTCGTCCAAACGGCTCAAGAAACGGCAATGAGTTCAGCAATGAGCATGGAGAGCCTCTACAAACACAGCACGCAGTTTACTGACCTTATTAACAACACCCGAAAGGTTTTACTGCCAGTAGCTGGAGCCTGGTATCAAGCTGTTTATACTGAGCTGCAAGGAAATCGGCCAACAATGGCAGCCAGTGTTTCGCAGCAACTGAATGAAGTGATGACTTTATGTGCTGATGTGGTCCAGCTTTTGACATCATCTGATTTACCCTCACAAAGCGATGGTCAAGAAACATTGAGCGTTTTACACAACAAGCTGAACAAAGCCCACAACAACACAAAATATCTGGTAGAGTTTTCCACCTCATTGAAAGGACAGGTAGATCAACTAGAGGCACTTTGTATCCTCTGGGGCCTATCCATTCAGATTTTGCTAAATTCTCTTGATAAGATTATGGGAACATCGACCGCAGTGCACCAGTTGAGCCCTCAGAAAAAGCTCTCAGTGTTGTCAGAGAACTCACTACGAATCCAAGAGGCAGCGCGGCTAACCAGCCTGAATTGTAAAAGTGCTTACAAATCTAAACAGTTAACAGATTACCAGGATGAACTAAAATCCCTGACTGAAGCATTTCTCAAAGCTGCCGAAGAGCTTGACATAATGCCAAGTGTAATGCAACTTGCAAAATCTGAATTTTTTCAGAGACATCTTTTGATTAAAATTAGAGTGCTTTTGTTCATCTAAGCAAAGCAAATAAGGATTATGACACAGCAATTCAAGAGATTGTCGGCATTGCTCATGATTTTGCTCAACAATTTCGGGAGAACAACACAGAAGAAGCAGAGCAAACGTTTGACAGCGCAGCGGAAACACTTTTGGAAAATGTCAAACCTGCAATAAAAAGAGTCGATGACTGCTTACACTACGTCCGTGACCCACGTGCCCGTTCTAACCTGAGGTCTATCAACGACCACCTGTCTTTTCAGATCTCAGATATAATCAGCAGGGCGAGACTCATGGTGGAGACTCACTACATTTGTGACACACTCAGTCTGGATGTGCAGATACAGTGTTGGTCAGCCAAAGCTCACTATGTGGTGGAGGAGGTCAGGAAGCAGGATGGGATTCACCAAGAGGCAAAAGAGCAAATCATGATGGGTCTACAGGGCAAAACATATGAGGATGTCAGAGAAGTGTTGGCTACAGTGCCATCTAAAGACAAAGAGGTGGAATTTCGCTCTGACACGACAATGACATCCTGGCAGAAAGGCCACACAGAAAGTGTTAATGCTGCAGAACCCAATATGAACATGGAAGCTGTGGCCAAATTCGGACCTGGAAATGTGGAAAAATATGTATGTATCTCAATATTAACACTGTTTTAAAATGTGGTGATTCCTTTATGTCTCAATAACTCATCTCCATGTTTTTCTCTATAGGAAGGTGTCTGGTTTGGCGCATACAAAGTGACTCCCTCGTTGACACACACGTCGCTTTTTCTTAAGCAAGAAAGTGACAGCTGGGATCCCAAGGACAACCGAATTGTCCAGGTGACAAGGAAGATGGCTGACACCCTATGTTATATGACTCAGTACTTGAAGAAGAAAGGACCAATACCGGTAATAACCACCAGAGGGCCCTTTACTGCATGGATCTATGGATATTTGTAGGCACCCTCATCTACAATCATTCTTTCTTTTACAGAATAAAGAGGCATTTGTCACTGCAGCCAAAGATGTGATCTCAAACAGCCAGTCAGTAACTCAGTTCCTGAGAGTTATTGCCAACCACTGCCTGGATAAACAGTGCACAGTTGAACTTTCCCTCGTAGTTGAGCAGATTCTCACCATCACCAACCAGCTCAACATCATCTCCTGGTTGGTATAGTGTATGACACATGGTGAGAAGAACTAAGCTAGAAAACAATAATAACTGGACGCTTTTTATTCATAGCGTCAATGCTGTAACACCTGGCTGCAAATCATCTGATGAGATCCTGGTGAAGAACACTCAGAATCTACTCCAAACTGTCCTGCGAGGGGTCCACGCGGCAGAGTCAGCCTGCATCACTGTAAAAATGTTATCTAAAAAACAAGCATTAATTATGAAGTTTTCTCAGATTGATACGATACAGCTCTAACTCTCTGTTATGTGAATTGCCGCCTGCAAAATGTCTTTCTCTTTCCAGGGTTTGAGGCAACCGGAGCCAAACTCAGATGGTGCCGAGGCTACAGCCTTGTGTTTTCAGTGGATGAGGAAATTAGAGATCCATCGAGCCCAGCAGACCTCCAACCCAGAGACTGATGAGCTGGGTTTGAGGAAGACCTCGTCCCACCCTGTAGCGCCCAGTCTTGCCTCGCCAGTTGGCTACAAGTAGTACTTATAAACAGTTATGGCAAGCCATTTGAGTATATATTCCATATCCTTGATATCAGACGGCAGCTGCCTACACTAGTTGGCTCTTTGATTTCACTTGTTAGATATATGGTCACATATGGCAAGCCATTTGAGTATTTATTCCATATCCTTGATATCAGACGGCGGCCACCAGTTCATCAACAAGCTTACAAGTTGGGACTTTGGTGCTACTAATGCTGCTCCTGGCGTCACTAGTAAGGCATATGTGGTAACAGACAAAAGTGCCACTAGTTGCTGAAAAAGAGTGACTAGTATAATGTTTTATTGAACTAGTAAAGCAGAGTGCCAAACTAGTTTGAACATAAATCTAACAAGTGCAATCAAAGAGCCAACTAGTGTAGGCAGCTGCCGTCTGATATCAAGGATATGGAATAAATACTCAAATGGCTTGCCATAATGGGACCTTTAAGCCTCACTAGTTAACTAGTAAAGGGGAAAGGGTTCACTAGTTAACGTGTAGACATTTTGAGCCCCAATAGTTAACTAGTAAGGTCAAAAGAGGTGTCAACTAGTTAACTAGTCAACATTTTGCCTTTACTAGTTAACTAGTGAGTGATTCTGGGTGCTACTAGTTAACTAGTGCAGAAAAATGTATGCCACTAGTTAACTAGTTCTGCTTTTTTTTTGTAACTAGTTAACATGTCAGAGCTTTTGCAGCGCACTAGTTAACTTGTAAGACTTTTAGCGTCACTAGTACGGTCAGAGGGTCACCAGTTCATCAAAAAGCTTACATGTTGGTACTTTGGTGCTACTAGTGCTGCTCCTGGCATCACTAGTAAGGCTTATGTGCTAACTAGTCAGACAAAAGTGCCACTAGTTGCTGAAAAAAAGTGACTAGTATAATGTTTTATTTAACTAGTAAAGCAGAGTGTGACCATATATCTAACAAGTGAAATCAAAGAGCCAACTAGTGTAGGCAGCTGCCGTCTGATATCAAGGATATGGAATAAATACTCAAATGGCTTGCGATAAACAGTTATTTTAGTCTCAAGTTTAAGCTTATTATAACTAACCTTTGTACATATCATAATAGGCATCCCGTTCACTTCTAGGTTTACAAAAACAAAACAATTTCCCAAAGTTTCAAACTAAATAAATATATCTTGTTTTTTTATGTTTACCACCTGATCTTTAAACGTTTTGTTTATTTTATATTCTTAAATTCTTGACCCAACCATTCCACAAGTTAACACCTGTGACAGATATACATGTATTCTTTATATGTGTCCCTATCTTTGTATTTAAAAGTATCCCCTGAAATAATGTGATCCTAATTTCATCAACCTATGCATACTCTTGGGAAGCAAAATACTTGTCTACATCATCTTTGCAGTTCAAAATCAATTTATGAATCATGGTATACCTGCGAAGCCTAAAAGGGATCCCATTGTTGTTTTCTATTTAAAATAATGATATGAAACCGACTCAACCCTTAGAGGGAGCTTTTCACTGACTGTCATGCCCTCGGACACTTCAACAAGGTGAATGACATAAAATATTTTGTATTTTGAGAGAATTAAACTTGATGTGTGATTCTGAAATAAAATACCTTATGTCTTATCTGTTTATTCCAGTTATCATAATAAAATCACTAAAATGTGACAGGCATGTGTTGTTAAAATGTCTTACAGTATTATCACAACCATCACCACAAAAACGGAAAATGAAGCATTATTCATTAAAACGCTCAAAAACAGACTGTACATGTGATACAAAAAGGGATTTACAATGTGAAGTATGAAAATGATAATTAGAAAAAAAGGACATCATTTAGTTTCAGTCATACAAGGCTCACCTTAACAGACACAGAAATGTAAAATAATATAAACTGCAGCGCATTATGCCGCCTTCAGCCTCAACATTCACTCTTTGTACGACAGATAACCCCACATGAGTTTATCGTGTCGACTCCAACAAAATTCAACTATGAAATATAGTTATAAAGGTCATATTTATCGATCTATCAATGAAATGGGTCCAATATATTTTTTTAGAATTTCTTTTTTGTTCTGATAAAAACAAGTGAAAGACAGTTTGCTATTTACCATACAAGTTTATCAGCAGTGCGTGTTTTGACTAATGACAATGACAAAGGAAGTAAACAATATTATTTACTCAACGACTCTCAATACTGCTAGTTAAGCAAAATAGACAAGCCTACATCAGTAACTTGACACCCTCAAAGCATTTAGGCCACTTTAAATGAAAACAAAGTAAATAATAAAAAACTAGATCTGTTAACTTGTGGTGAATAAATCCCTTATCATAAAAGTAAGGTATGATAATATAAAAGAGCCTTAAAATAAATAAGGAAATACAAACACTCACAAGGGAATTCCTAGAATTATTGTTTGATGGATTATTTAGTACAACCGTTTGCCTGTAGAGTGAGTTCATGATCTTATCTACAATGTGTAATGCCTGGAAAGATATGCGTCAATCCTTAGTGAAAAATGGACACACTTTTTAAAAACTGTTTAAAACCTACATGGAAATAACACAATGATAAAAAACCGTAGCATACACACTTTCAAAACACACATTTCTGCATGAATAAGATTATGTTGAAGGTAACTATACACTGTGTCTGTGCACATTAGATAGCATCATCTCCATACTGATGTGTGGCGCACTAGATAGTATGTGTTTTATACAGGATCATTTATATACAGAAATAAATAGATTCATGTGATTCCAAAACGATTCATAGATATTTTCATCAAAATACAAATCTTCTGCGGCTTTTACATATTTCCACCCCGGGGTGTTTACTGACAGAAAGGGGAAGCAGTGGGGTCAAAAGTCTTGAACACATCTTTGAGTGTCCTGTCATCTGCCTCCTCCTCTGGGCCCTCCTGCTTTGGTTCCTCCTCCTTAACCTCCCCCTGCTCCTTCTTATCCTCCGCCTCTTCTTGTGCTCCTGCTGAGCCTTGTCCTCCAGGTTTGGCCGGCCTGGGGTCAGTGTACGGGGGCCGGATGAGCCCGGCCAGGGCCTGGATGGGGAGGTTATGAACCGCAGGGGGTTTGACCGGTGAGGCAGGAGGCACTGCGGCAGGACTGGGAGGTGGAGGCTGATCTGAGGCTGCGTCTGTGCTTTTTGTCTCTTCCAAAGAGCCACTTCTTTGAGTTGGTGAGAGCGGCGGAGAAGTGTCTTTCTTGGCTGGGAGTTTCAGGGACGTCTTTTTGGGAGGCTCTGTCGGCTCCTTCTGGGCTGTCTCGCTTTGATTACGAGGATCGTACAGACTGATGCCCCCGAGGATAGTAGTGGGACTCTCTAGCCCCCCACCAGAGGAAGCCAGATGTGGGGCATAAGGTGGCAGCTTCTCAGGCTCTGGCTTAGCTTGGACAGTATGAGGAGTGGAGCTAACACTGGCTTTCTGTAGCCTGGGGTCCACAACTCCCCCCCCAGAGGAGGGCACCTTCTGACCCATCAGCTTCGAGTCCAGGCTAACTGTACGCTTAAGTCTGGGATCCAGAGTCTTCTGCTGACGTGGATCTATGGGTCTTTCTGGGGGGGGTCGGGACTCTAGAGATCCGGAGGGTAATCGACTCATACGCTCTTTTAAACGTGCTGCTACCAGTCTGGGGTCAATGGCTGGAGGGCTGGAGACGGGGGGAGGGTCAGGCAAGCTTGTTCGGTTCATCTGAGCATCTGCAATGAGGGGTGGGAGGGGCAGGTTGATTGAGTGTTCCTGTTTGGGTACAAGAGAAGGGATGAGGTCCTCAGGGGCCCATACTACGGTCTGAGCGAAGACCGGCCTCTGGAGCAGGATGTCCACTCGGATGTGGCTGAACTGCTTTAACTGGCAGCGAGGGTCCCGCAGCAGCACCTCGGGGCCGGCATCTAGAGGGATGAGGACAGCTTTGTCCCTGGGCTCCCGCTCTCCTTCATCATCCTCATCCCCTGCAGGGGGCTTCTTAGAACCGGGGTGGCCCTGCTGCCGAAAGGAACTCGGCTCCATTGGTCGAATCTTCCTGGGGTCTCTGGAGAACCGGGGGTCTGCAGCTCCGTCCGACTCCTTTTTCGTATCCGGGGGTCGCTGTCGGGGGTCTGTCTTCACACGGGGGTCACTGGGTGGGGCCCTCTCTTTAACAAGCCGAGGGTCACCCACTGGGGCAGCCTGGGGGGGCTTCGACTGAGACTGCTGCTTCTCATTCTGCTTTTTGAGACATTTGAGAATGGAGGAAACACAGCTCCCATCCTCTTCATCGCTTGAGTACCAGTTTGTAGTTTCATCTGTCAAGAAAAAGATGACATTTTGTATTTGTTTTGTTTTGACATTTCTATTTAAATGAGCGCATGTTTAGGACACTGATTTCCCCTGGGTAATACACGTCTTTTTACCTCAGTTTTCACTCAATTTCAGAAAGGGT
Source organism: Trematomus bernacchii (assembly GCF_902827165.1). NCBI lineage: Eukaryota > Metazoa > Chordata > Actinopteri > Perciformes > Nototheniidae > Trematomus > Trematomus bernacchii. The sequence continues at coordinate 4,283,244 of NW_022987828.1, read as the reverse complement.
TCTAATTTTTACGGAGTTTTATTTTCACCCTACTTTACTCAGCAAACCTGCTTCTTGCCCCTTACCTCTGTTTGCATTGTTATCATCCGGGCCCTCCGCTCTCTGTGGCTCATTTCCCTGTGGAAGAGACTCTTGCTGTTGTTGTGTCAGGTGTAAAAGGATGGCCTTCTGTACTGCTGGTGGCAAAGAATTCAACTGTGACTCTGCACCCATGTTCTGCTGGAGGTTCTGCATGAAGGCCAGACCAGGGTCAACTGCATTCAACAAAAAAAGAGAAACCCAAATTAGCATTGTTTAGTTATGATTAAACATAATGGCTCTATTTGAGGGCCAATTTAAACACTGACCTCCCTGTGGAGCCTGGTTTCCGAGGAAGTTGCTGAAGAAATCTACTGGGTTCTGACCCATAGGTGGAAAAGGGAAGAGATTCTGCAGCATCTGTAGATCTGGAGGGAACGGAGGAGGCCTCTGCATGTTCATCGGAGGGTTCATATTAGGCCTGTTTACATAAAAGGGTGGGGGTTGACCAGGGGGGATCGGAGGCGGCATTGGAAAGCCGTGGGGTGGGTGCAGTCCAGGGGGGCTCTGTGGCATGGGTGGTCCAGTGGGATGACCCATAGCGACAGCAGATTCAGGAGGAGGAATAGGAGGAGCGGAGGGCCCTGAAGGCACCATGCCTGCAGTCTGCGCGTCCTCTGAGCCGCCACTGAACTGATCGCTGCCTTCACCTTGATTCTGGGAAAAGTTGGATCCACTGAAAAACAATGAGCACAATTAAGTACAGAATAAGCTCTTTAGAGTTTGATCAGTAGATGAAAATGACATGGGGATACAATATTGAGCTTGTTTTTTAAAATGACAATGAACTAGATTGGTATCCTGAGTAGTATTTGTTAATTGAGTAATGATTCCTGTATTTTAAAAAAGTACAGCTTAATTTGTCATTATTATTTTTCGTAATACAGCTTAGGCCACTGTACATGTTCCATTAATATAAAAAAGGTAGATATTGGTTTAGGGTTGGATATAAAAATTAGCAAATTCATAAAATATAGAGGATTTAAGTTACCTTAGACCAATTTTCTGTGCCAAGTCTACAGTAGGTTGAACATTGATTTCAAACAGGGAGGGGATCTTCTTCCCCGCCTGTCCCGAGGCTCCGTCTGAGGGACTGCTCTGACCAGGAGTGGGCAGCAGCCCCACCCCAGGGGGGGGCTTCGGAAGTGGAGCGATACCCTGCTTTCTCAGATCCTCCAGCTCCAGCTCGTCCTCGCGGGCGTTCTCCTCCTCAGTGTTGATTATCTGATCAATGAGTCAGAAAGCACAAATAAGACAATATTTGACCATAAGAATAAGTTGGCAAAAAATTGTTTTTTTGACCTACCTTGTCAAGCAAGTCTTTGGTCACATCGTTCAAAGCATCGTGGGAGAATTTGCAGTTGTCCCCTTGATAACATTTGGCTCCAGTATGAAAGAACTTGCATGGGTATTCATGTGCAATCACAGGTTAAGGAACAGGACTAATTGAAAGGTATAATGACATTTATTTTAATAATGCACCACATTACACACTTTTTTGAAGGATATTGTGCATGTAAATGCAGTTATCTCCTTTACTGCAGTATCCTTGAAGGTAAAATTTACAAAGTTCCTTTTTCTTATCTGGTATGACGAGTTGATGTTCGAACTTGCACTGTTCACCCTGTATGAAGAAAGAAAAAGTATATTTTAGGTAGGAAAGTTATTTTATGTAATTACACCGCGGTTAATTTGGTGAAATAAAAGATATTTGAGCTTTAATTGTTAAAGCTAGTCAAAGAAGATTAGTGGTACTATACCTTGATGCAGCGACCCTCCAGGAAATACTTGCAGATGTTTCTCCCGTTGTGTTCGACTGTGTGCTGATTGATAAACTCTTTGCTCATAATTGGCCGTTGACCATACTTTTTTCCTTCCTGTAACACACATAAAAATATGTAGCCTTAGTTTTGTCTTTATGCCAGACTATGTGTTAAGCTGAACAGTCAAAAGTTAAAACACTGCAAAGTTGTGATGCGAGGAGTAAGTACGATTAAAATCCAAGCAAGGTTCCCAACCCAAACATTTATAGACTCTCTAAGCTTTATCAAATTGAATTTGTTAAAATAAATTGTATTTGGAGAAATTAAGTTTACATTAACTATAGTATTAGTGTTGATCATGATTATACTGTATAAAGCTTAGTTAGCTCCGAAACTCAACAGACACACATTTAGCTCCGCTACACTGTGTGTCTGTTGAGTTGAGTCAAACAAATATGACTACAGAATTGTTTAATTTCAATTGATAGAATATTTTTGGTTTTATTCTGAAGATGAAACACCAGATAAAAGTGAAAATAAAGCGTTGTTCATATACAAATCAACATCCAAGCAACTAAAAATACAGCAATTTATTGTTACGTTACTATTAAGGGGTTTACAGAGCTATATACAATATATTGACTCACTGGGACCATGTCTTCCATGCCCTGGTCTCCTCCTCGTCCTCGTCCACGTCCTCCCCAGGGTTTGCCCTTCAGCTTCTTGTTCTTGAAGAGCATCCCACGTCCTCTCCCCGGCCCACTGCCTCGGCCCCTTCCTCTCTGCCCAACTGAAAATGATGAAAGAAGAAGTCATCAAACACAACAGCAACAAAAACAGTACATGTAGATACCACATAAATGATCTGATTTGAAAGTGTCTCATTCATACACTGCTGTTGTTTCATCCCCCTCATGCTTCCTCTCTTCATCTGGTCTTTGGATTGCCGTCCCCTTCCCCGACCCTGCGGACCTGAATCCTTTGATTGCGGGTACTCCGACATGTCATCTTCGTAATCATCCTCCTCTTCGTCGTAGTCATACTTGTCATCACTGTAGTCGCTGTATTTGTCGAAATCACTGCTCTTTGGAGGCGGGGACTTCTGGGAGTTACCATGGCCTCCCTTTGAATCCCGTCCATGCTGGAAAGTCAGTAGTTAAAGAGAATAAAGTCATTATAGCTTTATGAATATTTAGCATCAGCATGCCAGCGGTGGTGAACTCACCTGAGAGGACTGGCCATCTGGTCCCGGGGTCTTCCGGTTTTTGGGCCTTTCTGATCGGTCGTAGTCTGAGTCATAACTGTCGGAGCTGGAGCTGCTGGAAGGGGAGTGGTGCTGAGGAGAAGGGCGAGGGAACAAAGGAAAAACACATTAGTTTGAATTCATTCCTTTATTGCGATAAGATTTATTAAAGCGTCTTACTTTCTGTCTGTCACGCCTCCTCCTTTTGGACCTCCGCTTCTCTTTGGTCTTTTTGTATCTTTTCCTGGAGTGCCTGTGGGTCTTCTCTTCTTTCTCCTTAACTTTTTCCTTCTCTTTTTCTTTCTCTTTGTCTTCATTAACCTCAGCAACCTCTTTATTTTCCTCTTCAATCCCAATTCCTTCATCATCTATTTCTCCGTCTTCCAGTTCGCCATCCTCTCTGAAATGAGGAGAAAGGTATAAGTGTAAGGGTTTATAGACGGTGTTTTGTTATTATCAGACATTATTAAATCAATAAAAAACATCATGAGCAGAACTAGAATCACCTGCTGTAATCATTTAATAAGGATATGAAATAATACTAAGCCAGCCATAATGTATTTTCCCTTTATTTGGAACAACTAAATATTATGCTAGAGATTTTCCATTACGCCCTAAGCTTTCCTGTACTAAAACATCCCATCCATAATTCAAGGCTAAGTTTTGATTTCCTGTGAGCCAGTGTGTGTTGCTATTTCATGAAAGCCAAATTCATTTCAACCTCCGGCTAAAAGAAATACACGAAAGCCTTTTGATTTCTAAAAGCAAGGTTATTTAGTTGTTATACAATGACAGCCTGAAGTCAAAGATACACTTATTATGTTTTGTGTGTGGGCAAACAAATAAAAATGAATGAATAAGGTCCATTATTACTCTTGAGTAAAAGTATGCCAAACATTTTTATGTAATTTTAAAATAAGCTATCAGGCTGGAAGGCCTGAGCACTCCTCTATGACCTCTATAAATGCATACCAATCAAGAATGTAAGTATATAATAGAGCCATAGTCTATTAATCTTATGATCAGTATGATTATTTTGGAAGAACTTTGGGTTTGCTTTCTTTTACTTCGCTCCATCACCCATGACCCCTGTGTGTGACCCAGGTGCAAACTTCACACATGCTGCTTTTAATGTCTTTTAGACACGGATGGATCGGGTACTTTTAGTTGGTAATAACTCTAGCTTGGCAGTTAAAAGCAATGTTGTATTACACCTGTTTCAAATATAAAGATATGCCTGGAACAGCTGCATATAAATCATTCCAGTGTTATTATTATTTTCATATCATGTAATGTCAGCTGATATGAAAATACAAAGCCGCTAGAAGCATGAAACCAAAACACCCTGAAATGGGAAAAATGTCCACCAACTGATCCACGTCTGTTTTCACAGACACTAGCTACCTCTTTCTCTCACACCAGTGCAGATCATTATTCAAACTTTCCACCATATCCAAAGCCATCACATTACTGTACCTAACTTCACTTTTATTCCATAGCAGAAACCTCAAGATGCAATATGAAACAATTGTTGTATATGGGGGGGGAAATGTCATAAAAAGACATAGGAATATGTTTTATAATATAAATACTATGAGTAGATATTCAATGACTTTTCTATAATAACTTTAAATTCTATTTTTGCACAACATAAATCAACTCGTGTATTTTCACTGACTTAAAAAACAACTTTTAAGATTTTTCCCACATAAATGTACAATATCTCAAGGAGAGGGGGACCCCATGTCTAACCATGTAAGAGGAAACTGAAATGCACTGAGTGATGCATGTTATGTGTAAATCAGGGACAGGCAGCCCTGGACAGCTTGTATTCCAACCATGTATCACAACATCAGCTGTTCATGTTGCTTAGCTTCATAAGACAGTAAAATCCTCTGGTGAAACCTTTAGCTTGACACCATCAAACCCTAGGCCCTCTTTGTTCACATGGTCAGACAGCCCTCTGAGGACTAGAGACCAATCACAAGGACACAGGCATCAACCCTTTGTGAACCCTGCCTCAGCAGTACTGCCAGGTGCCCGCTAGAGGGAGCACAGCACTATGATGGGCGTGGCATTAACATAATTTGCATAGTCTCCTGCAGATGGCAACAATGAAGCTATGAATTCATTCCAGCACCAGAGCTACAAACACGATGAGGTCTGCTATCTTACATGGAAATGATGGTGAATGACTCTTAACAATGTGATGGGAAATCAATGTTATCTGGACAGCGTTATTCAACTGCACTAAGAGGCATGCAAAGATTTTTGAGGGGGGAAACCGTGGGCTCTAAACCCTGCAATTCATGGTTAAAAAAAAGAAAAGAAAACAGTAACACAAGCATGTCGACCCACAGCACTGAAACGCACAGATGAGCGTATTAAGAATTGCATAAGAATGTTACTCGACCTTTCATCCCCTGCAAGCTCAGAGTCTGTCATGTTTTTGTCAAGAACAGGGACTGGGGGACAGGAAACAAGGCTCACAGAAGCCATTGGAAAACGGATCTGCCTCCTTTCTCTCCGGCAGGCTACACGAGTGAATTAACTCAGTCACTCAAGGAGACGGTGTGTTGTGAGAGATGCTGGAAGATTTTCAGACTGGAAAAAACTCACGGTGTTTCATGTCTCGACAGAGACAATAAACAGACACTGTCCTCTTTCATATCAATGACGTTTTAACTCTGTGAGCACAGCTTGATACCCCGCTTTGCTAATGTCCCGTCGGTTGACAGCTGCCATGGTGAAATAGAGGAGACGGAGGGAGAAACAGACAGAAATGTAACCATGTTCGTTGATTTCAGCATCTTCATAGGCTTTCTCAACAGGGACATCATCTCAAAATGGCTTCTGAGGTCTGCAGCACATTCCTAGATCATGTATTCCTCCATGTATATATAGTCCTATCTGGATCTATCTAACCTGGTTACAGCCGATCCTTGTCAGCTATTGGTCAGGCATCGCCCGGGTAAAAAGAACAGCGATTCTTATTGGTTCAAATCAACGCCAGTCAATTTCAACATCTGCAACATGAAGTGTTTACGACGTCCATTGTCAATGTTTTATTAACGTGTATTGCGCAGTTATAATGACCCGAGAATAGGGTGTTTTTAAAGACAAAAACAGCTGAAACCATTTATCTTTATTCCTACCTACGGATTTATTTCCTTGTTTATTGTTTATTGTTTACGGACTCACGCGCGCGAATGAGGTCGACTTCACGCGCACGTGCAGTTCCTGTTATCGATCACCAGGTGTAGCTCTGACTCTACAGAGCAAACCCTAAAATAAGAGCTTGTACAATGGTAACATCAAACCAATAAACATTGTCTACGTCCGGTAGTTAGTTACATTTTCAGTCAATGGTCTCTCTCACAATGAGTGTTAGTATTGGCCTATAGCCTGCCCTACAGTCTAAAAAACACGGATATAGTTAACTGTTTGTCCTGTTTTAGATAGAGAATAGGTCATTTTAGATGTGTCTAACCGTCTTTGTCACTCAGAGCGCCTGCTTCGTCGTGTTATTCATCATAATATTGCAATGAATATCTTATTCGGAAGACATCCTGTCATGTGAGATTGTATGAAAAATGTAACTATTATTGATTTGTTACCCTTTGTGGCCAAGTAAACAAACAATTAAGGTCATAGGCTATCCCACTTGAGCTATAGCCTTCAGCCAACTCTACAGTGTCATTGACAGCAACAGAGAGATGTAAGGAGAAAATCGCACAATGTTTGGGAGTATCTCGGTGGGAGGGATTCCTTCTGCAGGCGTGCAGAGCTCAGAGGCTGAACTGTTCCAGAGCGCAGATAAAGAGAAGGGAGCGCATCTCTGTGTCAGACACCTGATGAGCATCCCCCAAACTCTGGAAAGCAGCCGGGGACAGAACCTCCCGAGAGATCACTGTTTTGGGGATTTTATCGAAGCTCTATCAAGTTTGGAAAACACCAGCAAAGGAGTATTACTTTTATAAAAGTAGGCTACAGTAATAAACTGGACTTTCAGAGATGGCACTCTCTTTTCGACGCAGGTGTTTGCTTTTGCTGTGTTTGACAGCTATCCAGGGTGGCCATGCTTCCGTTCAGGTAAGAGTTACTTTAGTGACAACTCTTTGTCCAAGAAGATCTGTCGTCAGGTCAAACTTGCTCAATAAAGTATGTTATCAAATCTTAAAATATGAGGTAACCACATTTGGGAAATATTTATTTGAGGATCACCTTAATATCTTAATCCTATTAATCTATAACAAGTGACACCAGCCACCATTTTATGTGTGTGTTGTACTGTCTTACACTTTATCCAGCTGTTATTGTGATTATGCGAGATTTTAAGATTTGCAATGTTGGTCACATGTGTTCCATTGGAGAAATGACTGGATCTGCTTTTCCAAAAAACTTCCTTTGTAGTATCCAGATGTGAGCTCTCTCATGTCCTGTCAGCTGGGGGCATTTCCCTTTTTGCCTGAGGCAGGTAAAAAGACAAAGCCTTGTCTATTCTGCACAGGTTCAACCGCTGTGCAAACTGAATTGTAATGTAATGAAGTTGTTATTGTCGAAGGTCCTCCAATTGCCGGTGCAGGAATTTAAGGTATGCTGCACAGAGAAATTGTTCCAATGAGCATGTGATTAATAAACCCTCCTGAAAGGATTAGAGGCACTTTCTCTGAGGAACTGTGTAATGGCTTGACAAGCTTTCTCGCTCAAGTAACTGCTAATGGCACCAATGCTATTTTGAGTCTGCCCATTCAACATTATCCAATGAACATGTGCCTTCCCACCATGCAAAATATACAGAGGAACAGCATTTTGGACTTAAGTCCCACTGACATCTGCCAGACAGCTTTGGTCCAGCTGTGTCTGCCACTACAGTTGTGATAGCAAGTGGAAAGGGCTGAGGGAGAACAGAAGAGAGATGGTGAGCTTAGATTATCTCACATGTGAGTGCAATTAGGTTTAATGGAAAAAAAGTGGAGTGAAAATGTAGTTTTATGTAAAAGAATCCCTGGTAAAATAAATGTATTATGCATTTTAATATCAATGTAAACTCTTTGTAACCCTAACCACCTTGTGTACACTGATACGGTGTTGCATTCAATTTCAATTTCAATTGCATCATACTCGACAGCTGCACATTAATGTTCATCCATAGCTCATGTTTTATATTCTATAATCATTAAACTGATGGGACCTTTATTCATGCACTTTATGTTGTTAGAAAGTAATTGAATTTTGAAATGTTTTGTTAATATAGTATTTTTAAAATAACTTCTGGTCATAGTGCTCATTCTTTGTCCGCAGACATGCATGGATAAGCACCAGGTGGTCGGGGTGCTCCGTCAGATGGAGAAGTTTCTGAAAGGCCAGGAGATGAGATTCACCGAGGGCCTCAGGATCATGAAGTCAAAGCTGGCGACACTTCAGAACTCGGTCTCCAAGTTACCTCAAGCGGACCAGACAGCCGGTGAGAACAACACTACCCTAATCACCCTAGTTATCATAATCATCATCATTTTTTATCTTTGAAGGCTTTTTTCTAAGCAGATAGTTTGACTTCTCAAAGTAGGATGCATGCACAACCATTACACTGAAGCAGCTAAACATCAAGCCATAATTTCCCATTGAAAGTAAAAAACACTGTACATAAAACAGATGATTTCAATTTGTTAGATCCGCCATTTTACAATAAAGTAGGTAACAAGGTAGAAATAGTTAAATATATAATTCTTGAACATTTGTCATATTGCTTAGTTAAATCAATACAAATAATGAGTGTTTTTGTATTCACAGAAGTAAAAAAAGAATGCTTGATGACTGTATCTTTTTACATATCATTTACCATTCTCTGCTTGTTTGACATAAATAATAATTTGAGAAATGTGTGTTGGAAAAGGAGGATGCCCTTCAATAATGGTGTTCTCTATGGAGTGCTCAACCCAAAATCTAATAATAATATTTCAAACAATGTGAAAACATACCAGATTTCCAAGTCAAGGAGGAAAAACAACTAACATTTCACATAGTGATGATGGCCAAATAAATAAGTGAAATGTGTGTTTTGTCCTCCTTGACTTGGAAATCTGGGATATGCTAACTTCTTAAATTTTTTTGGAATATGTTCTAGGCAGGAATACTTTGATTTATTTGAGGTATTTGGTAGGTAAAGAATGCCATTCAGATATAACTTTATGGTTAGTTACTGTATGAAATGTATTTAGTAAGACATAATTAAAACACATTCCGAATGCGTATGCTGTAAAATCACAATATCTGTTTTTTTTGGAAGTTAAGTACTTGGTCCTTTTACGGAATATCTTATGAATTTATCTTCTCAGACAGAGTTCACTGATCGAGCAGTCCTTTCATTTCATTTGCAATCCATGCTGTATAAAGTTTCACATGCATTATGACTGAGGTTTTGTTCAGTAATTCAGTGATTGATTACTCACTCAAAGGCAACAGAAGATTTATAAGTATCACATTTAAAACATTATGGGAACATTCAATCGTTTGAAGTTAACATGGCTTCTTATGGGATTATATATTCATCCAACAGTGCAAGGTCATCTCAGTTACATAGTTTTGGGTACTTGACAGGGGAAGTGGATTTGTGGAATTGTGTTGTTTGGCAGCAGACACTGAGGCCAATTTGTTAGTGATGGACCAGTTCAGTCCATAACTCTGGAGAGTACTTGGCCAGACAGGAGGAAGCTGATATTTTACATTTACACTAATAAAGGCTCAACAAAATAAAAAGACAAATGAGAAAATATGGCACTATCCATTTTATTTGCTCTGATCAGGAATAGAATCCCAAATCCTCATTTAAATTAAATATATTTTTGATTGAGATAAAGTCACAAATAGGAATCGGTAAAATAATATTAATTCTAATAAGCCTGAAACGTACACATATTCTTTTGTTATTGAGTAATCTGCAGATTGTTTTTCCCTGATAAATCTTTTTGGAAATCGCAGAAAACAGTGAAAAATGTTAGTCCCTGTTCCTCAAATTCCAAGATGATGGCTTTAAATGTCTTGTGCTTTCAGTCCAAAACCCAAACATATTTGAATATCCTTCACTACAGAGGAAAGAGAATTACCCTTTTTCCTGCCATTATTTAGGAAAATGTACTAGATTAATCTCTGAAACTCTAAATTTGATTACGATGTGGTACAAATAACGTTTTGGCAGCCTTCCCCTTCTTAATTCAGTACTTGTCAACATTTGTTGTGAGCCTTTTTTCCACTGCATATTTTTCCTTATATACAATACATATCAAAGACGTATCTCACACATTTATCTTATACAGCTGTGACAAAATGCTCAAACCTTAACACACAGATTTGTCAGGAAAAAACACAAGGGGCTTACATCCCCCTGCAAACACAAGCTGGACATAATGGAGGTTTGGCCATGCAAGATTGGCCTATTACACAGTTTCTAAACTTTACTGACAGTTGTTTTCTCTTGAGGTTAAAGGAATAGGAAACATACATTGGGATAAAGCACCCTACAATGTTACGTAATGTACTTATGTTCCATATTATACAAGCCTTACATTTTCCAGAGCATGCAAAATAGCATAACATTTGGCTGCTGGTGAAATTCTGACTCATAAAAATGGCCGTTGCTGTGCTGGTGGACTCTGAATGAGGCATTTTAATCGTCCTCTCCCATGAAGGCTGTGAAGTGCCCAGCGACACGTGTATATCCCCAGGCAGGGAATGCCAGAGGATGTTCAGGAAGCTTACTCCACATGTGACCGGCCTTCCTCTTGTGCTCTCTTTCTCTCTCCCACAGCTCCAACCACCTGCCCCTCTCTGGAAGCCCCTGCTCACGGAATAAAGTTCGGCTCAAAGTACTTTGTCGGACATGAGGTCCACTTCACTTGTTCCCAGGGATACCGTATTGTTGGCTCTGCTACGCGGGCCTGCCGGGATAACGGCACCTGGACGGGGATCAGTGCTATCTGTAAAGGTGAGCAAGACCCAGGAATTCCTCGCATATTACCCTGCCTTATTCTCCTTTTCCCCTGGTTTCTTTAAGCAAAATAGCATGTTTTCCTTAGACAAATACACATGAGAAAAACAGAGAAGGAAACAAACAAAGTGCCCCCAGCCCACACACAGCATGTATGGTAAAAATGTCTTCCCAGTTCAAATTTGAAAATAAAAAAAAGTAAGGTGTGAAGTTCTAATGTATAAAGTATATAATTTATGATTTCCATACTACTTCCCTAGCAAAGGGGGTAGGAAGCCCCCATATTTTTTCATATTTTGCTGGTTTCCCACATCACTATATAAGATATTTTCATTATGATTAATCTAACCATTGCCTCTGTGAAGGAGGAAGTTCATGTTTCCAGTTTTTTAGATTACACTATTTCCCAGCTATGCTCAAATCCACATTTTTAACCATGTGTGAGAGCAGTCTTACATTTGATTCCTACAAGGAATGCAGTCTCTCTTCGGTATATTTTCAGAAGCTTTTCACCCCAACAAGTTTCTTCACAAAATGTTTTTGGGCCACCACCAGCAATGTCTGTGCATTATTCACAGTGGGGCAGAAACCCCCACAATAGATTAGGACAACCTTTTCTCCGCAGTGTCTGAATGCCAGGCTGAAAGACACATCAGCCCAAAAGCCAAACTGAGCTCCTCAGACACACACACACACACACACACACACACACACACACACACACACACACACACACACACACACACACACACACACACACACACACACACACACACACACACACACACACACACACAGATAACAGGCAAAGAAAAGAGGCATTCTTTAGAGTGGCTGGAGCTCCTCGGTGTACTGAATGAAGCCCTCGTTAAAATGGCATTAAATGTCTCCGAACACAGAAAAACACCTGTACTGCATTCCACTGTGGGGTGCCTTTCCCTCCAGGTCTCTGCTCCTCATGAACAGCAGTGTTGGGGCTACTGTAAGATAAACCCTACCTCTCTTGCTCATGTTTCCCCCCGCTCTTTGACAGCGGTCCCACTGGACGGGGTTAGGTCCAGACATTATGCCCATACCATGGTCTGATAGCACAGAAGTATGCCAAGCATGCTATTGATAGCCTGTGCTGGTGGCATTCTTCCAGAAATCCCAAGTGGCGCACTCAGTTGAACATGTGCATACGTTTATTGACCTTCATGTTTAAAACAACACGAGAAGGCTCGACTCTGCACAGTATTATCCCTGTTCGTGTTTTTCAGCCCCGCATGATGGGTCTAAATTTAGTCATGCTTAAAAAAGCAGTATTGACCGAGTGTGAAAACTTTAAAGTTAGGAAGAATTTAAAAATATCTAGCAGAGTGAAGTGGGTCTTTTCATGTTATGGACATGTGGTGGCCCCTGAGGGAACCAAATACACATTAAAGGGATTGGTTGTCATCCAGTATACTGTGGCCTCAGAGAGCAGAGGCTGCTGAGTACAGAAACAAAGATCATAAGATGTGCTGTCGTTCCTACCTTTCCTACCTTCTGTTAATGTCAACACTTAGCATTTTGGACTACAGGTTTATCATCCTCTGGGCTTAGATGATTAATTAAACAATAGGCCACAGATAAGACTCTACATTGGTTGGTTAATGAGTGATCTATACTTTATACATACATAGATGTCCTGTGTGTTTTTAGTAGTTATAAGTATTTTACCCAGCTTCTAGCCATACCCAACATTTCTGTACTCCCTTTTACAAAAGCTTTAAACCAATGTGTTGGTTGTTAAGCAGCAGTGACTCGGGTATAACTCATGACACTGCTATGCACTCATCTTTAATATTATTTACAGTTGTGATTGAGTAGTTTTACCAGCAGGTAGCATGATTGCTGCACAGGAAGGTAGCTGAGTTAATATTGTGTGCTCTTTATCTTAAAAGTGTTGCATAGATTATATCCTGCAAAAAAGACATTGAAGACATATACATATACATATATATTATTGTTAAGTCTGACAGGTGTGTGTGTGTGTTAATAGATCTGATCGATGGTTACCCATTCTTTTTTTTCTGGCGGTCATTTTGTCATACAAAATAATAGATATCATTGTTCAGCTGTTCTTTTATGATTTTTATATTTAGTTTACTCTATTAATAACCCTCCTGTTGTGTTCCGGTCAAATCTGACCGATTTACTACTTTCATCACTCATAACTTTTGTGTTTTACATTTGGTTGCATCGAAGCTTTATGATAAAAATCTTCCCGGGGGAGCATGCCCCCGGACCCCCCTATATAAGGTCCACTCCCCACTTATAAAAATAGCACTTTACCCCTGCTTACACCTATATGCCGTGAGCTGATTATCGAGCCTTCATTGTAACAGTCGCGGGTGTACTGTGTGTGTGCGTGGGAGGTTTGTTGCAGTAGAACATTCCACTGTAGCGCCGGTACATTAATGGGAAACCCTACATGTTTGAGCACCCTCTATGAAACGTCAAGCTACCCCACAGCACCCCCAAAAGAAAATCTCTGGCGTTGACACTGGCCGCGGCACATGACGGTTTTGTGTGCCCTCCCATGAAAATCATATGCCTTCTCTGTAGATTTGTTCTGGCGCCGGGTCTGACACACACACACACACACACCAATTTGATGTGTTTCCCGCTCTTATGTGCCCATCCCCCCATGTGAACCACACCTGGCAGACTAAACAATGTATGATATATAATTTTATTTTTGCCTTGCTCTCATTGTACTCCGTGAGCACAATGAGTAGGCGACCGATTTGGCTGTTATCTGTCAGAGAGATTATTCTTTGTGAATTTACTGCAGTTTTTCATGTATAGCAGTGGTCTGATACATTGCTTACTGTTTGAAAGGGTGTTAAATAAAATGTGGTGATGATTCATGTTTTTTTTGTTAATATAAGAGCATTTAAAATAGGACCGGTCAAATTTGACCGGGAACACCAAAGTAAAGGGGGGGGGAAACGAACACAACAGGAGGTTTAATGAGTGTGAATGAATATGTATGAAACATGAGTAGAATTGCTATAAACCTTTACAACATTTTTTTATGGGAAGTTATTGAGAATGCTGTATTTCACAGCTGTTGATTTTGCAGAAAGAAAACCCCTCAAATCTAAAAAACAAGGCATTAATAACTTTATTCTCGTGTGTGATGAGTAAAACAGACTATAACCAACCAATTGCAACTTTGCAAAAGGCACTTTAATAGTCATCCCCATTAGATGTCATGAAGATAACTACAAATGTTCCACAAATGGAACAAATAAAAGGGCTTCACTGACTTACTGTGCCCATAATGACAGTACCAGTCTCTCATTCTTAAGTATCAGCCATCAAACTGGGTGGACACTCATTGCCACTTCATGGATGGAAGGTAGAAAGGAAAGGCTTACATGGCTTCTTTACTGTATGTGTTTCTTTTTTCTTTTTTTTATCTTTTCAGCTGAGGAAGTTCTGTCTGAGAAGGAACTCCAAAATTGCAACTGTTGTGCCTTTGCTCTGTTTGCATCAATTCGATGGAAAGGTTCAGAAGAAGCTGAGCACAGTGATCATTTTTTCTTCTACACCCACAGATATAAGTGAGTGTGAAAGTAATCCCTGCCAAAATGGAGGTACCTGCGTGGAAGGTGTTAACCAATACAAATGCACCTGCGCCCAGAACTGGAGTGGCTCTCACTGTCAGCACCAAACACAGACAGGTCGGTAACAATGTGTTCATCTCCAGATCATGTTTTAGCACAGGTATTCAACTTCCCTATTTCCCCCCTAATGCAGCACCACCTGAGTGGAGCGTCATGAACGATCCAGCATTCAGCCGGAGACCTCGCTGCGCCCAAGTGAACCAAGCCCAACACTGCAGCTGTGATGCAGGCTTCCACATGAGTGGCACCTCTGACAACAGTATCTGTCAGGGTGAGCCGTAATTACTTAATTGATCCCTGTAGGGAAATTCTCTTTTCGCAACTCCTCCTCACAGGGAAGCAAGGTCAGCTAAAGAGCAGTTCCCTCGAGCTGGTGCCCTGCTAAACAACACCTCAGCAGGGCACATAGCAGGCCAGTAGGCATTTTACTGGCGAAAAGATACTCCACTACTGATTAATACGGCTACAAATGAGAGTAATCTGTGGAGCCAGTCTGTGACAAACAAAATAATCCTCTCGGGTGTTCACAAGCTGATTAGCATCAATTTAGGTCACAGTTCAGTTTGCTTTTAAGATGTAATTGGTTGAGTAAGAGTTTGAAATGCAGCTGCCTGAAATGTGTTTATGTTCAATACGCTCTGAGGGCAAAACAAAGGGACCTAAATACTGACGACAACATGAGAAACAAAGTGTGTTGTAAACTGTACAATGTATGAGGTATATCATCATTTAAACCTTAAAGGTAGGGTAGGTAAGTTTGAGAAACCGGCTCGAGATACACTTTTTGTTATATTCCATGGAATGCTCTTAACATCCCGATAGCAATGAATATCTTAAGTGCTTTGACAAAAAATCCATAAAAAAATGTCATCTGTGGAAGCCGTAATACTGTAAAAAGTACGACCAATAATTTTAGCCGGCCCGGCTAAAATAACTGGATGGCCTACCTGCCTGTCAGCCTTCCATCTGTGCACAAACTTATCTCGTGCCCTCATTGGTCATGTGCGCGTTCGTGTGTGTTGGAGGAGGGGCTCTATAAGGAAGTGGCAGATTTTCTCCGGTTGTGCATTTTCAAATTCTAGCGATCTCGAGCCGGTTTCTCAAACTTACCTACCCTACCTTTAAAGGTCACCTATTATAGGAAAAAAGATTCTCTCACTTTTTGTCCTGATCCATTTATATAAAAACCAACCAAGGTAACCCCCTCCCCCACCTTATCTGAATCTCCTCCTAGAGCACCATTGTGTTTTTTTTAACCAAATATCTCGCAGAGGGGCGTGGGGAGTGGCTCCTTATTTTCATCTAAAAGACACAGAATCAGCACTTTTGAAACAGGGCTGAAACAGAGGGATTTATGGGATGCTGCAATGCATGATCTGTTTGGTATTTCGAGCCAAAGACTTCAGAGAAAAGTTTTGTATATATCTGAGAACAATAATATATTGATGAAAAACAGTATAATAGGGGACCTTTAAACTCTGCAACCTCTTAGTTGGTCTCATGTGCACTTTGGCCTGGTCATGTGATGCATTTTTAAGTTATGCATTTCTTTGTCTGTTTCCTGACAGATGTAAACGAATGCGAAGTGTACCGGTTGGACCAAGGAGGGAAGCTGTGCGTCCACGAGTGTGTGAATGTCCCGGGCTCTTACCGCTGCTCCTGCCCCAGCGGCTACAAGTTGCTTGCAGACAGGCGGAGCTGTGAGGGTGAGTGACAAGAGGGAACAGAGGACAAAGGCTCATTCACAGAGCGCTGGCTGCAGATCTGCCTGGGTATGTAGCTCCAGAGAGGAATACCTGTGTCTGAGACGAGGAGCTGCAGAGCTTTGAGTTCCTGCAGAGGAGAAGTGTCTGTTGGCCCAAAAACCCCGTTACCACTTTCATTTGCACCCCTGAAGCTCGCAAAGCTTGCCAGTGGAATAAATGACCTCACCGTTTCCCAGAAGAAAGGGATCTTTAGGACATGAGGCGTTTGGGGGAGACTAAACTAAAAAACCAAATAAACAATCGTAGCACAGCACCCCCCAGCTCAGACTGTGGTAACCAGGAAGCAGAGCGTCAGTCTGGCAAGCCTCTCTCCCCGCTTCTCCTTCTTACACGCCTCTGCTGTTTTTTCTTCCAGATGTGGACGAGTGTTTGAGCCAGCAGCACAACTGCAGCCGAGGGACAACTTGTATCAACATGGGGGGAGGCTTTCACTGTGTCAACCCAGAGTGTCCCCGTTCTCATGGCAACATCAGCTACGTCAAGACATCTCCCTTGTAAGTGGATACACCCCAGTGTTTCTTTGTCATTATTTTATACAAGGGAAAAGCTATATAAAAAAATCTTCCATGTGTGAGCAGAAAATTGTCACCAAGTTTAAATGTACCTTTTGCGTAGTAAATTAGATGCTGTCAGAAACGTATGGGCTCCTGGAGGACATTTTGACCCCATTTTGGGATCTTTGTTGTGTTCAGGGTCATGGTCAGTGATCCATGACAGTGAAGTTGAGATACATGTATCAACGCACACAGCCTCAGAGTTCTCCAGATGAACCATGAAAAGGGAAATTCATGTTTTAGACAACTTGGGACTTAGTTTTGGCTGTCATTGATATTGGAAGAAATAACATAAAGCTCACCATGGTAACCTCTGAGTTCTGGCAATGCAGCCATTTCACTGCCAAGTTAACCTTTTTTTCCTGAGAGAAATTGAGGGCTGCCTATGAAACCATCACTAAAACAGTTTTGAGCATTCATCACAGTTTACAAACCTACTTCCTTTTTTGTAATTTGCCTTAGTTGTTACAGTATTTCCATGCAGTGAAATCTCACTTTCAGATTTACTATCAAAAACTGTGCTTTAGATATTAGGGCTAATCTGTTGTAGTCTGTAGGTCTGACTTTGTTGTAGTGATGCCTCTAGACTTAATTCCAGTAATAAATTATATCAATAAAACACAAGAGTTATAGCCCTACCACAGTGAAGTAAATCATTTCTGACAGCCCAACTTCCCTAGATACAATTTTTTCCCTCTTAATACCCATGTACAATGTCTGTGTCCTGGCCAAATGTTAGGAGACATTACAACATCCCTCTTCCTATTTGCCAATCATCAGCAAGCTGCCTCATTTAAGAGTATGAAACAAAACTCTGTCTGCTTCTACTGAACCATCAACGTGGTGAAACACCGCTCCACTGCCAGTCAAAGGAATGGATAAATGGGACACAACAAGGGGAGAAGGCAACATGGAGTAAGACAGTAGCTGTGTCCCCATTTCAACATAATTATGCTTTGCAGGTTTTTTAAGAGTTTGGAAGTACTGCCCTAAAGAAAAAAATCACAGCCTGCTATGATCTATGATGACTTTAGGGCACATGAGCTCATATGTACTGTATGTAGGTGTGTCACTCTTCTCCAGTCTCAAAGAAACCGCTATGAACACTTTCCCACAGGGATGGATTAATTATATAATCATTTTCTCAGTGTCAAAATGTGCATGACAACCGGCAAACACACAGAGAGTGGAACATTTGTACCACTTTGTCCTGTAATGCCCCCTGCTTAATACTGGCTGTGTTTCTGTCCTGCAGTCAGTGTGAGAGAAACCCCTGCCCCATGGACAGCCGCTCCTGCCACCTGGCTCCTAAGACCGTGTCCTTCCACTACCTGTCTCTGAGCTCCAACCTGCAGACTCCTGCAACTCTTTTCCGTATGGCGACCGCCTCCGCCCCAGGTCGCACCGGGCCCGACAGCTTGCGTTTCGGCATAGTGGGCGGAAACTCCAGAGGTATCTTTGCCATGCAGCGTTCAGACAGGCAGACCGGGGAGCTGATCCTGGTCCAGCAGCTGCGAGGGCCGCAGGAGATCAGCATAGACGTGGACATGTCTGAGTACAGCGACCGCACCTTTCAGGCCAAGCATGTGGCTAAGGTTAACATTCTGGTTTCACCTTACAACTTCTGAGAGAGAGCTGGAGACGGAGGAAGACGAGACGGCGAGGTGAAGAAGAACACGGAGCAGTGTAATGAGAACTGAGTTTCCTGGTACTGTTTCTTTATCCCCTATCAGTAATTCAATTGTCTGAGTAGCCAATTGCAGGACAACACTTGTTCAGTGGCCAAATACCACAATAGTGAGAGTGGCAGGTACGGAGGCCCATGTGGTTATGACTTAAGAACAGGTGAAAGAGGCGTTGCCAATGTAATCTTTCTACGTTCATTTTTCTATGTTTTACTTTTTTCCAATACTCACCTGGCAACAAGAGGCTGAAATGCACCACTACCCTACGTTTGGTAAAATTACCTTTGTGTCTTATCAGTTTAAAACACATATTATTGTTTCTTATGTTTGGAGTTTGTGGATACATTTTAAACTCTCTCTAGAATACTTAATTGTTTTAAGTCCAATTTGGAACAAGTTTTGCAGATCAGACTCTTGTGGCCAGAAAATAAGTATTACAACACTTTCACCTGCCAACACTTATTTCACCTGTTGCACAGAGGAAAAACACTGTAAAAACTTGAAACCTTACCAAGTATATTGGTCTTATTTCTAGTCATATAATCTGTGTCTGTGTTTTTACACCTGATATAAGACATAATAACTTAAGAAGTAACTATGCAGTGAGATACAGGGTCTTGTTCTTAGACAATGCATCTTAAGTATCTTTTTAAGTCAAAGACTCTTTTTAAGTCAAAAACTTATTTTCAGCTGTATCTCAGATTACGTTTTTTTGACATGTCACAAGGTTTTTAAGATGCTGTGGTATTTGTGAAAGATGGATCACCTTCTTTCAAGAAATATATATTACTTGATTTTAGGAAACACATTTTTGTTGGAACATCACCAACTTAACATCAGAAAACAGAAAACTGAAATGCATTTCCGGCTCATTTTTTTACACATAATTTCCTGATTCTGGTAAAAATACGTTTTCCCAGCTAATTACAAGATCTTATTTATCTAAGTATCCCATCTTAATTCAAGAAATCTTACCAAGCAAATGTTTACTTGTTCTATTGGCAGATTTGTTTACTTATTACAAGCGAAAACACCTTGTTTTCATAATTGTTTTTACTTGATTCAGGAGCAGCGTTCTCCAGTGTAGATACTTTGTTCACCTCTTCTTAAGTCATTACCACCAACATTACTTTTTCTTACTTGCCTCTCAGGGCTTCCTTAGACAAGCTAATATTTAACAGTTATATTAGGAATAACAATATACGGCAGAACAGATCATAGATGCATCTTTGAGGAGTGTCAGTAAGAGCTTTGACTGATGGCGTTTGTCTGAGTGTGTTTGAATGGATGAAAACTAGCTAATCAGAAGCATAATGAATGGGTTGGGAGGGATGGAAGTATGTTTTTTGAGATTGCTGTTGCTTTATGTTGGTATTTTTTGAATGTCTATCAAAGATCATGTCTGTGTAGCTCAGGGTCTGGCCCCGGGGCTGATGCACTGCCCTCGCTTTGTTAATGATAAATCCGTATGAGACATTAGTGCTCCTGAGGCTCTAATTTATTGGAAATATTATTGGTTTTTACATTGTGACATACTGTACGCCACATGTTTATCTTCCATCGTATACTGTATATTTGTTTTGTTTTTGTACTAGCCTTTCTTGTTTAAGGTATCATCCATTATACTGAGAGTGTTTCTTTTAAAACAGTAGATCCAATACTGTAGCTGGGCATATTTTCTGTATTACTCATTTTCTGTATGTAACCCAGAAATCATTATATTCAAAATCACAGATGATTTGGCAAGCTTGGCAAATGCACTACACAATTTATGTGGAATTTTAATTGTCTCTGCATAACTGAAATAAAGTCAGTCTAACATTTCAGTTTTTGTTAGATCTACCTCACTTGACAGTGAACAGCATGCTATTAAATGTCCTTGCGGCAGTGCTTGTTTTCATTCTTCATCCATTATGAGTGAATTTTAACAAGCGAAATTCAAACCGACTCATAGTTGATGAATGAACGCTGGATGGCTATAAAAAAACGTTCTTGACTGAATGGATGAAAGGTTGAAGAGGAAGAATGTGTGTTTTTATAAAATAATCCTTGTGGCAGAAGTTCACAGACAATCCACGTCAAAGCTGCATTTCTCTAGAAAAGGAGTTTCACAATATTCCGATTTAACTTTTATACAAGGAGCAGTAACTGTTGTACTTGGGAAACATATCTCAGTGTGTCTACTTGTTAGAGAAAGAAGAGACTAATGTTCACCACATGTGTTCTCTTAACTCTGTCCTTCTCTCACGTCTCCATCCAGGGTTTCAAAATTGCAATAAAAGGGGCCAGAAGAGCTGCATGCTTCCAGGAGGGAGTGGATGGTAAGAATCAAAACACATGCCTCAACGGTACACACTGATCTGAGAATGACAACGTGCATTAGTGGCAGGCGTAATTTCCTTCAGTAACTAGAACAGGAGGGCTCACATTGCAGCCTTTGTTTCAGGCTGTTTGATGTTCACATGTTTCATCCATTCGGAGGCGGAAGGATATATTACTGCCAGAGACAACTGGAGAGTCCTGAGCTACATAACACAAGCCATTTGCTGGAGAGTGATATACAAATATACAGTCATGTCTGAAAGGCAAAGGGTGGAAACTTTAGTAACTTTATTTCTCTGTAGAGGCTTCTTCTTTAGTTGAGTGCACACTCAAAATAACAGAAACACACATAGAGTAGATTTACACAAAGATACAGAGGCCTGCAGTAAATACCAATTGTGATTAAGCTTATATTATCTTCTTTGTTGAATGAATTTCTCTGATCCATCTGTTACCAAGTGTCCTGCCTTGGTAATTGTCAATGCTAAGATGCTTTTTGAAATTGGCATACATTTCAAATCACAAAACCACACAACATTTTGAAGGGAAACAGCAGTGAATCAATGGATTCACATCAAAACAGAAAAAGGTGTGTGTTGCTGGTGTGTTAGTCCAGAATGAAAGGCACTGTAGAGGAATTTGCTGTACTTTTTTTTATTTCATCCCGGAGAGGGGAGAGGTCGCCTGTGGATCATCTTTCATGTGGGATAAATGTTTGGAAAAAATCCAGAAATGTGTGAGGGTACTGTATAGCAAAGCAGAATGAATGTCCTTTATAATGTTTCTGACTTTCAAGCTGCCTATAACCTGACATTACAGGCCATACATTAATGACACTCGTTGTTTTCATTTTTGAGACAAATAACAAGAAGAGACACAAACGCCGGGTTGCAAAGAAAGCTGTTTCAGAATGAATGGATTCCTGTAGCAGGTTGCTCAGATGGACTTCTCTCTGGCTCAGAGGCCCACAGGGCTTTTTCTCAAAACAAGGCCATGTTTTCCTGTTTGTCTCCACAAAGAGATCATGGTGGTTTTATTGGGGATTTCACAATTGTATTGTTGCAGTTCAGGTATTTTTGAGCCAAATACAACAGCAGAGGCCAACGGCAGGGTCTTTTTCTTGAATGGAACAGGGTAAAAACAAGTCCAACACCTGGGAGTGCATTTTTCCATGTTGGATAAAAGTGCATCTTTTAACTGCCATTTTAACTTAACCCCATAAAAACATTGTGCTTTACATTAATGCACATCAGGCGAATCATGTTTTTGTTAATACTGTAAAACCTGCACAACGCTTTTAACATGTTGCACATTGCTGCTCCACACTACAGCTTTTTAAATCTGCACAGCTCTCCACATAGAATATAGTATGTCATATTTTATTTTACTGTACTCAGTTTCTCACGTATTTATATTTTGTGTAAATATTGTCTTAATTTTAAGTCTTTAAAATAGCTTTTAAAATAGTCCTATTTTTGCTCCTTTCTTCTGTGTCTTCGTATGCACCATTTACACCAAAGCAGGTTCCATTATGTGTAAACCTACTTTGCAATAAAACCGATTCTGATTTTGAAAACATTTGAGAGGTTTAACCGGTTTGGTATAAAATAACTTGCAATGTCATTAAGTCTGATACATTGGGCGGTTTGTGGATGTTATTCTGTTTCAGCACTCTGGCTCACAGGTTTTTTTGGGCTAATGGCTTGAGACTCAGGGTAATTTTAGGAACTTGGTTTTATTCAAAATGTACTCTCAGTATTTCAGTGTCATTCATCATCATTTACCTCAAAAAAAACCTTTCATTCAACAGATTGTTCTCCAGTTCCTCTCCTGAACTCCTGAATCTTGTACTCACAAGACAGACAGAAGAAACATATTTGAAATGACGCAGCAAAATCACGGCCATGGTAAAATATGTATGTTTTATTTGCCAAATTAATACTGAAAAATCAAAGACCAGGAAACAAACGCGCTCCTGCGTTTGATTATTTATTCTGATCATACACACTTCCTGAGAAGGAAGAGAGGAGAAAACTGCTGGTATGAAAGGTTTTTCATGACACCCATAAAAAAAGAACAGGCATATTATCCAGACACCACTTCACCTGTGGAATTGTGGAATTATGGAATAACAGGAATCAGCCAAAACCCATCTGTACAAATAATCGAGGTCCACTGCAGGTGTCTGCAGTTTTATATAACAGAAGGACAGCGTGCCATCATAAGCACAATTACTCCAGGTTTCCATCCAAAAAAACAAAAAACAGAACAGTGACATTATAAACTTAAGTGATCAGCTTGTGCTTATGCTAACCACATAACTTATGTAATGTGTCATAATAAGGAATGGCCTAGACAGAAACTTCTTGCTGTTATATTTACTTAAGACAACAGACATTAAGACTACAACAGTGTTCCAAAACTACACCGACGAAAACACTGGGGCAGCCATTTTCAGAAATTATAAGCCTCCTTTGACAGAAAATAAATGTTATTACGGTGCTTTTGAAACCACCACATTTTCATATCAGCTAATAAATCAAACAAGCTGCAGTTAGAAAAGGAAGCACACATTGTAAAACACACTTTGGAGTAAACATAGGCACAGACACTCTTTAACAACTTATAAGTACACTTAGAACACAAATAAATAATGAAATGCTTTAACTCCATGTTGACATACATACAGTATATTGCTCCTTTTTCTCAGAATACACAAACCTCCCCGCCCAAACACGTAGGGTCATCAAAACCTGATTACACCCCCCAATTATACACTACTGAACCCAGTTACATTTCAATTGTACAAATCACTAGTTTGTGCTTCTTCCTCGCCCCCCGATCACACACCAATACTCAGTATGTCTGGAGAATTAAACACTTTCACACACATTATTCTCAATTACCTGAACAGATAGGCCTCATACAAGAACTACATTTACTCACAGCTGTGATCTTCAAAGTGCATAAAAGCAAATGATCTACTCAAAGTCAATGTGTTTGAATTATTCATTTTAAAGTTGGCAAAGAAAAAAATAAAATAAAAATGTGTTTCACATGAAAATGAATGTTTGAAATGGATGAATATACAAATGGAAGATAAATCCTCTATCTCTCCTCTGGCTGCAAACACAGGTAAAATAAATAGTCCTTGGTTCAATTACTGAAAAAAGAAAAAAGAAAAGGGCTTTTAATTATTTTCCCATAATAAATAAGCATCTTATCGAATTTCAGCAGACCGATAACATCTAGATTCCCCGCAAAAAGACACTTAACGTATAATTGAGACTATGTTCATGCATGAGGCCCACTATTACTCATTCTCTGATCAAATAAATCCACATGAACATAAAAGAAATAAATACAGCACTTATAAAAAGAAAATGTTCTCTTTGGAAAGAAATGCTCTAAACTGATAATAATAAGGAAAATGGTGAACCTTTTGGTCAGTGAAAAGACAAGTTTTCTCTGGAAGAGTCCTTTGCTCTTGAGAAGTTGAGGAAATAAGCAGAGCTCCCTCTACACTGTGGTCTGCACCACCCCGCGAAGGAGAAGCCTTACTGGAAGATCCCCTGAAAAACTAAATGGCACTCCACCACCACCTGCCTGGAAATCCTGGAGAACCCCCCGCTGCAGAGCGAGGGACGGCCGACTGTCTCCCTCCGTGTCTGGAAAGGATTCGCCTCACTCCAGCTTTGACATCTCATATCTGGTCGTCATGATTTCCTGCAAAAATAATCAGCAAAGAGGAACTTCCTTTATAGTCCAGACTATTTGACATTTCATTTTTAGACAGTGATTCCCAGGAAACCAGTGTTTTATACTTCAGAAGCAACATACTGTTACCACCTCACATCTCCTCAGTTACTGTGGCTACGCCTGTCATGGTTTCCATCCTGGCAGAGCTAACGCAATTCACAATAACAGTGGCAGCAGTACCACCTGGGGTTATAAGGAACTTTTTAAACAATGGGTCCCTAATTTCAGACAGAGCTATGTTGCGTAAGATTGACCTTGGAAGTCCCAAATTGGAGCTGGGAATGATACTGGGATAGTCAGCAGATTTTAGCAGCTGTAGATATCTACTTGTACTCCTGACCACATCCCACTGTGATGTAGTTTGGATCTTTAGGGTTTGAATGCTATGATACATCACAAGCAGTGGAAGAGGATGTTGTCACGACCAAATACCAGAACAAGCCGCACTGTTAGAGCAGTTATACTTATTAGTTACGTATTGGTCTAATTATACCGTCACGCACATTATTTGCGATCCAAAGAGCGACAGGTTTCTGTTGCTGAGCAATAATTGGACAATCCCTGCTCAAAGGAGGGATTTAGTGAACAGTCAGGTAATAAGTGCTTGATTTCAATGAAGGTATGAACAAAATATATGCCTAAAACTCAGAGAAAGAGTCATGAAGTCAGTCCTCATATAGTCACCAACACAGTAAGTCCAAAATAAGTCTAACATATTGAGCACATCTCTCTCCCATACTGTTTGATACTCCTCTCCACGTCTTTAGACCAGATGTCTCTGGTTAAAGTAATAAGGTGTGCGGGTCCTGTTATTATAAATATTTATAGATTCTAAAGTTATTCCTACCTCATCTGAGTCGAGCAGGATTGGTAGAGCTCTGCAGTAACAAACAGGAACAAAGAGAGACTGTTAGAATCACATGTATGAAAAGACTTTGGCAGATGAATGAATAGAAATGTGAACGGATGCTTACACATCAGCAAGAGAGCTAGGAATGTTATCCTCCACCCACTTCAAGTCTTCCTCCTGGACAAGTGGAAAAAGGGAGTGAAAAGAAGCAAACACTGCCATCTGCTGGTACATGTGAAGAGTTCTACAGCCGCATTTCCTAAACTTGGAAAGCTGCTCTCATCAGAAATGTTTAATATTCAATTAACCACAGTTATTTAAACTATATATTTCAAAAGTGTGCCGTTGTGGTACTGACTGTGTTTGCTTCCGCAGGCTTCACTGTGCCATTCGTCTCCGTTTTAGATCTCAACTTTATGCCCTCAGCTGTGAAGACAAAACACATAGGAAATATTAAATATATGTACATCACAATAATATTGGACACTGTAAATGTTTCAGGTGTTCTGGGTAACACTCCCATGATGTCAACGTACCAATGTTTGTAGAGGCGACAAACTCTTCTATCTCCTCGTCATCAGAGTCATCCATGAGAGGTGTGAAAGCGTACCTGTGGATGTTGAAGTGATTAATAATACACATTGGATCAGGTCTCCCTTGAAAAAGAGATCAATGATCTCAATGGGATACACCTGGATAAATAAAGGTTTGAAATGAAACATTAAAAAGTGTCCAATTCTGCACATGTTCATAATTTCAACAGTCCTAATGTGTTACTCACCTTTGGTTGTTTGCAGAGGGTCTCCATAAAAACATTATGACCAGCAGGATGACGGAGAACAAGAACCTCCAGAAAGCATCCTCCACCCACAGTTCAATCCAATCCTTCACACAAAAATAAGTCAAATTAAATATATAATGTAACTGTATTGTTGTTAATGCTGATGGAAATGCAGATACTCACAGACTGGCAATCTGCAAGCCGGAACTTCTTTGCTATCCAACCCATGAAGATGACGGAAGCTGAGAAAGAAATGTTTGAGACACGGATGTCAGTCTGTTTTCTGGATACTCCATTATGACTTCAGTTTGAACAGGTTTTATATGGATAGTAGAATTTCTTGAGTAATTCACTTACCAATGACGGCAAATATTAGAGTGTTTGTAAAGTGCCTGTAGAGAGATAACTTGACGGGGTTTCTCCTCAGCTTCAGAGTCTTGATGGTTTGTGCCAGGCTGACAAAGATGTTAGTGGCAGTCAAGGAAACATGGGGCGACATTACATGGCAACCATTTTACAAACAAATCTATGTATGAGACTTTAACCTCAATATACTATTATAAACAAACTCTTTCCCCCAGGGCCTGAGTCAGATTTAAATATATAAAATAAGATAATGCAAAGTAGTCCCTTGCCAACCGTAACTAAGCTAATTAATGTGAAATGACAAAGCTGACTCCAGATAAAATCCAGATTTTCTCCAGGACTACAGTGTCAGTTTATAACACGTTTTGAATTTAAACAAAACGACTTATGTTAGGTTGAGTAAAAGATTATGGTTTGGCATGAAATAAATCTGTTCAGAAAAATTATACGTTAAAATAAGTAATTGTTGACTTTTCTGTGACAAAGGACAAGAAGAGAAGTCTCCTGGGAGAAAATGACTGTGTTTGTTAGACTCATCTATTCAACTTAAGCTCCTCCATACTCGTATTAGAATTGTATTTGTTATACGTAATAAAATCTTGGAGACATTTTCTTCAAAAAGCAAAGTTTTTTTGTCTCAAACATCTTTTGTAGCAGACGAGGGCTAAAATGAATATGGTGAATTAGAAACAGACTTGATTTCTTTAACTATTAACAATGACAAATTCTTTACATTTATATAATAACTTTCAATTAAATACAGTATATTGCAACTGAACTTTTATCCAAATTGCCAAACCTAGTGGCCCCCCATATTTAATGATGTTCACACAGGAACACCGGTAAAGGTGGCGGGTGCTCATGCAAATCAATTATCTTCTCCCAATTAAGACCGAGAAAGTCCAGAAATGGAAGAACAGCAAAATACCATTGACTGTGCAAGAAAAGAAGCAGTGAGAATGTAAGATTTGAAGAGCAGTTAAATTGGACAAAAAAAATAGTCGTTATCAATTTCAGTGAATAAATGAATGATGATATATTAATGCATGTTGTACTGAAAGTAGGGTGCCTAATAATCTGGGAAAGGGAGAAGCAAATGAACATCTCCTGGACTAACGTGGGCTCATGTGAGGGAGGGGGGGAGCAGGGGGGAACCACACAGGGAAAAGGTTGTGGGGGCACAAAAGGATATCCACCAGCATAGAGAGGAATCAAGCAGAGCCAGGGGAATGTCGGCCAGCAGGGCCAAGTCAGAGTCTTTCGCCTGGAAGGGAGGATAGAGCAGCACCAGGAGGCAAAGGAAGAGGAGAGAGATCATAGCCAGTGAAATAAAGAACCATTTACCAAAGTGCAGAGAAGAAAACACCAAAAACTCCCACCAAGACAAGAAAACTTCAATATGTCAACATGAAGGTACAATAACTATTGATCAATGTTGCTGCTGAGCTTTACACTGGAAGGATATGAACCAGATGTTGCAGGAGTCAAGCACAGCCAGAACTATTTCTGTAATAAGAGTGGTGCCATTGTCTCGTCCCTTGATTTTTGGCCCCCCCAAAGAAATACAAAGATTGTGATGTCAGTTTTACTTCAAAATACAACTTTACAACAAACCACAGAGCTTTAATAACTCCTTGTTCATTCTTAAGACATGTTATCATTAGGTTATTATCAATTGAGCAGCAGTGAAACTATCAGGCTGCTCATTGATCATCAGACACTTATGTATAAATCATAAAAAAAACGTTTTGTTATTTGCCAACTAACAATAGCTAAAGGGGATGTACGACAATGCAAGGTCGATTTTTTTAAATAGTTCTAAACTAAAACATCAATCACTGTCAAACCGTCATAATCTCCATTCATAGTACACCCCTTTGGTTGAAGCTTCTCCTATTTCAGGATGTGTTTGATTTCTTCTGATACAAATTGTTTTAAATATTATGTTTTTGTTTTTTTTTACCACTGGGTTCAGACTAAATAAGCTAATTATGTTTAATAATCACAACTCACCCCAGTTATCCTCAGAACACCTTCAATGCTAGCAAAGGCAAAGTAGAGAACGCCAAGCCCCACGACTCTGTGCATCACCTGCCCCAGACGAGGCCTGAAAGGAGACAAACATTAAATAAAAAAAGTGGTTTTGTTTGTACAATAATTGTAGTTTTACAAGTAGGTGTGTGTTCAAATAAGTATTGACGTACTTTACGATGCCATAGCCCAGGCTGACAATGATGACGAGTAATCGAGCCAGAGTCCTTTTGAGAGCAGAGACCAGCTCGGCAAAGATCAACAAGCCTGGAGCTGAAGGGGGGAAATAAACATTTAGAAAAACTGAAAATATTAATAACTGACATGAAAAGGGAAATGGTGATCTGGAGACACTCACAAGCTGAGCCGACAGTGTTGGTGTTTTCATATTCTGCACAGAAGACAGCCTTCTCCACCATCCCCAGAAATATGACCCCTGCTATCCAGAACTGGATCCTCAGCAGATCCTTCCAGTAGCACGCGGCCCAGATGAACCAGAGCAGGGCGTACAGGATGTACACTATGCACATCACCATGTAGAACTACAACACACAGGGAGGGATTAGTACACACACGTGGGAGCAGTTATTACAAAATACAGAAACATATATAATGTTCATTCAAAAACATCTTGGTTTTTTGTGTACTATTAGGACTTTTCACTTGTCTTAAAACAGAAATTGATAAGGTTTGGGGTCAATTAATATGTAGTATGTGAAACATAATTCACTGATATTAAGTGAATTCAAAAACTGTACATTTGGGGGGGTTTATGTGAACTTTCCCTTTGAAGTGTAAGCCAAATATTTGGTCGTGCTATTACTTATATGCACGTACCCAAAACATTTAAATACTATCCTCCATTAAGCCAGGAAAGCATCATGGGCACATTCAATAAATGTACATATATCATATTATTAAATCATCTACTCACAATCATTAGAGGCCATTCTGTGATCGAAATGTAGCCACGGCTGCTTTTCATCACCACACTAACTGGAAAAGAAATTCAGCCATTAGAATATTGAAATATGATTCCCAACACATTCACATTATTATTTGTTCTGGTGGAGACGGCAGTGTTGGCGAAAAACAGCTTTGCGTTTATGAGTCAGCTTCTTATTAGGGAAGTATATCTGCACACTCATGCACCACAAACCACTTCTTGCTTTTTACTGCATTTCCAGGGCAAAGTTCAAATAAGGGCGTTGAAGTTATTCTTTGTCTCTCCTAATGTATTGGTGTGTTTGAAATAAACTCACCTGTTAAATTCCAGTTAGCCTCCGGTTTACTAGACTCAAACTTAACCACAAGCAGGTAAGGCCCGTCCTTCCACGTGGTTGCTATGACGTTGTCGTTGATATTAACGCTGCCGTTCTTAGCCATGCTGCTGCTGTCATACTCCTCAGTAATCCATGTTTCATCCTGCAGTATGACAAAAGTAATCCAGTGTTCGTTAATACTATGTATGTACAAACCAACCCTTCTCTTGCGTTTCGGGTCAAAAGTGACCGAGTGACTTTGTTTTTGATCATAAATATTGTGTTTTTCATCCAATTGCCTCAAGACCTTATGTTATCCTCCACACTAGGCCTCTGAACATATACAATTGATGATCACCACTAGCATTGATTTTTTTAGTGATTTATTCAACAGTGAAACACCCATGATGTTTTCGGTCAGAATTGACCGCCATAGAAAATGAACGGGTATGAGTGTATTGTGTTCGTACACACACACACACACACACACACACAACACACACACACACACACACAACACACACAACACACACACACACACACACACACACACACACACACACACACACACACACACACACACACACACACACACACACACACACACACACACACACCACACACACACACACACACACCACACACACACACACACACACACACACACACACACACACACACACACACACACACACACACACACACACACTTTGAACCAGATGAAGAGGAGATTGAACCAGACATAGAGGAACGATGTCTCAGAAATGGAAGACTATGAGCGATCCAGACTATGAGCCTGACCAACAGTCAACAGACCAGGAAGAGGCCCCTGAGGGAGAGGCCCCTGAGGGAGAGGAGCCCTGAATATTTATTTATTTATTTCTCTAAATGTTCATTGAGGAAAACAGTATCAGTGTCTTATTTTATATTCATCACAGTGAATGCAGTGAATGCTGAACTTGATGGGCCCACAGGTGGGTCCGGACCATACACTGTAGTTGAAAGTACACAATGAAACACTGACTTGCTTGTATCAAATCAATACATCCCATACATCATTGGAACGGGGAGAATCTCATCTACAACACCAACTAAAGCATTTCCATCTCCAGTAAACACAGCCTACATGGCAAGCATTTTTATAATGTACAGTAAGCACTATCTTTGAACTTACTGCTCAAAATTATAACATGAAATTCACCCCTGGTGTCATTCTGGATAAGGGGTTCCAGAGATATCACTGTGCAAAACACACCGGCCAATTTTGACCGAAAATAGTATGGGAAGGGGGGTATGACCTCATAAACACTTAATTAGTCAAATAAACACTGAAAACTGGAAGAATACATTCTGTTGATTTCCTGGAATATTTTTCTTGAATCTTTGTAAACTTAAACTCACATAATTGTATTGTACAGTATTATGAACATTAAGGAGCAAGTTTATTTTCTTACAGGCAGATCCCCCTTCTGAGGAGGAGCGACTGGACGTGGACCTCCTTTGGCTTTCTGAAAAACACAAAGAGTTATTGGGAGATAATAAATGCCATGATGCCACGTGTGTGACTATAAAATGACTTGTAATAAACCTACTTTGAGCATTGGAAAGGAGTGCAGTCCACTGTTACAAGTCACTGGGCTATGTCTGTGTTCAATGCACTCTCCTTGTCCGAGGGGATTTGGATCCAGGCTCTCCCCTCGACTCAGCGGTGTTCTTGAGTACATTTCCTACAGACAATGACAGTCTACACTCAGCATTTTGAAACAATGTTTAAACACGTTTATAAAGATAACATTATGCTTCTGAACTTACTTCAATATTGTTGAATTCATTGTGACAGGGGTAGTATTTTAAATACCAGTGAATAGATAAGGTCACCTCCTCGGGACAGCCGAAACGCACAACTACAAGACATAGACACATGTTATGACGAACAGGGGGGACAACAAGGGGCTCATCTTTTGAGGTAATGATACAGTATAAGCATATTTTTTACGTCTTACCTTTTAATTCAATGTCGGTGTCTTTATACATTGATTTCCTTAACAGCAGAGGTCTGGATGTCTGCAGGATGGACACATAAAGTTTGTTAGTGAGCTGGATTGAGACAAAGGATACTTTTTTTATTACAAAATTGGCCCTTATCTGTGTTTATGAATCTGGCAAAGGTTGAGGTGAAACAGAAACTATTGTCCATCGGTTTGTATACATGTCTGTATGAGGACTGTAATAGACTGGTGACCTCTCCAAGTTGCACCCTGCTTCTCAGCACAACTAAAACTGCAACAAGATCTAGAGACAGAGATTACAGCAGAGGGAATTTGAAACTGCTCTACTTAAATTATTGATCGAGGCTTTCTGGTTCTGTTTGGATTGAGACTAGGAACTGTGCTTTAACACCGAGAAGAAGAAACTGCACTGTGCAAGCACTTGGCTGTATATCAGGGTGTGTTTTCATGTTTATTAAAACGAAGAAGGCTGGGACAAATATATATTTTACGATGTGTCATGGCAAAGCGTCTTCGGACAGCTGTTCAATTTAAGATGTAGCCACTCGTTAACCGAAGGCTAATCTCAAAGTGCATATCAGCCCTTCTCTACAAGGCAATGCTAATGAACTTACAACATTAATCTGCTCTTGCGGTAGACATACTTTATCCAAACCTATACGACAGCAAGTCCCAGTGGAGAGTGTTTAACGTTATACCATTAATTAAAAACAGATGTCACCACTGTCCCCAACCTCACAGCTGTTAGCGAGCATAACAAGGCTAATGTAGCTAACGTTAGCTAACCGGTGCTGCCGTTAATTAGCGTTTCCGGTAAGATACTCACATTTACAACTGTGATTGTCCAAAGCCCCGTCTCTGGTGCAGCAACAACAGCATTTATAGTACATAGTAAAGCTACAAAAAGGACAGTCCATGGATAGAAAACTCCTGAGGTCGGACAGCTCCACGTCCTCATCCTGACTGCAGCAGCCATGTCGTTGTGGGAATGAACACTTCCTGTAGGAGTCGCAGTCTGGCAGTCAGCCGCCGGGAGGAGGGTCTCTCACACAGGCGGGCCATTCTGTGTGCTGCTGGAGACTGGAGGCTGGAGCGCACCGGGAAAATTGTATTTGCAGTTTGCATAGGTGGCCTGAGGTGGAAGAACTACAAATATATTGTACATTGTAAAAGTATGTACCAGAGTGTAGGAATACTGCATCTGTATTCTACAAATAAAAGTCCTTCAAACAAAATGTTACTCAAGTAAAAATACAAAAGTGTTTGCTTCAAAATATACTTAAAGAACTCAAAGTAAAAGTACTCATTTTGCAAATAGGTCCATTTCAGAATAATATCATATTATAATTATTGATGCATTAAAGTGTTATCAAAGCAGATAAAGGTGCTGCTGGTTTTAATGACTTTGTATAGGCTACTACCCGGTAGCGTTTGAATTTACTCCAGGTGTTACTGAAGTATTTTTTAATTGTTAATTATACTTCACATTATTAATCCAAATCTGCAAAGTAACTAAAAGGTATTTAATACATTTAGTGGAGTAATAGTACACCATTGGTCTCTGAGTTGTAGTGGAGTAGAAGTACAAAGTAACACAACATTGAAATACTCCAGTAAAGTACTTGAGTACTACAACACAACCCATTGTTTCAGATGCTACTTTTACTATATTTTCTTTTATAATAACAGTTTTGATTTACACACACAAACACATCTTGGCAGAATTAATTTCATTTTAATAAAATCTTAAAGAAATCTATGAATCATGTTTATTTTTACAATATAGAAGATCACATTAAAAAGTGTTTTGTACATTATTATATTTACATCACATTACAAAATGCATACGGTAAACAATTTCACAGTAGAGTGTTTCTTAAGCTTATGGAACCTGTTTGATGTAAAAACACCTAAACAGTAGTCCTAACACTGACACGTAGGCTAGCAATTTATGCAGAAACTGCTCGTATAAAAATTCTACAGAAAGTCCACATCAGGAATTGTGAAGGTGCTCCCAGTGCAGTGAGGCATACTGTTTAGTACAGATGGTTTCAGTTTTTTATTGCCGTCTTGTTCCGCTGGGTTGCAATCTCTACAGCAGGGAAGAAGTGTCACTTGCGTTGAGGCATAGCCCTCACATCAGTCACTCCATTGGCTTGACTTCGAGCATCACTTGACAAAAGAGGAGTGTCCACTGCAGGAGGTCTGAGGGAGGATATCACCACCACATAGCGATCATCCTCTTCACCCTCCTCATCCTCCAGGCTACCATGAATGTCTGCAGTAACTACTGAATTTTCTGCCGCCTGATGGCTGCAGGAAGGCGACGAGTTGAACACAGGATGTTGTGCAGCTGCTGATGATTCTCCATCAGGGTCCTCTTCGGGAAAGCTGGTGTTAATATAGATTATATCGTCCTTGCTGAAAGCCTCCGGGAGCTTTTCTGTGAGTTTTTCCAAAGTTTCTCGCAGTTGGGGAAAGAAAGGTCGGTCGAGTGGATCGGCCCTCCAGCAGCTGTACATGATCTCATACCTAGACACAGGTGAAAGAAGAAAATACAATTAATTTTGATACTATTTATTTAAGATCCTATTTTTTTAAACGGAAGTCATTCATTTTCTAAACTCAACTTTAAAAAAAAACATATGTGCAAGTTGTATATGCAGTTTCTACTTTCACTGCTCATGGCAGTTCAGTTTTCAAAGTTGTTTTTGACTAATGATGTTTGCTCGCTGGATGTTTGCCAAAAAAAAGAGAACTGAACAAAGTAGGTACTGTATATCAGCACCTCAAGTGCAAACAACTTCTATATGTGCTGAAGCTTAGCATGTTGTTTGCTGCAACACAGAGGATCTTTTAAAGAAATGTCCCCATATTTTATTCCTAAACATTCCTGCAAGATTTAAACAACTAATGTTTAGTTATTATTTTTTAATCTATCATGACTCGGCAATGTCAACTTCAACACAATCAAACCCAAAGACAACATATATTTGAACAAGAGACAACACTCACAGCTCATCCAAACAGTCTCCTGGCTGCTTCAGTCTCTGTCCTTCAAGAAGGTAGTCATAGATTTCATGGTTCTGGATTCCAGGGTACGGCGTCATGCCTCGGGTAGAAATCTCCCACATGGTGATGCCAAATGCCCACTGCATGAAACAGAATAGCAACTTTAGATAAGTATTTTCTCCTGTTATAAAACCTTATGCAAAATAAACGTTTACAATTTCAAATGATTACTGACCAACTGTTAAAAAAGTGATAAATATTCTGATACACACACCATTGGTTATCACACTGAACTGAATGGTAATGTGAACTGTGATGTAACGACAAAACACAATCTTAAAATGATTCCCTCAAAACATTTCACAGAGCTACTGACACATTTGATCATCAATCAACACACTGTAAGAGTGTATCACAGAATCTTGATATATGATTTCATCGCGATTCAATTCCATTGAAAAACCATGTGTAACCATGTTGAATTATTTCCAATTGGATTTCAATCTCAAATGTTTATTCTAAATCTTCTAGATTTCTATCATTTCAAAAGCAGGGAAAAGTTGTAAAAGAAGGCATAAATCCTAAATTACCACACATGGATAAATGAGGCGGTAAAACATAAACTTTCCCACACAGGGCTGACTAATTATTGCTGTGTGAATTCACCTGACAATGCCTTTGAAATTCCTTTAAAGCGCAACAGACAGTAATGAGCGAAACAGAGAGTGGCAGTTCTTCTTTTAGGGACATGATAGCGGTGAAGACACGATAGCAGATAAACGTACTTACCACATCACTCTTTATAGTAAAAACTCTGTCAGCCAGACTCTCTACTGCGATCCATTTTACAGGCATTTTAGCTATCCTGCCCTGTCTGTAGTAATCTCCACTGTAGATCTTCTTAGAGAGACCGAAGTCTGCTACACACACCGTCATGTCATCACGCAGCCTATAAAACAAAAAGGAAGAATGGGTTAAGAATAAATGGGAGCTGCAAATCACAGAACCATACTGAAAAAGTAAAATGACCGAGAACATTTTGCCTTTAATCTAAAATCGATATTAAGATTGTTTTCATTTTGTAACCTACATGCAGTTGCGAGCCGCGAGGTCACGGTGCAGAAAGTTCCGACCACTGAGATACTCCATACCCAAAGCAATGTCCACCATGAACTTCAGGAGTGTCTGAGTGGGCAAGAACTGCAGAAAAATGAGCAAAGCAACACAATGACAATTATTACGTTTATTTTAATAATAAGGATCGAGTATAATAGCTGGAATTTATTTTGGTAACTTTTTATGCGGTAAATCTCACCACAGGACTCTCTCCCAGGCGTGAGCGCAGCAGGAAGCTATGAAGATCTCCATATTTCATGAAAGGCAGGATGACCATGGGCTTGGGAAAATTTCCTGGGCCTATTTCCAAGCACACACCTAAAAAAGACCAAATGAATGTAAGGACATGCACACTAAACCTCTGATATTAAACCTTTGAAAAGAAAATGAGCAGGAAACAGTAAAGTGGGATTTTACAAAAAGAAGACGTAATACCAAGCAGTTTGATGACATTAGGATTGTTGAAGTCTTTCATGCATGCTGCCTCATTCAGGAACTCTTCGATCTCCCTTTGAGAGAAGCTGTCCACTGAAAAAAATAAGAATAAAACAGAAGAAGTATTGTTTTGTTTCTAATTTAATAGTTTATAGATGATGGACTGAATTTTTCTTTAAAAGAAAGCTCACGTTTCATTGTCTTCACAGCAACTTTTTCAGATGACCCGTCTGGTTGTTGTAAGCACCCCTCTACCACGGAACCAAATTCACCTGATTGAATGAAATCAAGAATAATTCATACTTTGAAATCAGTCTCAATCTTTCATGTGAATATGAATGTTTTCCACACAATTCTCTAAATGACTCTGCTCACTCACCCTCTCCAAGAATCTTTCCTATGGAGAGTAGATTCCTCATGACCATCATGTCCTGAAGTTTGTTCTGGAGTTCATTGCTTACACCAAGGTTCCCTACTGTAGACAGGACCCAGCAAAAAAGTGCCTTGAGCAGGACAACATAAATCGATAGTTACGTCTGTAACTACGGTTCTATGAGTCCCGGATGACCGCCAGAGGCGGTGCTATAGCACTGGATATGTCCATCGCGCGCATGCACAGCTCGAGTACCAATAACAACAAAGTCACCTGTGACCCACGTGACACCGGCTATATCTGTTCCCAGAATCTTCTCGCGAGCACACAATTCACAACACATAATTCTGAGTGACAGGATACTCTGGCGATCATCCGGGACTCATAGAACCGTAGTTACAGACGTAACTATCATTCTATTTCGTCCCTACTGACCGCCAGAGGCGGTGCTTTAGCACTGGATGACTTATATCAACAATGTCATGAAGAATCCAAGCACTTACTTACCTAGCTGGAAGCAGCGGAGCTCTGCAACAGGACCACGCCCAAAGGGTGAGGTGTGGCGTCATTGACCCGGTAGAACCTCGAGAATGTGCCAGAAGACGCCCACAACGCCGCGGCGCAGATGGTCTCCAGGGGCACCCCTCTCAGGGCAGCCCAAGATGTTGAGATGCTCCTCGTAGAGTGGCATCTCACCCCTGATGGCGGGGGGCGGCCACTGGCCCCATAGGCATGCGAGATGGCATCGACAACCCAGTGGGACAGCCGCTGCTTAGAGAGAGCACGACCCTTCCTAGTGCCGCCATGGCAAACGAAGAGCTGCTCTGACTGCCGTATACAGGCCGTAGCATCAATATACGCCCTTAGGGCACGCACAGGGCACAGCAACTCAGGCGTGCCGCTCTCCTGTGGAATGTGCCAGCTGAATAGGCCGATTGGAGTGGGCTAGTGGAAGCACCTTGGGCAGGAACGCCACATTCGGCCAGAGGGCAACACCCGAGCCATCGGAGTTCCACCTCAGGCATGTATCGCTCACGGAGAGGGCATGTAGCTCTCCAACTCGCTTTTCTGAGGTTATGGCAAGCAGAAATGCTGCCTTCAAGGACAGCCACTCAAGCCCCACCTGGGCCAGGGGCTCGAAGGGAGGAGATGATAGGGCATCCAGCACTAGGGGCAGGTTCCAAGCCGGAGCCCTCGGGGTGCTAGGGGGACGCTGCCGTAGAGCCCCTCTCAGAAAGAGGGACACCAAAATGTGAGGCCCCACCGTGGCGCCGTCGATTCCAACATGTTGGGCAGAGATAGCAGCCATATACACCTTCAAAGTGGAGTGAGAACGTCCACTATCCAGAAGGGACTGCAGGAACTCTAAAATGGTGGCCACAGAGCAATGCCCCGGATTCTCAGCCTTACTCAAACACCAGTGGGAGAAGAGCTTCCATTTGCACTCATACTGCGCTCGAGTGGATGGTGCTCTGGCATTCAGGATAGTTTCCCTGACAGATGCCGTGAAAATGCTCAACAGCGGGTTGGGCCCCGCAGAGGCCAAGCCCAGAGCTGAAGGCGGTGAGGGT
The DNA here is from genome assembly GCF_902827165.1 of Trematomus bernacchii. Taxonomy (NCBI): domain Eukaryota; kingdom Metazoa; phylum Chordata; class Actinopteri; order Perciformes; family Nototheniidae; genus Trematomus; species Trematomus bernacchii. Next base: position 4,244,625 of record NW_022987828.1, on the reverse strand, counting down.
CGGGATGCCAGATCTGACCCCTGAGCTGTGACAGAAGGTCCTTCCTGTCGGGGAGACGCCATGGTGGGCTGCAGCAGAGACTGCGCAGCTGTGGGAACCAAACTCCCCCCGGCCAGCGGGGGGCGACCAGAAGGAGCCTGTGCCCCTGAGTAAGGACCCTCTGAAGCGTCTGTAGTATCAGAGGCAGTGGCGGGAAGGCATACAGGAGACTGTCTGGCCAGTCGTGCGCCAGAGCGTCCTGACCCATCGGGCTGGTCACCTCTGTCCAGGAGAACCAGAGGGGGCAGTGCCTCGACTCTTCCGAGGCATAGAGGTCCACCTCGGCCCTGCCGAAAAGGTTCCAAATTGACTCCACCACCTCTGGATGAAGCCTCCACTCCCCCAGTGGAGGCTTGTGCCAAGAGAGAAAATCTGCGACCTGATTCTGGTCTCCTAGTAGAAAGACTGCCCGCAGACTGGCCAGGCGGGGGAGCGCCCAAGACAAGAGGCTCTGTGAAACCCGGAGCAGCTGTGCGGACCTGGTGCCCCCCTGGTGGTTGATTTGGGCAACAGCGGACATGTTGTCCGAACGAACGAGCACATGCTTGCCCGCCAGTTGGGGTAAAAAGTGCATGAGTGCAAGCAGCACAGCCCGAAGCTCTAGCACATTGATATGGCGTGCACCTTCCTGGGCAGACCACTGACCCTGAACAGTCCTGCCCTGCCACACTGTCCCCCACCCTGAGAGACATGCATCCACAGTGACAGTCTCCCGGCGGGATGGGATGGCGCCCATGGGCACACCCATCAGAAGATAGGCCCTGTCCCTCCAGCGGGACAGAGAGTTGAGGCACCGCTGAGACACCCTGACTCTCCTGTGCCTGTGCCAATTGGCGTCCAAGTGAAGGCCGTTCAGCCACATCTTTATGCGGCGCAGCGACAGCAGGCCTAAGGGCACAACGGCTGAGGCAGCCGTCAGTTTGCCCAAGAGCCGGAGGAACTGGATGTAAGGCACTATCTTGCCCAGCCTGAAGATGGGAAGAAGGTGGGAAATGTCGTCCACACGACGAGGTGTCAGGTAGGCCCTCATGGCGACCGAATCTAGGACCATCCCCAGGTAAGTGACCTGTTGGGAAGGGTCCAGGCAACTCTTCCCGGTGTTTACTGTTAGGCCCAACCGGGCTACGTGAGATAAGAGGCGCGCCGTATCCTGGGCCACTTGAGGCTGGGACAGCGCGCAGACCAGCCAGTTGTCTAGATACGGCAGGACCTTCATGCGCCGTGCCTGCAGGGGTGCGAGAGCTGCCGCCACGACCCTGGTGAACACCCTTGGAGAGAGGGAGAGACCAAAGGGAAGCACCCGGAACTGATAGTGTCGGCCCTGAAAGGCGAACCTCAAGAACTTCCGGTGATGGGATGCAATTGGCACGTGGAAGTAAGCGTCCCTCAAGTCCACGGTTGCGAACCACTCCCCCTGTGCGACAACACGAAGGGTGTCTGCTGTGGTTAGCATACGGAAGGGCAGCACCTTCAGGAATCTGTTGATTCCTCTGAGGTCCAAGACTGGACAGAATCCGCCGACTTTCTTGCTCACAAGCCGGACTGAAGCAGAGGGTCTTCTTGCCCAGCCGAAGGCTAGGGGCCAGCGTCGGAACTGCAATTCGTATCCCTGGGTTAGGGTGGAAACCACCCAAGGGTCGGAAGTACAGGCAGCCCAGTAGCTGAGCTGCTGCTGGGAAAAGCAGCCGACGACCGGCCCCGGGACTTCAGGGCCGGTAACGCTCTGAGGCACGAGGCTAGAAGCCTAGAAGGCCGGCGACCGGGGGCACGAAAGTCATTGGGAGGCTGGGACCCCCGCAGACCACCCCTGTAAGCCGGTGGCTGAGTGCGGCTGCTAGAGCGGCCCCTGGGCCTGCTGGGAGTGGGCACAGGCCTGCGAAGACCCGAGAGCTGCTGCCTGGTCTGCCTAGCTTGGGCAGCACGCTCCAGTGCCTCCAGGGCAGCTGACCCAAACAGCTCCCCTGGCTCGACTGGCACGCTATGGAGGACTCTCCTACATGTCTCCGTTAGTGGTGACTGGGCCAGCCAAACCTGGCGACGAGTCTGTACCAATAAGGACATAACTCTTCCCAATTCCCTAGCCATTAGGGCATTGGTCTGCAGTGATGCATCATTGAGGCCCAGCAAAGAAGGCTCAGCCGGAGCCTGCTGCAGAGAGGCGGAGACAGCCAGCATTAGATGGGAGAGGGAGTTCCCGATACGACCCATGCGTGCCGCTGCGTCGTAGGCCTTACAGAGCAGCTCGTCTGTGACCCTGCACTGAGGCCGAGGGCACCTGGCATCAGGCCTTAGAGCCTCATCAGGAGCCAGAATCAGGGAGGCGATGGCAGGCTCAATGGGTGGCATGCGACCCAGCCCCACCCTCGCCGGATCCTGCATGGCAGCCAAGGTCCGGGCATCAGAGCTAGAGCGGGAGAGGGCCCTGGTGTCCCTCCAGCATGCATGGAGCTCCCTCAGGTACTCCTCTGAAGGAGGAACAGTGAGGGGGACAGGGGCAGGGCTACGCCTGAAGAAGGCGCTAGCCTGAGCCGCGTCGGCCTGCGGAACCGGAAGCTGCAAGTGTGCCAGGGCCGTACGAATAATGGCCGCCATGGAGGCATCCTCCACGCCCTGCAGAGAACCCTGAGCAGAGGAGAGGGAAGCCTCCTAGGGGGTGAGCGGGGCCTCGTCCTCCATCTTTTCATTGAAGAGGTTAGCCGAAGCCGCTAGCGACATGGCATCCTCATGCAGAGGTGCGGCAACCGAAGGGGGGGCAGGCGGCACGCTAGCAGCCCCTATACTGGCCCCTGGCTGAAGGGCCAAGAGGAGCGACTTCATCATGTCCATGCCGGCAGCTAATCGATCCACCTTAGAGGACAGCCTGTTTCTAGTCCTCCTATTGGGGGGTGAACCCATAGCCATCGCTCCCTCGAGTCGCCGGGAACGGCCGAACTGATCTGGAGAAAGATGCGACAAGGAGAGAAAAACTGGCTTCTAAAGAAAAAACAGCACGGGTACTCCGGTGCTTATCCCAGCGTCAGCCAAGTGGCTGCACAGGCAGGACACAGTTAGGCTGAGCCACGCTACTGCTAACTAGCTAAACAAGAAAACGCAGCTAAAGCCGGAAACTCAAAATGCTAATGATAGCTTGGCACAATGCCACGGTCAGAAAAAGTACAAAAGAGCACAACAAGGGCAACTCCTGGGAGAGGGAGCGGAAACGCTGCCGTCACCAAAAAGTTCAAGCCAAATAGCAAACAAGACAGTAATCAGGACAACTTAGCTGGGAGAGGGAGCGGAAACACTGCCATCACCGACCAAGCCAACACCAACCTGTCTGATCGAAGTTTCTGCGCAGCCGGCCTGTTGTTATTGGTACTCGAGCTACGCATGTCATATCCAGTGCTAAAGCACCGCCTCTGGCGGTCAGTAGGGACGAAATAGAACTCTATTTATTTTCCACAGTATTATTCCAGAACATACGTGTGACTTCTATGGCGGTTCGATTGTAAGATCTCTGCGGTGTGTAAAGCACAAACGGCAGCAGCTTTTCTCCACCTCCAAACAGCCGCCTGCAGGGGGGGACAGGGGAAAAGGAAAAACAGGGAATGCTGAACTGCTTTTTTCTCAGAAACATCACTACAGCTCAGTAGGCATGCACACACAGGCTGAAGAGGGGGTCATAGTGAGGAAACCCTCTGAGTTGTTGCTTTCCTGACTTTGAGGTCACACACTGTTTTCCTATCTGAACAGCAGCCTATGACACATTCCGATGCATATCCTGAGTGGCCAGACTGAGTCACAGACTTCTTAATAATGTATTATCAGCCGGTTGTTGTCTCCAGCTGCCCAGTTATTACAGGCCTCAGGTGCAAAAACAATGGGGATTAAGAGGAAGCAAAGGCAGTATATTAACAGAGTCCGGATGTGTTCAGTTCTTTAATTCCTACTAGAGTGTCCCCCTGAAGAAAGATTACTCCACAACCCCCAGGGGTGGAAACTAAATTAACTACAACATCAACAGATTTTAAGTATATTTTCGCCCCTTTTTTTGTTAACCTATTTCTTTGTTTTATTAATTCCTGATATGTATTTATTTCTTCGACATTATCTCGATTTTACGAAGTCTTATGTGTGTGCAAATAAAATAAAAGGTGTTTTCAAGTTTGGACCTATCATTCAGTGATCTGTAGCAACTTCAAGGATAAGACGATTAAACTTGGACCAAGGTTGATAATTCAATTAACATCGTCTTTGCGCAGAAGGTGAGAGATTGTCAGCATACCCAAGCCAAGAGTCATAACTCCTGTTGTGGAAACAGATAGCCCCCCAGATGATAAGCAGCAGAAGACAGAAGCCACACACCACGCCCAGCACAACATTGACCGAGTCTGAGGCCCTGATTTCGGGGCTGGATGACGGGGACACCCCTGGGAGAGGAAGAAGAAATCATAAGCATGTGAAAATGTAGGAAAAACTCTCCAAATGTAAAGTGGTCAAAATGTAAAGTCGGATCATGGTTAGTTTCCCCAACAAATGTTGATTTTCCAACATGTCAGAGCTGTTTGAAGTGAATTAATATGAATATGTGATTATTGATTCTGAATTGCGTATTTTCTGCCATAGCCGTTGATGAATAAAATACACGTAAAAACCGATTTACTACTTTTTTAAACTATAGTTTGGAAAATGTAATCCCATATAATTACATTTGGGCCGATCTAACTGGACTAAAGCTTAAGCCTCAACACAAGCCTCTACATCTTCACAGTATGTTAATGGCTCTGTGAGGCCTACTCTAGGCATAGTGCTTCTAAATTAAGTTAAAGGAAATCCATCGTTTAGTTTCAGTAGATTTCAATCTAGATCTGAGTAGACTGATCGACAAACATTACACTCCCTAGACTAGAGCAATTCTGCCAGTGAAGCTACAAATAGGGCAGCAATGTTGTTAAAGTAGGCCTATAATAAAAGATAATATAAGATTGATTTTATTGATCCTAATCTGGGACATGTTTTCGTCACAGTAGCATGTAAACAAGGCATTGCACATAATGTTAATATAATACAGCATCTAAACTATGTTGGCCAGATTGTGAAGTTGACAATTTCCAGATGATGAGATAAATGAATAGAGCAGCTTACTGTCGTCTGGCACAAACAGCCAGACTCGTGGGCTGACCATGCCGCTCCCTGCCTGCGTGCACGCAGCCACCTCCACACTGTAGGTTGTGTTGAATTCCTGCACATCTACAAAGACCACGGTGGTGTTTGTGTGGATCTGGAATGACACAAAGCAAAATAACAGAGGGCTACTTAATTGTGTCCAGTGTCAAAATGACATTACTTTGAAAAAAAAGGATTTGAAAGTAAATCATTATCTTTTTGGAGTTTAACCTGTAGGTCACAAGCTAAACAGATTTTAAAAGGTACAGTAAGTCATATCAACTGAAAGAAAAGTAGATTCTTAATGAACAGACAACACATCTTTTGCATGACCAGCATGATAAAGAACATCTTGTACATTTGTGCAACATCTTAAATCCAGGTCAACAACTTGTCATGTCCTCTTTCGTTCAGTGTCTTCCTTTTTTCCCATTTTTACTTTGCACTATGACATGAAATGCTAAATAAAAGTCCCTTTTATCTGTTTCACTTTCAGTAATAAACCTTTTTTGTGAAATCCTCGGGATCTTGGTTTTTTACTAATTATACTATTATCATATATAACACAACTCTCGTTAAAAAAAGGGAAGGACTTTAAGATAAGTTCATGTGTTGCAATGGGAGGGAACATGTGACAGACAGAGCGCTGTATTTCACAACACACAGTGGGGTTCCTCTGCGTTACAAATTTGCTGACAGTCCGACTGGGAACCAAGAACCCATGATTAATGGTCTTTCATGTCTGTGGCATCAAACAGTGGGCAACATGTGGTGAAATGTTTTTACAACAGCAGACTTTCAACACATTTTGGGAAACAACCTCAGATTCCCAAATTAGATGGCAACACCACCATGAAACACGCAAAACAACTTATTCCTCTAATTTAAAGATACTTGGAACTATTTATTTTATTAGTATGTTTAAGGGCCAGGTGGGACAGAGGATACAACAGGTTGTGCACATTTCCAGTCACTATTACATAGTTTGTCAGCAATGATATATCACCAACTGACAACGCATAAGGTTATTTGGACCTGTAGTACACATCCCGTTGTATTCATATCCCATTCCCTGTGAGATGACTCAAAGCCACATGCTGAAGAAAGGAAAACAGACTGCCAGCTTTCACACCATCAGCTTCCTTTAACTACGACACAGAAAAGAAGGACAGGAAACTCACTATTGTACCAGAGAGCACTAACGCAGTCAGTATGACAGGACAATTGATGTTTCCAAAATAAATGTTATCAAAACAAAGTTAAAGGGTGTTTCTAAAAAGAAAAGGCACTTCACGTAAATAACTTTCCCTGCTTTGTTGATTTTAAAAGGAAATGGAAAAACTGTTGTGCAAAAATAATAGGGGAGCTGACCTCTGGTTCAGTAGGCAGGACAAAGGGAGAATCACATATTCACTAAATGCGAGACTCATTCTCTACATATTTGTCTGCATGAGTCATTTTTATCAGGAATGTTCCAAAAACCTCAACGACAACATCACTAACAATAGCATAATTATTGTTCATATTACTTAATATGTATCTGTGCATTTTAACTATACATTACCAGTATAACATGATATATGAAAAGTCATGTTTTGCTTTTCTACTAGTACTAATCAAAAATGTTTGAGTACCACTGATCAACATGACTGCTACATAAACAAGGAAGAACACAATAAAACAAAATGGATAATCTTCAATTACCGCGTTGTCAGCAAGCTCACCTTAGTTACTTGTGGGCCATGTCTGATTATAACATCATAACCACTCAGGATGCCATTTATCTTGTCATCTGGGGGAGGTTTCCACCGGACTACCAGCCACGACTCATTCATCCGTGCTGTGACATTTCGGGGATAAACTGATGGCACTGAGAGTGTGATAAAAAAAAAGGTCAAACAGAGGGATTAAAGCATTGTCAAGAGAGGTACAAAAAAAATAAAATAAGGAATTGTCAAACTATAAAACAAAAACAAAAACAAAACAAAAAGTAAGCTGACCCTTCATTGAAATCTTTGATTACAGTTTGGTATGTGGTCACTTCCTGGCATAGCGTATCACATCTTTCAACTAAAATATCCCCTGTGTTGGCTTTAGGAAGGAAACTGGGAGCAGCTCCACCCATTAAGAACGTTGTGTTTTCTCAGTGAGACCACTCCTATTTCCTATGTGACCCTTCAGGAAAGTAACAGAGATCTTAGCGGATATGATATTTTTCTAAAGGGGACTCGCTTTGAGCTGAGCAGGTAGTTGTGCAACTACCGTAAATTCCAGTTTAGACATGGTGCTACTGCAAGGAGGATTACATTAAGCACATTTTGGATGGGAAAGTAGGCTAATTACATAGTGCTATGTTCCTGAAACCAACACAGAAATCCGCTACGATGAGAAGGAGGCAGGATCATAACATAGGTTCTTCTTAGAAGTAAACACACAAGGTGGTTTTTAAGGAAGAACAGTCTCCTTTGCAGCCACATTTCTCTAAATCTGGTGTTGTATCAGCAACTGGAAAGGAAATTCAACCTGTAAATTGTTCCAAGTTTCCTTAAGTACTCACACACCTCCCTCAATGGTATTGCTCTGGATCCACATGGTGACAGGAGAGGCCCCCACCTCATTGCTGCAGGAAACACTCAGGTTGTACCACGTCATAGCCTTCAGCCCGGGGACCTCGCTCTGGAAAGACGGCACTGTGACGTTGATAAACCTGATGGTCATCACCTCCCCTTTCCTGCGACTCACCTCTCTAACCTAGGATGGAACAAAGAATATTTGAGAATCTATCTGAAGACATTAAACAACAGCATCGTTTGCTCATGTGTGACAGGGCTTACCCTGATGAGGCATGTAGTAATCGGAGAGAAACCATTATGCCCCGGACTCCAGCTCAACAGCAACTTATTGGACTGCCTCTCCGTCACAGTGACACTAGACACAGGCCCAGGAAGCACTGAAAACATCGTAAAGAAATGCTCATTAACTTCCTAACATGGAGGCATATGTTCAGTTGCAGAGCACGAAAACCTCTTGGAATGTCTAACAGCCCCCAAAAGACCTTGAGTTTTACCTTTGATGTTGATGTTTGCTTCTCTGGAGGTGGTGACACCCTTGAAGTTGTAAGCTTCACAGCTGAACTGAGTGTACTTGTCCACACCTGCAAATGAAACATTAGAGAGGACATTGTAGTCAGTCAACTCTGTGGAAAATCAAAAACAACCAATCCTCAAGGTCAAGATAGAGCTAAATGTTTTGATAGTGGTTTCATTGTACTTCAATACTTGGAAAAAAACTGAAATACAATCTAGCCAGACACATTCTGGTGAGGTTTGTCGTCAAACTAACTGCATTCTCTCTGTGTCAAAGGAGAAGCAAGAGTGAAACTAATAGAGGAAACGACACATGTTTAAACCCCTTTATTAAACCACTAAAGTTCACATGGAAGCAGCTCATGCAGTAAGCTCAAATTGAACCTCTCCAGTGTGATGTACTGAGGATACAATGCTTTTGCTGGGCCTCTTTTTTCCTGGACGCACAATTTCCGTCTTTCATCAGACAGATCTGCCCAGTTACAATAGGACTGCTGAATAATGTCCCTTTTGTGCTCTGTCCTCCACTGTCTCTATCTCGGAAACAATTCCACAAAGCTAATCACAGAACAGCCTGTGAGAGATGTCTGGAACCAACTTGGGATGTTTTGTTTACATCTGCACAATATCACATCCTCTTTAGTTAGCCTTTGTGTGCTCGAGAGCACCAGAGTGTTCTGCTTTTCACCCAAACACTGACCACAGTGCGTTTGTTTGCACAAATAGAGCCTTACTTGAAATAGTTTGGGCTGAATCATTTAATCAACCTGAAGGAAATAAAACAACTAAAATAAACTTTGTATCACATGCATCAAAACTGCACAACACAACTGATGTTTAAGTTCAGAGAGAAATCTGCAAACGCATCGGTGCCTTTCCAGCCAAGCTGTGCAAATGTCATTACAACATGCCTCATTTACAACTGCATCGCAAACAGACGGTTGGGACAGTGTGGGCACTGAGCATGTTTCACTGTAGATCCAAATGAAACTGGTCATTGTTATATAATTTGTACCAAAGAGCAATGGCGCAACAGGAAACATTTATTACATTTCACAAACCAGGTTTACTCTAAAGAAATAGTTCCCAATGTTTGAGTCACGCTGCCCCTGTCGGGTTGTAATATGCTGCATAAAGTCTGTTTTTTTATTTTTATAGTAACGTTAAAATTATGACAAATGGGCTACTTCTCACAGGGCTTTGTTTGAAGGGAGAAACGCCTGTGTTTGCATGTATTTAGCAGTATTTTCTGAAAACTATCAGTGTATCCAAAATACTGGGCTAATATATGACAACAGTGGAGTGGATTAAGCTTCAGGAACGGTTTTATGCATTGATTCTCTTCCAGGCAGCTACAGTAAAGTGTCAATTACATCAGCTCATGGCTCAATAAAAGACACTTTCTTTTTAAGTCGTATCGTTTTTGGTAATGAAAGGAACATAAATATGAAAAAGGTCATGCACTTGCATTTCTGCTTTCACTGTACTTGGCAATAACATCAACATAAAAAACAGTAACGCTGTTGTAAAAAAATGGGTTGGCATCTCAAATGGAAACTTCACAAATTATGGAGGGAGCTCTCCAGCTTTCGGAGGTAGCTGTTATTTTTTCATTTTATATTTAGGAAGTTAACAAGTCCATCAACTTAGCCAACAACTTTCCCCCTTTATTGCTGTGTACCACGTCTTCAGTTGTTTTTGTGTATTCGATAGCTAAAGTTCAAAACATGTGTAAACCTTTGTCCTGAGACAGATTAAATAATGCAATGTGGATAAGAAGGCTTTCTTTAATCTAAATTAAATCCCCTTCGACATCACTTCTCTTTCAGAAGGCTATAATAAAAATGTTAGGGTGCATGCTAGCAACTTTCTAAAACAAAACAAACAATCATGCACCACTTCACATGACAAAAGCTCTCTGCTAATACCATGGGATCCAAGCTGTCGTGGCAAAAGGGGCCCTAGACTAGACTTCAAGTGTGCGTGGGGTGCAGAATAGTGGGTTTACACTGTTTTACTGTGCCAATATTTGGTCCTGCACAGAGCTCTGGTGGCCTGCAGCCTGCCAGCCTCTGTGTCCAGCCCCTCCCTGCTGGGTATGGTGGGCCGTCCCATGAATGAGGTCTTTGTCCCCGGAGCCAACCCCCGAACCGACTCCCTATGCAGCCCCCCGTCCTCTTACCGCCCAGGCCCTTGCACACGCTGGACCAAAGCACGGCTCTAAACCTTTAACCCCACCAGTGTCGGGCTGTATCGCCACTCATACTGCAGCGGGGCTTCTTAGCCTACGGCGAGCAGAAAACTAGGGGTTAGAGAGCCAAAAGGTTATGCTTCGAATAACAAATGTTTGCTTTGAAGAAGAGAGCAGCCCAGGGCATAAAGGGGAGAGTCCATGTGAAAAAGACAGCTATGTAATTTAAAGATGATTCCATGTTGAACTGACTGTTCAACAATCTTGACTTGTACTTTATGTAGAAAAAACTTTACATAGGTAAGGTAGCTGAAAAAAGTATCAATCGATCATTCAATAAAGCAAAAACTAATATTTTGTGAGCATTTGTTGTTTTTATAGTTTTTCAATGTTTCTATTGAAGTAAAGTATTTCGAACTGTTCTAATACAAATAAGAAAATGTGATTATGTCAACTGGACTTTGGGAAAATTAGGGTTTGTTCTTTTAGATATATTCTGAAATGTTATGTAACTAACAATGACAATTACTATTATAGTTCCAGCCTTTCTATTTGATTAGACGAGATAGAAAGAAGAGAAGATTGTTACCACTCTCCAGATTCTTCTTTTAATATAAGTCTACAGCTAATAAGACTGGAAACAAGTCAAATGGCTAGCCGAGCTATCTTCAAAGGTATCAAAATCCAAGATCACGCACCTTAAAAGGTCACTCATTAACACTTTATTTAGTTAATTGTCAATGACCGTTTACTTCTTGGCGTCTTCCTGCACTAGCTACCTGGCATCTGGTTGCACCAGAGACAGAGCCAGGCTAGCTGTTTCCCATAGTATCCACTCTTTATACTAAGCTAAGCTAAATAGCTGCTTGAAACCAGCCAAAAATGTGCTCAACAGACATGAGAGTGGTATCTATCTCCTCATAGCTCTCTGTCAGAGCTGAATATTTTACTTCCCAGAATGTCACAGTGTTGCTGTGCATTTCCTCTGTTAAGTTGCATTCCATGTGTCACGTTATCTTGAGTTCACAGCTAGTATAGCAGCATTACAAAAAGTAAAGACCACGCATGAATGACCGCAGTTAACCATTCAGGGTGCAACAGGAGGCCCCAGTGATGCTGACCGTGGTGATAAATCTCATTGGCGTAAGGAGTGTACAGATGCTGAGGCAGCAGAGCTGAGGCAGAATAGAAACCACCAACAAAGTGAAGCTAGCCGAGTAAGACCTGCTCCACGCATTGTCACCATTTTCAGATGTCCCTTTATCTCTACTGGTGAACCAATTCCACATTGAATCACAGGAGGATGTTATTCAAAGTGAAACTAATTAACTGTTTTAATATCTGTAGAGTGTGCATGTCCTTTTAGTGGAAACTTTTGAAACATATTTAACAAGACAGAGGTCCGTCTAAATAAACGGCTTCTTTTCTTTTGTCTTTAAGTCTTGATCAAAAGCACTTTGAAGGCAGATAAAAAGGACTTTGAAGGAGCATTTCTAAATCAAATAAAGTATTTCTACTAGAGGTAAATTACTTCCTTAGCTCTTCCAAAACATTCAGACTGATAAGGGAATAACATATGAATCCTATATTGGCTAATTTCAACTTATTTTTGTCAAATTCAAGCAGTTATTAAAGGTAGGGTAGGTAAGTTTGAGAAACCGGCTCGAGATACACTTTTTGTTATATTCCATGGAATGCTCTTAACATCCCGATAGCAATGAATATCTTAAGTGCTTTGACAAAAAATCCATAACAAAATTTCATCTGTGGAAGCCGTAATACTGTAAAAAGTACGACCAATCATTTTAGCCAGCCTGGCTAAAATAACTGGATGGCCTACCTGCCTGTCAGCCTTCCATCTGTGCACAAACTTATCTCGTGCCCTCATTGGTCATGTGCGCGTTCGTGTGTGTTGGAGGAGGGGCTCTGTAAGGAAGTGGCAGATTTTCTCCGGTTGTGTATTTTCAAATTCTAGTGATCTCGAGCCGGTTTCTCAAACTTACCTACCCTACCTTTAAGCGTTATGCCAAATTATATTCTAATCTTACCCCAGACAATTTGTTAGGGGAACAGTAAGAAATAACACTTTTCTTTCAAGACCACTTCAACAGAAACAGGCAACAAGAGGGAAGCAGTATAGCTGTTATTCAGTAGATCCCTGTGAAACACTATTTTCTCTGTGTGAAAAAAGACTGTGGAATTTGTGTTGTCTCACCTGACACAGAGTAGCTGCTTGGAGAGTTATGAAAGTCACTATCAGGTAACCCATCACGAAGCCAGCGGATCTGAACAGGGTCTGGAGGTCCGACCGCCTCACATGAAAGTGTGAAAGATTTGCTTCTTGTAACGTTCCGGTCCTCTGGTTGATGGATAAATGTTGGTAAGCCTATAGACAGATTAAAAGAGCGTCATGAAAAATGTGGCCGCCTCAAGAGTAACCAAATGTTGGCACAATGTTGAAACTCACCTTCCACCTCAATGGTGATCGGCTGAGACTGAAATGTTCTGGAGTTGATACTCAGCCTGCAGCGATACTCCCCAGAATCCGCTCGCTGCACATGGACAATGCTGTGATACAGTACATGAAGACATTTGTCAATCTGTGTAATTAGTAGGGCTGCAACTAACAGTTTCATTATAGAACAATCTGAGGAAAAACATCTAGATACATCGTTTTGGCCATTAAATGTAAATGAATTATAAAAAATGTCCATCCACGTTTCTTAAAGACCAAGGTGATTTCTTTAAATGTCTTGTTTTGCCCCTTTAAAATCCAAAAATATTCAGTTTAATATGATTAAAACAGATAAGTAAACTTATTTTTCTCGCATTTTTGCATTCAAAATTACTTTAACATTTCACAAATGTTTTAAACGATTGGTGATTATTTTCCCGTCAATGGACTAAAAAAGACTAGTCATTGTGCTTTTATTAATCAGTCATTGACATTGTTTTTTTGTGTTCACATACCTGACAGTGGAGAGTAGCGTGGTGACCCCGTCTGTGGTGGTCTGGAGCTCGTTGATCACCACCTGTACGTTTCCTGCCAGTTCCTGGCCGTTCTTCACCCAGAGGATGGTGGGGTCCAGCCTGGCATCGGGGATGTCGATGGAACAGTTAAATTTAGCCTCATGGCCTTCTGACAGCTGGATGGAGCCTATGGTGGGCTTGAAGTGCAGCCGTCTGAGCTGATCCGGGGTCAGGTAAACCCTTGAAACACGGCCTGGTACCACAAGAGGCTCAGAGGTCCTGATGGGACGATGGATCCGGCCCCTTGAGTGCTGATCTGTGTGTAGAAGGGGAAGTTATGTCAGCACAATGTTCAACTATGGATTTCAAATGTCGGTGACGGGGTTTGAGCAATAGGGTGTCAGGGTCAGTATGTTGTCTGTGTATACGTGCATGTGCAAACTGTGTACATGTAGTGTAAGTCATGTGTGAATATAGTCTTTTATCATGTACTATGTTGTGCTTTTTATATATTGTGGAACTGCAGGATGGAGTCCAAAATAAATGTCCTAACAAGGACAATAAAGTGTATCTTATCATATCGTACCAAAAGGTTTTGATAAAAAGCATCAGAGATTTGCCTCCCAAAGTGACAGAACTGAGCATGTGTTACATCTGACACATTTTACAAAACCAGAACAGAGTATCATTCAAACCTCACAACAGTTACATTATTTTCATGAACAAATTGTCTGTATTACTTACTTACTGAAAAAAGTAAAATTGCTTCTTTGTTTCAACCAACTGCTAAATCTTCAAATAAATATGATGATATAAAGAGATGAAGGCAATATATGAGAAATGTTAAAGGTGGGGTAGGTAAGTTTGAGAAACCGGCTCGAGATACACTTTTTGTTATATTCCATGGAATGCTCTTAACATCCTGATAGCAATGAATATTTTAAGTGCTTTGACAAAAAATCCATAAAAAAATGTCATCTGTGGAAGCCGTAGTACTGTAAAAATCAATATACTTTATGCATCTAAAAGGTATGAACAGTTAAATAAGGCCAACAAATGAATGAATATCAACTTAATGTGTTCAAATGCATTTCTGAAGTGACTCTTTACCGTCAGTATGTTTAGTATAGTAGTGTGTTTTTTACTGTCACATTCCAGCCTACATCCGAGTGAGCCACCGTTTTATTACTATAATTTAATTAAATAAGCTCCAGGGGTACACGTTTAGTGCTATGAACACGCTCTTTGCTTTATGTTTTTAGATCGTTACAGGAATTTTCTGTAAGAATAAATTACATTAAAATAGGATACATTCTAAAATTATTTAAGATTTCCGACGGCAGTTATGAAGCTATTTCAAGTATTATGATGTATTCCAGCTGTGGAGAACAGACCCTCTGCACATGGATCGAATTACGCATGAGATGCCACTTTGACGGACAAGAGAACATCTCCAAGAAGATAAACAACTCACCGCTGACCGGACTCCCCACAATAATGGCTATTGTCGTGGCAGAGAGAAAGGCTCCAAACCAGCCTGGAGTGGACTTCTGTGCCATGATGACCAGTCTCAGCTCTTCACTGCTGCTCTCTGTCCTGCAACAGGCTGCAAATGTGTTTTATTCTAAGAGGATTGTTCGGTACCGGACACTACAGCTCCGAGAGTAACCAACATCACCGAGTAGCGTGTCTCCAACGCAGCTGCTGTGAAGAGTTGTTGACACGAGAACACATTCAGCTGGAGAGGGAAAAAAAGTGAACTTTTCCCGACGTCATAGAAGGGGTCCCGTGAAGGCGGGACTGAATGTGGAAATGCACATAAAAAAGAAGCAACAAAAATCCAGCAGTAAAACAGATGCATGCTAAGCACTAAACAAGACTATTTTAATTTGACAAGAGAAAATATGTAGGCCTACATTATTTTCCTAATAATTATTCTCTTTTACTATTCTTAAAGACAGAAATATTACCTTACACTATCACCTATTGAATCTTACAACAAGCATTATGCACATGCATGTAGCTTAACAATACATAGACCACCATGGTGATATATTTATTTTAATTATCTCCAAAACCTTTAAAAATATTATAGGTTCTCCGCCCAACTGCTCCACCACGTGGTCAACTACCATATAACTAAGCTTGCCTTTCAGTAACAACTAAAAGTCTAAACTCAATTAAAATGATTGTGGTTGAAAATAAAATGTTCACATAAATCAATGAATCTTGTTCGGTACCAATTATGTTGGTGAAAAGGCATGGCAACATTATATAGCCTTGACACAAAGCATTCTGTATCAAGGACATTGAAGGGATTACAATCAATAGACATAATCAATGGCGAACAATCTTGATCAACTGTGGTGTTGTAAAGGGCAAGACCCTCAACCTGCATGCTCTCATTGATGACACTAAACCAGATTGCATTACTAGGAATGAGTCATGGCTAGATTAAACCATAAAGAACCATATTGCAAGGCATTATCTGCAAATGACATCAGTAATAAAGTCCAAAGCGAGCGCAAATTTGTGTTGTTTACAAGTTATTCATTGTGCAATACCATCATTTCCCACAGGCCAGTTTCCCTGATGGTAGTATGTTGTAAACTCCTGGAACACATCATCTGTAAAGTACTGCTGAATCACCTGGAAAAGCATTATATCCTGACCCCATTCCAGCATGGATTTAGACAAAACCATTTATGTAAAACTCAACCCCTTGTCACAATGCATGACCTGGCGAAATATCATGACCAGAAAATAAAAGTCCATGTGACCATCTTTGATTACTCGAAAGGCTTTCAACACGGTCCCACATAAGCACCTGTTGCAGAAGCTGGCCTACAGTACATGGGTATAACTGGCTGAATACTAAACTGGACCACCACTTTTTAACCACTTGCAAAGAAGCCAACAAGTGGTTGTAGAATGGGTGAAATCAAGAACCGTTCACATTGACTCTGGTGTCCCACAAGGCACTGTGCTGGATCCATTGCTCTTCCTATGCTATATCAATGACCTGCTGTCACGTGTGGCATCCACTGGGTTATTGGCGGATGACTGCTTGCTCTACAGGCCTATTGAAAATGTAGGGAGCCTAGAAGAGCTACAGGGTGACCTGACAATGATCCAGGAATGGACTAACACTTGGGGAATGTGCTTTAAATTAATGCTTTAAATGAATGCTCTGTACAGTAAGTGCTACATAGTACGCACTTACAGATCAACAAACCAACACATTAAAAACGATATTCTATGCCTAAAGATGTTTAAAGGGGTATCCCCCTTATCTGGGGGTAGAAATCCACAACAATATGAAGTTCAGTCAACACATTGGCCAAATTGCAACACAGGCAAAACACGTTCACTCATCTTCCTACACTGGAACCTACGACACCGTCCCTAGAAACTGAAAGCGACAGCTTTAAAAAAGGTAAAAGGAAGACTTTAAGAAACCTTTGTGTCATTTCCACAGTCTGACATTTCAGACAGTTAATAGTTTACATCATCCAGCATCTTTTGCAAAGGTAGGCTAATGCTAAAGTGATGCATAAAATAAGTCAACACAATCTCTGCAAGATAAGTTTATAAAACTACCAAGCATGGTCACTGTACTGACAGTGACAACTGTTTCTTAGCTTGTTGTTAAACCTCCACTGGATGGCGACAAAGCAGCAGGAGTAGGAAGTACAAGTCGGCCTAATAAAAAATATTTTAAAAAGGTGCTTCTCATAGCACTTTGGCACGTTATACGTATTTTCCTATTCAAGCCTTAAAATATTTAGCGTAAAATGCATGTGTTGTTAAAGTCAATTCGTGTGTTCCTTCTGTGTTTCAACAAAAACAATTATTTTGTTGTGAAACGCTACATTTGATTTAATATTGTAAGGCATTATCTGCAAATTACATCACCAATAAAGTCAAAAGCGAGCGCAAATTTGCGTTGTTTACAAGTTATTCATTGTGCAATGCCATCATTTCCAACAGCACCTAAAGGCAGCAACAGTTCAGAGGAAGTGGAGGTTTTGGATGCTGATCTCCGGTCTGTTATTTAAACTCCTCCCCAAAGACTTTGGGCAACAGCGGCAGCGATCCAACCGATTCCATGTCAGCACTTACAGAAAGCATAGCACAGGAAGGCAGGAAGTCAAACTTGTTGCCACTGCGATTACAACTTTCAAACATAAACGCCACACGTACATTTGGAAATATAGGGATTCTTACTTTCTTCTTCATATTGCCAGCTGGTCTCTAGCGATGGACAAGCTTCGTCGTGTTTTAAGCGGTCAAGAGGACAACGAAGAGTTGGGTCTCACTGACCAGGTAACGTTAGCTTAACTTACTGTATGACACTGCTAATGCTAACGTCCTGTAACGTCAACTGGATGAAACTAATTAAAAAATACCATTGTGCTACTTTTGTTTCCTGTCTGAAACTCAGTTACCATCCACTAACCTGTTATAATTATAAAAGTTGTGTTGTGACTTGAACAAAGTAACGTTAAACTAGTCAATAAAGTTAGCTAAAATGTCACGTTCAGCTAGCTGTGTAGCTTTTTAGCTAACATACATTTACATTTGCATGTTTCTTTTCGGTGTATCTTTTTTAAAGTCTAGGATCAAGCTAACTTACCTAACGTATTCTTCTGTAGGCATGTAATAAATTGTACTGTTTGTTTATTTACATTTTTTTACACGCTTTCCCGATGAGGAGGAAATGGGGTAAGGTGCTAACTTGAATTATGTGTTTTTATAAATCGTGATACAACTTTCTAAACTGTTTCAAATTCAGAGTTTCACCCTGACACACCCTACTCTCCCATGCTTGCATTTATTTAAAGACTACTTTAAATGTCCTTAACTTTACATCCTGGTACTGAGCACCTCTGGGAATTGTAGAACAAACAACTTATATATACGTCGATTTTCTTTTTAACATGTGACCCCAGATCTCAATGATTTATTTTGACCTAGTTTTCCCAAATGCAATGTACTTAGTTATGTTCTGTGCTGTTCTCTGTGTGTGTGTGTTTTAAGATAATACTGTATCTTGTTGTCTGCCTGGCTCCAGCCAACATGTGTATATCAGCAGTGGGAAGCCTGTGGCTCTTTCTGAGGGTCGTTGGGCCTGTCTTGTGACATCCTCCCATTGTTCTCACCAGGTCCTTGATGCCAGCACTCTCAGCTACAGCACCAGGGTGAAATGGTTCGTCATATGCTTTGCAGGGGGCATCCTGTGTTCGATACTCGTGAGTGCCTTACATGATGAAAAGGAGGCTTGTATGTTATGTCTGACTTTATACTGACTTCAGGAATGCGGAGCGTACATAACCCTGTTAATGCTGTAAGAATAATTCCAAGTTATCTTTTCTTGTGCTATGTTTACACAGCCCCCAAGTTATTAACACGGTTCACTGCAAAACCATCAGGACAAATCCTATCCTTTGTATTTAATTCACACAGAGGTTGCTTGCCGTCAGAAAAGAACATCACGTTTTAGTTTGTAAAGTGTAGTTTGCAGTTCAAATTACAGGAAGTGTTGCAACACTTGAAGCCAAACACATAGTGGTAATTCACATTGAAAAAGTTCCATCAGAACCTGCGTATGCCTAGCTGCTAAAGTCTGATATCTCTATCAACAAACTTTACATCATCTTATAGTCTCTTGATATCTCTTCCATTCAGACATTCAAAATGCATTTACCTTAAATCCACAGGGTTGCCCCATACTATGCTTTTCTGAAGAAATAAGCAATGCCTAAACTTTGCTCCTGTGAGAAGCGGGTATTAGCTGTATGTTTTTTGAATCCCCTTACAAAAACATAAAAAGTGTTGCATCCCTTACTTACTCTAAATATCTTCCCTTACATGTTGAAATGCATAGTCTATTCACACTGAATGTGTCCCCAGTCTTTTTCTTCGAGTGATTAAATTAGTAAAAATGCATGTGGATTAAAATATTTCTCAGGCAGCGATTCTTAAACAAAACCTGATGGTATTCTGGCAGTAGGGGGAGCCCATCATGTTTCAGAGAAACCATTAGCAGCCAACTGTCCTTGTAGTTGATTTTTGTTCTAATATAAAATAAAAAGTGTTATGCCTTTTAATCCTATTTATGTGTGTTATTTATTTAGCTACTTGGCATTAAGCCCTATATTAAAGTGTGTTGACATTGTTCTGTGTAGCTGACAGAGGCTATTTTGCTTCTTTTTTTTAGGGTTCAGCACTGCTTTTCCTTCCAAATGGAATGAAGCTTTTCGCCGTCTTCTACACGTTAGGGAACATCGCTGCTCTTTCCAGGTAAGAGGCTTCAGTCTAGCTCAAATTAGAAGTTCATAGAAATGTAATGTCTCAATATATTTATCATGCCAGGATAACACACTGCCAGGAATAGAACAAACAAGGAGCAACAGGTTTATACACTCTAAAAAAAGAAAATCCTTGATGACTGACACAATCCTCTGTTGTGACTGTCACCACTGGCACAGATACATACATATTTCTCCAAGTTTTGCTTCTAAGCTGTTTATAAAGACAACAACACTGATACAACGCATGTAATTTACTTTCTTACTCTGTGCACTCACCAAATGTTTGGAGCACGATGCCTGGTGTTATCATTCTTTTTTCATATCATAAATAATGTGTATATTTACACCATAACAGTGGTTAGTTCTGGTTCTACCCCAGACTAAAGGATTATACCTAAAATGATAATCTCCTACATTTAATCAGTTTAGCATTAGTAAGATTATGCATTTTTTGTGTATAACTACTATATAAATGAACCGCCTTGGCAATCACATTGCCTTTTAATAAACTTAAACAGACATGCTTCTTAAAAAGGTGTTTTAAAAATGCTCTATCATGCAGAGACAGGTAAACACTACATGCAAAGGGATAATACTGCACCTTATTAAGTTTAAATGCCATCTGTGTCATTGTACAATTTAATTAGCATACCTGAAGTTCAATTGTGTGTTGCATTAAAAAAAAAACGACCTAAAATACAAAACCCAGAAGATTCCTTACACATTAGAAGCAGCTCTGGAAAGGTTTTGATACGAGGTTTGAATGAAGACAGATTGGTGCAGTCAGAAATGTGTTTTGAGGAGAGAGTTCCAGAGGGAGGCTGCAGCTTTGGAAAAGGCCCCGTTCCCTCGTAGGTCCAGTGCTTGGTCTTCTGTGGTTGACACAGGGGGTTTGGATCAGAGGAGTGGAGGGAAGGAGTGTGGTGGTGGAGCAGGTCGGTGAGGTAGGAGGGGGGCCTGGCTATTGAGGGCTTTGTGAGTGAGGAGGATTTTAAAATGGATGCGTTGGTGGACAGGGAGCCAGTGGAGGTTCTGAAAGGCAGGGCAGGGCCGGGTGAGCAGACGGGCAGCAGAGCTCTGGAAGTACTGGAGTTTATTGAAAAGTTGAGGATGCTGTTGCAGAAGCCGATTCGTGATGAGATGAAGGCATGTCAAAGGATTTTGGCAGCAGAGAAAGAGAGGAATGGGTGGAGAAATGCTATGTTTTTGAGGTAGAAAAAGGCGGTTTTGTGATCTGATTGATATGGTTTTCAAATGAGAGGTTGCACATGTGTGGGGAGGAGATAGAGAGTAGTTGAGTTTTAGAAAAATGATAATGCTATATTCTTATAGTGAGAACAGACTTGCTCTTCTCATAGTTGTTTGTTTCTAAAAGTAGACCAGCCATTGGTGTTTTCTTACATTATAACTTTTATAGGAGCATGTAGATTAATTCCTTCCCAGGGACAGCATGCAATACTTTTAAATCTCTCATTATAGTGGCCTTGCATGGGCAAATGTTCTTCAATAATTAGATTTACACATATACACATAACTGAGAACGATAACAGTTCAACTTTTTCTCTCTGCAGTGTGATTTTGATTCAGTCAGTACGCTTGTGTTGTTTTTAATAATGCTGCTACACTAACATATAACTGTTGTATCTTTATTGTTTGCATTTCGGGCTGTCTTATTTTCATGGTTTAGTAAGATTAGAATTTCATCTTCTATTACTAGAAATCAGGAACCTACTGGATTTTCACAACATTATGGATTATTTAGTCGAGATAATCCCAGGGCTGAATCCAATCATGTCTTTGACTTCTTTGACAGTGAACCACTGATGAGACAGGGCAGTCTCTATTTTCAGGTATCATATGTCCAGAAGGTTTAGATGCGTCAAGAAACTGGGTCACCTTCTGCTTTCATAGCCCAGGTTACTGATCCACAGCAAGACAACAGTGTCATATTTTAAGAAGCTTAATGCATTTTTCATCTGTATGTGACTTTGAGACCATGGGCTACCTCATTTAATTGAGTAGTGGAAGATTATGTCAGAAATAAGAGTCATTTTAGTGATGGATCACATGCAACTGTTTAATAGTAAAACAATAAACGTGTCTTACATGTATTTCATTTTTTGTCAATAGTATGTTCCCCTTTTTCAAACAAAATATATTTGTTTCACTTTTGAACAGTCACAATTTGATTTATTTAATGTTGTGAATATTACACAGCACCCTGGTAAAGGTTATTTTGAAGTTTTCTATTTTGTTCCTTTTTGGAAACAGGAATCTAGCATGAATTCAAAGTTTAGCTGTCAATCTTTTCTGTTAACATTAAGCAATACAGCATTATCTAATATTACTAATGGCATTAACATTTCTGTCATGGTGCTTCCCAACCACCAGCAGTAGCAGCATGTGTGTAGATATCAGTAGTGTCTGTTGATAGAAATGACCCATCCCTCTCAGCAGACCGGTAGAAAGAGCCTGCGTCAACACAGACTGCTACGGTGTCTCATCTAACAGATGTGACGCTACGCAGACTCTACCCACTCATCTCTGTGGAGCCCAGCGCTGCACGCCTCGTCAGCAGAGAGAAAGCCTTTGTGTTATTTCTTTTACCAACGTCACACATGCCACACACCCATGTAGGAGGTTTTAAAGTAGTCAAATTGATTATAGTGGCGACTTGTGGCACAATCTGGTTGTCACTGGTAAGACATTTGTTTGGGCGTATCATGTATGTGGAAGCATATAGCTGACCATCCAGATGGACAGTTCCTGTTTTTCAAAAGTGTTAGGGCCGCTAGCCCTAAAAGAACAAAAAAAGCTATTTTGAATAAAACACCTTGGTAACTAACTCCACCATTTTTAACAAAGAAAGAAATGACAACACATTCGCGGCTGAACTGTTAAATAGGTGATCTTTGGAAAGAGCTATGAAAATGCCCCACAGTGTCGAATGCCTAGCACCTGTTATGAATACAAAACGTGATCGCATTGGGGCTGATAAAACCGACACTGATTTCAAAAAATAATAATATATGTTTTCAGGTTGTCCATATGTCCTATACTTGGCAACACGATATCTAGGAAACAAATGGAGGGATATTGTTTACATTTGGCACAAACATGGGTATTTAGTCATAGGTGAACTGATCCGATTTTGGTGGTCAAAGTTCAAGTTAAATAAGTCCTCACAAGAGAAGAATTCATACAACAATTATACACACAAGTCTAACAGGATACAACTTGACTGGTTGGCAGTGGCATAAAATGAGGAGGCAGCAGTTATACAGTACGTTTCTTCTCTATGGATATGACAAAGAAATAGCGGAACCGTAAACACATAAAAGACAAACTAGCTCTTTTTGGACAAGATCATACTTTCTGTAGTCAATTCCTTTTCTTACTACTGACGTGGCAGTTCTTTTTGCAACAAAAGGATCCTTTTAGATGCTTTTATTTATCAATATGAATGTGATTGGTATTTCACTACATAGCCTGCATGTCATTCACTAGCAACAAACTCTTCTTGTACAGTAGTCATGGTATGTTCTGTTTGTATCAAGCTGCATAATGTTGTGACGTGTTGGAGTTAATTTGTCAATATTTCAAGTCCTGCCTTGTGAGTATCACGTACATTGCATTGTCTATGCTGCTGATGTGAATCCTTTATAGTAATAATACCTTAGATTACTATTTTTAAACAGGTCCAATGTGTCGTTTGATGATGTCTTAAAAGTATAACTTGTCTGTTTCTTTGTCTGTTTCTCTATAGCACCTGCTTCCTAATGGGACCACTAAATCAGCTGAAGCGCATGTTCGATCCAAAAAGACTGATAGCCACCATTGTCATGCTGGTAAATACCACGTGTTTTACTGTTACCTTGAGACAGATGCTTCACTGGATCTGTCATGAGGCCACAAGGTGTTTTCACTGGTGTCTGCTTTCACCTACTGTTGAGGGTGTTACAGGTCTGACTTTGGATTAGAAGGCCAGGTTCAATTAAAGATCTCCCACCTTGTGATCTTAAAGGATTGTGAGGAAAAGTAACTAATCTTGACAAACACAATCCAGCTTAGAATGATTGATATTTTCTATTGGCAGATGTAATTACTTTTAGAATTTAGGATTACTGTGAAATACTGAAAGAAATCAAGTGTAAGATAGCATGCATGAAGATAACTATTCCTTTGTTCTTCCGTCAGCTCTGCCTCGTCTTAACTCTTTGTGCAGTGTTTTGGGTAAGTACAGTACATAATACATGGTTTTCAAAGCCAGCTACATTTATTGTTAAAGTGCTGTGTTTTTAACTCTAATTACCATGTTGTGTTTTATTTTACAGTGGCATAAAAGGGGGCTGGCTATCATCTTCTGTATCATGCAGTTTTTGGCAATGACATGGTAAGTTTGACCAGTCATCTCTGACTTTAGCACAGTTGTAAATAATTGACTCATCACTCACACCTACTCACATGAAGCAGAGTTACAGTTACTCTAGCTGCTTTGCCTTGTAATAAACATCCTGGAGTTGAGTTAGTCACGCTGCTGGCACCTGACTTACTGCTATTGGCCCGGCCCGACTAAATCAATATTATTTCTAGATAGTTGAAGAAGCACACAGAATGTACAACTTGAACTACATTGGTTTCCCTAAGCTTTAATTACATCTGCTTGACGTACCCGTTGAGTTAGTCCTGTTGTAAGAAGACTGGTTGGTAGGTTGCCAGGCATCATGGTACAGTAGGTCAGTATATGTTTGACCTGTAGAGAATGAGCTAGTGATTGGATCAGTATTGTGTACTTAGAGAGAGAGGTGTTGCTACCTGTGTTCACACATAAGACAAGGTCACTGGCAGTTAACTCTGTGGTCATTACTACTTATCTAATCACAGGTGAATGGTCCAATGAGACCCCTTAATTAATTTACATTTATAAAATATTTGATAAAGAAAGACCGTAATATTTTTTATGTATTCCCTTTAATGTATTTAATGTAGGATGTTGAGCAATTTTAACACTGATCTAACCATGAACTGATCCATACATTTAAAAAAAATGCTTCAGTCTTAGATCAATTTCCAAGTCTTTAATGCAGTATCCAAAGGATCGTTTGTCATTTACTCTGCTTTAATTAACTTGTGCCAATTGAACCATTTTTACACTGCACTGTTTGATAGCTTTAATCAGGTCAACTCGGTTAAAAAGAAAGAAATAAGCAATTCATCTATAGTAGATGAATTGCTTAAATCATTTCCTCTGCTTTCTAAATACATTGTTAAACCAAACAATTGATCAGTTAAAAAGTATAAGACTGAATTAATGATGTAAATAATAATGTATTCCTAGTATTTTTATTTAATGCGGCTTCCTGTATCCTGCATATAACAGAACAGCATGATTGAAAAGGAAGTAGTAAGGTCATTGGGGTCAAGCAGTGAATAATAAGACCTGAGAGTGATGTGTATGGGCATGTCCGCACTTGTAGAACTATTAATTTGAGCATATTTACACGGCAAAGACAAAGCCTTGTGAGTGTGTGTGTGAATGTGCATAGAGGCACAAACCTCCAGCAGCCCAGGGGGGAGGGGTGGATGGACGATCTGATTGCCTCACTAAGCAGCACTGTGTCAGCCTTGTAACCAGACGGCTTTTTGCACCTACACGTTGTACGATCACTTCCGCTCTGCCTGCGTTCTTGAAGGCATCCCCATGGCAACCACAAGTCACACATCTCAAACTCATTCTTAACAGACCGGGGGGCATAGTGCACTCCCACGCAGGCACTCAGACGTCTGTGTGAAGGTGGTTCTGTTGGAAGACGTCAGCGCTGATCCACACTCAGAGGCGTGCAAAGTCCAGTCCTCAGAGTTCTGTGAAGTGACCACATGACACTAAAACACTGCTGACACAGACTCAAAGAATTCTAAAAACAAAACCTAACTCTTGCTATTACTTGTTTCGCTTAGATGTCAGAGCATTCACTTGAGAAATGTGTACAGTATTTACATTAATAATTACAGCTCTGCTAACTGGTGGTCGAACAAGAAGGCAATCATGCTGTGCCTGTAGTTAATCATTCAACTGCTTTACACAATTCCTCCCATTTTTCAAACGTATCACATCAGGGCTGGGAATTTGTTGGTGTTACACTTGAGCTGTTATCACTCTGAGGGTATCGTGTTTTTGTTGTTCTCTGTTTTGGGCTACCAATCCCTCTGGAATCATTAGTACGAAGATTACAGTGTATCCAATTCATTCACCATCCATCGTGTTCGGTTAATCCCCTCTGAGCAACACCAAAGACCCTCCAGTCCAACGATTACTGCTTGATGGAGCATTTGACTGCATATTCTACATTTTGGTGTGTTGCTCTGGAACTTTAATTTCAAGTAAAGATCCTGGTTGTAAAGAACATTGAATTACAGGAATACACAGTATGTCCAGGAATGTATGGCCATACAGCGAGGGAAACAAAATCAAACTTGAATCCAAGGGAAACATCCCATTTTATATATAATTTACATACTAATTATAATGTATTTAGGAATGTATTTGTGTTGTGATAATCATGATCAGTCCTAACATGTTAGTGTTCTTCTCTCTTGTTATTTTTCTGTTTCAGGTATAGCATCTCTTACATTCCATTTGCCAGGTAAGACAACATGATTTATGTTCTGTCTACATAGACCTTGATGTGATGTGCATGTTCTTTCTGTTGTGTATTGTGTAGTTGTGCTTTTGTAGATTTAGAGCTACCGTTTATATCTGACTCCTGTCTATAAATGTCTCTATACACACACAACAAACTGGAGAAAATATTTCCAGTGCCCCTCCAATGAAAACATGTTTTGATTTACCTCTTAACACGGTTTGCCTCCACCATATGGCTGTAATCCCCCCTACGACCATAGTGTCAGGCAAATGGCAGCTTGTTGTTTCACACTCCTCTGTGCTTTAGCTCTGTGACGCTATTTGCTTTATCCATCATATCTAAATGAAATCATTCCCTGTGGCATAATGCTCTTTCAGACAGATTCACAAAAAGACTTCCCTTTCCAATGAAGCTTTTCATATTACTTGTGATGAGCTTATGTTAAACTCTAAAGGGTTAAAGCAGAATGCCACATTTTGATTAGATCAAGACCTAAATAGGCTGCCGTGCATAAGATATGAGGATGGAAACCTCCTACTTTGTCTCTCTGGCTACATGCTTTATATGTATATTGGATAATGTGCACTATAGAGCCTAAAAGCCTTCAAATCTGTAGAGAATTTTCCTTCAGAGTAAATACACAGATTTCCACTTCTCAAATTGTCCCATATGTTGTACCTCAATGCTTTCTCAAAGCCCAGCGTGAGGTGTGGTGTTGTTTTGTCAGTCCAGCTGTAAGCAGGGTTATGTCTCATTTGGCAAGAGCCCCCATGAACCCCCCCCCCCCCCCCCCTCACCTAAGTGCCCTGTGTATTTGGGCGACCCTATAATCTATCCTGACAGCTGAGAGACGTCCCATAACCACCCAGACTTCCCCCTCCCCCAACCCAAATGCTATCAACAATACCGAGCTGGGACAAAGACCTTTTCCCGTGCTACCCTTCCAAAAAACAAATTCCTATAGAGGAATGCAAATTTGACTGCTTCTGACTTCCAGAGAGTAACTTATTTATTCGTTACTCCTTTGTTATTATAATTTGTAAATTTGTTCAACACATTAATGTCCCTCTCTCCTTAAGCTTCTTACTTCTTAATCCATTTTTCATTTAATTTAGAGTTGATGGTTTATCCCTTTATTGTTTGCCATGTTGTTGCAGTGCAGCACATTTTGATCACATACTTCTATCCCTCTGAGTGACACATTAAGAAGCACCAGACTCTTTCCATACTGACCAGTCGTACCGTGATACCTGGCTCTCCACTTCACCACATGGCCAATGGATTTGATCCTTTAATGTGTTTTACCTTGTTGTCTATTTATACCCTCTCAGACCGAGGCAATAAAATCTGCAGCATGTGCACTTCCCACAGTGCTTTAAGGACTCTATTGCTCTGATATTTAATCAAAAATTGGGGATAAAAAAGTCCCTGAGACAGATATTTTATTCATGTATTATTTCTGGAAATGGATATAGCATCAAGTGATTATTTAAAAACAAACCTCAAGCTGTACGGGATGAAAAACATGAAGATTCTGGTGTGTTTAGTTCATACATCAGAGGGACAAACCTGAGCGTCTGAAGGAACAAGTCTCCTGTCTCTCCCCCGATGCCCCCCCCCTCTCAGACTGCTTATGATCCCCCCTTCTCCTTTTAACCTTGACTGGTACAACACCTCCTCCACCGAAATGTCACCGCCGCTCAAGGCGAAGTCTGCATAGCAACACACCGATAGCAAAAGGGAAACGGTGTGAGGGTGAATGGAGAAGGCAACGACGGCCTACGGTTGCCATGGCGATCGCTCGTATTGCATCATCCCTCACAACAGAGTACCTGGAGACAGGGAGCCCCCATCACTGTGAGCATGTGGTGCTTCCCAGCCAAAACACACTCACTTATTCATGACGAGCCCCACCCAAATCATCGCAACAAAGGGCGGGGGGGCTTTATAAGTCTCTTTTAATTTTGTGCGCATGAAAGAATTTTACCTCGGCTTACATTTTTGAGAATAACATTCCTTCATTTCTGTTTCCTGCCTTTATTTCATTGATTATAATGGTGGCTGTTGCTTAGATTTTGTTTCTTTTCTTTCCTCAGGGATGCTGTGATGAAGCTCTTCACTACCTGTGTGAGTTAGGACCCCACGGCTGTGAAGACTTGTCCTAATATGCAAACTGTAAGAGCAGTGACTGTAAAATATACATCTATGTTGTTTATACATTATATCTCCAGATTTTTACTATGGCTTGTTTCATACTGTGAATTCTTGCTTTTTTTTCAAGTTTAGCTTAAGGTCTGTAACTATATTCACATTATAACCCCTTTTTTCTTTTGATGTGAGAGTGCCTTTTCAATTCTTAATATATTTAAAGATTTCCCTATGTTTCATAAGAATTTTAAACTAAATGAGTACAGGTAAATTATTATGAATTTACAAAGCAAAGTCCTTTACATTATTATAGATATAACCTGTAAATATATCTGACAATGAAAAACCATACAGATATACATTTTGAACTGCAGATTTTGAAATGATCTTCTTACCTCTTGTACACAAACGGAAGCGATCTGTTTTCTTTGCAAGGCTCGGATGTGTAAAGAGGCTCTCGGATGCTCTTCCATGTTTATATTTGATTATTTTCCCTTAGGCCATTGAGGCATTGCTTCACTGATGATGCACTGGGATATATGATATCCACAGCTCTTTTGAGGTTTTTCCAGCTAGAGATTAAAAGCGCAGCTCCTGTCTAGCCTGTTTGTCTGCATGTGTCTTTGAACACACCTGCCCCCCCTTAGCTTGTCAAATTACATTAAAATGGCCTCTTCTGCTTTAAATTAGATTTCCTAGATATGTCCACATTAATTACGCCTTTCTGAGCATTGTGATTTTATGTGACCTAATAACCTAGAATAGCTTGCACCGAGTTCCCTGTATTGCTTCGGCATGATGGCATAGCCTTTGAGGATGTGGTTGTCGTGACAACCTCCCCCGGAAGATTCACAACCTCAGCCTTCCCCCCATCTGTGGTGCAGATGTTCACATTATCCTCATGAGGAGTTGAGGGTTTTCTGAATAAAATGCCATTTAGTCATGGATCTCTCCCCAGATAGTGAACAAATATTTAATAGCATTTATTTATCAATCAAAAGCCACATTAAGGACCAAGCGCACCCTGTTTCCCTGTGTATAAGCAGCAGGTTTACAAGGTTTACCAAACATGCCTCTAGGTTTCTTTGTGCTTCACGCATCTAAGTAACTACATTGCACTTCCTGTTGTTCTGCCCCCACATAGTTTCATTAGATGCGTGTATAATGTGGTGGATTAGCATGGGCAAAATCTCCCCCAGTACTACTTGTTCAACTAACTTGGCACAGACCGAGCAAATCCTTGAGCAATTAATCTGAGGGATAAAATAATTTTGTCGAGCGAAGGGAGCGTGGTTGTTTTGTGATCCCACTATTTTTGGATTACGCTGAAGTTTTAAGGTTGAAGAGAAAGTATCCCTGACCTCTGCAATCTGTTGCAGTCTCCCAACTGTTTTCTTTTTATTACATCTAATCCATTGTTATGTCAGAGAGGAGCGGGATCCCATGCACAACAACCAATGAAACAAAAACAAATCTGAGTCCCCTTCCGATAAATAATCCAGTGCATCATTCATGTCATGAAGAATAAATAACACTCCATTATAATGTTTATTTTTGTATTATTCAAGTGAGTTGGCCTAAATAGATATTTGATTGAAAAATATCAAAAGTTTCCTTTGAAAGTATGAACTGCCATGGGCCCAATGTTACAAATGCCAAATGTTATTTCCTGTTTAAAAAAGCAATTCACTTAAATTCCTAATTGCTATGTGGTTATCATGGAGCAATATAATAATGCACGGTAAATGTTTCATAAACTGTAAAAGATCTACATCCTCAGGCAATTTCAAATAAACAGTCCAAAAAAAATACAGATTTAAATGGAATTATTGATTTTCTCTTACACTCTACAATGAGAGAACAAAATCTCATCAAATCGATTGAGGTACTGTCTACATAAAATGCAGATAACGGGGAAAAGGGAAAGAAATCAATATTGAGACTATTTGTGGCTGGAAGAACAACGGATCATCTATAGACATCAGTTCATTGATATTTGAGACTATATTGACTGAATGAGAGGATTGTGCCAGTGACATGTTTTGTTTGTTCAAGGGCAGAGAGTTATCTTACAGCACCAAGGACCAAACGCTATCTTTATGGCCATATGATATATACATGTACAGAATCTGGGGGTCTTTACAGCCAGGGGGCTACTTTAACCAAAGAATGTGATTTGGAGATGAACATTTTACATTTTTGGGTATTTTCTCAAGTTGTTATGGTTCATATACAGGCAGTGTAAACATGTCTCACCTTGTTCTCAATTGTTTTTCTTGTCTGAATCAGGATAGGGTTATTGCCAAGTAAAGTATTCACTGAAAATGAATTTTCCTTATTTGGTGTATACAATACACTTATTCAGAAGAAATAAAAAAAACAGTAAAGAAAAGAAAATGTGTTAAACGTTATTTAAAAGATTCTTGTAGGCCTACTTATATGTTCAATATAGCTAGTGTGTATATAACTAACTATTAAAGGACATTTATGTAAACGTATACATAGGATTTGAAAGAAGATGCTTAGTATTTTCTGCTTCATTTTCAATGATATTGTCTGCTTGTAGGCTAAATATGAGTCAGTTTAAGAAAACCAGACAAACCTCCAGCTGTGGTTACTTCAGAATATATCAATCCTCTCACTTTAACCAAACACAATTATTTGAAGATGTTTCATATTCTTGGAGGATGATTATCTTTGAATCAATTTGACTGTAATACAGCAGAGCGGCGCTGTGAGGAAAACATGAGGTTGATGTCGCTCATTGCTTCAGGAAGTTATTGGAAATGATGAAATGACATCACCACAGTTTTTTCCTGGCTTTGTTTGGTGCTGCTCCTGACCACGCCTTCCTGCCAGCTCCACCATAAAGCAGCCAGGCCTCAGTGTCTGTTCACCAGTTGAACTCCGGTCAGTGTGGACAACAGGTGCACTGCAGCTCTCTCCGCCTCCCTGCTGGATAATGCCCGCAGAGAAGCGCCGCTCGTCGCTTTGCGCAGCGCTTCCTCATCATCTGCACTTTGTACATTTGTACGTTTTTGTATCCTGATCACTTCCAACCGCAAGAATGCCTTTTCCGCCCCTCAGCCTCCACCAGCGGATCTCCTCTCCTGGCAGGGATCTATTCGGGAAAAAGAAATCCACCGGAGTGCCTGCTCACACTGAGCTCACCAGCAAATCCGGCGGAGAGAAAGCGGGGTCGGATAGGGAGAAGCAATCCTCTCCTTGGACAACCGCGAATTTACGGAATTTGGGCCGTAAAGTCCATCGAGAGAAGAGCAAAAGCCCTACTCAGAAGTCAAGTGGCGGTCAGGAGACCCAGGGAAAAAGCTCCTGGCTGTCGGTGCCCAAACCTCAGGACTCTGAAGGAGTCAGGCGCTCCAGCTCCATGGACTCCGCCAGACACCTCCACGGAAAAGATGAAGGGAAGAAGGAGATCCAGTTTACACTCAGTCTCACCCCTGAAGCCATTCTTGTCATCCAGAAACGAAATCTAGAAAAGCAAATGATGGCAAAGCAGCAGAAGTGTTGCGCATCCGCGGACTTTCGACACCGGCGAGTATTTCCATCCAAAAAGGCGCACGGATCGTCCAATAAGGGCTCCGCTCCTGTGGCCAAAGCGGAGAGCGTAGAGCAGGACATCACCGCCATCGTTAAGATATCTCTTTTGAATGATCAGTACAAGTACGACGATGTAGAGTATGAAGACGAGGACGGAGACGTGGACGAGACTGTTGTTAGGAAATGTAAAGAGTGGCTTAAAGGAGTCGAGAATGCCGCTGCTTTGGGGAAAGTCGACAAACTTTCTGCACTTCCGCACCTTAAAGGATGCTGACACATGACTTTTGAACTTTTTCTTTTACAGAAGAGATGATGGACTCATGACAAGTGTGCACCGATGTAGGCCTGCTGCAATGGCATCTTACATTTGAGTTATGTAAATTAAACGTATGCAAATGAGGGGAGACAATTAACTCCAGTTTAATTCCAAATTGTATGGCTTATTAACTGAAATATGTCAGCAAGAATAACACTCATTGGACGAAATTCACATAGAAAAGTAATAATTTTGACATTGGACACACCATTTTTTTTTTTTTATTGCAGCGTGTGGCACTGTAGCCAACAGTGCTTCTTATGGAATGTTGCTTTGAAGTTTAAAGCCATGGTCAATGTTTGTTAAAGTTAGAACTGAACACCTTAATATCCTCGTCCTTTGCACATGGTTTTGTTTTCAGTGGATTGGCAGAGGGGTTTGCGTAAAGGGACGTGGAACGGTTCCTTTGTGTGGGTGAACAATACGCTGTCAACAACAGCTTTATGCGCCTGCTGCTGAAACCAAACTGGACTGTTTATTTTTCCTCTAATCACAGAGGGTTATATCCTTTTTATGGATTTATCATTGATGTACAGTATTTAATATTTACTAAATATTTGTACTGTCAAACGTTTTCTCAGCTGATGATTTTATGCCATTTGAAGTAAAAAATGTCTTTTTTAAATTATGCAAGTGTCTCTGACCCGTTTGAATATTTTAAAAGCTGATTGTGTTGGATAATTACCTTACATGTCGCTGATTTGCAGTCACTCAGATTTCTTTGACACTGCTGGCCAGTTCCCAGACTGTATGTTAAAGGCTCTTTTGTTGCCACTGTTGCTACCTGAGGCCATTTGGGCATTAGTGATGTAAGCTTCTTAGATTTCATGTTAAGCAGGCTGACCAGTGCACTACAGTGGGGCCCAGGTACATGATCCCTTCAGGAAATTACTTCCAGTTTTCTTTACCTTTGTCCTATTAAACAAAACAATGCATGTAGTTACTAAACATAAATAGTGTTGGTGCGAAATATCTGGGAGATAAGTTCACCCTAAGTGCCAGAACGACATGGTTTGCAGCAAAGGTATTCCCAGTTTGAATTGAGGGCATAATCCCACTGAGCTACAAGATCTATGTTTTAGTTCTATAAGAGGTAACTAACTTTGTGTACTGCTCAGCAAGAAACAGCTGGTCCGAAATCAATTTGAGTGCTTTAAAAACAAATATGCCCTGTTTTGTTGGCAAGAAAACAAAATAAACCAGAGTTAATGAGAAATTAAGCATTAAAGACACGTTTGGCTTCTTTGATGGTTCTCAGCGGTCTATTGTATTGACAATTAAATGGAAATTTAAAGTAAACTGTGATCCCTTCTAGCTTTGGACACAAATGAAATCTTCATGCAGGGTCACAAACATATTTCAAATATTTGTGGTTGTGTGTACAGAGTGAAGGCTCTCTGCAATAAGGCTTTACCATTGTTCTCCATCACCTGGTAACCAAAGTTTGTGGTAGACTTTAAAGCCCCAAATTGGACGGCGGAGTGTAACCTCTAAGACACTACAGTGTTTCTGAAAAGCCCACACGCCGACAGCTGGTAAGACATTCTTGAAAAATGACTTTTATGCTCCTATAACATTGCAATTTAATATCATTTTGGAATTTGACGCCAACAATCTTTTTTCCAAAGGTATAATCAACAGACTTGCCATGCAATATGCAAGGACCTTCACTAACCAAGCCTTCTTCCTTCTCTTTCGAATGCACACTTACTACCTGTTGGTGTCGGAAAGGTATTTTAAATAACCCACTTATCAGCACTGAGTTTTTATTTTATTACCATGGTAATTGACATTTAAAACATCTATGGAGTAGTTAATTAGTTGTCAAATATGTGTCTTTCCATTGTGTTCTAGCACATGACATTACAGATCTCACATGTGAGTGAAGAACAAGCTGCCAGAATAAAGCATCTTGTCCTGAATAGATGTTCCCATTCAGTGTCACAAAGTGGTTTAATTGTTGCATGTCACAGTCTGAGATCATGGCTGGACCAGTACAGTGTGTACCAGGACCCGTCCGCCTCTCCCGTGATGATATTATCAACAGGCTTGGTGTCCAAAGGTTGTGTCATCCCTCTCTATTGTGTCATTTCAATTGTGCCCTTGTTTATGTGCCTCTCTCTGGTATTCATTGCTGTCTGGTGTGTGCCTCAAGCTGAGCTATTCATGTCTGTCCTGGGGGTGAGAGCTGCATTATTGCGTCTGAAGTAGCTGAAATACTTGTGTTCAACGGGGAAAAGTAGAAATCAAAGAAGCAGGTTGACTTGGTTACAGGTGGAAACACTTTCTTTCAAGGTCACAAACTGCTTCTGTTTACACCTGCAGCATCTGATAGCAATGTCTCTGGGTAAAAATAAGCTTCTGTCCACCTCACTGCAGTATCATGATAGCAGTGTGATAGCAGAGTGTGCATTATGCTCCTCTTATTTATAGTGACAGGGAGCGCAGATGGATGCTGCCTCCGCCCTGTCACTGACACTTTGC
This sequence comes from Trematomus bernacchii, assembly GCF_902827165.1. NCBI lineage: Eukaryota > Metazoa > Chordata > Actinopteri > Perciformes > Nototheniidae > Trematomus > Trematomus bernacchii. The sequence goes on along the minus strand of NW_022987828.1, from coordinate 4,209,727 downwards.
ACACATCACTGCAGGTCCCTCTGCTCTGCCACAACAGTATTACTGTGGCAACGGAACTGATCAATCCCTGCGTTTCCAGCTGCTTTTGTGAGAAAAGACAAAACAGACACTTCCTGCACAGACTCGGCCCATAAACTTCAGTAATGTGGTCATTCAGTGGCAGCCTGTTGAGAACAAGGCTTTTCCCAGAGACAGGGCGACCTCAGAGAGAACACTTAGATCACAGAGTGCCGTCCTCCCTTTAAAGCTCAAGCATGGTTTATTCTTCATTTAAGGATAATAAGAAGGGAGCATGCAGCTCCATGTTATGCATTTAATCTGCTTTGGCATGTTACTCCCATTAGCCTTGCATTCCTTGTTACCATGCCATTTTACATTCCTTTGCATCTTATATTTTCTCTTAATTCGTTCGGACAAGTTACCTCTTGCCTTAAACAGTATTAGTTGAAATCTGTAGTTCTCTAAAACCTTCCTCTGCAACATCTGTTGGGTATCAGTCCTCATCCGGATTAAAGGGAGAGCCCTACAAAATTGGTTTCTAGACACATGCCGGAAAGAGCTTTGTGGGAGAGGAGGTGGGCATATTCCTCCTGCGTAGCTATTTTTTCTTTTGCTGGATCTTGCACAAACACAATGTCAGGCTGGTGTGTGTGTGGGAGGTTGCTTTTGGCGGACGAGGGGGATTACCAAAAATGCATTCTTATTTTTTAATCTTCAGGCAAGCTGACTGATTCACTCCCACAGCATCTAAATTGGGTTTTACTGTGGATAGGCAGGGGATGGAGTGAAAGCCCAGCCCTGGAGGAGGAAGGCAATGCATGATGGAAGTCCAGACCCGGACCAAGAGGCCAAGGCCCGGCATCAGGCTCAGCTGGAGCAGGTTGATACACACTATAGGATAAAATGTTTGTGACACTTTTATAGGCATTTTTTGCTGCTAGTTATAGCACAATAGTGCTGTGAAAAACATGCTTGTTGATAAATTATCAATAGTTTCTTCATCTCCCAATAATACTGAAGCACAGTAGTGCCTCCATATTTAGGTGGTGCTTCCTTTTAGCTCACTTCCCCTCAGTTTGTGTCCTTCCTTATCTTGTCTATCCTCCAGCGCCATCTAGAGGCCTACAGGAACATGCACCGCCTCAGAAATGCTCTCTGTCGCCGCTATGCTGCCCTGCTCTCAGACAAGTCAGCTCCCAGAGAGCACTGCTGCAGCAGAGAGAAGAGGCAGCCAGAGGCAAGTCAGAGAGTGAGGCTCAGCAGGTAAAGCATAACATCGTGTAACAAAACTCAGTGCTTTATTTTAGTCTTGAATTATCATAACAACTCTGTTGTTCGAGTAAAGATTATGTAATTAATATCGTGGCTGTCCCCGCCATGTTGAACTGTTTTCCATCTCAGATTTTGTGTCTGAACTTGTGTGGTAGTTTCATTATACATGTTTAGAATCACTCGCGTAGACAATTATAATAAAATAATGAATCTAATAAAAGTCTTAATGTTAAGATTTTAACCTAAGACACAGGTAAATGTCAAGCATTAAAGTAGGACAAGCATAACTTAATTATTCTACTTTTTTTAATAGTTTTTATTATTATTACCAGAGACAGTGCACACTATTCAACACATCAGTTTCCTCCTCAATGTAAATGAGTTAGCTAATGAGCTAATTGTGTAGTCCAGTGTTACGTTATTTCAAATAGTGGCACTACTCGCTTGAGCTAAACACTGTGATACAATACAATATATAAATACAAAACAAAGTAGCAGAAAAGTATGATGGTAGGTTTGCTAAATTTGCATGTTCCAGAGTAAAAGTTTTGATGCAAGAGCCAACTCCTTTCTTTAGCTGGCCATGTTTTTGCCTGGAGGGCCTGTTTTGACCTACAGGCTGTCATTTGCCTACCACAGCACAACACTTTGTCTGAGCTCAAATACACAACCCTCCAAATCAAAGCCTCCCTGTTTTGCCTGTAACACCTTCACTTTCTCCCCTCAAGTGACATGCATAACATTAAAACCATTGCAGCTGCAGTTTACAACTTAATCCTGTGAGTCTTTAAATCCTGCACCGTATACTGTGGGCAGTGTAGCAGCCTAACACTTTGATGAATGGAACTTTTGTAGCAATTGTTTATATTATTCATTCAAATGTTAACTTCCTGATCCTGCTTTTGGATCATCATGAAAGCAAAGAAAGTCCGTAATCATTTGAATCTTAAAAAAATAATGAATAATTGATGTTGAAATTTAAAACCACTTAGTTTTAACATTGAAACATTTATTTGTACTTTTCTGACCATTGCAAATTATTTTCACATTGTCATTTTTGATCCGCTGCTGTTTTAATATCCATTTCAATCCCTTTAAATATAGATTTTCGAATTTAAGAGACTTTCATAATCTGTCTAAATTGATGAACGTACTTGTTGCAAAAGTAATTTCTGAAAATGTCAAAGTTGGGAATTGAAACCAAAACTTCTGAAAGATGTGTTTCAAAGTACATGTCAATGCTACGAATTCAGTGGTATCAAAATATCAGTAATAAAGTTTTAGTAACATTTCACAACTAGCTATTAAGTTGTTTAAACAACCCACAAATACAAATGTAGTTTCCTGTTCTTGTTTATAATTCCCCTCCTGCTTAGTTGCTGGGATTGACTTTGATTTTGACTGACTCATCTCTGACAGGGTGTGAAAAGAGCAATAAGCTTTACAGAGGGTCTGCGAGGAGGGGGTCTGACATGAGAGAGATCCTGTCTTATCTTCCCCTCCTGTAAAAGCTGAGCTCCTTCAGGAGGATGTAATTGTCCTCTCTAATGACTTGCACTTGGTAGGGGAAGACAAAGAGAGCACAATAAAGGACTTTAGAGGCCCTCCAGTAGGAATCCTTTGCTTTAAATTGCAGAGCAAATGAAACTGCCCGTTGTTTCCTCGGCTCAGGTCGAGAGTGCTCTGTCACAGACACAGAGGTGAGGCAGGACCAAAGCAGACCGAGGCGAGAACACCTGCTGGGTCCTAATTGGTCCTCGCTGCTGTTAATGGCTTCCTGTGGCTGTGTGTTTACTTCTCATTTGTTCTGTGTACTCTGTTTCCCAGCCCCAAAACAAGGGAGGCCTGCCCTCTGTCTCTGCCTGTCTGTCTGCCTCCTCTTTTCTTCTTCACTCAGAAACAAAATAAGTTGTCCTTCTCCAAGCTGCTGCACGATGACTCATACCTGAAGCCCCTCCCTAAAACCCTATTACCTGGTAGGTTTTGACCCAGCAGCAAAACACCTGACTTCAATCCAGCCCTGCCTTTGATTTATGTTTAATGCCGTTCTGAGACATTCATCAAATTGTCCCTCACAATCTCTTTCCTGAGATCTTTGACCTCCAGAGGCAGTTATCTAAGCATGGACATTTGAAAACCCACCACGACTTGGAGGACTTTTATAGGGGCATCACACTAACCGTCACCCAGTACAGCTGTATAAAAGTCTGGAGGATGTCAAGAAAAGGAGTTAAGAAACATTTTTTATATTAAAACTTTCTCTCTAGATATGTTATGGAGAAAAGCAGTAGATGTGAATTTGTAATGTGTGTTGATGTTACGACAAGAAATCAGAAAAACATCCCCATACCGCTGAAGATAGAGGACATGAAGGCCACTCCAGGAGGAGAATACCTACACTGTAATAAGTAGTGGTTACTTCATTTAATAGACCTGGGAAATAAGTTCAGGCAGATATATATATATATTTTTTAATGTATGATTATGTCTGCTGCCTTGATTGTAACCCCTGCAACATTCGGTACTTTTAGAGTAATATTTTGACTTGATTTTGTTTTTCAGATGTAAGCTTTTTTGCTTTTTTCATGAGACTTGGACGAATAGATTGACACCACACTCTCACATTTGTCTGTTAAAAATAAAGTTACAGCTAAGCCAGTTAGCGTAGCTTAGAAAATGGGAAAACAGCAAGCCTTGCTTTTGCACCTTTTTAAAACTCGCAAATTAAAATAAATACAAAAAATAGTTTGTTTAACAAGTCTAAAAGCAACAGGTTGAGATTATATGGGGTTTGAGTCACAAAATGATTCTCTAATGCTTTAAAATAAAACAACGTACAAGTCTTCAATATTTCGAACTCAGGGTATACGTGTAAAAGATACAGCTGGTGTTGGTAAGGGGCCGGCTGTCTGTAGAGGCCTCGGCTCCTAAACTGTGAGCTCTCTGGATCTCTGTTTGCTCTGCCTTTAAGAACAAACAGGGACTCCACTGGAGGCTTGTTTAGCGTGGACCCTCCTGGAGGAGAGAGCTGATTACTCACGTAGAAGTGAGATGACCAAACACAATCTGACCCTGCTGTTGTGGAGACTCGCCTACTCGGTCGGCCACTTTAACTTCCACAAACATCGTCCAGGGGGAAATGTCGTCATTATGTCCGCTACAAAAGAGATATAGCAATTGGGCCAGTGGTGTCACCTTATGCCAGCCCTGTGAGCAGATGTGGAACTGTTTGAGAAGTTCCTACTCATTTAAAGCTTTATGGGCGTCCAGGCAAACAGCACTCCATTTAGCAAAAAGTGGCAGAGATAATCGGAGAGCCTTTAAGACTTTGAGTTGTATTGTGGTTCCACTCATCGCTAGTTATACAAGCATTATACTGGTATTAAGAATAATCTACTACTTAAGCTTCAGTTTGAAGATAGAAGACTGGAGGTTTTGTTTATTCTGCAGCTAATCATCTTTTAGTTTATACACCTGAACCTCTACTAATTTCTTTCAGGACTTTTACTTCAATTGACACTTCCCGCTCAATTTATTGTTGAATATTGATCAACATTACAACTTGAACTTCAGTGTTTTACTTTTGTAGCACCCTAACCCTAAACTTCACTTGGCACTAACACTTGTATGACACTTTGACGTTGAAACCTACCTTTCTTTCAGCACCTCCATTTTAACTGCTAATTCCACTTCTCTCAGTAACTCTAGGTAAATTGCCTCTTCAACTACTGTTTCGGTATTATAACTATATCAAGTATTTAAAATCTAATATTTCAATAGAGAGTAAAGTGTTAAGTATTTTCTGTTTAAATGTATTTTAAGATGGGCAATACGTATGGAATTAGAAGCACTTTGATTGATTTATTCCAGAAAACTCTCAAATGCCTATCTCTTTCTCTAGTTCTGCTGTCGTACCTTTTTTTTCCTAACACAAAAGAATGCGATTAACATGGGTGCTGATCATTTTAACCACACATTTGACAAATTATAATCTATGAGTGTTTTTGCTTTAAATCTAAAGAAGGTAACTACCAAGGCATGTTGTTCGGATCGCCATTACATGTAGGCACCTGCTCGTATCACCCTCGGTGTCCCTTGTGTTTACATGTTGTGAATGTATAACAGACCGGTGTCGGCCACGGTCACCCTTGTTGTTAATTGGGGCTGAATTCTGTTTAGTATGAGCATGTATGATGTTAGTAAGAGGCTGTCAGCGTCAAACAGCTCATTGGCTTGCGGACATTAGACTCTTGGTAAGAAGACGAGTGAAGGCTTACGCTGACAAGTCCTCCATCAGTGTGAAATCTCACCACACCACGGACAAACATGGCGAGACAGCGGCCCTCCCTGCGCCCCCAACCTCTCTGTGCTATAGGCACATTCCCCACATCCATAAGAAATACCCAAAATAAAAGCAATTAGAGCTGAAGACAATATATGGAGTCGGCAAAGTCCTTGTTTATGTTTGAGCCAATTCATCCAATCTGTCCTGCGTTGGTTACTATTTATATGTTTATTATTAGCTGCTATGATTTATTGGACAGTTTGCTATCTTTGTGGCCATCTGGTCATGGTCTCTTCAACATGTTGAATTTCACAAGTATGCATTACAGGCCTACAAAATTAAATTGACCAGAACATACCGTGTCTATTACTATAGTTGACTGCGATGAGTGGAAAATGCACAGAAGCCTGGGCTGGTCTAGTTGCATCTAATTTTGTAGGATCATCATAGTCAACCTTTTTGATGAGTTATCATTTACGCCACTGCATTGTTGGGCTTTTAACATGTCATCACTAATATTGTTCATATATGAGTGCACAGGTCCACATCCTCATTCCTCCACCCGCCTCAGGGTTTGTATAGATCTGTTACCTGCTGCACCGTGCTGTGAGTAAACGCTGCCTTGCTCAGGAGTCCTCCCTGAAGCCAGTTTGCACCCAGCAGACAAAGTGTGTTGTCACCCGAGTGCGCAGTGTTATTGGGTGTGAGCTGCACCACACTATAGATACTCTTGAGAAGTAGCACACCATTAGGAATATATTAACAACCCAACATTTTGTGTGCAGGTCACACATCCCAGCTGTAAGCAAGTTGACCAGATTACAGTATGTTTGAACACAGTTTTGCCTCAATCATTATTTATTGTAAATGTGATTTCTTTTTGATGGCCTTTTGTTATTAAAATTAGCTGATTTCTGCATGTGTGTGTGTTTGGGTCTCCAGGATATTAGAGCATGAGTCTGGATCAGGAGAGGGTTTTGCGGAGCTGATCTTTGGTGGCAGCCAGGAGAAGGAGCAAACTGAGCAAATGTTTCCCAAGGTTAGGGTAAAAACCACAGGGGCAGCAACCCCACTTAACAAGGGCAGAGAGGGGTAAACACACCTGGAGCAGTGACCACCCTCCTCAACCAACACACAAAGAATACACTAAACAGAAAGATAGGCCTATTACTGTTTAGTTTAGTAATTATATATTTTCATATTTTTGCATCCAACTTAGATTTAATTTTCCGGCTACTCTATTTACTCCCAGCATGTGTATAGCTGCAGAGAAGTTACAGCCAGGATTTGCTTATCTTAGCTTAGCATTAAAGGTGGGGTAGGTAATTTTGGAGAAACCAGCTCGAGTGCGCTAAAATTTGAAAATACACAACCGGAGAAAATCTGCCACTTCCTTATAGAGCCCCTCCTCCAACACACACGAACACGCACATGACCAATGAGGGCACGAGATAAGTTTGTGCACAGATGGAAGGCTGACAGGCAGGTAGGCCATCCAGTTATTTTAGCCGGGCCAGCTAAAATGATTGGTCGTGCTTTTTACAGTACTACGGCTTCCACAGATGACATTTTTTAATGGATTTTTTGTCAAAGCACTTAAGATATTCATTGCTATCGGGATGTTAAGAGCATTCCATGGAATATAACAAAAAGTGTATCTCGAGCCGGTTTCTCAAACTTACCTACCCCACCTTTAAGACTATCAAAAAGTAACAAATTCCACCTACCAGTAGGCCTTCCCCTAAAACACACTGACTAACATGTTAAATCTTGTTTTGAAGTGTAAAATGTATTATTTAATGAGATGTCTTTATAACCACATGACCCAGGCTAGCTGTGTATTCATGTTTCTAGTCTTTATGCTTCATCAGAATATAATTGTGGCTTGTGTCACAGAAAAGGCTCACCATGCCTTTAACCCAGAAGACTAAGCAAAATACTTCTTAATTTTATTGATTAAATTAAATTCTAATCATTAGGTAGAAAAACCTAGATTTTCATATTATATTCGTATAAGATATTTTAAACTCTACAGAGATCAGGAGAGAGGCTGGGAAAAAGTGAGAGCATTAGAGACGAGGTTATGCTCAGGTGCTGAGATGAGCATAATGGACAAGCACGCAGGACTCATTTTCTCTCACCTTTGTGTCAAAACGGGCCTGAGCAAACAGAGGATGAGCCTGGCTGGAGGGAGAGCAGGCGAAGGCAAACAGTGGTCAGACAGGACTGGTGAAAGCCAACAGCGAGCAGGAGCATTAACTCACTGCTGCTCTGTGCTGACATCTCAGACCCTCCACTGTAGGAGAGGCCGGAGACCCCAACCCTTTAGCTCACAATCTGGGGTTTAGGTCTTAATGTTTGTGAGTTACCAACACTATGTATGTGTGGGAACTGTGGTGACGTCAGGCCACAACCACCGCCTCAAAATAATATGCAATTGAAGGGAAATAATTGAATTCCCTGCAAAATACTATCTTTATTTTCAACCTTATACAAGAAAGTCAACTTGTTCAACTGTATGATCATGTTTGAAGTCACATTTTGTTTTTCATTTGATCGTTTTATATTATATTGCCTTGTTCTTTAATTATTTAATCAATATGTGATAAGTAAATAAGAGTGTTTTCTGCACTCAAGCAATCAAATTATGTTATTGTTATTTTAGAGTAGTCTAAAAGTTGCCCCATGATTTCCCTTCATTGCATTAGTGAAAATCAGCTTGAAACGAGCCTTACACTTTGAGAATCAAAAGAAATCTTGATTTCTTAAATAGATCTACAATGATAAACAACATTATCATTCAAAGTAAGTGAGATCAAAATGACGTCAAAACGTAAGCACATTTGTGTCTTATGATGTTGATCCTCAATACCTAGTGTATGAAATGTAAATCAGTGGTGATCTCAAAGGTAAGTATACCAGATACCCAAAAATGGTTATCAGTAAAGTAAATTGATTTGTAGTGAAAGGGTTCAAACGTGAGAAAACACTGGTATAGTCTTTTAAGTTTTAAAAAGAAGTAAAACTAAATGAATTCAGGTTTGAATGCAGTCTGCAGTTTATTAAGCCTTTTGAGGATAGGGGGGCTGGGATAGGGGATCTACTATAGAGCACCATATAGATCAATAACATTAATTCACAGTGCTCAGGACAACAACAAAAACAGGAAGTAGCCAAGTGCGACAGTTAGCGCTGAGTGGGGTGTTGGAGGAGGAGTGAGAGGCGCCAAACGGGACACTAGGACTGTGGGAAATGACACTGGCTATGACACCTATGAATTTTACACCGTAGTTACCTCAGCTCGTATACAGGGGGATGTCTCTTTTAAAATTACAAAATGATTAATGGAAAAGGAAATGATAGATGAATGCAATATGTGCCACCCACAGATGAAAGCCCCCACATTTGCAACCCTACAGCGTAACTTTATGAGGAACTTTGAGAGCAAGATGCCTGATTTGGTATTTGGATTTTAAATGTGCTTCTTTAGGTAAGAGTGTATGGCAGCTGAGCAAAGAGGGAACTACTTTCACAGATTACCCCTGAGATTCCTGAGAAGAGCAAGAAAGCAGAGATTTACTTGAGACAGCTTAGACATATGCATGATCTTTGTTGGACCAACATGGCTTTCTCCCAAAGTAATTTAGCAAACAGGAAGAAACATTAAGGAAAATGTGCACTGACACGGATACTTAAAGTTACGTTCTAGCAACCTTTATCAGTGAGGAGGAGACATCAGAAGTGTATTGAAGGAGGCTTTAACTGCTCTTTAAACTGAGTGAGGTTTGTTTTTCTCTGCTGGCTGTGAACTGTGGTCCAGACTGCTGGACAGGGAGACAGACTCTCTGAGCTGGCAGGAGGAGCGAGGCAACCAAGATTTGGTTAGTAACACAAACCAGCCACAACACAACACAACACCCCAGAACTCTATGGAAGCTAACACGTAGCTGTCACACAATATCTGCCTTTAACGTTTGTTTTTATCCTTTCCAAGCCACCATGGCAACAGGTCACACTGAATAAATTTACCAGAATACAGTAGTTATTTGTGAGCATGACACTGTAGTACCTCATGACTGAATGTAAATCAGTTGATATGGATTGAGTGATCAGTGAGAGATTTGTTTTCCTTTCTTTCATAGACGCTTCCAAGTGTTGACTCCAAACAAGGGAAGACGAGCCAAACCAACCAGGCGCCTCTCTGCTCTCCAAAACAGCAAAGCAGTGTCCGGAAAGACCGGCCCTCTTGTTCCCCACCTCTGAGCAGAATGACCTCAGCCAGGTGCATAAAAACAAACACCTTTCATATTTATTTATTGGAGAATAATGCCTGATTTTTCAGCGTGTGTTTTCTTGGCAGACATCCATGTCTTGAGACTCTGGTTTGGGACACAGCAACATGCTGTCGGAAAACACCTGATCCCTTATCCATTGAAGACGTGTGTGAACAAGAGCATGTAGAGGTACAATTATTCCTCAGATAAATTAAATTAGAGTAACAATTGTATTGTTTTTTTAAATTGGTTTTGTTTTCTTCTTTCTCTTTAGATAATTGACTGTGGATTTAAGCTATGGAGGAACTATAAGGTCAACCCAGATCACTGAAGATAAAGCAATTATCTCTGTAGAGAAAATGTGCAAATATGAGTGTGTCAGTTCATATGGCAATTCTACAAAACAACATTACTATATTAAATGATTTTGATATGTCAATTGTTGATTTTCTTCTATAATGATGGTAGTGTCCTTATTCATTGGGTTTGCTGAAATATAAAAGTTATACTATAATGACGTTCGTTCTTCTGTGAGACTGGGTTGAACCAGTTCAATTGTTATAAGAATTGCTGTTAAAATTATGAAGTTTCACTGCTGGCAATTTGTTCTTTTAAGTGACACACAATTGTTCACGATTTAGTAAATGTAATTTAGTCAATTTTTCCAACTATGTTTTATTTTTGTCAATTCATAATACTAGAGGAACTTTGACTTGTTGATACTTAGTTGTCACCCACTTACACAGGAGTGAAACAGTTCCAGGTTTAGCAACATTTATATATTTAAAGTAATCTGGGGTAAATTCTGATCCTTTAGGGACAAAGAGCAGCTCAGCACACAGTGGCTGTGCTTTCTGCAGGTGTGGCTTTGATCTAAGTGTCAATGTTTACAGGTTGATGTAATAAAGAAGGTTAAACTGCTTTATTCAAAATCCTGTAGTCCTCAATGTATGGCCCTCTCAGCCAATCCCTGGCAAGCCCGCAAAGATCAAAGAGGAGAGGAGCCAACCATGTCCGCCCCAAACACCCATCCCGAGCCTGGCTTCACACTATATATCTGGGAGCTGTCGATGAAGTCCAGAGACCTGAGATAACTGAGTGTGGAGACGCAGGAACAAGAGAGATATTTCGGTTTTTTAAATAAGACCTGTGATTACATACATTCAGCCCTGGAGCTGTTGGACAGGATGGCCTCCGGCGAGTGTCCCGAGAAGGCCAGTCAGAGCCGGGTGGACCATCTCCTCAGCGCCGTGGAGAGTGAGCTGCAGGCCGGCAGCGAGAAGGGAGACCCCACGGAAAAGGAACTCAGCGTGTCCCTGGATGAGAAGACGCTTTGGCAGAAGTTTAAAGAACTTATAAATGAAATGATAGTTACAAAGAATGGCAGGTAAGCTTGAGTGCAAACAATTAAATGTTTAACTAACAAAGCAACCCTATTTAAAAAACAATCTAATTGTCATAATGTCTATCAAGGCGGATGTTTCCGGTGCTGAAAGTGAACATATCTGGATTGGATCCGAACGCCATGTATTCAGTTTTGCTGGACTTTGTGTCTGCGGACAACCACAGGTGGAAGTACGTGAACGGGGAGTGGGTCCCTGGGGGCAAACCTGAACCCCAGACCCCCAGCTGCGTGTACATCCACCCGGACTCTCCAAACTTCGGGGCACACTGGATGAAAGCGCCCGTCTCTTTTAGTAAAGTCAAACTCACTAATAAACTGAACGGAGGAGGTCAGGTGAGCAGATCATTTTCAATGTAGTACTTTCGTTTGTTTTTCTTCAGATACAAACCAAATTGTGATTCCTAAAATGTACTTATTTTCATATAAATACAAATTGAAATAAATGTGAAAGACAATAACCATTTTTCTGTATGTCTTTGGTTTTCCAGATAATGTTAAATTCATTACATAAGTACGAGCCACGCATGCATATAGTGCGGGTTGGAGGCCCGAGGAGAATGATCACGAGCCACGCTTTCCCAGAGACGCAGTTCATTGCAGTAACGGCTTACCAAAACGAGGAGGTGGGCAATTTAATTATGTTTAAATCAAAAACACATTGAACACTTATATAATTTAAAACAACGTACACTAATGTTTCTTGTATGCGCACAAAATGTGTGCGTAAATTATGCACTTTTACATATGGCATTAGCAAACCTTTTGTGAATTTGAATTTTGGAAAACAACAATTGTTAATGTATCTGTTCTTAATATTTGGATTGTAGGTGACTGCTCTTAAAATAAAGCACAACCCTTTTGCCAAGGCCTTCCTAGATGCAAAGGAGAGGTAGGAATACACATTTTAGACGTTTACAATTTTATGTATGGCTTTAAATGTGCATAAAATGAGTTTCAACATTATGTAAAAAACATCCTCATCAATCATTTCATTTCTTCAAGAAGTGATCACAAAGACATGCGAGAAGATGCCAATGAAAACCAGCAGTCAACTTACTCTCAATGTGAGTTTTGCATTCTTTTTATATAAATATCTAATTTCATGTCAGACTCTATTTTCAAGCTACATATTGCCACATTATAGCTAATATGTTTCATATTGTTTCTTCTCATCAGTAGGTGGTTGGTATATTCCAGGCACAAGCTCTCTCTGCCCTCCTGCTAGTCCTCACAGCCAGTTTGGGGGTCCCATCTCCCTCTCGCCATCCCACGGCTGTGAGCGCTACTCCACCCTGAGGAACCACCGCTCGGCCCCCTACAGCAGCCCCTATGCCCATCGGACCAACTCGCCCAGTGAGTGTTCTCTTCCACCTTTTACCATCCATCACACAACATCCAGGAATTACACCACTTCCTCCCCTGCTATTAACAAGAAACTCAAACAAATGTTGCTGACCGCGGGATGTTTTGCATTCCTCTGGCTTTTGTGTGAGTGGAGCCACAGAGCTGTAAATGGTTGGGCTTCAGACAAGGAATGTTTGGAGTGAATATTCACACCTTTCACTGTCATACTGATATCAGAGGGGCAGGAAATCCTGAATCATACTGAGAAAACAACAGGTTTAGTGGATTTTATTAACCGTATTTGTGATGCCTGTCTTTGTGTTTTAGTTGGTTACTCTGATAACTCGTCCGCCTGTCTGTCGATGCTCTCACCCCACGACAACTGGTCCGGCCTGCAGTTGCCAACACACTCCAGCATGATGCCCATGGCCCACAATTCCCCTTCCGGTACCAACTCAAGGTTTGTATAGTTCCTCTTTTTTCTTTTTTTAAACTAGACGCACAATAATACAACTCAGGTACAGGTTAGACATCAGACAATACAATAGACATACAAATAGTGACCTCAATAATTATGGTGACAAAAGAAAAGATCAAAAACCAAATAAACCCTGTTATGTGTTAGATGTTGGTGGAAAAAAGTATTATGTGAGTCCTGTAATCGTATACATGTATTGTTCTAAGCTGAGTTGAATAAGAAATATATTCCTGCATAAAAAATATGGATATTTGTTAAATTCTTTCAATATTATATGCTCGTGTGAAAATAATTTGAAGAAAGAAAAAAACGATGTAACTCTGACACTACAAGAATATCATTACTTTTGTCTTTATTTTAATTTTCCATGTTGTCTCTTCATTCCATAGAAACAATGGCTTTACCTCATTTATCTAATACAATCTAACTCAATACTATATCTTACAATAAAAAAGGGCACAATTTTTTTACTTTTGCATGAGTATCACCTCTAAACCCTCCTTATAAGAGCTGAGTAACACGTTTTCTGTCCACGTCTCTGCAGTCAGTACACCAGCATGTGGTCTGTGAGTAACCCGCCCCTGACCCCTGTGTCCCAGAGTGAGGGGATGAACAACAGCCTGAGCTCGCAGTTCCTCCGAGGGTCCGGCAGCCACTACCCCGGCCTGTCTCACTCCGTCACAGCGCCCTCCTCTGGCTCTCCCATGTACGACAGCGGCCCAGCCACGGAGCTGCACGACACGGCTCAGTACGACACCTCTCCACACGGGAGGCTACCTTCAGCCTGGACTCCTGTCACACCCCCGTCCCTCTGATGGAGGTGCATGTGTCATCAAGTGATGTCTGCAGGAGGCTTGGTAGGCTGTAACTTTAAAGCAGCAAATAAGTATTTGTTCCCAAATGAATTGGCAAAAGACTGTTTTCAATTATGGGGCACTACAATCAATCTATATGGAAAAAATGTCCACTTCTTAATTGGTACTATTAAGAGAGACTTCGAATTCTTGAAGGAACCCTTTAAAAATGTGCTTTGCTCTCTATAAATCACAGTGTCTTTTTGTTTTTAACATATGTTTACGTTATTTCCTCTTTTTTTCTTTTCCCTTAAGTTTTGTAAATGTTTTTGTTTAGCATAGCATGAAACAACATATTTCTTTTAATGTTTCTGGGCCAAAATCCCTTTATAATCTGCTTATATTAAGCATAACTCCATGATATTCACAGCAGAAGGCATAAAGATGAAAATGTTGAATGATTTTTAACATTGTTAATAGTGTAAATGATTAAAATAATTGAGTTTTACAATGTAAATAGATAACTTATGCTCTCTGTATCACAATGACGCCGTTTGAGATATTATGTTCCAGGTTATTTTAAAAATGAAATTAAAAAGGGATCAATGTTAATATTCTGCTATGCAGACAATATACAACTTTCCAGATCATTAAAAAAACATCATTGCACAATTCACTGCTTTTTATGTTGTTGTCTAAGTTGTCGTCATTCATCCACCTTGGACCTCTCCTTTTTGTCTTGGGTGCGCGGTTGTGAGCCATACCATGTTATTTAATTCACAAAGAAATGGGACACAACCAGATTTCATTTATTTAATTCTTACACAGTATCTGGCATGGGGATTATCTTCCATTGGGCATTTTTTTGAATATAATTTAAATAAATTAGTTAGTCAGGTTCAAGGACCTTCAGGGTTCCTTTAGATTAATGGAAAACGGGAGGGACAGGGAAATCAAATTGGGTCAGGGGCTTTTTCTTATCACATTAGCAGTTCTTGATAAGATTTCTATAATTTCTAAATCAATGGGGGTTGTGTCCTAAGCAGCCGATATGTGGAATAATAAACTGGCCTACAAAAAGCACTAAAGGCCCACTCTTAAAGATTCTCTATAACTCGGATATTCAAAATGCTATAGCAAACTCATTTATTAAACGAGAAGATGATCTTTATAAATTATGAAACTATAAAATCCAATGAATCAATTTCCACAATATTTAGTCTAGAAGTGCTGTGAATAACTTTCCGAAGATGAGAGGCATATTACTTTTAAGTTAGAATTTAATTAAATGGCTTTAAACGGTATCTAAAGAATCTTTTGATTTCAAAATTCTCTTGCTAGCTTGTCTAAAGTGCTCCGAATAACGTTCCAAAGTTTGGCTGTTTTCTGTGAGACGCACAGGATTCTGCTTATTTCCGAAGCTAGTCAATCATGTTAAGGGAGCTTGTCTAGAGGTTAGAAATCAGCCAAAAATGTTGTCTGTTATTCAGCGGTCCAACTTCCAGACAAGATATCATGACATGACTGATGGCAGTGCGTTCCTCTGATTTTAAATTGTCATATGATATCAGTTTCTCTACTCTAGCTTAAGAAATAAGCTTGCTACATCCTTTTGAAGACAGTAAAGTCAGCCACACCGTCTGCACTCCTGTGGAGCCTGTAAAGAACATAACATAAGTTATACCGCGTATTGTCTTATTAGCAAAATACCAGTATCTTTACTCTGGTTTAACCATTGTATTGTCTCCACAGACTTCACACAGGAAGGACATCACACAGGATATATTCATGTGCCTCTCTAGTGTTGCTGGTGGTTGACCTTAGATGACCTCAGGCGGAGTTGATCAGATACAGTACATTTGTAGAGAACTCATTTATCTCTCCTGGTATACTTATATAATGTATCATATTGAACAGCTTGAGGTGGAGAAGGTCAAGTAGTTATACAGTTGGAAGGTGTATTTTGTTAGAAAGAAAATAGTCCCTATGTGAAACTGATCATAACATGGTTTTTGAATTATTTTGAGTAACTTTGTCATGATTTCTGGAAAGAGGCATTACTGTTGAGGTTTTCAAACTAATTTTTTGTGTTTTTTTGAGAGAAAGCCAACATCTTTATGGCAGATTTCTCCAACACTCAGAAATTAAGTATATTGAATACATTAAACGTAACAATACTAATGTGAGCAGAGTATATGGTGTTTGATTAGAGTCGAGCTGAGAAAGCGTAAAGAAAAAAAGCATTATGGCTGAAGTCCATTCAGCCAAGAAGATCAAGGTCAGTGAAAAAAAGGACATCATGACGTCCCTCCTTGTACAAGCAGCAGCCCAGACTGACAGGAAGCAAGAGACATCTAATCCCCTAAATGTAATACACAACTGCATCTCAATGTCAATGCACTGGTGAAAGGTCTGTGCAGTTAATGTGTGTGTATACTATTGCTTGTGTGTCTGTCTGTGTGGGGAGATATTAAGTGAGTATTATTACATAATGTTATCAAATCAATCAACACAGACAAGTTAATACCAAAAAAGGGCGTGCAGATTCATGTCCGTAAATACTATCCATCTCGATGATTTATTATTATACAGTATGTTTTTAAAGGTA
The DNA here is from genome assembly GCF_902827165.1 of Trematomus bernacchii. NCBI lineage: Eukaryota > Metazoa > Chordata > Actinopteri > Perciformes > Nototheniidae > Trematomus > Trematomus bernacchii. Next base: position 4,193,267 of record NW_022987828.1, on the reverse strand, counting down.
AAGGTGTAGGTGTATTGCTATAACCTATTGCAAATTATTTGAAGGAAAAAGCATCATCATCATATTGTGGATTGATATTGAACCCTTTTGTCCGTGTTTTGCTGTAAGAGCCAATTAAATATCCAATCATTTTTCACTCTATAAGAAATAATGCGTAAACCAGGAAAAGATAATGGGATATTTAAAAAATAAATAAATCTATAAAGCCATGAAGGCAGGGTATTTCTCTAAACCTAATAATCCTATTATGATCCCAGTGAAAAAAAGCTCTCAAAGCAGGGAGCATTGACGCAAGCATGTCTTGACGTCAGTAGCTGCAGTGAAAACGGGATGGGAGGGGGGAGATTCAGAGAAAGAGAGAGAGAGGGAGGGAGGGAGAGAGAGAGCAGTGTTTGCCTTCAGAAAATACCACGAAATACAAGCGTCACTGGCATGAATGCAACTGTAGCTCTTTGCAAGAAACCCGAGGATGTGCGCATATACAGTAGACGCACAAAAAGGGAAACAGCTTTTGAATTTCAAAACTGACATCCAAGTGACACATTTGTGGGTAGGTGCTGCACTGGAAATCTAAACCAGATGTAGTAAATGGAATATGATCCCCCGACCCGGGAGTATTCATAAATAAATCAGCATACGAGAGAATGTAGAGAGGAGGAGGAGAAAGGGAAGGAGGGGGGGGGGGGGGGTGTTGCTCAACTGGTGTCATCCACCCATCTCCAGAAGGGCACGTGGATGTGTAAAAGTACAAGTCAGTGATAATCTGAGAAGCTTTGTGCAGTTTTATCCAAGTGGAAATCTCTTTAATGCACGCACAGTCCTTTGTTGCGTCAGAAAAAGAGAAGAGGTTTTTTTATTACATTTCTTGCATTAAAAGCTGAGTCCACCGGAGGGCAAAACTATCAAGCAATTTGAAAAAGCCAGCCCGATGGCGTCATTAATGGCTCCTCTGGAGTACCATACCACGGCTCTGCTGGTGTAGTTATTCACAGTTTATTCCCACATTTCTCTCTGGCTCCTGCACACTGATGTGACAGCTAACCTGTCCTTCCAATAACACAAGGAGCATTTATTTGATATTCTTTAGGAGATGGATTAGCAGGTTTTACGCACTGGACTGACGGTGTTGTAATAAGAGGTGTCGTATCGCACTTCTGTACAGTGCTTTCTATAATACGCTGGGAAGGGATCCTCTCCTCCGTCACAGATGTTGTCAGAGAGAATTATCTACCCGCAACTAAATGCGCAGCTCAAATGGTGCCACGCGCTCTGGCGTACTTTGGCGGGCAGACCATGGATAAGCTTCGTTTACATTGGCCTATACTCTTCGAGATACCCAAGAGTTCCCGTTGTGTCGGCTGTGCGTCATCAGTGCCTGATTAGACTTGTAGTCTGACGTCGCCGAGCACGATTCAAGCAAAGCACATCCCATAGCACGTCGAAAAATCTAAATGGATGAAAAAAGAAGAAGAAAGAAAGACAACCACCACCTTAAGACACGGATCAACAAGTTGCCTCCAGTGCGTAACTTCCATCTGAGCAGGGTTCAAGCGTAATTGGCGACGCACGTGATCGACCAATCACCTTATCCGCAAATATTTCTCCTTTGTCAATAGAAATAGTAGACTGTCCGTGGAGACACTTGTGTCCGATCACGGCGGGAATCTGAGGGAGCTGACCGGCTCCATGCCTCGCTGCGTGTCCAGGTGCTCGGCTGGCCACCACATGGTAACTTTGCGCACACGGCACGCTGGGAAGAGGACACAGAGAAGGGATCTGAATGATTGAGACTGAGATTAACACGCATTTGTCTTCTCGCATCCCCCAGACTGTTGTATGTGTTGTTTATCCTGCCGGTTGAAGGTGTCTCACGTTACCAGCAGATATCGATTCAGCGGCGGATAGATCCATCACTCGAACAGGGAGCAGCAAATGTCGAAGAAACGGAAAAGTCCTGACGACCAGGACTTTGAGGGACCTTCAGCTGCACGCTGCGACCCAGGTAGGAGTTATGGTCAGAAGTTAAAGTGGGAAAGTTGCTACTAGAGTGTAGGCATGTGGTACTCTCAGGGGCTGTTTGATAAAAGGTGTTTCTACTGTGCATTTCGAAATTTGAACCAAATGTTACTTATTACAAAGTCAGAGGCACCAGGTGCTGTACTCACTCAATGAATCCACACAGTATTAAACATGTGCAGTGAAATGTTGCCATGCAATCACAGTTACCACTAAAACAAGCATTTTAATCCCTAGAAAAAGCTATTTTGTGTTGCTGTGGATTACTTTTATAATCTCTCATCAATCCCCAGTGTGTGACATCAGGTTTTGCTGCGAAGAGCAAGTGTGTCATCAGAGTTGTGCTGGCTTGGTGAACTCCAACTTGGTGGGTACTGTAGTAGGGGGGGGGGGGCATCACTCTGGCACCCTAATGATCCAGAACCTGGATTTAAGTAATGGGGGTTATTTTGAGTCTTGTTGTGATGGTGGGGTTCATTTATTGTTATGCACTGCGTGAATTATTTGGGATAATTACAACGGGATGTACCATCAAAGTGTACCATCAAGGTGTACCTGGCGCGCACCCAGGGGCCTGGCATGTTAATGGCCTTGTTATGTGCACAGAGATAGAAATAGAAAATAACAATAAGTAACTTAAAATTGTCACACCAAATAGTCTACAGTCATGGATGGTTTAACAAACACTGACATGTTAAAGGAATACTTTGCCTATGCACAAATAACTATGTATGTCATCTATTCAGATCAGTTTACCTTGAATTCTTGAAAGAGATGTTGCATTTTTCTTGCATGCTCTTATGATGAGCAAATAATCCAAAATGTACAATTTATTTTATTCATGTTCACTGTGAAGTTTTACAAGAAAAAAAAAGGTTTTCTTGAGTAATTGATATTCAAATTCTCTTTTTGTAATCCTTTAATACCCCCCACTCTGCAAGACATCCAGACTGAAAGACACTGTTATGTGTCTCTTTTTGGTTGTTTGACTGACTTTCTAACCAGAGATGTTAAGACACAAGATAGGGGATTCACCAGAAGGGACAGGTGCCACCAATCGGTCCTAGCCACTGACTGGCTTTTATTGATTGATGTGGCACCTGCATTTTGTAGAAAAGTGTTATTTTACACTGCTACTTACCTTCCTGCTCTCTGCGTCATGTATACATAATAACAGACACAAAATGAGGCCACTACAAACACTAAATGTTGTTACAGGTCATGTCACATGGAAATTAAACACCTGGAAATGGAAGTTTTAATTCAGTCATGGGAATAATCACAGTGGCTTAGTATAACATATTAATGTGGTCAAATTGTTTGTTAATACAGAGCAGCCAGTAAGAAGAAAATATGTTAGTAGGAATGTAATGCCTTACTCTCCTCAATGTGTCTGTTATCTCATCTGTGTAGTTGAAAACACTGGTTCGGCTCTTTTGTAAGTTGTACGTTCCTGCTTGCCTTTAGGTGCTGTAGCAAGAGAAATGGCTATTTTTGTTAAATGATCAGTTAAACATAAGTTGCTTAATTTAGTAATACCAAGGCATTCATGTTTTTTGATGGCCAGGGTTTCAAGATATCCATTTCTGTGATATAAACCTCCAGGCCAATGGTTTAGAGGTGGATGGCAGTTAGTTTGTTGTGCTCAGAGCCATGAGAAATGAATTCTATACATTTAACATTCACAACATATCTTTCCAGAAGTTCATTGGTATAAAGTAGTTCCAATAAAAATCACTGTAAACTGTGAGCTGAGCTCTGGAATATCCTGAGAAACTTTTATTCTAGAAAGATTTATTGCTGTTTATTTAAATGTACAATGAAACAAGACCACAAACACTGTTGTAATTGCCTTCCATGTGGATGTAGAAACCTCACAAATAGATATGTCAAAAATAAAATCTGCATGGTTAGGTTCCACTGTAGGTGAACATTGTGTAACTTTATTGACCCTTTAAGACCTCAATATAAACTCATAGTTGCAGTTCAGGATTTATTATAGACATTGTGGCTTCCTCGGCTTGCACACTTGTTTGTTTTCACTGAAGACGTGACCTGTTTGCATCACAGTCTTTGGCTCGGTTTCTCTTTGGGTCCATGCCCAAAGTGAGAGTTTCCTTGGCTAACACAGAAGGAGAGCCAGGCGCTTCCTTCACCGACTGTGCCGGGCATCTGTGACTACTCAGGGGGGGGTGGCGGTACACACCCACTGAACCCTGCCCACTCAAGATCCTGCATGCTTTAATGCAGGGTGGCAGAACTATTTTATAAGGTCAAAGCTAATGTAGTTTTTAAAACAATAACACTAAGGCTTTTAATACAAACTTATATATATATTGCTTACTGCATATATTTTATATTCTATTTTTTATTGCATTATATTTCAATATAAATTACTGCTTTATTTTATTGCTATCTTACTATATGTTTTATTACAGTGTTCTTAATATAGTTTGCTATATGTGTTCTTTTTTTTTATTTGAATTTTTTTATTCAAATTCCTCGTACGTGTGAACCTACCTGGTAATAAACCCATTTCTGATTCTGATTCTGATTAAAAGTGATGTATGAAGGAACTAGAAAATATATAATTTAATATAATATTAAGCTTTGAAGATCTTGAATTAAAATAACAGTTGTGTTATACAATTGTTTGTCAAAACAAAATGGCTGCTGTTAGAAAAAGCAGACTAATACAAAAACAGCCATGATGTATTTTTGTGCACAGAATCTAGCACTAGTCACCATGGTGCTGCTACTGTTGCTGCCCCATTCACCGTCCTCTGTGGGGGGGGGGGGGGGGGGGGGGGGGGGGCTCAGGCTCGTGTTTTCTCATGGAGATCATTTTTGTTCGCTCAGTTATCCGCAGTGAGGCCCGGAGGGTAGTTGTAGAAACAGAGGCATGGAGATTCATATCAGAACCACAAAGCGTTGTTTGTCTTGCCTATTGGTGAGCAGCCCGGAGCTGTAGATGATAGGGTCGCTCCTGGGTGCCCCCCCCCCCCTCCCCGGCCCCTCGCCCACCAGCCTTCACCACAGCTGGTCAGCAGGCCCACAGCTTTGCAAATCCCTCCATTACAGTCATACACAAGTGCAAAGATAAACATGATCCTTTTAATCTGAATGTTTCTCTTATTGGAATACATTATTACTATTGTTCTCTGTGAACAGTGCGACCATTGAGTTTGAACAAACGGAGAATAAAATCATTCAGACTGGAGGATGGTAATGTGGAACAACTTGTACAAGAATACCACTTAGTGGTATTAACATGTATTGCAAGGTCAGAAGAGTGCACCCAATTACAGGTATGAGAGTAAAACAAATCTTTATTTCATGATATGTGTTTAATTATACCAAATGTTGACCTTTGCCCTCTATGTAGTTTGACTATCTATTATATGTCTATATGTCTACATCAGTGTCCTCAGACAGAAAGACAGACAGACACTAGGTGGGGCCAAAGTATAAAGATGAACTACAGGGACTTGCGTCAGAGAAATCCATCACTGAGCATGCAGCCGGGAACTATGGGCTAACAAATGTATTTTCTCTTAAATTATTATTATCGTTTGCAGACTTTGTGATCACGACTAAAAGGTTCCACAAAATAAAATATTTATATGATTTTCTAATGTCAAAAAAAGTTTCCATGTGAACTAGCAGAAGACAGAAAACAGAATTAGAAAAACAATCCCAGTCTTTTGTGTAAGTGAAATTATTGTTGTTAGTTTACTCTGACGTTTTTTCCTTTTAAATTGTTACTGATTCAATATCAGTAATATCCAAAGTCATCTTGTTGCAAGTTTGGATAGAACAATTGAATTAGAAAATACAAAAATCTGAAAAAAAGTTGTTATGGTTTCACTGGTAAGTAAGGGTTCAAGGAGGCTTGTGTGGGTGTGTGTGTGTGTGTGTGTGTGTGTGTGTGTTTAAGTGTGTTTAGCCATGAATGGACTGTGTTCATGTGTTATCAGTAAACAGGCAGACCTGACGTCTGGCTGCTCGGCCGTCTCAGTCTGTTCTGAGTTCTGCTGTGCAGAGAGATTGACAGGCCTGTACGTCAGCACCCATATTTCTCACCTAAGATTCATACTGACCCTGTTTGGCGTCTGATGAAGGCTGCAGGCAGCTCCCGCCCGGCCAATCCCCAAATTCTTTGAGCTCAATGTGGAGCTCTCTTTCCATCTCATTTTTGAAAGCATTTCTTCCCTAAGGCACCAAATTGATTCATATCAACTCATACGAATTAAGGTAAAGCTTCATCTCACTGACTCTGTTTTGCTGCATCAGTGGGTTTTTTCCACTAGCTTCCTTTAACACTGAATGGAACAGAACAAAAGTTGGTAATCATTTATTATTTTTACATGACAAATGCCACTTTTGTCAATTTTCTACATTGTAATTGGGTTGTTCTGAGTAGATTCAATGTGAAAAAACAATGTGTACTTTGCACCACTCTTGCCCAATTTAAATCATGTTTTTAAATAGTATTGAAATAAAAGAGTAATATTCTTTGTCAGATTTGTCAGGTTTGGGGTAAATTCAATCAGGGGCATACGAAAAAGCACAAGCATCAAACCTGAAAAAAGTAATTAAATATATATTCTGTTGTATTAAGATAATTTCCTCTTGGTGTGTCCATGTGTAATGCTTGCACAAGGAGCAGAGTCAAACAGTCAATCATCAGCACCTCACTGTATACACACCGTACAGCGTCACACGAGACACACACTGACAGACTGTGTGACATCACTCAGCCGTGAGCAATGACCCGACTGTTTTTGGCGGTTAAAAGGCTTACGTTTGGTCTGACGTCGTTGGCGTCTCAGCTGGGAGATCAGCATGTGTGTTTTCAGCGAGCAGAGCTGAAGCATCCAATAGCACTGAGGGATAGGGTTTCACTTCTGTGAAGCCAGTAGAACTCATCAGTGCGTGCGTGCGTGCGTGCGTGCGTGCGTGCGTGCGTGCGTGCGTGCGTGTGTGCGTGCGCGATCGAGATCAGAGTGATGGTTTGATGCAGAGGTGGAAGAAGTAATGCAGATCTTTAAATTAAGTAAAGTAGAAATACCACACTATATACTCTGTCATATATAAAGTCCTGCATTCAAATTCTTCTAAATGTAATTAAGTACAATATATAGTTAAATTACTAAAAGCAAAAATGAGTCATTATGCAGCATTTATTACATATATATAAAAATTTGTATCACTGTAATATATTAAGTAATGTGTCATTAAAGTTGCAGCTGGGTTATACGTATGAGGTTATTTTTACTATATACTGCTGGGGAGCTGAATCTTTAATATATTATAGTGTGTTAGCTGATTATATCTGTTTTTATCAATCTCCATTTGCAATGTAATTTTCACTAAAATATCCAAAAATGTGGGACGAAAATAAATGTTTTTTCCACCAAACTGTAGAGGAGTTTAACGTAGCATAACATGTATATTACCCTAGTAAAGTACCTTAAATCAGTACTTAAAGGTAGGTAGGTAAGTTTGAGAAACCGGCTCGAGATCGCTAGAATTTGAAAATACACAACCGGAGAAAATCTGCCACTTCCTTACAGAGCCCCTCCTCCAACACACACGAACGCGCACATGACCAATGAGGGCACGAGATAAGTTTGTGCACAGATGGAAGGCTGACAGGCAGGTAGGCCATCCAGTTATTTTAGCCGGGCCGGCTAAAATGATTGGTCGTGCTTTTTACAGTACTACGGCTTCCACAGATGACATTTTTTTATGGATTTTTTGTCAAAGCACTTAAGATATTCATTGCTATCGGGATGTTAAGAGCATTCCATGGAATATAACAAAAAGTGTATCTCGAGCCGGTTTCTCAAACTTACCTACCCCACCTTTAAGTAAATGTATTACGTTTACATTCCCCAAGTGGTTTGATGTGGAGCTGTTGAGGTCATGGCTTGTGTCTCAGGCTTGCGTCATCACCTATAGGATGTGACTCCTGCCAGCTAGGCTGCTGCTACTGCTCTCATCTGTTCTAACGGCGTCGGAGACAAAAATATACTAAATGTGAATTATGTTGTAGCCTGATTGATGAAAATCATCTAACCGGCAGAAAAAACGACTGATAAGAAAGATATGATAAATATAGGACAGTATTTGCAGCTGCCTCTTTGTTTCTCATGCATGTGTGCTCAACACATGATCACACATGCCCCTCACTCATGCGCACATCTGAGGAGACACATCTGACCTCCTGTTTGCATGCAGTTTTACAAGATTGCACAGTGAAGCGTTTCACACGGCCCGGTGACGTCAGCCAAGCGTTTCAGCGCTGGTCATTTTTTTTTTTTTTTTTTTCTCTACCTTCTGACCGCATGCTTATCCTCAGAGCCTGATGTGATAATCATCTAGGTCACATCTAGGTCAGAAGTGGTGCCAACCGAAAACACTGCTCACTAATCTACATGTTGTGTGTGTGTTGGTGAATGAATATTGGACTGTGTGTCATATTTTTATAAACAGACTTCATATTTAAGTAATATAATACATTTTACATTTTGAAACCTAAAATAGTTCATATATAATGTTCTCTAACAAATTGTACATAATTGTTATACAGTAATCAAAATGTGTGTTTAATTAATGTGTGTCTGTCTCTGTGTGTGTGTGTTTTCTGAAATACACAATAAAAGTGAATTTGTTTATAAAAATTAAAGCCGTTTAAAATTAATAACACTAGTCCGCTTGGTCCTATTGAGTGCAAAATAAGACCATTTTAGGGAATTGCAGAAAGGGTGATATTGTATCAGAACAATACACCACTGGTTTGAAGGGCATTCCCTAGATGGTACAAAAATTAAACAAAGATGATTTTATTTTCAAAGGAACCCTTCACTTCTCCCTGCACCTTCAGCTAAATTAATGGAAGTCGGTGGCCTTGTTCTATGTATTATTTATGTAGCCATTTGGTTCCTCTGGAGATATTGGCGGTTGCATCAGCTACCAGGCTATATGCTGCATTCACTTATATACATTATATTAGCTTAATGTTAATAAGATGCAAATAATAATATATGTTGCTGAAAGATGTTCAAAATGTTCTTCCATTTTCAGCACTGTACATTGGGCTTTGAAGGGAATGAAATACACGTCTGCTGCACTAATTCAAATGCCATTAAAATGCTGCGGTATATGTGTTTAATGCACATAAATTACATCTGCCCGCGTGTGTGTGCATGTGTGTGACAAATGTTCAGCCAGGCATAATTTGTGCCAGCTCTGTGACGTAGAGGCCATGAGGCCCAGGCGGGTGCTGTGAGTGGCAGTAACAGCATCTCCTGCTCGAGCCTGCCCCGTCTCTGACTTCATTGGCTCCAGCTCTGACGCAGATACACGCAATCCCCCCGCCCCCCCCCTGCACACTTCTTTCATCACGTTTTTTTCACCCATTTAAAGGTTTTTTCTTTTTTCTTTTGATTCATGGGCTTTCTGCAGTTCCCTCCACTGCAGCGCTCCACACACATCTGCACCACCTGTCCATTGTGCTCTTCTCATTGTGAGTTGAAACACTGAGAGCATTAGAGGTGTGATACGGTCACATTAAATTGTCAGCATGCAGCAGACGACAGCTTCCACTGCTTCAGTAAACTGCTGCATTAAAACTGTTCAAATGCATGTTCATCATTGACCACGCCATGAAATGTAGTCCACTCACTGCTCATTGTAGTTTGTTAAACACATGTAGCAAACAAGCTTTAAATGCACAACAAATTGGAGTGAGATCTTGCTTTTAGCGAGAAATGTAAATCTGAGGATGACATTTATCCGTCTCATTTATAATTTTTCTGTTGACAAATTTACTAAGAATCTTAAAAGCACACATTACATTTTGCATCAGTTCATCTGAAGAAACCCTATAGTTTGGGTCTAAAGATCTGTATTTATTTACTCTACTATCCATTTAGCGTAATACCATTCAGCCACAGCTGTAGCAGTTGTCCACATTTACTGCTAACACTTTGTCTGATGCTCTGTATTTAGACGGAGGCATTCTGGCACTGCTCTGACTTTACAAACGCTTTATTTTGCAGTCAGAGTAAGCTCTGCTGCTCTGAGAGTTGACTTACAAACTCACGATGGATGGACGATTTTTTTTACCGCCTAGATTGACCTTCTTCAGGCTGATATGATGCACAAGAATACCCTTCAGCTGCCAGGGCTCTATACTCTGCCCTGACCTTTGATCTCCATGTAGATACATGGTATGAGACTTTCCCTGCAGGGATTACATAATTAATCATTCTGAAAACATTTGTTAATCTGGCATTTAATGAAAATGAAATGACATTCTTCTAGTGCTGTAGTGATATGTATGCTTTCATCAGTCTTTTTTCTAACCTTTCTAAAAGTAAGAAAAAGCAGTGTAACATCCCAATAGGACCGAAAGCACTCTTTCCCACATTCTGTATAATAGTAATAATGGCAATCTTGAATTGTATTCAAAGTTTAAAAAATATATTCATATATTATATTATATTTTTGGAGTAGTCAATATTTTAGCATTACAGAACTGTAGGCTGTCTATTTGTTTCTTTCATATTTTTACCCGTTTGCTGCTCCCCCCAAAGTAAAATTATTATTGTCTTTGCCCTGCAGTCTTTCTTCCCATGAAGTCCCACTGTTGGTTTTGTGAGGGTGTAGAGTAGCAATAGGTCACATGGAACTTCTTCTTTTAAACAGAAGAAGCTTCACTGGTACCGCAAAAAAAAAACATTCCAATTGTTGCAGCTTTGTTGATCAAATATTGTAGTCATAATAACATTATATACTCCAAGTTAATAAAATAACTTGGAGACCATCAACAAACATCACTTTAGCTAACATTATATTAGAAAAAAATAAAGATGAGCAATCCATATCGGCCATACAGTCCACTCACAATAATTTACATTTCCTAGCTCAACTTTCTAGTACATATACTTTCGTTTATATTTGTATATTGTAAGTGGATAAACCAATGAAACACACCACAGCATTTATAAATCTAAACTGCAATTCCCATCCCTAAATGGGCCGTTAGAATACATACATCTCGGGATTGTTGGAAACGTCATTTCATTCTCTCTGTCTGTACACACAAACTGAAAGATTGACATTAAAATTGACTTTGACTTTGATATGACTCAACAAAACATAACACAAACTTTAAAAACTCCCTGAAGTGAATAAATCACAGTTTTTGTTCCCTTTTGCTGCCATCGTGACTATAAGGGAGCGGGGAGACAGAACTGAGTGAGACTTTTTCTTCTTTGTTTGAGAGGGAGAAACACCTGTCAAATATCTGCTGAGTGCAATGTTCTTGTTGCTTGCCTTTCTGACTGAGCCGTTGCCAGTTTAAGGGTCTGACTATGAATTGATTTGATTATTGTAAAACTCAAATTAACCACCATTACAAACCAGACTGCTACAAAGACCAGCTGTAAATAGGATCCCTTTAGTTTAAGATACCAACCCAGTCTCGCGGCATTTCGTGTTATAGTCACGACATTTAATCTATTGATTCGTGTTCACCAACACGATTTTCCCCTTTTTTTCGTGTCACACAGAACGATTTTTAAAAGCAATGTATTTCTATTAGTAGTGTGTTTCGTGCCTGCAACACGTATTTTTGTCCGGTCGGGTCTTGAAAGACCGGAAGCTGTGTGGTTCATAAAAACATTTTCTTACTCAATATCAAGCCACGATTATTGTTTTTATTTTAAATCGTATAATGTCTGACTTTTTTTGCCATCCGCGAGGAAAATAAATGGGGCCTCAGAATACTGAAATCTGTATTTTTTTTAATTAAAATTAAAAAATGTTATAATTTCTTTCTAATTTGTTATTCTTTTCTAAATAACACACTGTTATTTACTCAACAATAACACACAATTATCCTTGTTTTTATTTATTTGTTTAATTCTATAATCTCTGGCTTTTTTGGCGTCCGTCAGGAACTGAATTTCAAAATAAAATAACCGGAAACAAACGTAGGCCTATATGGGACATTTCGAGCATCATTGCGATACACACCCACTGAACTGATTACCCAAGATCCTCAGCTATGGTTTAAGCTCGGTGATTGGATGTTTTAGCCGCAATGCACGTTGGGATATGGTGTTAATACGTTTTCGTTTTTCCCACAATTAGAAGTTGCCAGTATTAAACACATTGGTGTTATCAAATTGAAAACATATAATTAATAAATGGGTGAAAATTGCTTGTGTCCATAATGGACAGCATTAATATATACCCACATGACAGCTCATTGTTACTTTGTAATTCTACTCCACTACAATTCAGAGGTTAACCTGGTATTTGTACTCCACTACATTTATTTTAGTTACTTTGCAGATTCTGATTAATGATGTGAAATATAAACAACCCTTAAATCAGACTTTAGTTACACCTGAGTAAAATTCAGGAAGGTGATTGTCAAGTGCCAACAATCAGGCGAGATATTAGTTGGTGCTTGAGAAGACTAAACATTTATTTGCAGATCCCTATAAAGTATATTCATTACTCGTTATTCTCTACTAATAGTTAATTAAAGACTGTATATAATGGCTATTTTGCACATCCCTTTCAAGATTTCAATATTTTCTAAGGTTTATTGACATATCATATACACAACTACGGTGTAGTTATGCAATGAATGAAAAACTTGGGTCGCAGGTTCCTCAACAGTGCATTACAAGACATCTATCAATATGTGTGTATACCTCCACCATTAAACATATTCTGCACATTTCTTATACTATCTACATACATAAGAGTATAATTAATGTGTATCAGTGCTTCAACATAGTTAACATAGCAGGAAAGCAATATATTAGACGTTAAGTACTTTGTCAAGCTTAATATTTATCTGTAGATACCCCCAAAGCTTTTTTCTTATTTAAAAGAAGACCTTAACCTAAAGTATTCTTTAATGTTTAAATAAAGGTTAATTTGTTTTTCTGTTTTGCACATCCTCCTATTAATATCTTTGTACATCCGGCACTAAACTGTTTTATTGTAGAGATCACTTACAGTATCTTCTTGATTTTTTATATTCTATATTTCTATCATTGACCTTCTACTTTCCCCCTATGAAAGTATGTACTCTTAATATTTTTTTCATCAAATATAACATATTTAAAAAATAATTCAATAATGTGCTTTAACCACTAGACGGTGCACACAAGGTACACACAGCATACTAATAATAACTTTGTATTATTAGTGTATGTATGTATAACATCTGAAGATGTGTAGTTTTATTCATGTTTTCACATCATTTTACAGGATATTGCTATATTATTTCACATGTTTTACTTCTACACATTAATATCTGATTTGTAAAAACATCACAGACAGAAAGGTATATCCATCATTTAATGGTAAGCTATTGCAATTCTGATTCCATAGATGTGTCTCCCATCAGCCAATCATACAAGTCCTTTTATATCAGCTGTGCACCGTTATGGGGTAAATATAACCTATCTACCAATTGGATCAAATATAAAAGTCAGCCGAATTAATGTTGATACTGCAAGGAGACGTATTGTGTGAAGAGAAATTGAAGATGTTGTTTAATTGCTGATATATTTATGATCCACGTCACATATTCAGTTTTGGTGGCAGTTCTTCCAGTTTGTCCAGAAGTCTTCTAATCAGGGCTCTATAAATAAAGAACTACGGCAGATGTGTAATATTTAATGCAGCCGAACCGTGTATTACAATGCCGTTATGTGATGACTTTCAAAGAGAAAATCAAGCACACTCGGATTAAAGTATTATTTTCTTTTTTTCTTTTAAATGTTTTTCGGATTTCATATTGCATAAACACCATATCCCAACGTGCATTGCGGCTAAACAATCCAATCACCGAGCTTAAACCATAGCTGAGGATCTTGGGTAATCAGTTCAGTGGGTGTGTATCTGTTTCCGGTTATTTTATTTTGAAATTCAGTTCCTGACGGACGCCAAAAAAGCCAGAGATTATAGAATTAAACAAATAAATAAAAACAAGGATAATTGTGTGTTATTGTTGAGTAAATAACAGTGTGTTATTTAGAAAAGAATAACAAATTAGAAGGAAAAATATATTTAAAAAATACAGATTTCAGTATTCTGAGGCTCTGAGCCCCATTTCTTTTCCTCGCGGACGGCAAAAAAAGTCCGACATTATACGATTTAAAATAAAAACAATAATCGTGGCTTCATATTGAGTAAGAAAATGTTTTTATGAACCACACAGCTTCTGGTCTTCCAAGACCGTAAGCTGTGTGAAGATACACATACCTTCAATGTCACGTAACAATATGGCCTTTCAAAAAGATACATTTAACAAACTGTCTTTGAAAGATAAGCTAATGAATTGTCTAGCCTGAATTAGACTCTGGTATTTACCATATGCAGCCTGCACCAAATTGGGTCGGATTATCCAGTTAGTCTGTCCGCTCCTCCTGTTTCATCACTCCTTCTCCTTTAGCTCCGGAGCACCATTGGCAGATAGAGGTAGAGAAGGAGGTGATCCAGCCATGTTGGAAGCTTCTCCTCATCCTCACATGTAGGCTGTGCTGTTAGGGAAACATGGAACTTAGCAAGAGGCTTGTCATAGATGTTGGATGTGCAGACAGGTCTGGTTTTCAAATAAATAAAAGCATTTTGAAAGGGAAAGTAAGAACCATCATCCTCCTCAGGTTCCCTACACATGCTGTTACTGTCAGTGAGTCCATAAAAGGCAACCTTCAGCAGATCAGCCCGTTTCCTGTTGACAAGCCAGTGCTGCGCTTCTTTTGGAGGGACATGCAGGCAGCTGAAGTATTATTAGTGGACACTCACCCTTGGGCCCTTTGGGACACAAAATGTTATCCCTGCTGCGTAATCTACACAGTTCTTCAACTGATGCGACAAAAACATCGGTCTTTAATAATTCCTTTGCAAGGGGCCCTTAAAGGTCTCCTATTATACTCTTTTTCATCAATATATTATTGTTCTCAGTTATATACAAAACATGTCTCTGAAGTGTTTGGCTCGAAATACCAAACAGATCATGCATTATAGCTTTCCGTAAACCCCTCTGTTTCAGCCCTGTTTCAAAAGTACTGATTCTCTGTCTTTTACTTTAGATGAAAATAAGGAGCCACTCCCCACGCCCCTCTGAGAGATATTTGTGCTCTAGTACCCCTTTCACACCAAGGCTTTTCCCCTTCTAGCTCCGTGCTAGAGCTTTTCTGGTTCAGAACCGGTTCTTCGGTTTAGCGCCGGCTCTTTTCACACCGCTCAGAGCCCGACTGGTGCTGCCGCTGCTGCGTCATGACGTCACAGTTTACGTCGCTGATTTTCTCCCCAACGGAGCTCACCTCACAACAACAACGGGCCGGGGACTGCGTCGGATCGATGATCGTGTTGCTTTTAATCATACGAAGCCAGATTAAATTAAATAACGACTTCTCCAACCTTATACTTTTCTCCAGAGTGCCGTGGTTCATTGTTTATTAATGTGTTTCAGCGGCATTTACCGACCGCTGCAGTGCTGGCTGCTCTTCCACGGGAGTGTATTCTCCCGTTCGCTCCGGGTTAGCTCACACGGCTCTAAAGTATTCACTGTCTGACTGTCACACAAGCAGCTGATACATATCCCCAGTTCCCCTTAAGTGAATGTGTGTCAGTCTGAATTGACGCTGTTTGGTGTCAGTCTGAATTGACGCTGTTTGGCATCACAACGCTGTTATGAAAGTTTCTCTGGTATAATATGGGTGATGTTAGCATAGCAACCGAAGCTAAACTGACTACTTGCTAAGCCGTTTTCTACAGGCACTTTTTACCGGCGTATTTTTCATTATGATTCTACTTGTGATAGTCGGACATGACAACCTGTGCAGCCCATGTATTGATTCCATCCGATAGCTGCTATAATAACAAACAAAACGTCTGCCTGCTCTCCACAATGATCAATAACAGCGAACGGATGGTCAAAGTAAGGTACAAATAAACAGAATCACACGAAGCCTGGTTAGTGTTGCCTGACTTTATAAAGCGTGTTTTTTTTTTACAAGTGTGTGGTTGCGTTCTAGTCACTTTGCTCAGCACTACTGCTGGTTACAACTTTTATTTGCCGTACTCGCCTTAACTGTTAGCTCAGGTTAATCTCGCCCCCCTCCGACGTAAGCGTGACGTATGCGGTTCTTGCTTCTAGACGGACAACTTTTTGGTGCTCGAAACGAACCGGATTCCGGAGCTTAGAGGCTGCTCCGCTGCGGTGTGAACAGGAAAACCCGGTGCTTTTCAAGCTCCAGCTCCGAACCGGCCCTGAAACACCGTTGGTGTGAATGGGGTATAGGAGGAGGTTCAGGTGATAAAGTGGGGGGGGTTAACCTTGGTTGGTGATTGGCTAATGGTTACACAAGCCAACAAATCGTTATGATATCATAAAGTGGCCAAAATCTGTTCAGTTCATTTTCAGACAGGTTTTTATATAAATGGATCAGGACAAAAAGTGAGCTAATCTTTCTTCCTGAAACTTTCAGAATCTCTTTACACAGAGGGGACACATGTTTATGTTTAAAATACATGAAAAAGTGGATTTTGCATAATAGGTGACCTTTAATATTATGTCACGATGTGAATGGAAGTCCTCCAAAATACAGTACATGTTGCAGCTGTGCATGCCACACACTGGGCTCAGGCCTACTTACTGTATCCACTGAGAAGATGGACACTTGGTCCTCATAGGGCAGACTTTACCATGGTAACTCCTCATCTGGAGCTAATTTTGGCCTATATCTCATCAGGACAGGCTACAGCACAGAAAAGAGGTGGAGCATCATTTATAAATGAGGATCTCATTGAGGGCTTGGATCCAGGTCAACATTGTTGCCACAAAGGGAAAACCGTCAAAGCTTCAGTTGTATATACAGCAGTCCTGGTTTTAATTCAAGAAATGTTTTTCACTTGAGAGGGCAATGGGAAATACAGGTTAAATAATCTGAGAATATTCTCTTTTCCCTGTCCTCACTCAAGTCTTGGAAGTCTTGGATATGCATTTGCACTTATAGTGGACCCAGATCAGATCCCATCATTATCAGATTTGTAGAATCTAACACTGCCTGTATATATACTTTCTAACCAGTTTCAAAAGAAGTGGGTGGATGTATGTGAAAGTGAAGCCTTTGATGCATTGTGGTGACATTGCACCAGTTTACATGCATTTTATGCGCACCACTCACACGTCTTATGTGTAGTATTCATTTTTGCTGGTTATTACTGTTTGATATAATGACACAACAATCACATTATGCTGATTGTGTTCATAAATGGAAAAGGTTAATTATTTTATATTATCAACTGGATACAAATAATCCAAATATGCAGTTTAAATGCTGCTACAAATTATGTTCATTTGACAATCTTGTCATATTTTGCAATATTAATTGTATTACATTACTTCCTAATTTTATCAAGGGATTTCTTTATAATTTGTTAATGTGCTTTATTTATCTCCTGATATCTTTATTCTTGCTTTTGTGATATATAAAAACACACCTCTTACACAATCCTTTAATGTATACCCTCTACTGTATCACTAACCAATCTAAAGAGCTTTCTCTCCATGCCAAAATCAATTTAGACACAAGCAGTTTTTGTGGTTGTTTTAAAAGACCCCAGCAACACTCACAGCAGGCAAACAAACATAACCTATGTTACATAATGTGCCATAGACAATCTCAGAAAGGTGAGAGGAGGAGAAGGAGAGAGAACAATGAGATTAATGGCTTCGATGTCCTAAGAGGAAGAAGAAAAAACAGAAAACACAAAGAGATTGAGGAGAGAACATTGAGCGGTAAACAAAGATGTCATATTCTCTCCTGGGATTGAGGACGTCTAAGCGAGCAACAAACCTTTCCTCTGGGTCGGTCTAATATACTACAGTCTGACAGCAGTTATTCAAAATGGCAATTATTAAGACGACAGAGGGCAGGCAATGATGTGCTGTGATTTGTGTTTCCATTAACCTAAATTATGCACCTATCGCACATTTGTCCTAATGGATCACAGTGCAATGACGTCCATTGACGTCACGTTTCAGACGATCCGCATTGCAGTCGCATGCAAATTTGTGCATGTCAGGCTGTGTGTAAAACTGGAACTGCTTTTTTCTTTTTCATTATTGCATTTTCTGACAAATAAGAGTAAACAGAGGCAGTAATATGCTCATTGGTTGTTGAACTAGTTGCGAGCCAAGCTGTGAAGATGTGCATAACTCCCTCAGCCCCCCAGGGACCCTGTATTTTCATGGGCCTGCCTCTGACGTCAATGCTCCGGCTGTCCTGTGGATTGTCAGAACAGACTATTCAGTTGGGGGGGAGGGGACTGGAAGTCTCTGTGGTGTGTGTCTGCCGCATGTGATGTGTGTGTGTGCGTGTGCGTGTGCGTGTGCGTGTGCGTGTGCGTGTGCGTGTGCGTGTGCGTGTGCGTGTGTGTGTGCGTGTGTGTGTGTGTGTGTGTGTGTGTGTGTGTGTGTGTGTGTGTGTGTGTGTGTGTGTGTGTGTGTGTGTGTGTGTGTGTGTGTGTGTGTGTGTGTGTGTGTGTGTGGTGTGTGTGTGTGTGTGTGTGTGTGCCTACGTGGATGTAACTTTGCTCCTGTACTGTATGTGCATATGTGTTCATGTTTGCATGTGCTTGCATGTGATCTGTCAATGTTTCACTTACATCTGGGGCGTGTGTGTGACCGTGTGTGTGTGCATGTGTGTGTGTGTGTGTGTGCAGAGTGCAAAAAGCTTGTACAGTGCCTTGAATCAGAAATGTGCTTAAGTGGATGAGGTCTGTAATGTGGGGGTAGGGGCGAGGCTGTGTGTGAACAAGCGCACACACGTTTGAAGATGTGCAGCTCTTATGTTGGGAGACAGAGGCCGTAGTCATCAGGAGGTTGTTTGCTAAAAAACAGCCGAGAGGGGAGAACAGTTAAGCATGGCTGCCGACCACTGCGCATTTCAGTCAGCTGTTGATCCCCCAGCGGTCGACAGTAAAGCTGCTCTTTCACCAACAGCTATAGGAACCTTCTGCATGTGACAGACACACACATACCATGCTTAGACACAGGAGATTTCAGCGCCTTTCATCATCACCTTTCTGCTTTCCATACGTTTCTCCGTAACCCACATGCTATCCATTCACAGAAGGGTATGGGATTTGGTGGCAGGATAATGTTGAGAGAGAAAAGAGTGCGCACTGCCTGTCCAAATTGATACAGATCAAGCTGGGGAGAGCCCTGGCGGACATTTTGAGGTTTTCTTGGGTCTGTGGTGCTTATAGTTAATTTATTCCAACTGTATATCAAATAAATAAGAGGGACTGTGATGCAGATTTAGCCAAAAAAAACATCTGTTCACCTGTCTGTCTGCCCATGATCTATCCTTTCCTGTAGATATATACTCTAACATTTCCTTAATGCAGCAGACTGTATCGAAGTACAACTTTTCAAGCTATATACATGAGTACAGATTGAAGGTACTCTACATGCATCTTCCCTATATACGACTCAGCTACATTTCAGACGGAAATATTGTACTTTTTACTCTAATCATTTGCCAGCAATATATAAAAGTTGCATTTACAGAATATACAATCCTGAAGCCTAGTTGATGTAGATTGTAGATGAAACTATATTAAATAAATACAGTAAATACAATCTGAAATGCAACAATTCCAGCTTGGTTGGTGAAAACAATTTGACACTTGCTCCGAGTGACTTTAGCAGATTACTCTTTAATGCAGGCCTTTATGAAATTGTTAAAATGTGCTCCAGTGAAGGGAACCTTTTTGCACATTAATTCATCAAAAATAATATAACTTTTGATACTTTACACAAAACACAAACCTTTACTCGGGTAACAATGCTGTTTTGTCACTTTAAGGTCAAATATTGAATTGTGGTCACATCAATGGAGAAGCGATAAATCTGAATGTTATGCTGTTACTACGATTAGCAAAGTTTAAAATTAAAAGTTCTGGGAAATGTCATCAAAATCCAAGAATGTCAGGGTCAATGTCAGGCAATTTGATCCTTTACCTACCCTCCACATATGCCAGGCAGCTCTCTAGCAAATGTGTTCTGAACAATATGCAGCTTGCTTTGTGTATTTAAAATAGCTCAAGACTTTCTGGGATAATTCTGTTGATTCTCTGTCGTTTTTCTACACATGCATCCCAACATAATACACTTGGATGCCACTATGTGAAAGTGCAAAAACACAGCTTTCTGTGTAGAGAGAACTACTTAAGTGCAATGTTTCTATTTCATACCGAGTGGACTTAACTACACACAATTGAAATATCAAATGGATTAGACAGGTCAAGCTGGTCAGTTCACTTCCTGTTATGTAATAATAATTCAAACTTTAAAGCAGTTGCTCTGCCACTTCTGAGAGCCATGGATCAGAGGGGTTCACTGGCGGGTCAGAGACAGAGTTGTGGCATCCCTTGTGATCTACCGCATTTCCCTATAAGTTCTCCACCCATAACCGTCTCACATAAGCTCATAAACTTCCACTCATCAACTTTGCTTGGAACTTTTGATAGCATTTGTTTTCTATCTGCATTTCCGTGCTACTTGAAGTGTAGGGAGGACACACAGAGGTGAGGAAGGTGAAGGAGCTCAGCTGACAGAGAGACTTTAACTCAGAGCTTTGTCTCGTTTACTTATTGTTTAAAGGTCCCATGTCATGGCCATTTCTACTGATCATAATTCCATTGTTGAGGTCTACTAGAATAGATTTACATTGTGCAATTTTCCAAACTCACATTGGTTTCTCATACAGCATCTCTGTATAGTATGTGTATTCACTCTCTGTCCTAAACGGCTTGTTGGAGCTCCTGCCCCCCCCCCCCCCCCCCCTCCCTGTGAGCCCAGTGTGCTCTGATTGGTCAGCTCGCCCACTCTGTTCTGATGAGTCCACCACCGTTACAGCGGAACATCAGTGATTATGTGTTACAATGGTGTTTGTTAGCAACCAGAAAATGACACCAGTAATGACAAACAGATGAGAATGCTGCGTGGGGTCTGGGTGCCGTGTTGGCGGGACGTTGCGCGGCTCGCTGCTGTGAGGAGCGGACAGTGTGAGCTGGGTTCATTTCCTGGTTGCTGCGTGGGGTCTGCGAGACAGCGAGACATCGCGAATGGACGCGGGAAGGGGGGGGTGCTGAGCAGTGGCGAGCCGTGACTTTTGTACCTAAGCCCTCTGACCTCTGATCAAAGGCTGAAAATGTGCGGTATGTTAGTTTTATTTTACCTTAATGTCTAGATTTATTTGGCTTCCCCTTCGGCATTCAACCTCCCAAATTCCTTGGCATTCAAAATATTATTCCACTAACACATGCTTTCTTTATTGAAATTCATTAACACTTAAAATAATCAAAAGGCTGTGTTATGCATGTGAAATAAACTGATGTGTCACAGTGAGACACATTCTTCATTTAGGGGCTTTTCTCATCGTGGTGAAAATGGAGGGAAAAGCGACAGAGTGTGTCAGAGAGAATCCATTATGTTATACGTGACCTCTGAATGGACCAGCTGCTCGAGAGTGAAGGAATGCCAGTGATTGATAGCGCGCGTGCTGACGCAACCCTCCTCGGCTCCCACACCTCTCTCTCTCTTCCGATATGATCAGTATGTAATGCTGCAGCCGTGAGGGAGTCTGGCACACCGTATGCTGTATCATGTTGCCGACTCAGAGCCGTCGAGGTGCTCTGTGAGCGCTGATAACACGGGCACACATCTACAAAGGTTGCAGAGATAGGGAGCTCAATTCATTTGGAACTTGATGTGGGATCCACACTCATATTATTCACACTGAAAGAAAAACAGATTCGCTTTTTTAACAGGAATCATTTACAGCAAGTTAATACTTGCTTACAGTTTTAGATGTCATGCAAGATTATGTTAATCGATCCAAGTTTGCTGTATGTTATGTTTACTTTTGCAATTTATGGCACAACATTTGCTTCACGTCAGGATTGTTCTGCTCTCTGTGAATGAATTATGCGTCTCTTTTCTACATGGATATTATTAGTGGAAATATAAACATTGTTGGCTAGCTTTAAGGCACATTTCTACAGTTAACAGGAACTTAGTGTGGCCTTATAGACGTCAGAGACAGCTCAAACTGATACAGGAAATCCTCTGACTAACACTTGATTCTGAAAGTAACAAAAAAGAAGAAGAAGAGAAGTTCTGTCTCAACTGCAGCATTTTATAATCTTACAATTGTAGAGACCAAATTAATTCAGCATTCTTATAATTGTGCTTTTATGTATTCTGCTCCCATTGTTTATTCACCAGATTGTCTTCTCCAGTCAGTGATGAATGTAAAATGTTCGTGGCTGACCTGATTAGAGGTTAATTGGTTTATTTTTATCATTATGGGATTGGATATTATTAGTATGGGATTATAACATTTCAGTTACACTGCAGATGTGCAGCTTTTGCAGAAGTTAGTCTTTTGCTAATTGATTCATCAACACTGATTATTATTTTGTGCCAATTCAAGGCGATTTTTACAATTACAATTTATGTAAATGAACTCCTGGTAAAATAAAGTGAATATATTCCTTTAGTAAATGCGAGTCTCTGCAGATATTGGAAGTCAGGAGCTGAAATATCAACAGTGATCCCTAAAAAGGCAGAACGACTAATCTTATTTGCCTCAGAAAAAATAACCTTGTTTAAAATCTCAAGACAGATAAGAAAGGAATTAGACTGCTGATGTTTAGAGTCTAAACTTTGGACTGACCCCGCTTGTTATCTCACTCTCACATGTACACACATGGTTTGTGTTTTCTGTACATTGAATATGCTTTATAAGGATGCACAGCAATGAACGTGTGTTAAAATGTTTGCCATTCATTTTAGCCGACAGATCTCTTTTTGTCTGACTGTGTTTGACTGTTCTGGATGATGGTAGCCTTATTCTACACAAGCCATTTATTACATTTGGTTTGGTAGTACCCAACCCAATTCTGCAGATGAAGCCCTGTTTTTGAGGAGGTCATAGGTCAGGGGCAGCACTTGGAAACAATTCAGTGCCTTGCTAAATGGCACGCCTGCACATCAGCAAGATACTTACAATCTGTGCTGGACCTCAGTTATTGCATGCGGAAATTAATGCTCCATTAAGTTACTGCCAGTGCCATGCTGTACCTTTAGAAGTTGTCGCCGTCTCCTCCTTGACCACTGACCATGGACCAGGAAACAGCAGCGAGTCTCTGGAGAGCCCACTGGCATAGAGAGGCGAAGTCCCTCCCTTTCCGGGGGAGCTCCATGGGACCTTATTTCGGAAAAATTATGTATTGAAGTCAATGGGGAGAGAAAGATTATCTTTCGATTCCGTTTGAATTGTGCCACGAATTACACATATGATGTTTGTCAATTTAAAAGATAATTTTGCAAGTCAAAAAAATAAAAATGTGTCGTAAAACTGTGAAGTAACACTTTTTTTTGTGTGAAACCGCTCAATTAACTACATCTCCTGTCTCGCACCACACACCAAGACGGCCGTCACGTTAGCACATTTCAGTTCTTTATTTCAGAACGAGGCGAAAAGTATTAAACAAGGTGAAAATCACTACAAGTCTGGGCATGTTGAGAGCTGTACATACACAAAAGGGGAGTTAGTCGGTTCCGTAAGAGCCAGCATGCGGGACCGGGATTCTGGGATTTGTAGTCTTTCTACTGTAGTTGCGTATTTTTTTCATAGTCTTATATTTCAACAGTTTTACGATAAACTGTGACTTTTTTGACATGGAAATCATTTTTTAAGATTGACAAACATCATAGTAATTCGTGGCACAATTCAAACAGGATCGAAAGATACGTTTTCTCTCCCCATTGACTTCAATACATAATTTTTCCAAAATAAGGTCCCATGGGGCGGAAGTAGAAGGGCGGGACTTCGCCTCTCTATCTCATACCGAGTTCCCAATGAGTAAAGCCTTAGAATAACTCTAGACAACGAACATAAACTAATATTTTCATGTTAGCCCCAAGCCTGTTTTTCAGGTCTCAGGCTCGAAAATGACATTTCCAGAACAAATGACCATAACTACACTTCTAAAAGGGGAAAATTAATAATCTTTTTTCTCAAAGTAATGATAAACCTGTGAGTTGGATGTAGAAAAGTTAGAATCAATATAGATGTTTTTTATTTTAAAGAAAATTCAGATTGAAAAAAAACTGTAAATTATAGTGTCCGTCCATTCTTTTTTACTTATAGTGAAAACTACCCTTGGATGATGGGTTAGTAGACTAAAAGCTTTAGGAATCCAATGTACAACATATAATAAGTACCCTGTATCAAGATTGATGCAAAATAAGTGACATTTTACCTTTTTAGAGAGGTTTAGCAAAAAAAACTCCACCTCTGGGGTCATTTGGGTGGAAATGGGCGTTTTTGCCGTTTCTCTGGAACCCATTGGTCGATTTTGATGATTGACATCTCTTTTGAACCGTTAGAGCCAATAGATGTGTGGATTACTCGACACACGCTCCGAAGCCTCGGCACAATACGTAACATCACTACATACTGGGTAGTTTATTTAGTTTAAAAAAAATTATCCGCTGATTTACAGACGTTTCTTTCCCAATGTTAGTCAATGGGGAAAAGTCTTTCTGGGCCCAATGACGTCACGGACTGATACGGAAATTGTAGTACCGCCGTTTGGACACAACGAATATTTTCATCAGAGTCCGGCGCACTTCCTGGGGGCTTGACTGCCACCCGAAGTCCCCGGCCGGTGTAGGTACCAGATGTGCACGGCCTACCAGATCAGCCCGGGGTCCGTTACGCTTACCAATGATGTCACGCATTGGCTGTACGGCAACCCAAGAGGACATTTTACGTGGCCAAATTCCGCAAAGAATATTAAAAAATAACAATCGACAGTGAATGTATGTTAGTGGAAATGTGTCAGGAAAGTGAACTGTTAATTAAGGAATGTTAATGAAGAACTGAAATGCATAAAATAGAAAGTTAATATGTAGCATATCCCTCCAAAATCATGTAAACATATTATGTAAATAACCCAATTTGTGTTCTGTGAAACTGAAAAGGATATTACGCAGTGTCTTAAATGTAATTTAGGTTAACTTCCTGTTTTATTTAGATGCTTTTATTTTTGAAGGCGAGTTTACGCTGTTGACAGGAAGTTGTTGTTGCTATGGAAACAACATGACAGAGAAAAGTTATATCTTCTACATATAAAGACGGAGAAAGTAAAGAATAAAGTGTATGTTTAAATGTTAGCACCCCCCGAAGAGGCACAAGCTCTTACGTTGAGTCTGGATAAATTCTAAATCATCAGTAAAGTCTACGACCATATTTCGGAGGGATGTGCTACATATTAACTTTCTATTTTATGCATTTCAGTTCTTCATTAACATTCCTTAATTAACACTTCACTTTCCTGACACAGTCCACTAACATACATTCACTGTCGATTGTTATTTTTTAATATTCTTTGCGGAATTTGGCCGTGTAAAATGTCCTCTTTGGTTGCCGTACAGCCAATGCGTGACGTCAATTGGTAAGAGTCACGGACCCCGGGCTGATCTGGTAGGCCGTGCACATCTGGGGTGTTTCTCAATGTCGAGTAAAGCTGCTCCAGATCCACTATTTCAAGCATACTACGTCATCGAGTGCCGCCGAAGGACTGTTCCAATGTCCAGCATACTTGGAATTATACCAAGCCCTGCGTACTTCGTAGCGAGAAATTTCGAGGCTGTAGACTCCGCGGTCTTAAAATCCCCACAATGCTTTGCGCACGTACCAATTTCCCCAAATCTGTGGCGGAAAATGTTAGGCGGGGCCTCTCATATGACGCACACCTGCACACTTGCTCGTCTGTTCCACTCTTCGTTTTCCGAATGCCAGGAAGTATTCTTGCCTCGCTTCTGAAGCAAGTGACTCGGAAGACATGTGCTACCAAGCAAGCGTACTCGACATTGAGAAACACCCCTGGTACCTACACCGGAAGTCCCCGGAGTTGGGGACTGGCTTCAGTAGAAGCTGCTGGGACTCCCAGCAGCTTCTACTGAAGCCTTCCGAGTAAATCGCCAGAACGCCGACACCTCCTCATCACTCCACCGCTCCCATGTTTTTTTTGTGTTGCCATAAGTTAGTCTCTCTCTGTTGGTGCGCTGGGCTAATGCTAATGCTAATAATGCTAATGCCAGCAAATACAATGGCGGCTTCACAAAACTTTTCGGAGTTTTACGGGGCGTGGTTTGCAATTCGCCCAGCCAATCAGAAATGGGAACCTTTTTCTCCCAGGAAAGTACCTGCTCTCTAGCAGGGACTAAAAAGGGGGTGAAAAGGTTTTCATGAACTAAGTTCTAGTTCCGGATTTTTTTGGTGTGAACGCAACATTTCAAGAACTATCGGAACTATACTGGGAAAAGTACTCCGGTGTGAAAGCGCCTATTGTCATTTTCGGTTTGTTTCAAGGCTACACAATCATGCAGGCTTTTATTTTGAAACCCAAAGCGGAAGTCGAGCTAAACACTGCTTGGCGCTCTATTGGCTTTCCCTCTCTCTCTCTCTCTGTGTGTGTGTGGTGTGTGTGTGTGTGTGTGTGTGTGTGTGTGTGTGTGTGTGTGTGTGTGTGTGTGTGTGTGTGTGTGTGTGTGTGTGTGTGTGTGTGTGTGTGTGTGTGTGTGTGTGTGTGTGTGTGACTCTCTCTCTCCCCCTCTCTCTCTCTCCCCCCTCCCCTCCCATTCCCTCCCCCCCCTCTCTCTCTCTCTCTCTCTCTCTCTCTCTTTCTCTCTCTCTCTCTCTCCTCTTTCTCTCTCTCTCCCCTCTCTCTCTCTGTCTATACGTCGTCGGCTCGGCTCCTCCAGTCTGCTGCTGCACATCCACAGCGGAGGAGGCGGGCCGACTGTAGCTACACCTCGGCCAGCGGTGCTGGGTCATAGCGCTGGTGGAGGGGGGGCAGCACACTGCTCTTCTTGCCCTTCCTAAACCGTGCACAGCCTGAAGCATTGAGGACACCCATCACCTCAACGAGGACTGGAATAGTTTGGGTTTTCGCCGAGACGCACCAAGTTGCAGCTGCAGAGGCGCACTTTTCTCCGGGGCTCCTCTCTCCTTTTGCGCTCACAGTCCGACATGGAAGATGGCCCGTCTTCAACAAGCTGTTTTAGAAGGTTGACGGACTGTTTCCTGGGTGCAAGTAGGTCTTCTTTATTTTTGTTAATCAAACTTAAATATACGCAAAAATATAACAAGCTGTGATGTTCAGTAACACTGCGAAAGCACATAATTGTAGTACTGCAGGAGTACGTTATTTGCCCATGTGTGTTCACAACTTTATGAATGACAGATTGATAGCAGATCTAGATGAGTGGGGACTTTATTGGACGGGGAGCATTCAGCATTGATCATCGCTACAGTCTTTTTAAAATAAAAATATATCCCGGGTTTATGAATCCCCTCTCGGGTATCTTGCTCATGCAGGGGACCGTCAGCGACCTGCAATAAGACATGGCATCAGAAAGCCAGGCGAAGTCCAAAGCTAGCACCGGAGTGTTGGCTATAGAAAGTGTACAGTAAAAACAGTTCGAGGAAAATAGCATGTAGAAATATGAGTTTAGGAAGTATGATCGTATTCATTATTATATTCATACTTACCAACATGTTTAAATATTTAATGCGGTGTTCCCAAAGCTACGTATATTACAATTATACTAATATTTGTTCTCATGTCATATTATAGCTGTGCTAGACGTCCTATTAACATGTATTATGGCTTTATATCAGTTGTTTTGCTTATTTTCTTAATTCTTTTATAGTTGTTCTTCACAATTTAACCTTATTTTCATCGGGAAAAAATATTAAATACATTGATACATTGCTGCCAGTTTGATACAAAAATTGCAGAAAGTTTAGTGAATGCATCTGTAATTCTTTATAAAATGTTTCCCATAGAATATTCACTTAGAAGTTGTGCTACTCAGTGGCACATTTGCAGTCCATGCTGCATATGTTGGCATTAATTGAGTATTGGTAATCAGTGTAATATAAATGTGGGAACTTCTACTTTAGGAATTATTGTGATTTATATATTTTTTTGATGGCACATTTACACTGACTGTGTGCAATATGAATAACTCGTGGATCTGGTTGTTTAACTGGCACCTCAAGTGACCTTTTGTGGCAACCCTGTAATGACAAGTTAGCCGTTTGGGGCTTGGGATACTGAAAGATGCCAAAATACCCACACAGCAGTGAACTGCAGTCATGGAATGTATTATTGAGGTATTGTATGCAAGTATCCCGCCCTTAAACTGACCAAAAAAGTACACAGACTTGAGATTTTACAAAGCTTCAACACTTTTAGAATTTGCAAACAAAGGTTGGTGGCTGCAGCTGACTAAACATTAGACTGTCTTAAAAAACAAATTAACTACAAAAAAGTCATTCATAAATATGTCGTGAAGAGAAAAATTCGACATGCCTGCTTTCACTTTGCCTATAATTGTCATCATGTGTGAGTATCATAGCTCACATTTATGATGTCATGTTTTACTGTACAGCTGTCAATTAATCTAGATTAAAGGTAGGATTAATTCGACACACTGTTTGCCTTCTCACTGCATGTTTCAATGTGATTGCTCACGGAGTAATTTGATTATAGGCTACATTATCCAATGTTTTATTTTTTTAACTCAAGAACATATTTTTCTTTTATATAGGATGCTTTCTAGACATTTAGATCACTTTAAATGTAACTAACACCCATTACTGCTGTTTTGTATTCCAGCAACTGCTGACATGTTTATCCTCCTATCATTGCTTGTCTGTTCTGAAATGCAACTGGTTGCTGGACTGTCTTAACAGTTTGAAAGACAACGTGTTGGCTCCTTTACATTGTGGTCGCTAATGTAATTCTAAGCAGAGATTCAGTCCTGGGACCTTTAAAAATGTTTGAAGTCTCACGCTGCGGGAAAACATATAAGCGTGTGCATGTTTGCGTGCAGGGATGTTAATGGTTGCGTCAGAGCAGAAGTCAGACTGGGTCAGCCTTAATGTGATCTCTCAGGCATTTTCAAACCCAATTGGTTGTCGACGAATTGCTTAACTCAGTGAAGGAGGCTTCATTGTTGAGCAGGAAGTGCTCACGCTGGACATTTCCTTCCCCAGCACATGCCTTTCTCTCAAAGTGAGGACTCATATAGACACACTCAACATAAAAATGCATATATTACTTGATATGATTAATTAATATGAAAATTAAAGCTTGAATGGAATTTGAATGTCTAAATAATTCCAGACCGAGCTGAGCACAAGCCAAATGTTCTCTTTTTGTGATCTGTCTTCCGTGTTTATTTAAACCCTCAGGAAATTCAAGCCAAAGAAAATGAACTTGTGATGCAGTTAGAATACATTTTTTATATCAGGATCTGCGCCGGACTGGATCAGGGCCAGGGCACGTGTGCGATCTGAGCAGAGAAACAGATGACATACTCATTGCATTGGCGTCCGTTGACCCCCTGTAGCTTGTCGTGGGTTGGTATCTGAGGGGATGGGAAAAGGCCACATACATGTAGATTTCTTTACAACTTGTCCTCGTGTCAAGGCTAATAAAAGAGCAGGGCACTGGAGAAGACGCACAGATCTGGGGTTCTCATTACCGGTTCCCCATTGGCCCCTCTGCACAGCGGCTGTAGAGTTCAGCATCAGTCCAGATGTGGAGCGGGGAACATGACCCCTCATCACTGATGTGGCTCTTGGGGGGGAACAGAGGCAGTGCTACATCAAACCACCAGTTCAGATGAGATGTTAACTCTGAGGCGGCGGCTCCAGCTTTGCTGTGGTAGGCTGCGTGATCTTCCACCTCTGGCTGTCGTGGAGGGAAGGCGCCAGAAAGTTTAGAACTTGATTTGAAGGTGAAGGTTGACCTGATATGTGTCTGTAACTGCAGTTTAAAGAGTAGCTGCTTGCCTGTGTGATTGCACTATTAGGCCGTGGATCAAGGGGCATGCCTTATCTACATCTCAGTTTGCCATTTATAGCCCTTACCCTTTACGTCTAACTGACCTGGACCATGGAAGTGGAAATAATGCAAATTACATTTCCATGGAAATCTCTCTCACTCTCTCTCTAGAGTGTGAGGTGTGAGCTTGCGTGTTCGTGCAGAAGTGTTTGTTTTCGCCATGCGGGGGCGTTTCTCTTGTAGTGATGGGATGGCAGTTAAAGTCCATAGTGAAACAAAGTTTGCTTGATTTGACACCTTTTCACTGATTGAAAATATTGATTTAGCATCTGGTTACCTCATTGGCTGCTGTGGAATGTGACGTTTGTATATACATATACTGTATATGTGTGTGTGTTCACCTGCATACTTACAAACACATACCCAAGTTTACCAGTGCAGGCTCGATGAATAAATCAGGTGAGCAGTGGTAGAGGAGTCAAAGCGTTTCATCTTCAGTCTTCTTTCTTCTTCGCCGCTCACTAAATGTCAGTGTTGGACGCTGTGCTCCAAGCCCTCCCAGAGATAAGATAAGAACCACATGCTCTTCCCACCTCCTGGCAAGGGAGTCCCAGGCGGACCTGCTGACGCACGCACCCCTTCTCTGCCCCTCCCTCCCCTTTCCTGCCTCAGCCTCATGTCAGGAAAGTGAAAAGTAGTACCTTGGCAGCTTGCCCTTGACTCTTTGCCAGAAGGAGTGCGCTTCAAGAGAAGTGGTCTTTTCCCTTTTTCTCTCATGTGCATTTTTCATCTATGTGTTGCAGAGGAGGAACATCTTGCTCACTAAACATCAACACCGCGGGGTCGGCCTCTGCTGTTGACCTTGCTGCCCGACCTAGTCTGACAGGAGCGCTAAAGACACACGTTCACTTCTGTCCAGGGCAGCAGCATCACACAGAGAGCTGGATGCTTCCTGGGAAATACAGATGAATAATAGAGATAGGGTGGAGCTGGCTGCTGATTTTAACAGCTCTTAAACTATTCCTTTTATCTGCATTTGCAAGTTTATTGTTTCAATTAAAGATACTAACACTACGGCAGTCCCTCCAGGGATATGTAACCCTTTTTTTGCACTCTGTATAACTTTTAGCATTAAAATAAAATAAATCTTGCAAAGGATTCCATTAGTTTATTTCCTGCATTAAACCGCTGGTAACCAAGATAACAACTCAGATCAAAAGAAAGTCACACTTCACTCTGAACTACAGTAAACACCTTCCGGTAAACTCAAAGATCATCCATCCACCTGTTAAAATGCACATTTGTTACTATGCATATAAAAAACCTGAGTGGAAATGGCAAAGAAATCTTGAAATGTTACGAAGAAGGTTTACACGTGTCTTAGGTAACAAATAATAAAAGCAACATGGGGCAAAGTGCAATGCAAACTAACCAAGCGAATAAATAATGATGCACATCAAGCATGTGATTAACCGTCCATTGAGTCTTCTGCTCCGCTTAAGAGAAGGAAAATAATAGCAAAACAGAACTTCTCCTCCTCCGTCCACACAGATCCGATGTCATCTACCTTACAAATAATATTATACAAACGGTATTGACATATTTCCATCCAATTTTCTACCTTTTTGTTCACCGTGTGAGTGACTGGCAGCTTTTTAATGACCTTATAGAAACAAGCCTTTATTTACTTTTTCTGTTGCAGATTTTCGCAACATTTGTTTTAAATGATCAATGCATTGTCTTATTCATTTTCTCTTAGCTGTGAAGCCTTGTTAAACAGCCCTTTGCCTTCAGGTGTGTCCTTTACCTATTGCATACAACAATAGTTACCCGTCAAACATTTCTGACCTCAAAGTTGACCATCTCTACCCTGACACCTCCAACTAACCATTTTTTAGATAAAACTTATTTGAAAAGAGTTTTGTCTGATTGTAGACAACATCTTTACATCCTCCTTCCAGATAATTGTTTGAATAGTAACTCAACACGCTGAAAACGCCCAACAGTTATATCATCCTATCCTGGTGTACAATGCCATAAGGTGAGAAACTGGAGGTGATAAATTGTCCAATTTCTTAAGCTTTTTATAGAGTGAACAACAGTTTTGATCCTTTTTTTCGAGGATTTATCATCTTATTAGAGCCAAGGGAATTACAAAGCATACCTTGTGAATAATATGTGAATGGGATTTCTCTCATCAAAGACACTTTTTGTTAGAAATTGTAATAATAAAATAAAATCAAGTTGAAAAGAAATGCAATAGGGAGAGGATCAGAAGTTTAAGAGATGTCCTGTCACAATCTCTGTTCTTCAGCTTTCAGATGAAGACTGTGTGATGGAATAAAGAGGCGAAATCTAACAACACTGAAATTGTTAATAAGGAGAAACTTGTTGATACAGACTAAGAGAGAGTGAGGCCTTGCTACACAGCTTCCTATAAAGAGACGCAGCTTTACAAATACCCTGTGGCTTCCCCTTTTGGTGTCATTGATAAGTGTTGACCTGTAAAGTCTCCTATTATGAGTTCTGACTTAATAATATCCTTCCACAAATTACTCATTATCATGTTTCATTGCAGATGCTTGTCTCAATACTTTACTATTCTAATACAAAGCATGAAATACATTAGTAAAGTTTACAGCATCTCTGCAAGCCACACAACAATGGATACAATCCCCCGGCTGTATGTTAAAGGGCCCATGTCATGCTTTTCCGGTTATTACCCGTCCCCTTGTGTG
Source organism: Trematomus bernacchii (assembly GCF_902827165.1). Classification (NCBI taxonomy): domain Eukaryota; kingdom Metazoa; phylum Chordata; class Actinopteri; order Perciformes; family Nototheniidae; genus Trematomus; species Trematomus bernacchii. The sequence goes on along the minus strand of NW_022987828.1, from coordinate 4,160,526 downwards.
TTATGAAGGTTTTTGTTCATGTAAACGGTCTGCAGAGTCAAAAACCCTCAAAGTACACCCTGTAGCGAGTAAAACTCTAACACAGAAAATACCTGTCTATGCTGCCCCAGAACGCCTTGTTGGAGATTTCTCATTTTCCATTGTTTTCTTCCTGGGTTCTCTGACGTGTGAATACCCAAATCAACAACAAATTACCGGATTGGCCCAAATGGACCAATCCGCGGAGCACCTCACACACCAGGATCCCTTGGCTAACTAACAGGGAGTCCCCATTGACTTGCATAGAGCTCCCTGAACGCTGGTAATAGACGAGTTGGGATTGCGGAGAAATGCTCTCCGCAGACCCATTCTCACAGCGTTATAAACCTTTTTCTTACTCAATATCAAGCCACACTTATTGTTTTTACTTTGGCTGTGAGTGTTTGTGTGTGCACAGGATGAGTTTCGCTGTTTTTTCGCTGTATCGCCGACCCGGAAACCTGTCCAGCCTCGCAACATCCCGACCAATCAGAGCACACTGGGCTCACAGGGAGGGGGGGGGCAGGAGCTCCAACAAGCCGTTTAGGACAGAGAGTGAATACCTGGTGAATACACAAACTATACAGAGATGCTGTATGAGAAACCAATGTGATTTTGGAAAATTGCACAATTTAAATCTATTCTAGTAGACCTCAACAATGGAAATATGATCAGTAGAAATGGCCATGACATGGCACCTTTAAGGCATTCTCCGTCAAACAGAGTGTTCATGCAGGGACCATGAAGACGTGAGACCCAGACAGACTGTGACTGGTTTGGCCTTTGCTTCCCAGTCCCAGGGTGTGCCGTAAGATAAGTGTTATGCAACAAACCTCACTTAACATAAACTAAGTTTCAGTTTGATGCACAGGAAGCTCAAGTCTGAGTCAGGCTCCAAAATCCCTGCTAACTGAACTCAAACTGCTCACAGTCATTCTTCACAAGAAACTGCTTCCCGTCTATTCATTTGTATGAAAACTCATCTAAGCTTATCTTGATGATGCCATGATCTTTAGCATTGTTTGTCCCAGTGGGAAGGAACATCAAACCAGTGACCAAGTGTTTTCTTCTCCCACGGCAGCCTCTTCCTCCTGATCGACTGAGCACATGTAGTTCCTTGTGGGTTAACCATGCCGGACCAGAGCCTGTTGGACGGTTCTTGCTGCACCTTTGATTAGTCGTTGTAGGCCCAGGCCTCGGACATTGACGCATATCCCACAGCTCTGACTGTCACTGCGGTCACATTTTGTTGAGCTGCGGCTCGAGAGACTTTGGAAGGAATCAGAGGGTCGACAGAAAGAAGCTGGGATGTTGAGACCAAAGTGTTATCAATCACCATCAAACTAGTATTCATTTGACCTGACTAGGGATGGGTATCGAGAACCGGTACTAAGTCAGTACCGGTACCTGATTGGACGGTATTGGTATACCGTTAAGCCGCTGGACAAACGGTGCTGCTATTGGTATATGAATTACACTACTTCCTTAGTTTAAACAATTCTGGTTGGTTGGGAACCCTCATCCCGTGTGACGTATCCGGTTTGAGTACCACTCTGATTGGCCACTGTGAATGCCACTCGTCATCTCTCCTAACAGCGCTCTTATTATTGTGAGACTCCCGGGGGCAGACCATAGGGGCAGACGCAACATCTTGCTAGAAACAGCGTCTCAAGGCTTCTTAACATTTAACAACCTATTAATGATGCATACCCACTTAACGGGAAACTCAGCTAACAGACAATATTAACAATTGTACCTACACGGAACAGAAGTCCAACACCAAGAGTCTTTCAACACTTAGCAAAACGGGCTAACGGGGCTAACGGCTACTTTAGCACATAACTGGCAAAAGCGATCTTTTCTACGTCATTGTATCTGTACAAACAACATATCACATGAAAGCTGAGATTCCACAGATTCCATTGGTATAAGTCTCATCACTGTACGATCAAAACTCACTGAACTAGCAGCCAGGAAAGAGCAAGAAAACAACTTCACTTTACGTAGCCATGATGATAATTATGTCTTACCTTTGCTGTTTTGTGATCAAAAGTTGTGTTCAAGGGCATAAAAACGGTTAATCCAGTGTCTCTGTGTAACTTTAAAATGATTACTGATAATCCATCATTACAATTATAAATAATAAACGGATTATAATGGTTAGCCGACCGGAGCTTCCGGTTTAGGAGGTGCGCACGCAGCGTCTCGTTTTAACTGAATAATGGTCATGTTTACATGGATTTATGAACTGCCCCTAATTACCGCCCCCCTTCCAGAGACACACTGTCAAACACACTCATACCTGCTTGGTATGACATTGAAAAAGTTACATTAAATAATAAATACAATCATGTCTATAATTTTGAGCACCAAATTATTGAAAAGTATCGATAAGAGTATTGAAAAATACGTATCGATAAGCAGTATCGGTATCGATAAAATCCTAACGATACCCATCCCTAGACCTGACTCATTACTAGTACCTCGTGATTAATTCTTCTAAACTGATAAATGTTGATGATAAATACCTAATGAATCTAACAGTGATGCTTAAAGCAGTTGCGAGCATTTTCAAAAATGGACATTCATTGGACAAGTCAACCTTTGAAGGCTTTTTTGTGCACTGCCTTCCAATTATGCATTGTGATATTGTTTTACATCAAATCATCGTAAAGTAGATTGATATTGGGTCTGTGTAGCAGGAACAGATGAGCTTAAAAGTGACAACGATAGATGTGTTGGGGAAGTATGGGAGATGGACTAATTTTGGTACTTTTTTGTGATTTGTTGACTATAACAAAAATAGCGAATGTAGTCAGCGATATATCCCTTGTCTTAAGATGTTGGTAGAAATGTTGTCGTAATTTAATTCTACATTCTTGTCCATCAGCCGAAGCTAGAAAAGTTAAAGGTTAAATTAGGGCTCAGAAATAAGTGGCTGTTCTAGACAATCATGGTTTGGTCGTTTCTTGCCAATAAGGTTTCACAAACGCTCTTTTTCTCTCTCATCTACTCGTGTGGGCCAGCCATTTTCAGCACAGGGATGTACACCATTTAAGCAACCATAAAGTGCCCACTGTAAAATTTGAAACACTGCAGTTGGTTTTTACCCCATGGAAATAGGACATTTGACTATTTCTGTTCATGTGCACACATAATGATAGCTTAATAATCTTCGACACAAAACCTGTATTCATAAATTGACACAGCCCCCTTGTTTGTTTTGTAGTGTCACTAATCACAGTGCCTCCTTTGTGTTTCAAATAGGACAAAGTCGTAAGGGTATTTTGCAGCGTTCTCATTTTACTCCTCTCTGTGTGTCTTTCTGTCCCCTGCTGCTCCATCCACCCCCCCTTAACTTTGTCTGTTTTATTAAGCCGTATCCTGCCGATGTGCGTCAGAGCTGGCCAGGAGTCTCGTGAGGCGTTTCGCTCCTGAAGATCTGTGTCTTGTGTCTGGACAGCGTCAGACCGCAGCGTCCCCCACCCCCTGAACTAACCCCCACCTCTGTTTGCCTTATTTGCCTGCAACCACAAGCCCTGCTCGACCTACACATACAAGCCCACACACACCGAGCAGATGATCCATCGTAACTGAACATCAAATTATTCGTTCTGGGATAATAGATCAAAGGTCGTAGGGAACTGCTGCGACGGATAACCAATCGGCAGCACTTTGATTCCTTAATTTCAATTCAAAGTCAGTATTGTTGCTCAAATGCGATTTTTAAACATGTTTTACCTGCAGCTACCTGTTTTTGCTTCCCTCCACAAGTTTGTAGTTAGTCAACACCCTAATATCAAGATTATCAAGTTATTTAAGTAGAAATTGTACGCAGTGTGTGTGTGTTTGTGCCTCTGACGGGTGATCACCTGCCTTCCAGCTACATATCCTCCTGTGATTTATACCTGAAGGGATTCTACACAGGTGCTGCTGATAACCTGGCATTTCGTGAGAGAGCGAAATAAAAGTACAACGAACACGGCTGTCTGAATACAACGACCGGCTTTCTACTCTTATCGTTATCATAGCTCAATTACTGTGAGCCGTAAAATGTAAATTTAGCACAGGCATAGGTTGTGTTATTCCTCTTCCAGGAATTATTAGTTTCAGTTCCATTTTATATCCGTGCTGTGTCAGCGGTCTCATGATGCAATGACGTCTCACGGCTGAATTTAGTAAACCTACAGGTCTTTGTTGTAGACACACACTCCATTTAGGTGAGTGACCTTAACACGATGGTTTCTCAGTGCATCATGACGGCCTCTCAGACGCCAGCGGGTGTTTTAAAAACAACTTTCCCTCAACGATGGTCTGTTAAATGGCTTTTTTCCCTGACAACAAAGACGGTAAACAGCAGCACTTAGCAAGCTCTCAAGAACCTAATTGCCTATTAAGCACAATCGAGTCCTCCTTTATCCTGCTGCCTCTGTTGGGGGCTCCTATCCCAGGAGACACAGCTTTACAGTAAACATATGCGAGCTAGCTCGGCTATCTGACAGCTTTAGCTGGAACATAGGCGCTGCTGCCGCTCTCACCTCGCAGTCAGAGCAAGAGATGACCTTCGGCTGTTTCTGGCCTGTACATTTGTTTGGGTGACTGTCTGGAACACTGTGGGCCTTTGGCAGCGTGTCATATGACGTTGTTTTGTTTCCATCCTCTTATACATTAGCCTTCTCTCCTTCAGACTTCTCCAGAATTTCCAACATTTTCTGCAACATCTCCCAGAATTATTTTTAATTTGGACATATTGTTATAAATAAAGCTGCAGTGCGTGAGCTAAAATACAATTTACTTATTTCCTCTTCAGGCTTGACCGATGAGAAAGTGAAGGCCTACCTCTCGCTGCACCCGCAGATGCTGGACGACTTTGTGTTGGAGAGTGTGAGCGCAGAGACGTTGGACAGATGGCTGAAGAGGAAGACCAGCAGCAGGCCTGCAGGTAACCCACTTCCACACACACACACACACACACACACACACACACACACACACACACACACACACACACACACACACACACACACACACACACACACACACACACACACACACACACACACACACACACACACATATGCAGGGACAAACAAGGAAACACACACACACATGCTGCAGCTCCATGGATCACTGTGACATAATAATTGGATCAGCGGATTCCAGGATATGGACCCATGATTGTAATTTCTGTGATGTTTTGTTTTGGTTACATTTGGGCAAATAATCCCATATAAATTCCAGACTAGTCAACCACAAATGCAGCCATGTCAGTCGTTTGCTTTTATTGCGCAAAGAAAAATAGGAATATTTTCTCCCAGGAATAACCAGCCTTCCATTTAATATCCCGGCCATTTGCTGTACAAGTCACTCATCTTCACATGTGTCTCCTCTAATTGTCAGTGTGTGTGATAGACAGAAGAAAGGGAGCGGGAACGGGCCTGTCGGTGTTTACGGGTCATTAGATGTGTTTGAGCGGGCCGAGTTGAGTCTATTCCGTGCACTCCACACACAGCGGACTGTTTCTCAGACCAACCGCATCCATCAAGGGCCCACAGGGCTGGCACTCTGCCCAGTCGAGCTGCTGACGTCAGAGACGACCTCCAGAGACATGCAGCCGGCTGAAGGGGGCCCAGGGGAGGGGTAGGGAGGGTGGTGGTGGTGGTGGTGGTGGGAGGGGTTGCTCTGGCTCTGGCTCTGGGTGTGTTGAAGTGAAGGGGGAAACTGGCGGAAGATGGATTTGTCACATTTTGGAGCTGCTTTCTGCATGAGGTCTGCAGACAGTAATGTTCATCGCTGCCATGCAGAGACGTTCATTTCCCAATCAGAGCCTGCATTTAAAACTGCTTCCTTAGTACAGTTTATGTGCGTGTGTGTTTAGGTTGACAGGCTCAAAATAGACACCCTCATGTTAATCATTCTTCCTGGCACCAACTAGGTTACATTTCACTCATGTATAAACAACCGATGCAAAGCAGAATGCTAATACTCAAAACTTCATCGCAGAAACGCAAGAGACTCTCGTCTAACGTTTCTCAGTTTTCCATACATTTTCAGTTATCATGTGTCTCGTGAAACACAACGCCCTCAGTGCAAAGGTTGAGTTTTCTCAGCTGTTGGTTGATAACCCAGGTTTTTCAAAGTAGGGCTGTAACGGTATCAGATCACCACCAAAATAAGGCACAATAACAATATCATCGCAATATCTATAGAACATTTCTTTGTCAAATAAATTCCAATCAAAATATAAGTGTTGGGAGAAAGAGTCTGTAACTTTAACCTTAAAAAAAGAACAATGTTAAGTACAAAGGTAGGCAGACAAATCTACAAGCCCTATCATTTACTAACACGATATTATCATGTGTGTATTATTTACATGATATCCTTATTTGACCTTTTTAATCAGGATTATTGTATATAGCAATTATGTTGAATACCTAACACTGAAGACCAAAAAACATGTTTTTTTTAATACAAATCACATATACAGTACATGATTAGGCATGTTTTAGCTTTTCAGTACAGAAGTAAAACCAGATTGTCAGGCAGCCCATCGCAGTGAACTGAGTCAACGTAATCAGCGGCTGAAAGTCTGCACTGCATTACCCACAGCCATCACATATTTCAACAAAAAAACAAAAGCAGATATGACGTTCATTATGATGGATGCATGTTTCAAGCAAGTTTCATATTTCAAAGCTGATTCTCATGTTGCCCGGAAATGCACACTGACCGCCGACTGCCTGGAAGGTAGAAACAACCGTCTAGGGTGCAATGTAATGCTGTATTACAGTAACTATATAACTCGTCTCCTAATAGTTGTAAAGATGTTTTGTGGAGTGGTTACCCATATCGATTTGTTGGAAGAGGACAAATATTTTATTTGAAAATAGTGTACAGTAGATTTTGCAATGTAGTGCAAAACAGCTACCTCATAAAACATGTAGTATACAAATCATGTGCCAAATGTTATGGGCTCAGAACAGTCTCATAATACACACACGCACACAGAAGGATTCACACTTGTGAATGATGCGCAAAAGGATTCACACTTGTATTTCAGGATCCACACTTGTGTTTTTCAATGCACACACAAGTGTTCCATTTCATATACATGTAAATAAAATCCAAATACAGAAAAAAGTTTTACATATGTATTTTTGATCCACACACATTGGTTTTCTGTTTAAAACCTCGTACTTGTAATTTTTTCTATCTATAGCCAATCAGATGCCCTCGAAGCCCCCTCGAGGGTATGATTTATTGCGTTCATGACGTAGCGCTTCATATACGCATTTTGTGCTGTCCGGAGCTGACAGGTCCATGGAGCCTGACTGCAGGCGCAAATCTCAGGACCGAAGGACTGTAGTATAGTCGTCTTTATTTTTATGTTATTACTATTCAAAGATAAATAAGGAAGTGTGTGTTATATGAGATGGCAGAGAGGTTTCAGCTCCGATTATTAAATCAAAGAGGCTTAATGTTTTCTATTATATTATTTCACTATAGCTACAGTACGGTGTCAAGGTCCAATGTTGACCAAATTAATCAATAGTGGGTGTAACTAAAATACAAGATGTCTTTATTTATATATATATATATATATATATATATATATTATTAATAATAATAATAATAATAATAATATAAAAGATTGTATTTGTGTGCATTTCCTGTTCGGAAAGTGGCGTTGTACTGAGAGTGGCGATTTTATTTTGTAATTATATAACACGTAATAATGGTGCGTTCACACCGGACGCGATGCAAATAATCGCTCGAGTTTCACCGCGGCTGTCAGCTGTGTTTACTCGCCTCATTCATCTGAGTCAGCTTCTTGAGCCGTATCTGGCCGTGCAACACGTACATTGTCACATACTGTATGCAGAAGTGTTATTTTAAACAACACATTAAGTTGACGAAACACTTGAGTCAAATGTAATTAAAGTCAGATCCACTCGTGTCTTAGACGGGGTGCCAGTGATATCATAAACCTGTTCATGTACAAATTCAAACACTCGGTATTTTTTTACCAGCTGTATTCACCTTGCAGGTGCAGCTATGTGGCTTCTATCCTGGATAAAGTGTTTAAGTCATGGATGTTTAAAGTTTAACTTCTTCATATTTGTCTAATATTATAGTTTAATTTTCATTCAGGAAGTATGACGCTGCGCTGTCAGTACGCTTGTCCATGTTTGTGATTGGTCAAATGTTGCTAACCCCGCCCCTTTCATGTGAACGCACTCTCAGCCGGACAGAGAAACCCTGGGTTGATTTACTGAGTTGATAACCAGCGTTGTAGGACCGCTTAGCGAGATCTCGTTTGTTAGGGTTAGTTCAGATAACTCAGAGATATCCAGGGTCTGTTGAACTGGCTTCGTAGTACAGGCCAGTGATCGATCAGGCTAAGCTAACCTGTAGCTGCTCCGTCCACACTCACAACAACTTCATACAGACATAAATAAAGCAGCTGTATTCGCCATACAGGAAACACACATTTAAAACGGTTTTGTCTGCCGTTTTGTGTACACAAGCATTCATTAATGGTTCGGAAAGTGGAGCTGTACCTTAATAATATAAAAGATTGTATTTGCGTGCATTTCCTGTTCGGAAAGTGGCGCTGTACTGAGAGTGCAGGTGTCCTGAGATGGACTCGTCAGCTCCGGACAGCGCAAAATGTGTACGTCTAGATATCATTAATAGGGATGCTCCGATCGATCGGCCGCTGATTGTTATCGGCCGATATTCACTCTCGGCCGATCGATCGGTGCTCTCTATAAAGGCCGATCAGGAGAGCCGATCACATGACGTAAAATACATGACACTTTTCTCTGCAAAACAAGCTCGCCAAAATGGCTTCACCAGTCTGGCAGTATTTTAAGGTGTCTGAAAAAGACAATAAAATAGCGGTATGCAACGTGTGTGAAGCAGAAATCTTGCAGCCCCGCCCGCTGTGACGTTCTGTTTATTCTTCACTGTCGGGTCACTCATTTCTGGATTAGCGAGCTGCATGAGATACTGACGGGCTGTCAGAAGAGGGAGAGAGGAAAAGAGAGCGCTTCCGCTAATTTCTCCCGTGTTATTATCCAAAGTTCATGTAAACTTGAATAATGTACTTCATTTGAATGTAATAATTATGTTGGTTGTTGTTTGTGGAAGCGCATCATGTATTGAAAAATTAATCTGAACTTTTCGATCCGCTACGATTATAAACTGAAGCAATATAAAAATGAGCCCCATTAACTGAGTTTTAAACATCACTTTAAATGGAAGATCCCCATAGCCCCCACCCACCCTATGATCGGATTGGCGAAACATCAGAAAGGATCAGCCTGACAGCTCTCTCATTATGTTGCATGTCCCTCTCTGGGTTGATCTTCACATCAGATAAGATCACTCCACAAGTCCACTTCCTCTGTTAGACCGCTGTTAGTGGACACTTAGGCGCCGCTCTGAAGCCTCTCAGTGCCTGTATCCACTCCAATGACAAGCACTGTTTAATTTCTGGTTCATCACACATGCTGAATGGTCACTGTGTTGCGAAAATGGCTGGAATTTGATTTGTCCGACAGATTTATTTGCTTGTTTCAAAGAAGCTCTCCTGTATATATTTAATTTTGGACTGTTAAAATAAGAAAATGTATTGTAAAGATGCATTTCTTTGTTCATTTTTGCAGTCCCACTTTTTAGAGACCAGATTGATCTTCTACTCTTTGAGTGCAGCAGCAGAACCTGTCATCATGTGATCGTCACTGAGATAACCGCTGCTTACTGGAAGCAGTCCCTGCAGCCAGTCCCGTTCTCACTTATCATGTGATGGGTTACATTGGACTACATAAATCAGTTTATCTGTGCAACTAGACGCAAGTCTGTGTGTGTTTGTGCAAATGTTGTGTTGCAGCCTGTGAATCCAGAGAAAACTCTTCCACATTTGCACGCTTGTTATTGCGTTGAATGTGCTTTGTGGTAATATTATAAATTAGTGTTGCAATAACTGAACTCCAATTTTCTCGTGACGCCTCCCCTTTTATATGTTTATGACTTTATTGCTTTATTAAGTTGTATTTATTTTCAAGATTAGTGTTTCAAAGCAGATGTCGCCTGGTCATAACAGAGTGTTACAGTGCAGATCGATTTTACAGCAGCCTGTTAGTGAACATGTCAAACAAAACACAGTTTCCCAGAATCCCTACTGATGTCCTTCGATCATCACACCTCCCTTGACCGATGTCCCACAGATGTTTACTTCACACCACACACTGTCATGGGGTGATTAATAAATCCCAACATGTCTGCTTCTTCTGTCCAGAGGCCCCTTGTTACTTGTCTGTGCCTTCTTATACACACACACACACACACACACACACACCCACACACACGCACACACACACATGCACACACACGGACGGACACACACACACGCGGACGGACACACACACACACACACACACACACACACACACACACACACACACATACTGAGACAAGAACCTATATGTTCTGTCTCGTCTAGCTTATGCAGTTGTGAATGAAGACTGTAGCTCTTAAGTTAAAGTCTGTAGTTGTTGCTATAATTTTGAGCAATGGTTCACTTTTTTTTCATTTTGTGTTTTGTTCATGTTCTATCAAGATATTTCTTAATTCCCTAAAGTTGTCATTGTGGAAGAGTAGTTAGTCAGCAGTATGATCAAAATTAGACATTTCTGGACTTCCTTTGGTATGTATCTGTTCATCATTTTTTGAATGTTAATTTAAATGATTAGATGTCAGAAAATAATGAAAAGTAACAATTCACAGCCCAAATCCTTGAAATATTCAATTTAAAATGTAAAAATGATCATCATTCAAATTATAAACCATAGAAAAGTAGCACATAATTAGATTGGAAAGGCTGCAAACAGAAGCTATTTCAATGTCTAATCACATTTTTGTTAATAAAACACCTTTAAATGGGGAACATTGTGGAGGGAGTGTGAGTGAGTCTCCAGCCTCTCTGTCCCAAACTCCGGGGGCAAGAGTTAGGCCGAGCTGTTGAGCAGCTGATGCTGTTTCTCAGATGTCTTTGGACGGCATTCGCATGCAGACAAAGATGTGCTTGTGTAGCAGAACCACACACCCCGCACTGTGATAAGAGAGCTGTCTCACCTGCAGGGCTTTCCATCAGGAGGGAGGAAGGCCGCACTCAGGGGAGGCTCTTTAAAATACTGGGGGAAAAAACATTTTGATCATCTAGGTTTCTGAAATGCAACTTAAATGAAACGCCAAACAAAAGGTTTTTGTCTTATGAAGTATGTTAAAGGTGTCCTATCATGCAAATTGCACTTTTTGATGTCTTTTATATATAAATGTGTGTCCCCGGTGTGTCAGGGAACTCACAAAGTGTCAGAAAATAAAACCCTCTCTCTTTTCCTCCGTACCCAAATCTCTAAAAACGGGGGTACAACGGAGCTGATCCAGATTTGCGGCCGATATGACGTAATATTGGAAATGTGGACCCACGGACCTATCAGAAACGTTGCTATCAGAAACAATGCGCAACGTTTTGGAAGTAATATGGTATGTGTTTACATTAGCAAGCATCGCTTGCTACTCAGAGCTAAGCTGTACTGGAGAGAGTACATGTGTAAAAAAGCAGGATATAAAAAGCAACTCACCTTGTGGTAAACCCACAAAGAAAAAGTATTTGAGCTCCATACTGTTTCAGAAATAATCCTTGATGTGGTTTTGAACATGATATGGCGTTTCATCACGGTAGCATTTAGCTGAGTATCTCCGTAGAATTCTGTCCAGGCATTAGCTCCCACCCCCTCTTTTTTTTAAGCTAAGGACCCAAAATCAGGCCCGTCCACACAGCAGCGTTAAAAAAATCTTGGAGGTGGGCGTATCTGAAGCTTGGGGATTTTTTGCGAGCAAGGCACCAACAACCAATCACATGAATCTCCCGCCCCCGACATACGAAGCAAAAAAGCCGAAGTAAACTGGATATAAACTCCCCAAACAGGCGAAAACCTACCACTGTCTCTGCCACCTCCATGCCTGGCTCCTCCGGTTTATATCCCGGTAGGTAAATAGGGACTGGTCATAAAGCACCGGGTGATTCCCTACCGCTAATTTCTCCTCCATGTTTTGGAATATGAGGAAATGACCTGCGGTATGTCTCTCCCAGCATACACGCGGTTTGATTGGCTAGCGCTTGAACTGTCAGATTTGCATACACGGGATTTGATTGGCTGACGCTTCCACCTCAGCTTCAAAAGTTGAACATTGCTCAACTTTGAATCCTGAAAATCCTGAAAATCTCCGCTCTGCTGCCCACAATGCAGTTCGGCGAAAAGTGAGGCAAAGTGACGTCACCCCATTCAAAGTGAATGGGCAGAAGCGTTCCAAGATTTTTTAACGCTGCTGTGTGGACGGTCCGTAACAGGGATGAAATAGAGGGGTGTGAGGCATGGCTAGAATGGGTGATCTGCTTGGTATTTTGAGCAAAACACATCATAGACATGTTTTTTATATATCTGAGACCCATAATGTATGCCTAAAAATAGCATGATAGGAAACCTTTAAAACTACCCTTTACCAAACAGAGAGTCATATTACAGAGACATGTGTGAAACGGTAAAAAGGAATAGTGTCAACCATGGCAGAGAAAAAAGAGTTTGGTTGTGGCAGCTGCCCTTCCTCCATGGAGCCGGTTGATGCAGGACGGCCACAAGGTCGACACATGTTGACCGCTGAGTCACTGCGAGCTGCCGTCCTGTGGGAGGCGTATCTGAGGCGGGAGATCAATAAAGCGCCCGTATCATGCACATTAGAGCCAGCTGACTGAGGGATTTTCCCCTGCTGAAAGGCCTTAGTCCCGGGCTGCTGATATGTTCTGGGTGCTCCTCCAAATCATTCCTCACCACCATGTCTCATCGAACAGTTCAGAGACCTTTGTGCTGATGTGAATTGCAGGCTGTGAATGTTCTTGTCTCTCTTATTCGTCTGCGGTTTGTAGAAATGTTATGAAACTGTTTTATGAAGCTGCATGATTATGTCATAAATTATTATTAATCAGTATGAATTACTAATCCAAATTACAGTATTTGTTTTTTGCATTAAAAAGCACATGTTCCATACTTTTAAAGTGCAGTATTTATGAAGTCAAATAATGAAATCTCTTTTAGTATTCATCAAGTAAGCACAGATCTTATTTTAAAAACATATAACATACTGTTAATATTATCTCAGGATCAAGCTTTTTGATAAGAAATGACAGGGTGTTTTACCATGGCAGTAAAGTCTGCTCTACTTTTTTCCTGCATTATCCTGGATATGTCAACTGTGCCTGCTTGACTCGTTGTTGCAGTGTGATGATTTTATTGGTTGAACTCTCACTGAAATCGAAATCTGCAACAACTAATGTGAGTACTGCGGGTTTTTTTTGTCTGCTGCACAAATGTCCTGGATGGAAAAGCTTTATCATGAAATCAATACGTGCAAATTATGAGAGTATGTGCCACAACAGGACTCTCTGTAAAGTTAAATACCTTGATATTAACAAAACAAATAAGATGCAAAAACTCCTATCAAGTTATGATTTTGTATTAACTATAGCACTCTCAAGCTGCAAACTAAATATAAGTTATTTTAGACAAGGACTAAAATCAGGAAGTGCTGTACAGTTGACCTTATAAAGCCAAATCTGCAAAACAGCCTCTAAGCATTGAGGCAGGTAGCACATATCCTAAACTGATACATGTCAGCTTTAAGCTTGACATCCCAAACATTTACTCTGAGGTTGTTCCGGTTCAGGAAGATGTTGAATGGAGTGATGAAGTTACAAGAAGAGGTCTGTTCATCCTCTGCTGCTCTCAGGAGTTACTGGACAGTTTTTAGTGTTTGGTGTTCATTACTCGTTGAGCTGTCAGTATATTTTCTAAGAACATGTTGGCTCTCTCCTCCTGTGTTTACTAAAAGCAATAGCAGATCTTTGAAAATATGGGATGGCATTAGAACAGGCTACAGGTCTCTGTCCCTGTGCTGATGGCTGACCACATCGTATGGTGGTAAAACACACAGACCTGTGCGCTGACTCATATACCTTCCCTCTGGGCCCCAGGGGAAGTTGTATCATTAGAGTACAGTAAATCCCCAGACACACACCTGATGACACAAAGATGTTATTGTTGCATAGCTGGACAGGCAAGTTGTCAGCTTTATATATTTGGGGTCTAGTTTATGTGAAAGGTGTCTGTACCAAACGGTACGGTCCACCCATTATCTCTTTAACAAGAGACAAACAATATAGTAAGCTTTTTTTTTGGTTTCTAGGAAAACCGGGAATATAAGAGCCATGCTGGACCTGCACCTGCTGAATGTGTCGTGTGCACACGATCTACTTGCTTACTTAAAAAAAAGGGCTGGAATGGGTCCAAGCAGCGCCTGGTTTAGCAACACAACAGATATAAAGGGCACTTGCATTCGTATCACAGGAAGATACTGCATTCCATACAGGGTATCTAGCCTTAAAATGCTACTTCCTGTTCCTTTTTGCCTCCTAACAATATTTTCAGTGCGTGGATAAGTGCTCAGTGATCATCATGTGGTTCCACTGGGACTACTTTACATGTAGTTGGATCTGCAACATCCCCAGGCCTGGACAATCAAAAAGGAACTTTGAACATTTGGGGAAAATCGACACACAGGGAATAACACTGAAGATTAAAATACTTTTACATAGGACTGAGTCATGTGATTGAACAAATTGCTAAAAGCATTTGTCCAAAATATGATTCCAAATCACATTTAAAACAATGAAATTGAAATTCTTGCAATTCTTCTGCATCAAAATGTTTTTGGTGCCGTGATGGGATCATTCATTTGCACACCATCATGCTATTTTACTGATAACAACTGTATCAGTGTTGCTGGAATCACTCACACTGCAACACTTTACAATAATGTTAAGTGGGAATGATGTGTTGCTAGAAATCACATCACAGCAGCTTTGATCAGCAAGCAGGGCCGACCCCAATCATCTGACCCAAGCATGCCTTAAACGTGCATTCTTTCTAATCGCCATCAGTTATGACTCCTGCAGTTTCACAAATAAGTCAGAATGTATAGAAGTCTATGAAAACAAGACCCTCCTTCTCATTGATTTGTTACCTCAGCTAACATTTTTAACCTGACTTCATGCTCTCAATCGCTAGTTTCAAGTGTTCTTCACAATAGGATGATCATTTTGTTAATTATTGTCCCATTTAAAGTAGAGTAGATGATAAAGTAGGATATGTTTAAGGGCTTGGCTACCTTTTGATTGACAGGTCGCTACCACAGGGTTGTTTAATTTGGGTGTTGCTTTTAATTCCGTCTTAGAACTCAACCCTTTCAACAAGTGTATTCAGTTAAGTTAATTGTTACATTATAGTCACCTAGTTTACTTGTACTTAGCTCTACCGTTTGTGTCTTCTCGTTGTTACTTCTGTAAAGAAAAAATGTAGATGCCGACGTCTACATTTCCAAGGGGGAACCGCTTCACCTCAACAAGAACTGAATCTCTTTATCTGAAATCCATTCGACCCGGCATTTTGTTATTTTGTCTGCTTGCATTTGGTTTTTGAATCCCCCCCCCACCCCATGGCGAGGAGAGAGAGGCAGCCGTGTTGCTGGTCCATTCGAACAGCCAAGTAGATAAAGAGGGTCTGAGAGCTAAGAATTCAGGTCACGGAGGAGAATTTTTTTTTAATGCAGCTCATAGCTTAGAGTTACCCAGGCATGTGCACATGTTGCTAGCAAACACTACAGACGTACTGTTCACCCAAAAAATTACAATCTGATAAAAATACAATTGTGAATTTGTGGTAGATAATGGAATATTTTTTATCCTCTTATCAAAATCTGTTTTTTTTGCACAGCCCTCTTTCTAAAATGACATTCAACTTAACAGTATATTACTTTACAAACTACAACAGGTTTGTAAAAATGTGCTCTCCCAAAGGGGGTTCATGTCCGAATATATTTGGCCTCAACAAGTCATTCAGAAAAGATTCTGTCTCTATTCATCCTTTTTCCAAAGGAGTTTGAAGTCTTTTTCAGCGCAGCCCTGTCCTCTGATTGACGTCATGCCTGGCCAGGGGTTCACTCTAAAATAGCTTTCATGGCTAAGTTAGGAAACTCATAGCATACTGAAAGAATGTTTAAAACAACAAACAATGAAGCCGACTGTAATGTCTTTCCTCACATGTACAAAGAGGTTTGTGTCAAAAGAGAACCAGCTCGAGTCTGCACTCCAGTAGATATTTCTAAAAATGTGCCCGCCCTTTGAGATGGTTTGATCACATGAAAGGTTGCCAAAGAGATCTGAGCTCTCACTGTTCTCATGTGCTGTGGTGACCCCGTGTGTAATGAAGAGCTGCTCGTAGCTGTGTGAATAGTTTTATTTTCATCCCAAGTAGCACTCCCAGACTATAAGTCCAGAAACTGTTGTGATTGGCTAAGACTTTTTATTATTATCACATACTCCAGTGTCTACGTCCAAAAGCAATAGTCATATGTCTACTGTCTCTCCAACAGTCTGAAATCACACCAGGAATTTGCACTCTAGGCCACAGGTTTCTGCACTTGTCAAGTTAGATTAATACTCCTCTTAATTCTGTTTTAAAACGGAACATAATTTAAGCAAATGTCTCCATGCATCAAAAGTAGATAAAATATGTATACCTAATTTATACGTGATGTATACTTGTGTTTTAAATGCTGCATCTTTTTTGCATTTGCTCATTTACCTTTCACCTGACCACTGTTTTTTAAGGTGTTGCTTTTTGGCTGCTTTTGCATTTGTGTCAACTCAACCTCTAAACAGCCGGACCAGATTTCTGTGTTGCTTTTCAACTTTTTAAAGTTAATGCACAAGGTTATTGTGCATTAACTGTGCAATAACCATGTGCCATACTACTATAACCATACTACTACATACTGAATCTGTGTGCTGCATAATGCAGACCAAATGAACAATTAAGCATGCCATTACCAGCAGACTGTTCACACTCAAGTAAACTCAAGCAATACGTCCTCCCTGCGTCACATGCACAATGCATGTGTTGCTAATGATAGTAACGACCATGTTCCTATTCCGAGCCAACATTCAATACATCTTACTGAGTATGACTAATGTGTTAGTATGCTGTGTTTGAACACAGCCTTAGTTCATACTCAACCCAAGTCTTTATGTTTTGTCCACTTGTTGATAATGTCAGATCTGATCATAAAGTCGAACTTTCTTTCAAGTTGTATTTTAAATTGTTTTCTTTCCTCTTTCTTTCTACAGATGACACATCAGCTACAGCCGTCAGCAGGGTAGGTTTTCTTCTTTATCGTCGTGTACATATTTATTCAAAAAGTGTACATCTTTTATTACCTTATCCCCTTATCTCTAGTTGCAAAAGCCAACCTTATTGACACTATAACTGAAATAATTCCAAATAACACAAAAGTTACGGATTCTAAAATGTCTCGTTGTACTTAACTAAAGTGCAGATTAACATTGCTCTTGGAAAACTCTTGTCTTTGTCTTCATGGTCTTTCAGAGCATTGTGAGTATAATTTTACAAATTCATGCATTATTTCAGTATGATGCAGCATATAGCATTAATGCTAATGTTGCTAACAGTGGTGCTGTCCAGAAAAGGCCAGTCTCTGTGACTGTTCAGGGCAACATCAAATAGATTAACCAGGAAAAGAAGCTGCTGCATTGTTAGCATGTTCTGCGAGTGACTTGGCAGGGATTTATGGGAACAAGTGGCTCCCCTGTGCTGCAAACACGTATGTTCACACCTTTATCATCCTGACACCCTCACAGCCCTCGGAGGCCTGGTGTCAGCACCCGCAGCAGGGCCCCTGATCCGGGTAAAGGGACTTCACACACAGAGAAAAAAAAACAAGGGCCACTCGACCCCTCGGTGCGTCATCCATACGTCTGTGCAAACAGGATGTGGGAGGATAGAAGGCTTCCCTTGAGGGAGGCTTTCTAGTACGCCACTCTCCCTGCCGTCCTGCCCTCACCCTCTCTTCAGGCGCAGAAATAGACGGCTCTGTGGCCCGACAAGGCAGGAGGTCTGCCTCTTACATAACCACACTTTAAAGCTGAGGCTGAGCAGCAGAGCTTGCCGGGACTCTAATCAGAGCAGAGGGGCTCAGGTGGCCTCCTTAGGGAGCATGCATCAGTGGAGGGGGGTGTAAGGGTGGGGTGGAGGGTAATATTGTGATGAATGGCTGTGTCTTTGTGAATGGCAGGAAGATGATACTCTTTCATTCAAAAGAATTCTCCCAGTTTGAGTAATAGCTAGCTGCTGCAGTAACAGTACAGATTGCAGCATGTTGATTTTTGGAAACTCAATCTCAGTGTTTATGCAAAGCTGTGGAGTTGCAATATCGGTGTGCCTTGTGTCCAGCAGTACCAGGACTCAAATATGCAGGGTGTGGTGTACGAACTCAACAGCTACATGGAGCAGCGCCTGGACACTGGAGGAGACAACAAACTCCTGCTCTATGAGTTGTGCAACATCATCAAAAAAGGTGAAAGAAGACTTGGTTCAGCTTATCAAAAACAACTCTCAGCTTCAGTTCACATCACACTGGTGTCTTTATAATCTCCATATGTTACTGGAATTGAATCAAACATATTTTGACAAGAAGAATTGCTGTGGTTAATAACTCAAGAAATAATAACAAATTCAAAGAAAATGAGCATACATAAAAAAGTTATTTTTAGGACATTCTAACAATGGACATGGTGCATTTCATTTCATTGTTGTCAAAGAGTCAAACCAAAAGATCATTTTCACCCAAACCACACTGCTCATTAACTTCTTGATCATCTGTGTATTCACTGTCGATCCTCCGGTCTCTCGGCTTCCCATTGTATAATAACATGACCTATATATGAGTGTGAAATGGGACTGAAGAGGAGGACTGGGAATGAGATGAACTGGATGGCGTTCAAAGCCCTCGGTCAGAGTGCCCTTGTTGTTATGTGGGACATTGTTAATAGATTGTTATTAGATTTTAACTGCACTGTTATGTCCTTATTTCATCTTTCCTCTCAGGTAGACTCACCTCTATTGTTTGACATTTCTATATGAAAGGATGTAACACGAACACACAGCTAATGTTGTCCCTTTTGTGTGACCCATGTGTCTTTTATTTCTACAGCAACAAAAGCTGATGGATTTGCACTTTATTTTTTGGGAGAATGCAACAAAGTAAGTGGAGAGGACATTTGCTAAATACATTTTACACTCTAATTCAGTTCATGTATTTAATTTACTTTTCTCGCTATATCTGTTTCCCTCTCTGTTCTTTTCTGTTCTTCTCTATAGAGTTTATGTTTGTTCACTCCAACGGGGACCAAGGATGGCCCTCCAAGCCTCATCCCCTCGGGCCCCATCGCATTTGGGACAACCATCGCCGCTCATGTTGCCAAAACTCACAAAACACTGCTAGTAGAGGACGTCATGGGGGTGAGGCTGTTTTCTTTGCAACCAGTTCAGATTTACTCATAATAGGAATCTAACAAAAATACTGCATCGCAATGATCTTTGATAAAAAAAAATAATAATCAGACATTTATTTTTTACAAACAGACCCATCATTAAAATTATATGAAATGCTAGAATGGCAGAAAATGCTGTTTCAGGTGTGGAGGTTTTCAGATTGTCTCAGTTTTATGTGTCGAGATTGAACACAAAATAAGACATTAACTTGGACTTTGGAAACACAGATGGGCATTTTTCATCAATCAATTAATCAAGATGATTTTTTTTCAAATCATTAGTTGTTAGTTGCCCTAATTTCAATTCCTACATTTTCTGCTGGGGGAAAATGTAAGTATTTTTGTTCTTCGTCATCTATATCCGTGGATTTCGCAGCTAAACTCCTGTGCACTTCAGGTGAAATAACCTTTATTGATCTGTGTTGCAGGACGAGCGCTTCCCCGACGGCACAGGGCAGGACTCAGGGATCCATGTTCACTCTGTCCTGTGCCTTCCCATCATCACTGCCATCGGGGACCTCATTGCCATCCTGGAGCTGCACCGGCAGTGGGGCCAGGAGCCCTTCAACCTCAGCCACCAGGAGGTCAGTCTGACCCAAAACACAGCAATAGGGGGAGGCTGGAGCAAGGCTCACAGAACTACAGTTAGCCTGGTATTCACCTTAATCTGGATTAATTAAGATCTCTATTAGATTTGTGGGGTTCAGATGATTGTGTAAAATCTTTATGCTGTGGTTATGTTATACTAGTTGCTAACAGGTTGCCAAAGCAAGTTCAGTGAATGAACTTTGAGGCTTTACAATCCAAATCTTTCCACAAACCATCTCTTGACAATATTTTCTAAATGACATAATGATTATGAAGTTATTTGTTGTCTCATTTTCTTTGATTTTATTCAAACCTGCATCAGTTAATTTTTTCGGTGTGACATAAGGTGAACCAAAAGAAATCAGCTCGCAACTTTCAAACTCTCCATAGAACTAATAGAAATAATTCTCATTATTCTTTATAGTTATGTGATAAAAAAAAAACATCTGTTAGTGCAGCTTTAATTGTATTTTGCTCAAATTTAAATCCACAATACAAACATGCAGACGCAGCAATGTTACAGGTGTCTGTGTGCCCTGAGTGGCTGTCAATCTGTAGACCAACTGTTTCTTCTGTAATTATAAGAGCGCCTGATGTGCGGAACAGATCATTATGTTGTTATATACAACAGAGGAAATGTGATTAAACCTTGTTATTGTGAAACTTGTGTTAATTGTGATATATATTATTATTTCCTGCAGCTAATCTTCACATTCTTTTCCAGGTTGCAACAGCTAATTTAGCATGGGCAGCAGTTGCCATTCATCAAGTACAGGTGAGCAAGCTGTACTGTAACACATCACTAAAGACTCAGCAAGGGGGAGCCTACCCCGTCCCAAATATTGTGATGATCTTGGATGACTTTGTTTGTTCTGGTTCTGCACTGGGGCACGAAAGGGCGAAATCCACTGTGTACAGGAACTGGGTTGTAACTGGGCCCAGTCCAATCAGCTAAGCCACAGATTCAACAAACAGCTCCCTGTGGGTGTCATTACGCCCGAGTGTTCTCATATGAACAGCACAACACCTCAGTGGAGCCACAGTGGACCTCTGAGCCTGAGCGCTGCGGCACGCTGCAAAACATATAGAGATAACTATGTAGAGATCACTGCCCCTCTTTTTTGGTACGTGTTAACATGTGTGCACAATATACTTTTAATTACATAGATTCACCTTAACATTGTAACACTTAACACTTTTTCAGGGGGTGCAATATGTTGTTCTCTCCACTATTGTTTGAATGAAGGTGGATGCCTAGATTCCTGGTAAATAAGAGAAATAAATCCCTTTTTTATGTCTAACAAATATAGATATTCAGTGGTTCATTGTTATGACTTTCTGTCGTGTTTCTAACATATGTATTTTATTAAATTCTCCCAAACCACATGTATGAGTTCCCAATTATCTGAGCCATATCCTCAGCATTAAGGATATGCAATTGGGCTGAACTGAATAAACTTATGAGGCGTATAACACGCACAGTGAAATATTTTAAATTGTACAAGTCTATGTTTGTTAACCCTCATTTTTTTGTGTCCCATTGTGGTAGCGTATATTTATACTGGCTGTATTGTACCAGGGTTTATGTTATTGATCATAGCGTGATGTAATGTGGATATTATCCTTTTAGTCAGTTTGTGTTAATAGTTTGTTACGTTTTCTCAAGAGAAACCGGGAACATACTTTGCATATTTTTAAGTGTTTTATAAAAGTGAAGTCAACAAATGTTTCAAAAAGCTGTGTTGTTACTCAAACTCCTGAAAACCCACAGCCAAGTGTGTGGACACCAAGTTTGTTTGTTGACAGTACACACATGATGCTGTACTGTATGTGTTCAGTGAGCTATGTGCGATACGTCTCAGTGTCATGACCTATTTCTTCTTTGTCTTTCCAGGTGTGCCGAGGCCTCGCCAAACAGACTGAGCTCAATGACTTTCTTCTAGACGTGTCAAAGTAAGAGTTGCTGTTGGGACAGTTTTCCTAACTCTAAATTATTGCTCATAATATACATACTAAAAGTGTATTTACATCACATCAGTGTCATTTTATTATAAATAAATTAGAACGTACATATTTTTATCATGTCAGGTCAAACGTTAAATAAAACTTTTGGTAACACTTTATTTGGATACCAGATTTCTTATTCGTTGAGATTCAACAATTCAGCTGTTTGGCTGTGTCTGTGTACATGTACTTGAATTATTCACGCAACATGTGTTTTACCAATAAAAAAAAACCTCTAAGAGTATGTTATGTTTGAGAGATAATGAATCTTCACATATACTATAGTGGTAAATATCTACAGACAAAGCAAAACAGTTGAACCTCAAATACTAAGCTTTTGAAATGTTGTACATACTCAAGATATCTTAATAAAGTATCACCTATTATTTCACACAATAAAAACAAATGACTGCATTTTAGGTTAGCTTTCATGTCTTGAATGTGAACGTCATCAGAGCTTCCCATTTGTCAACATCTCAATGCACCATTTCTTCTTTTCGCACAGAACATACTTTGATAACATTGTGGCAATAGATTCTCTACTTGAACATATTATGGTGAGTGTGATTTCTGCAAGTATGTGTTCATTCACATTGTCTTCAAGGCTACACATCCTGCGAGTGTGTGTTATGTAGGTTTATGTGTGTTAAAAGGAAATAATATATGATCATAATAATAGGTATACTACTCCTCAAAATAATAGTTTGTTATTAATATAATAAATACATTGACACACTTAATACATGTTTAGGCTTTGCTCAACATAAAATAGGAAAGTGATTATCAGTATTTGGATTTGGATCAGTGTAAAATATGATTTTCCTGTTTTTCTACTAAAACCCACTTCTCTGTTTGTATGTATTTTATTGCTTTGTGACTGTGTTGTCAATCCCAGGTCATTCAAGTCATCTGGTTCAAACACTATAATGAACTGGAATGACCTGTATTTATACTGTGTGTTTTTTACATTCTTCACATTTAACTGTTTCCCAAGAAAACGTTTAAACTGCACTATGTTTTGCTAGATGCATGTGTTTATTTGTATTCAAACTCTCAGTATTGCTTATAAGGTTCTGTCCCTGGTGTTGTTTTGCAGATATATGCAAAAAACCTGGTGAATGCGGACAGGTGCGCACTCTTCCAGGTAGATCACAACAACAAAGAACTGTACTCCGACCTGTTCGATATCGGGGAGGAGAAAGAAGGAAAACCTGTCTTTAGGAAAACCAAAGAAATTAGGTGTGTAAGACTAACATTATTTCCTTCACTGTGCTAAATTCATTACATTTACAAGTGTCTACCTTTGATTTTACATACATCTTAGCTTTTATTGCAAAGTGCTAGTTTATTTTGAAGGGTTAGAAGAGGTGAGTTTTTCGCTCTGCACATCCACAAGGTGTGTTTCCTGCCCCTAGAAGACATTGTTAACTATAGTGTACAGTAAACAAGTTCCTCTGGTGACAGAAAGCAAAGAAAGAAATGCTTCCACTAATAGAAAGTCAATTGAAATACTGGGGGATAAATGTTATTACTTTAATTAGTTGTGATACCATGACAGTGGAACATCATCACTTTTTACCCTCTGAATACAAATATCTAAATCTACACACTTTGTGCTGTAAATTGCATTTCTAAAACCGGTTTGAACATGGATTTTCATATTATTGATTCCTTATTGATTTTCACGCAGCTACGACAGCCTGGCAGTTCACTAAGCTAACATGTGTCCTCTCCTCTCTGCTCTCTCTCTAGGTTTTCTATAGAGAAGGGAATAGCTGGCCAAGTGGCTCAGACAGGGGAAGTCTTAAATATCCCAGATGCCTATGCAGACCCCCGGTTCAACCGGTAAACTCCAACATACTCTTTTACCAATGTTTTCCATTGTATTTGATTATCAATCGCCCTATTAACTGTCTTGAAGTTGTGCTATAATTTGTCTTGGAAGATTATTTGACCATTTTCTCTCATTCTCACAATCCAACCTCAGTTAAGTGTTGTCCGTCTCATTTTTGTATGCTTCTTTCCACAGAGAGGTGGACCTCAAAACCGGCTACACCACGCGTAACATCCTGTGCATGCCCATCGTGAGTAGGGGGAGCGTTATAGGTGTGGTGCAGATGGTGAACAAGCTAAGCGGAAGTGCCTTCACTCAAACAGATGAGAACAACTTTAAAATATTTGCTGTCTTCTGTGCTCTGGCCTTACACTGTGCAAACGTGAGTAAACTGAACCAGTTTTAAAATGTTAAAATGACTAACTGACTTTCTCCAACAGCAAAACTCCATTCTTTTTTTATCTCTCTGCACACGCCTGCTTTATCTTTTGCAGTGTAGGTAGATTATATAATTCCTCATGGTCATGAATACTTGATTCTTATTTTCTGCACCTTTGACGTAGAGGCCTCATCACTGCCCTAAATTCATTCTGTAGCTGGAAGGCTTTTTCTAGCTGTTACTAGGCTGCAGATTTCCCTATTTGTCAGAGAAGTCATTTCATTTTTTCCAAGGTTTTTAAGTGTGCGTTGCTCAATGAAAAAGAATAAAAGCAATTTTTCTGTCTGTGATAATTATCCCTTACATGGAACACACAGACGTTTTAGGAATCAGCTCTGGAAGCCTGCGTTTGTGTGGTCTGTCCGTCAAAGCCTCTCCTCTCTGTGGGGGCCTGACTCACCATCATCTCGTGCGACAAACTTACGCAGGAGCAGCGTCACAAAGTTGGTTTTAAAATTGATGAGGCGTGTGTTAATATTTTAAGACAAGCAGTCTGCATCCGTTCGCTGACAGGATTTATGTTTGGCTGTAATTTATGCCTCAAGTCTTGAGGAAACTCGCTTGGGCTGACTCTTGATTTATGCCGATCTGTGGTGGAAGGTGCGCGGCTCAGCGCCTGTACCCGACTGTCTGGGAAGGGGACAGCGATACAAACCAGATGTGGAGACAGTTTTTTTGGTAGACAGACAAAATATAACGCAGGACTGTTGCGGATAACTTAACTCTGTCTGACCCCTTTAAAATCATTTCTAAATAATTCAACAACGACGTATAAAATGTTCTCCTGGTATTTTATAGTGCTGGAGTGTTTAGTTTCTCTCTCGACATTTTAATTCCTGTCCTGTGTGTCTCTGCAGATGTACCACAGGATCCGGCACTCTGAATGCATTTACAGAGTGACCATGGAAAAGCTGTCTTATCACAGCATCTGCACATCAGAAGAATGGAAGACTCTTACCCAGCTTAACCTCCCTACACCTATTTATAAAGAGATTGAAATGTGAGTGCCCTTTCCAGGTCGAATCTTTGGTGATTATCTCGGCTGTGAGTGTAGTTGGGTCCGTGCCACGTGTCGGTGAAAGTGGCGATGACAGAGTCCAGAAGTCCCTCTGTGTGCTGTAAATGCTAATTTAAGACTCTCTTCCTCCCTCCTCCAGGTTCCACTTTGACATTAGTCCCTTTGAGGAGATCTGGCCTGCTGTCTTCATCTACATGGTTCATAACTCCTGTGGAAAGACCAGGTAAGGTGTTGTCAGTGTCAGCACTTCATCAAAGCTTAAGATTAGTTATTGTTGATCCTGCTTTTTCTTTCCGTGTGTAGCTTTGAGCTGGAGAAGCTGTGTCGGTTCACTATGTCGGTGAGGAAGAACTACAGGCGTGTGCCATACCACAACTGGAAGCACGCAGTGACGGTGGCTCACTGTATGTACGCCATCCTGCAGAAAACCTCCGGGATGTTCACAGAGCTCGAGGTTTGTTAACATTTTGGGTCTGGATTTTACTACGGGACAAAACTAAATCAAATCAGTGTCCGGGGTCCTTTTTCCATTGTCCATCTGTATATATAGTGTCTTCCACACTGTACCTTTTACATTTATATTTTATTTAATATGCTGTGTCATGCACACTTAATGTAAATAATATCCTACCTAGCTGTAATTGGCTCTTCATAGTGTATATTTGACAGATAGTCGACAGATTATATCCTTCACTTTCAATATGTATATATTTTACTTTTAAGTTCTGTTTTATTCTCTATTTTGAGATGTTTCTATGTTGTGGTTATGTTTGTTTATTTTCGACTCAATGCCTTGTGTTACGACGGAAAAAAATCCCAATTTGGGATTAATAAAGTATATTTGATCTAATGTAATCTTTGTGATTTTTCTTTCTGATCTTCCCCCTGTGGTTAACAGAAGAAAGGTTTGTTGATTGCCTGCCTGTGCCATGATCTGGACCACCGAGGGTACAGCAACTCGTACCTGCAGAAGTTTGACCACCCGCTGGCCGCTCTGTACTCCACCTCCACCATGGAGCAGCACCACTTCTCCCAGACCGTCTCCATCCTGCAGGTAGAGCTCCACGTTACAGAAGTTTCTGTACAATTAAAGTCAACATTTTTACTAATTCATAATTTTGAATGCTAATATTTATATATATATATATGTGCTTTACTTAACATTTCCATTATTTAAGCATTTCAACATGTCAAGACTGTCAAAAATATTCCGTCACCCTTGTAAAAGAATCGCAGAAAATACAAAATAGCTCAAAAACATTTAGTTTATTTCTGTCGTTTTTCAACTTATACATCTCAAATACACATATTAAAATAATAATAATTTAAAAAAAATGTGACTCACCTTTAACTTATTACACTACAATAACCACTTTGTAGTGCATTAGATATTTTCATTTTCTTCTTAAACTTATCCAAAAATGATATCCTTTCACAAGCAAATTCCTCTAATGTCATACTGACTCATTTTAGTTTTGAACGACTTTGGATAAAGTTTAAAAGCATCTTATTTGTCACATGAATCTTTTACCTCTGGGGGCGAAATGTGTGAGCGTATATCTATTGCCATGTGTGCTCTAATTAAACCGGTAAAATGCTAGTATTTGTTGTCCTTGATTCGGAAATCTGGGATGTGCTACCCTGAGCCATTTCTCTTTATATGTAATATGTTAGTTAGTGTTGGCTCTCTCTTGTAGCAGAAACCAATAAACAGTGATAGACACAGTGATAGAGCATTTTCCAATACTTAAATTAACATATATTTCCAAACAAGCAAAGGTTTACATAAGCACACTATTCTAGGTACATGATATGATTTAGTTCAGAGTGCCCTCTTCTGTTCCGTCCAGGATCTGCATGAACCTGCGATGGCCTGAGATGAATTACAGGCTTCTGTAATCCAGCTGAGCCGAACGCCTCATAAGTGGAGCTTTTGCTTTTTTATTGATCTCTTTGTTTCCCATAGCTGGAAGGGCACAATATTTTCTCCAACCTGAAACCCAGCGAGTACGAGCAGGTGTTGGAGATCATCCGAAAGGCCATCATCGCTACTGACCTCGCCCTGTACTTCAACAACCACCAGCAGCTGTCGGAGCTGATGAACACAAGTGTGCTGGACTTGAAAAACCTCACACACAGGTGAGGTCACAACACACACACACACCCACACCATACACAGGTCAGGTCGGGTCTCATAGCATCACACGCGGACCTGCTGCACACAAACGGCACTTTGAGTTTCTCCTCATGGCTATAACGAGGCTTTGCTCCCCTCCAGGGACCGTGTGATTGGTCTGATGATGACAGCATGTGACCTGTGTTCTGTTACCAAGCAGTGGCAAATCACACGACTCACCGCCAACGACATCTATGCTGAGTTCTGGGCTGAGGTACACTGGGATCCTGTTGGAGTTTAAACTGTTTGAGTGTCATTTAGTGCCTCCACTATAACAGTCAGGTGTCTGTTGTCACCAAGAAAAGCTGATACCCCTAGGTGTCTTACACTTTGCAGAGTGTAAAATACTGTCGTCTAGTGGTCAGAGGATTCATCACAGTTTCTCTCCTTATTTTTTCCTCCACAGGGAGATGAGATGAAGAAGATTGGGTTGCAGCCGATCCCTATGATGGACAGAGACAAGAAAGATGAAGTTCCTCAAGGCCAAGTAAGACCAGCATTTTTACCCTTTTTGTCTCTCACCAGGCTCATTCTCCCAAGACCCCACTCAAAGAGATTCACATTTCTGCATTAGGAAGGTATACAGAATAAAAACAATAGGGAAGCTAGATTTGACTGTAAGTCATTTTTGGAAGGAGAAGTAGGAGGAGTGCTAGAGGCTAATGCTAATGCTAAGGTATGACAAGGTAGGATTGCCAATAGTTGGAAAATGGGGACGTCAGTTTTTGGAATATTTAAGTAGTATATATAAGTGTGGACATTTATTTGGACACTTTTTAATGGCCAAAGAGATTAAAGACAAGTCAAATAGCATTCCAGAATATTTCTTAAAGTTTTACATACATCTATTTATTGATTCTATTGTCTATTCTCCTCTGTTGGTTTATTCATTTTTCGTCATTATTTTTCAGGTGGGATTCTACAATGCTGTTGCAGTTCCGTGCTACACGACACTATTGGCGGTTTTCCCTCCATCCGGTCCTCTTCTAAGAGCCTGCAAGTAAGTTTTCACAGCTGGAGTTTTTAAGTATTAGGATAAGCTTCCTTCTGCGTTCACTGCTTTGACAGAAAGCCAAGTTTCAAAAAATGTATCTTCGTGTTAGGTTACAAACACTAACTGTAAAATTGTTGTTGTGTTGTTTATTTTTGTAGACACAAAACAACAAAAAGTTACTTCACACTATCTTCTTGTGCTGATTGCACATCTCATGCGGCCAATAGAAGCAATGACATCATCTTGACGTGCAAAAAGGGGCGGGACTGGCCTCGTCTGAACAGCAGCAGCTGGCCTGACAAATAAGATTAGATGTGATCAAGACGAGTGTTCCAAGAGTTCCACTCAAAATACCAACAAAACACACATGCTACTGCCCTGATATAAGATTTAAAAAGCATGTGATCAGACCTTTTTGAAAACGTATTCAGATAGACAAGTGTCACCTAAAAGCATTTTACTAAAATAAAAATACTAAACCCATTATTTTTAAAGAAAAAAAGTAGAATTAAGAAGAGTGTGAAGTAAATGACTCACTTTGCAGCAAAATGGGCTCTAGTTGCTACATTATTACATATTTGATGCAGTAATAATGAAGATGTAATCAAATGTGTGCAGCTGGTCTCAAAAGAGCTTATTTTGTTTGTTTACTGTTTAACAATGCATTGTATTTTATTTTTGTCATTATACGTTTTTTGAAATCTTTATCTGCAAAGAAATAAATAACTTAAGTCATCTCATAAATGTAGGGAAGCAGAAAAGCACATGACTTCCCTCTGTAATGGAGTCACACTCAGTACAGGACTTGAGTAAGCACACGTAGTTGCTTCTTATCACTATGCACTTGTGTGTGTGTTTTTACATTTGATAAGAGTGCAAGAATGCTTTTTATGTGTCATTTCTGCCTGTTGAACAGGATCATGTGGCACATGTGCCCGCCCCTCCTGGGGTAAGCTTGTTGCTCTTTAAAAGCATTTTGACCTTGATCAGTTGCACACCCTTGTGGCAGCAAAGTGTTTTACTGTTGTGTGCCAACTAACTAGTTCCATCAGAAGCTACAATAGAACACTTCATTAATGGCGCATTTCCACTGCAGGGCCTCGCACGCAGGGTTCGAGTTATGTGGGAGCCAATAAGGAGGGGTCTGAGCTCCCACGGACGCAGTGAAATCATACATCTTTGGTGGTCGCTAATACATGACCAACAATCATTATTTTAATCACAAATAATGCATGTGTCAATGTAATGAGTATTATTTACGTTAACGAGATAAATAGGCTAAAAGAAAAACATGTTTTCCAAAAGAACTACGCATCTCTTGAATGACAATATGCATGCACTGCACCTCCAAGGTGCGCAATACATTATTGCGCAATCTATGCCTGTGAGCGTGCTGCGCGAGCCGAGATTATGTGTGTGTGTGCGTAGTTGAACCTTTTCATATTTAAGTTTGTAGCAAGTAGAGGGCTGCTGCTGTGTGTGTGCGTGTGTGCGTGCGCACGCGTTAGTTTTAAAGACCCCGATAGAGCTCAGTTTATAACTCTAACGCAGTGTAGGCGGAGCTCCTCATATCTGTTCAAAAACTAGACAAAAGTTAAACAAGTACAAACCACAGACCGTCTGTGTCATGGTGAATACAGTCGCTGATTTATTTATGACAGATAGAAAATTGTAAATAGCTTTATAAATACATGAATAATGTTGCCTTATTAGGTTGTATTTGTTCATACTGACATGATTTTCAGAATCAAAAATGATTGATTCATGTATAAATAAGAATCTTGTATTTTCAACATACTGTGCTTTACTACAATATAAAACATAAAACATTTTGAATAAGAAATATTTGTGGTTGTTTTTTAACTGTAAACCACATACAACAACATCTGCTTGTTTCAGATTCCAAGTCTGTGCAGTAAGAAATTAAAGATAATGAGTTAGTAGCACAGTCCTGATTGTGACAGCATGCAGAGTCTGATGGAGGTGTTTTGTGTTTGCAGGGATAACCTGAGCCAATGGGAGAAGATCTCGCGGGGAGAGGTGGAGGACGTCGTGCCCGAGCGGCCTTGTGATCCAGGCCCTGTCAAGGTGGACAACTGACTACCAAAGGGGTTGCTGGCCCACCAAAGGAATGCAACAAGAATCCTGCCACGGACTTGGTCGTAGGGGGAAAACCCACATCCTGTGTTCGCAGGAGACGGATCAGCTAAAGGCGACCTGACTTTGAAAACACACAGTTACCTCATTGGGTGACGGAGGTGTCAACACTGACGGTTTCACAGATCCCAGAGACTGACAGACAACCGATGGGGAAGAACTTGGACCCATAACTCTACATCCACTCAGCTTGGGAATTCATTTGGTAGAATGGACTTGTGCCGTTTTGGTAGTTTAATTTTGGCTCTGTTATTTTATGATTTTTATTTTATTTTATATGAGCTGATTCTTTTGTGGTCTTGTATTTGCAGAGGCCTTACTCTGAACCTTTCACAGGCTAGACATATGTGAAATCTTGTTCAGGCTTTTTTTATTTTGATTTGAAATGGTACTGTTTGCCTTCTGTGGTAGGTTTATCGTACGTGCACTACTTCAGCAAGGTATTTCCAGAGACAGGAGGAATGTGTAGAGCAGATGTATGGTTTAATGCCACCTTACTGAGAAGGTGGATGTCAGAATGTTTTTTTGATTACTTTTTGAGCAAAAATCCTTTGCAGTACTTGAATAATAAAGACATACAGCCTATTCTACGTGGAGAAACCCCCCGCAGCGTATTCCGCTAAGCGTGGAGGAACTGTGACGAGCAGAGTTAGATCATGTGGACACTTGTGGACACAGTCACAAGAGAGTCACAATGTTTCTCCCTGAAGTGGACCCCACAGCACGGCCCCCGGACCCTCCTGGCATTTAGGAACCTGCTGCATAGTCCATCTAACATCTTCTGAATAGCAGGATCTGTCCCTAGGCCAGCAGTAGTAATATTTGCAGGACAAAGAAGATGCACAAATAGCATCAGCCACAGTATAGTAGTGTGCAGGCTTATAATAAAGTAAGGTTGTATACTATTGTATTTTTACTGTTATATTTCACGCCACTATCTCCTCATACATTATTTTACACAGCAATCTGGTTTCTCCTCATTAATCAGTAATCATTTCTACAGCCATGAATAAAACATGAGGATACTGCACAAGTTGGTTAGGTGTCCCAGCAGATTCTAAAGATGTTTTGCAGTGACACAACATGTTGACTTCCTTATGTAATGTCTAGACGGAACCTTGATGTATAGCAACATGGTTAAGGAGTGATGCATTAGTGAGGTATTAATTAAATGAATAGGAGAATGAGTCACCACAGATATGCTGACTCTTTTTGACATAGACGGGTGTCCTTGCTGGGTTAAAAGCTACAGTGTGAAACATTTATGACACTGAAGCCTTTTTGCTGTAGTTGCCAGGCAGAGCAGCTCAACAGAAGTCTCACAAATGGTCAGCTTCATGTTTTCTCAAAATGTCAGACCTGTTGGGATAAAGTGCATCATGTGTCTATCTCTGGGATTGCAACACAAGAATGTTTGGTTGACTCTCTGCAGGTGTGTAACACAGGTTCCCCATGGCCTGTCCAAGAAAATAAATCGTCCTCTCCAGCGCTGTGCAAGGGGGTCCATTTGGACTCTTTCAAAATGAGTTTCCGAGATCTTCCAAAAGACAATATTTCTTGTCTGAAACTGTCATTCCAGTGGACATCGTCCCTCCAAGACTGAAAATACCGCTAAAATAATTTGTTTTTACAACTGGTACTGTGGCCCCCAATGGTGTGAATGTACATTTATGATGAATGTTTTGTTGATTGCAAAATGGTGGAGGCACGTGGGTCAGTGCGCCATCAGTTTCCATGCTGTGTTCCGTCTCACGTCTCAGAATGGCTTCCAGTAAGCTTCAACCAAGAGCAACAATTAGCATGCACCTAAACTGACCTTTATATATTATTTTGCACACAGGTGTATACTGTGGGCAATCTAGGAATTAGTTTGTACAGACTGAGATGCTCTGATTGCGCTAAACTGCATGGCGGTGGTGCACTTTCAGACTTAGTGTGTACACTGTGTGTATGTGTGTGTGTTTGCGTTTGAGAAAGAATGCTTTTGACCGTCTCTTTTCCACTCCGTCCCCACCTGAGAACATGGTTAAATCCATAACACTGCACTGTCCCTCCTACTTTTCAGCACCAGTTATATACCATTGTCTGCACTATGTTTAGCTTATGATCTTTATCATTTTTATTATTATTGATAATTATAATTATTATTGCTATTATTACTATTGTTATTTTCTTAATTAGAGTTAAATTTAAATTAACTTATATTTTTTATACAAAGCAAAATAATGTTGGCCTTTTTGTTTTGTACAAAGTTAACATTATGAGAAACAAAACGGTCTTGACATGTCACTGTTACCCAGAATAATTGCGGAATGTTTAAACTGTAAATGTAAGAGCAGTAGCCCAAATGACTTTTAATAAATACCTGAAAAATACATCTCTTTGTCAGATTAGTCTTTATTTCCTGTGTGAATGACCAGCATGTATTATACTATACTCTTTCATTGATAGAGCCGCAAAGTCAATGTTATGTGTCAATGCATCATTCAGGATGTGTTTATTATTGATAAACTTCTGGGAGCTTCCTCCATCCTCCACGAGATTATTTTATTCCACTTGCCAAGTCGGGTCGTTCCAGCCCAAAATGTTACTCCCCTTCTACTCCTTCCTCTTTGCTTTGTAGACTAACTACGGGGCCTTTACCTGCACACTATAACGAAATGATTGTGGATTATACAAATTAAGATAATAGTTTGATTAAAGCGTGTACAGGAGTTGTGCAGTAACAAGATGTCCTTTAGTTTACACGATTTGTCGGCTAATTGGGTTACTTTGTGCAAGGATTTGGTCAGTCACAATAATAAGTATGTATATACATGCTACAGTATTGTTTATGGATCTTGACCATAATTAACAAGCTTCACAACCCTGATATGGGATTCAGGATTCAGCAAAACCTAACAAATCCAGCAAAACCTAACCCTAACCCATTGCTGATGGCCTCAAAATATTCCAATCCGCCCCTGCTTTACAAGTCCCGGCCTGATCTCCAAAAATCTTCTACACTCTCTTTCTGATGTTTGTTGAGAGTTTGCAGGAACAAGAAAATGTAAAATACCACCTGCCGTTTCTCTACTCGAAATATATTGATTTAAAAGTGAAGCCCAACTTCTTTGATTGGTTCAATTATTTCATGTGTGTCATGAATTGCAAGAAGTAATGTCTTCATTTCAAATAATACGACTAAGCGTTATTTTCAGCATGTAAATCATTTTTAAAAACAGTATCGTAATGACTCATAATCATCCCTCAAATAAGATAAGATAAGATAAGATGGTACTTTATTGATCCCAATTTGGGAAATTGTTTTTGTTGCAGCAGCATAAAAGACAAGGCATTTTACAATAAAACAAAACTAGAAATAAATCATAATGCAAGCTAATTCCTAAATATTTCAATTATTTTCATTAATGCTTGGCTTTGCATACTCATAAACCTAAACTTACTGTGCACAATGTGCCAAATGTAAAATAAATGTCTGTACTGTACAGGTGCATACACTTTAACTTCGTCTATATGCCTCATCATGTGTTAATTAGATCTAGCACGTCAAAACTCATGGGTACGGTTATTATCAAGACAGTGAACGCAACGCAGACATTACGCGCTTAGGTTTCCATGGAGACCGAGCAAAGAACAAACTGCTTGGGCCGTGAGGAAAGTTTACTTTGTGTCGTGACAAAAAGTACAACTAGCTAAAGGTAAGATTAATACTTATGGTTTCTGCTTCCTTAAAACGTTTTTACTGCCTATAACCTAGATTATATAATAAAGTAATGTAAAACCGAAACGGGAAGCAATTTGGTCGAATTCGTGCTAGGTAAGTCATTCCTAGTGCCATTTTAGGTCCCCAAGACATTATATAATCATTTGCATTTAAAAGGGCGAATGCTTATTTGTAAAAGCTTGTTTTGTTTTTTTTACCATAAAAGAAACAATGTTATATACCCAAGATATTCAAAATTCTAAATAATTACTCAGATTTTAGTAGGCCAAACTGCCATATCAACTTCCATAACAGATGTAAAAAAAAAAAAATCAAACAAATTCGACATTGTATTAATATTCCTCACCAAATTTAAATGTGTCTTGTTAATTATTTTGTATTGTTTAAAGTTGTTTCATAAGTGTGTCCCACGTTTGAATGTTCCCCCTGTTACTCTGATTTAAATCCTCCTGGCCGCGACCCTTTACTATTCTACTATTTTTATGACTCAAGAAGAAGGATTGGGAACATCGTGTACATTACAAGAAGCACAATAAGTATCACTCTTCACTCTTCATAAGGAGCTTGACTGTTGCGCTAAAGCATAACGTGTCCACTCTGTTATAATCATTTTTAGTGGACACTGATAATTTTTTGTAAGAATATGGTTAATCTATTAATCAAATATATGTTTCTGTTGTCACAAAGTGCTAGCTTAATTATCAGCACACAGGTAGCAATTGTCAAGTTTAGCATACAATGTCCACCCTGTTACTATTTTTCACAGTAACAGTAATTATTTGAGCTAATGTTTTGAGCTGCACCAAAATATTTTTCTTATACTTCAGCACTATACTTAAACTTTTTTTTCTATATTTACAGGGCTGTAATGGCACCTAATGCTAGGAAAACCAAATTCATTCATTAAAAAAAAGACATTTGTTGGCAAATCTTAGTCGTAGCCGAGTGTTGAGAGCCCTAGGCAGAGTTTTACCAGCATGTCATGTTATTCAAGCTTGTTTCATGCTTGTGAGGCACATTGGATTAAAGCCCTAACTACTGTAGGCAGGTTTTAAAAATGTATTCACATTTTTTAGGTTTCATTTTTTTAAATGGAGCATCACAATTATGTTGCATAAAAACACGTTTTGTCACCTGGTGTCACTGTCTTTAAAACATCTTGTGTTGTGGCTTCAAAGCCATGTCCAGCAGATGTAAGCCGAGCCCCGGGTGCTTCAGGAGTGACATCCACAGACTGCTGCTGGCGGCTGAAGCTGGTCAGAAGACCGATATCCTGTCCTACTCCTCAGGTCATCTGGGGCCCCGCAGTCTGAACCAGCCTCAGCCTCACAGCGAGACAAAGCAGTCTTTCTGGAAGAGCCTAGACAAACCCCAAAACCCTCTGACACCCCAGCAGACACAGACGAAAACACTGACCTATGTGAAGAAGAAAGAAAAGAAAGAGCGTCTCTCCCAGTTCTCCACTGTCGCTTCTTCAGTAGAGTCTGAAGCCTCAAGGTCAACTCAAGATCAGGCTACTAATGTGTCTCCACATACAGACAAAAGAGAAGATACAAGTCTACCTACAGTTGTTAACTGTTCCTCAAACGTTCTGCCAGTCCAACAAAAAGCCTTCTCCCCAAAAATGTCTAGTTCTTCTACTGATTCGGAGGAGAAACAGCATTCTGATGAGAAAGGCCTGAACAAAAATGGCCAGCTAAAGACAAAACAACTGTTCAGAAGGCAAGACATAGCCATGCAAGACCTCTGGGGTGGAATAAATGTTGCTGAAATTCATGAAAGGAAACTACAAAAGGTCAGAACGGTCACTATTTTTGTATTTGCACATTTTGATATGTTCTAATGTTAATTTAACGTTAGATGGCAACTCTGAAGCACCCTGTCAAACCTGCAGAAGGTGCATGAATAACATGCACAGGTTCTAACACTCATCTTAACTTGCCAACGTGTGTGTGTGTGTGGTGTGTGTGTGTGTGTGTGTGTGTGTGTGTGTGTGTGTGTGTGTGTTGTGTGTGTGTGTGTGTGTGTGTGTGTGTGTGTGTGTGTGTGTGTGTGTGTGTTCGTTCCTGTCATACGCAGGAGCTGAGAAGGTTGTCAGCTCAGAGCTGGCCCAGCAGAGACCGCCTTGCGGTGTTCAGTGACGTCTTTGATGATGTATGTGAGGACTCGCCAGTATTTGGACGCATCCTGAGGGAAATTAAGGTTTTTCCATTTGCTCTGTACCCACTAACACATTTTTAGCATGCGCTGTCAGACGTATTAGAGCCAAGAGACAGGGAGTCCCGGGTGTATCAAGTGGAAGTAGAGCAACCATTGGAACCATTGGTCATGATGCGTCTGAGCAGGTCATCACAAGGCAACGGTTGCATCAGTCCTCATCCATTAGAAAACCATTTATTACACCATTTTTGTATTACTTTATTAAAGCATAATATACTTAGACTTTTTATGGCATTTTCATGGAATACTATATTTATTATATACTATATATATATACTATACTACTATAGTTATTTCCAAACTTAATTACATCTACTTTTTTAAATACACATAGTTATAGTATATAATGTTATAAATGATGTTTTCTCTTTCTTCCAGACAGATTATGATTTGTATGTCAACCACTTGATGGCTTCCCACGGCATGGTAAAGCACACTGCTCCTACTGTTTTCTAATAATTACTTCTTCTGATATATTCTGACATATCAGAAGAAGAAGAAGACGCGTAACAAAGTGTGATGGCTTCATGTTTAGTGAGATGGATTATCAAGCTCTTGCATTCCAAGGTCTAGAAATTGCTTTTAATGGTGTGTGAAAATGTCTCTACCTATATAGTGCAAACTTTAGCCCTCATATCTTACTTTTGAATACAAAGTCCTTGTAATGTCACAAAACCGCACCTTTTGTTCAGTCACATTCTAAAGGGTCAAAGGTAACTTTCGTCACAGGGATCATCGTTCATTTTCACGGTCATATTTCCATTAGGGACTGTCCTCAGGGCTGGGGTCCTTCTTTTAGAGGCAAGAGTATAACCTCACAGTTGCACATGGTAACATGTTTATGTTGTTGTTCTGTTACAGTCACTGGAGACTTCCCTCAAAGCTCTTTCGAATGAAAAAGAAAGCCAAACAGATTTAGAATTAGCTGTAAAAGAGGTTTGCAGGCTGGAGCAGGAGGCCAGAAAAGCTCTAGAGGACAATAAACGGTAATGCAACGATCTCTCTACCAATAAAAGGTGTATACAATTATGTCTTAGTATTATTTAAGTGTGTTTGTTCTTTCTTAACTTCAGAGTCCGAAATAAATCACAGAATGTCCCAGCTACCGCAGGCCCAGAGGACAGTGACACGCAGAGTAAGTCTCAAGACTACATTGGTAGATCTAATCATTAGTGAACCACCTCTAAGCATTTGCTGTATATCACCCTGCAGGCAGCAGCACATGCTAACTTCTAAATGTCCTGTGTCTCTGATGTGGACAGACTGAACAAATCATGACTTTGTCATGCAAACAGACATAAAGAGAGTGTTGTAGTTTGAGTGAGTCAGCTGTGACAGTGCCTGCAGGGGTGTGTATTTACAATACGTACAGTATGTATTACAGTGTGTGAGGCTCCTCTGTGTCTGTCAGGGTTGCAGGACAACACATCCAAGAGGCTTCAGGTTCTGAGCACATGGAGGGAGATCCAACACCTGGAGGAGGAGGTGAAGAGGAAACCGGTGTCCTCTGTTACAATCGCAGACACTGAAAGACACGTCAAAGAGCAAAAGGTACTGGGAGATAAACTGCTGTTCATACTCATATATTCGCCCTGTTCCTCAGAAGTAAACATTTTGGCTGATATGTCACATTAAACATCAACCTTTTTTTCTTTTTTTTTGAATGATTTCCTGTTTTCTTTCCTCAGAAAGAGATATTGAGACTAATAGCCTCCAATGACCGTCTAAAGATCACCAACAAGGCAAGGGAGTTAGCTTTTATTTCCTGTGTCTAAGTGCATGTTCTGCTATGCGATAGTGGGTCATGTTTTTGTCTCCTCTGAAGGATCTGGAAAACAACATCAACATGGTACTGAGCAGAGAGAAAGCAAACAAGGCCATGAGACGGTACATGTTATATTGTATATTTGAGTATGTATGTAAGACTTGTGACCATTTTTTACCTGATGCTTATTTTTGTATTTTCTACCAATAGGATGTTGTGGGACGAAATACACAGTGATCTAAACACAGAGTGTGGATAGCTTCATCAGCAAGTAAACCGGGGGATCATTTCTTGAGATGGACATACAAAGTGCAATAAATTAAGGACATACATTTTCTACCAGCAAGCTACTTTATCTTTCTTTGTTTTTAGCCCTTTCGTTTTTTGTACAGTAATAACACTGTTGATGAAAGCCTACAACTGCCACCGCCATTAGCTGCTTTATATACTGTAAGTTGAATCAATATATTGCATAACATTTTAGATAATCATGTGTTTTGTGTATAAGAAATCTTAATTTACATATTGAATAGTTTTGTAGTCATTATTTTCTACTAGCTCTACATGTTAAACTAATGATGAAATTACTATACTTGCTTCTGAAATGTGTTGATGTAGAAGTATAAGTACAGTAGCATAAATAAATATACTCAAGGACAACTCGTACAACAGCCTCAAAACTATACTTAAAACAGCTTTGAGCAATTGTTTTTAGTGAGAGAACGTCAGGTTTCGTTGTTCAGCCATCAGTTTATGAACAGCAGTGAAATTGACACTTCACATATGGTGTTCTTGTGGGCCAGGGCAGTCCAATCAGTGCCTTGTTAATATGAACAACTTCATCCTTGGGGTAGAAATCAAATTAGTTGAACTGTATGTACAGCCTGAAGCTACTTGAATGCCAATTAATAAAAAGAGAGCTGCTTTTAAAGCAGAATAAAAGGTCTGGATATCGTCTCATAAATCGCTTTATTCTGTATTGAGCCGCACATGAACATGATACCACAGAGGATTAGGAGGATAATAAGTCCTTCTCTCATTTCTGGCTACAAGAAACCAGTAAGTATTCATTTGTACAGAGTGAATGAGGCATTGGAAGAAAAAACACGAAACCCCATAATATAATTCACAACTGGTAACGATAAAACAGACCTCTGACGTCGGCAATGGAGAAATATAGGATAGTTCAATTATTGAAGTACTGTACTTTAATATAATGTTGACATGGTATTACTTTACTTGACATTTTCCATTTTCTGCTTTTGACTTTTTATTCAAGTACATTTATCTAACTTTAGTTCATGATACATTTCTATAACACCAATCTACAGGGAAGTATATCAATCTAAAAGTGGCTTCACATTGACAACATAATAATGGCCTTACATTTGAGAGTGATTAACACAATAATATGATATTCAGTATAACATTCTAAAAGGAGGCATTTTGCACGTAGTGAATACTATTTGTTTTAAAAGTGAGTACATTTTGGGGCTGGTATTTTAACATATAATGCTACACTGTTTTATATGTTTTGGTTTACAGAGAAAACTACAAATCAGTTGAAAGATCAAGAAGCCACGGGATTAAATAACAGCCTTACTCTCAACTTCAACTACTTAAATTGAAGTTCAAAATAAGAACTTTCTTTTCAGATTATAGTGATTCTATTTTTCCTTTTCTAAAAGTTATGACCTCTGCTTCCTGATTGTTGGATATTGACACTGAAAGGTCATAATAACTATTTTCCGGGCATTAAGGGAATGCTACTCTTCAAACACCAGAGGGCAGCAGAGACAAATGCATTTAAAAACAATATTCTGATTGTCTGTCTACTTATTCAGTGAAGTGTCAGACTGTGTGACCTTTTTCAAAACAACGTGAAGATGGTTTGAAGTTTGTGAGATCTTGATAAAGGCCACAGGCTGAAATGCCTCTCAAGCATCTCCCACTGCTCGAGAGAAACACATTGTCAACAAAGTACGGCAGCAAAATAACATCACCGTACAAAGCCAGTTGACAGCTGATGGGAAAGATATTGATGACAATTATCTGAACAAGGCAATACAAATGACTCCCAAAGTTTCATACAGCTTTAAATCATATTAAATAACTAAAGTACATGAAAAAGGGCACTGAGGTAGAGAGATTGAACTCTCAAAAGAAGCTACATTTCAGAGGACCAGCATGTGTCTTGGTAAAGAGGACAATTCTCATATTTTGGAAAGTGAAAACTGTCCTCAGGAATACCTGGACTTGGTCTCAGGAATACCTGGACTTGGTCTGAATGGTACAATCAGCTACAAGTCTTTAAAAATGTGGGATTCGACTTTTATTAGGTCATTCTTTAACATTACACAGTTTATCTAAGCAGTGCAAATGACCATGAGTCAATCAAATCAAAGTGGGAGGTGGGGGGGGGGGAACAAAGGAAAGATATTTGCCACCAGGAGATGGTGCTGCTTCCCCTTCATCAGGAGTCACATACCTTCACTGTTGTTATGAAACAGCCGACTTCATTCCCTGTATTTTATATACCAAAATAAAAAAACATTACTCCAATGCTGTTATTTCTCTTTCCCCCCCTCCCAGCTACATTTACTTCACTTTAATGATGTGGGGTTTGAAATTATATAATGTGTGACTGTTCTTTGTTATGTATGTGGTTGTATTTTTGTATATGTTTGTATATATTTGTGAAATAAAAATGAAAAAATGTGCCGCGAGTTAAAAAGGAAACCAAAGCACTTCCATGTTCCATGTGTCTTTTAAGTCTTTAAAAACCTAATATAAAGCAATGAGATTACATTATTACTTTGATGTGTTTGAGAGCCACAGAGAATGAGAGGATTACAGTAATTATAGAAGCTTTTCCTCTATTGTATTGATATGAGGGGACCTTTGCCCCCAGCATGAGCGATTGCCTTGCTGTCTGCCACTGTCTGATCACAGGTCAAAGTCTGCTCCCCAGTGGCAGAGCCAGTAGGAGTACAGAGTGTTTTGTCCCTCACTGTCTCACTCTTCTCCCTCGCCTGAGGACTGCTTCCTCTGCTTGGATTGTCACCAGCTCATCACCATGCTGTTCCGGACTGTGCTTCTGCTCACCTTATGCGTGTCCACAGGCATGAGTGCCACTTTAGGCTTCTACCAGGCTCAAGCAAAGGAGGAGGAGGCTCCCACTGTGGAGACTATCACTCATGGGACTGTGGAAGCTGCCCCTGTAAGCACAGCTGAAGAACATGTTGTTCCTGCAGATCCAAAAGAAGATGATCCACCTGGGGATGAGGAACATGTCGCTCCTTCAGATCCCAAAGAAGATGATCCACCTGCGAATGAGGAACATGTAGCTCCTGCAGATCCCAAAGCAGATGATCCACCTGCTGAGGAGGAACATGTCGCTCCTGCAGATCCCAAAGAAAATGATCCACCTGCTGAGGAGGAACATGTCGCTCCTGCAGATCCCCAAGCAGATGATCCACCTGCTGAGGAGGAACATGTCGCTCCTGCAGATCCAAAAGACGATGATCCACCTGCTGAGGAGGAACATGTCGCTCCTTCCGATCCCCAAGCAGAAGATCCACCTGCGAATGAGGAAGATGTAGCTCTGGTAGATCCCAAAGAAGAGGATCCATTTGCAGCTGAGGAACCTGAAGCAAATACCATTGTTGGGGACAATCAAGTGGCTGATGTACTTGAAGTCGACAACGTAGCAGCTGGTGAACCAGAAGAGGATGTGCCTGTAGCAGAAGAGCCAGAGACACGCAGTGATGACGCTGCTGGAGACGCCCCTGCTCTGGAAGATCTTACTGAAGCTGAAGGTGAAGCAGTCACCCAGGAGCAACCTGAGGCAGAGGAGGACAACGACATCAAACCAGTCCAGACAGAGCAGTCCCAGGACGAGCCCGAAGCAGCAGAAGAAGAAGAAGAAGAAAACAGCTGGAGCTTCTACTCAATTCGAAATAGTTTCCAGTCTATGCACGGATACTACAACTCCCTGGTGGAGCTTGTGGGGGGACGCGATGGTGTGTGTCAGTACCGCTGCAAATATGGTAAGAAGGAAGTCTTGAATACTGTCATTTTTACATTACATGTTACTTGTTAGACGCTTTTATCCAAAGCGACTTACAGTACATACTCAATACTGTGGCCAATCCCCACAGGAGCAATTTGAGGTGAAGTGTCTTGCCCAGGGTCACAATGACATGCTGATTGCAGTGGGGTTTGAATCTGTGACCACCTGATCCGAAAATCAACACACAACCCACTGCACCACACGCCTCCTCATTTATAAAAACAAGTATTTTAGTGGCCTGCAAATGGGCCTCAGAGAGAGCTAGTCATGGTTGTTGTTTCTGTTTTCAAATGATCCAAAACAAATATTTTAAACGACTTTCAAATGATTATTATGTTGTCCACATCCCATAATCCTTCTGTTGCTGCGTATTTGTAATCTCAGCACACTTTAAGTGTCAGATCAATCACTCTGCTGTCTGATATCAGCTTCCTATTTACAACATGCTAGGCCTGCAGGCTGCTGATAGGCTGAATACATCCTGGTTATCAGTCTGAGAGGTAGATGTACAGACCCACAATCAATACAGATGTTCTCAAACAAAAGTGACATCTTATCTGTGAAACTACGCACACTCAGTAATAGAGATATAGTGTGGATTCTTGAGTACTTGACGGCATTAGTGGTTGATGTACCTTTTCTTTAGTTTGAACATTAAATGGTTCTTCTGTTTTTTCGTAGGAGAAATTCCTAAACCTCGCCCCGGCTACCAGCTCCCAGAGCCCAACGGCTGCAGCTCCTCTCTGGTTGGATTCCAGGTGAATGACGCAGTAGGTGGCCTGTTCATAGCACCAACAGCCCAAACATACATCATAACACTTCACACTCAAAAGGACCATTTGTGTATCAATTACCCACCCTGTGTTACTTTCAACTTTGAATGAAAAGTAACCCTATGCCTGCATGTAAGAATAATACTGTAAGAATACTCAAAATGGAGAAGGGTTAGGGTTAGGGTTAGCCTTGATAATTTATTATAACTTTTTCTCCTGTTCACTTATTCTCAAACACATGCATTTTTGCTTAAACCTTACTATTATTATACGTATGCAGCAGTGGCAGGAAACTTAGGTTTTTCGAAAACCTTTCTCCGTATATTTTAATCTTCTTTCTTCACCGCGGTGGCATGCGAGACATTTCTTCAAAAGTAACACAGATGAGTCATTGTAGTTTTAATTTTTAAGATAAAGTAGCCTATAACTTTAAACTCATAATGTAGCTAACAACACATGCTGTAGATGCTAGCCTCTGTATTAGTAAACTGCACTGACATAATAAAGTGTTCCCTTTTACAGCTTGACCTGGGGATCCCTGCTATGACAAACTGCTGTGACATGCTGGACATGTGCTACGACACTTGCGGCGTAAGCAAGAACGCATGTGATTCCGAATTTCGCCTGTGTGTGCATGGCATCTGCTCCGACCTAAGGAAGAGTCTGGGCTTTGTGTCCAAGGTGAAAGGTGAGATAACTGCAGATACAGTATTTACACAAATGAATATGACCACCAGGGAACCTCTCATGTAAACTGTGAGATATCAAAAAGGAAATTAAACCCATTCCTCCTCCTTTTGTCTAATTCTCTGTCTTTTCTCCTCTAGCCTGTGAATCGATGGCAGACGCCCTGCACAGCACGGTGGGGACTCTGGGATGCAGGCCTTACATGAACGGCCAGAGGGCGGCGTGTGTCTGCGAGGGAGATCAGAGGGATGAACTGTGACACAGAACACTGTGGACAAAACCCCTGGATGTTTTCATGGACGAATAACTGAGTCACATATTATACTGTGTATTTATAAGCTTCTTTTTGTCAAAGAAAAGATACTTCTCAACATCCACAGCCTGGGACTTCAAAAAAGGAAAAACAGACAAATGGAGAATGCAAATTAACAGTTTTTTTACAGGTTTTATTCATAAGCAGTACTGACATATATTAGGTGTCTGGATATGACTTTCCAAATCGTAATTAACTGCGTATGCATATTACTCTCCATACTCCATTTCAAATTAGGCCATTTTTAGGCCTCTATGAC
Source organism: Trematomus bernacchii (assembly GCF_902827165.1). Taxonomy (NCBI): domain Eukaryota; kingdom Metazoa; phylum Chordata; class Actinopteri; order Perciformes; family Nototheniidae; genus Trematomus; species Trematomus bernacchii. The sequence continues at coordinate 4,115,954 of NW_022987828.1, read as the reverse complement.
TCCATTACCATAAATTACTATGATGACTCCAAACAAAGTGCCTGATGGGAAGGATATTGTAGTTGGATTAATTTCCTCTAGATGGAGAGACACAATTTATCAACTATGACGCTATGTTGCGTGATGCTATTTATCAAGGTAGTCTGCTTAGAGCTTAAGTCAGTGTCAAATGAATGTGATGCCTATTACAGCTGGTGTTTTTTTAATTTAAGTTATTTGCTAGTGTTTTGTTTGTTTTTATTAATGAATACATGACTAATTGCAGTTCAAATGACGTGATTAACTCTGGATTAATTGTCAGTGACGAAGCGTATGCATCATTTTCAGGCTCGGCACACTGATATCTCTTTCCCACAGCACTGGCATGCAAATGAGCAAATGAGAATACATCTATCGGAGTTCATGTATTTTTTTAAGTCAGTGATGGTGTGAAATATAAACAACTTCTATAAATCTACACATTCCTTAAACTGTAATCAAGCCTGAGAAATGCCTCAAAGTGTGACCTAGAAAAACATCATTCATGCTGCAGTTGTTACAAATCAAATGTGGCCCCTTTTCTACATTTATATTAGAATGAGTTCTAATAGAAATGTCATTCACTTGTGGCAAAGTGGCAGTGACACACCACAAACTTGGTTGTATTGTAATACACAGAATCTAAAGCAATGTAACTGACACTGGAACTAGGGATAAACTAGAGTGTATATACTGTACATCTGCATGTATACGATGTATATGTGTATTTAAATAAATAAACTGAAATGGTCAGTTCATCTGCTTTAAAGTTAATGTGACTCTGCATGGTGTTGTTTCTGACTGTGTGTGTTGATGGTGATATGTTAGCATCACAGATCAGGCAGGATGAAGATGGGGCCTCCACTCAGTGTGTGTTTCTCCTGAGGTTTGGTCCGAGCCTGGCGGCGGACACGCCCCCGGCAATGCTGAGAGCAGTGGGAGTCCCCCGCCCCGCATACCAACACCTGGCAGTGGAGGAACACTTGCTGCAAACACAGGAGACAAGCTAGTTCTGAATACGCTTAGAGAAGAACAATCAGTCAGTGAAAACAGTCCTTAAAGTATAGTGCTACACAGGCATAATACCACACCTACATGCCAGCTGGCTCCCAGCATGCTTCTTTTTTTTACTCACTTTGTTGTCCTTGCCAACAAACTTGAAGACGGGGACCTGGTAGTGCTTAGAGAGCTGGTCCTTTGATGAGTACTGTGTCACAGTTTCATCAGAGATACACCTGATTAAGAGAGGGAACAATATTGAAGCACTGTTGTATTTTTTATATCACCAAAATAGCCGTGCTCTAATGGACTATAGAGTAGCGGTGGAGATTTGGTGTTCCCCGCATAATAAGGCTGTTTTGGCTTTCCCATTTTCCACTCGAAATAATATTTAGTTGCTTTCCACATTAATCAGAGTAAGGGGCCAGTGGCAGTTTTCATTTGACATTTCCTTGTGTGGTGGATTCTCCCTGTCCTATAACTGTTGAGCAGCGGATGGTAGCGCTTTGTGGAAACAAAGCAGCTCGTCCTGTTTACGTTTATTATAAGGGCCATAAAGGTTGCAGGCCCAAATGCATTTCTCATATTAATAGGACAATATAAAACCGAGGGAATATTGCAGTTTTCATTGTGTGCTTGAGCTTTTTAAAGGGTCAGTACACCCACATTACTTACATTACTTTTAGTCTGGTGACAATTGTTCATAGCTGTACCTCTTGGTAAATATCACAGCCTTTTCCTTTGGCTTTTCTGATTATATAGTGTTGATTCTCCATCAATAATGCTTTTATTTCTGGTCAGCCACAGTGGGTTTAATCCTATAGTTAATATAAACAAACCTGTTTTGTATTTTTTAAGGATTTTTTTTTCTTGGAACACATACCCGATACATGCAAAATGTAAATGTAATTTTGAGTTTGGTCTAGCTTTAATCCTTTATTATTATTTTTTAGCATTACAGTAGCTAAACAGAAACATTTTCTTTAAAAAAGTAGCAGCAGTTCTAGCTTTTATATATACAGTGTATGGTTCTAGCTCTACACCTCTGCAATAAGTGTACAACATCAACGTCCACAATATTTACCCGTCTTTGATGAGGTAATACTTGAGGGCCTGGTCAGCGTTTGGCCCTGGTGTGGCGAAGCAGCTCTCCACCAGTGCAGAGAGGCCCTCCACTCTCTCCCTCGGCTCCACCCCGAAGAACAGGGAGTCGTGCAGGCGGAGCTGGGGCGGGGTTTGGTAGGGCTCCGAGAACTCTGCGCTCTTGAAGAGCTCCAGGGAGAAGGGGAAGACTCCCTTGCTGTGGCCTGCCAGCTCCAGGGCCGAGCTGCGCTGACTGGCCTGGTATCCGTCCGACACTTGGTATTCCCTCGGGAACTCGCAGGTGACCGGGAGCACTAACTTGCTGGTGCGGACGATCAAGTCCATGCTGCTGCCTGGGCTGTTCCTCGGGAGGCCCGTCACCAGGTTGGTCCCCACAATCTTGTCATCTGTCACCTGGGGGTCAACGTTCAGTTTACAAGTGTTTTAATAGCTTTTTCAGTTTGTGACAACCTCACACAAATCCCATTTAAGGCACAGCACTTTAACATTGTTATAAGAATAAACCCTGAGCCCATTCAGTCTAAAACATTTCATCACAAGGCCTCTGACCTCCACCACCGTGCCGCAGGTCTTGAGGCTGAAGCTGAGGTTTATGTGGGTGCCATTGGAGACACCTCGACAAGACGAGTTGGACAGGGTGAGCTCCAGGCCTTCGACCAGGTCCTTAGGAACTGACACAACTATAGAGCCGGAATCACACTGGACTGGCACTGCAGGAAACAAAGTTCAAGGTTCAAGGTTCTTTATTGTCAAACTAACATAGCTACAGAGTAATTATGTCGTTGAAAATCTTAGGTCACAGGCCAAAACAAACAAAGAGAAAGATATGACGCTATTATGGTCCAATAAAATGGCAAAAACGCATGGATACAACAACAAAGGGATTAAAATAATCAATACAATATTTCTGTAAGCCATGTACATGAAAACACGAAGAGAGATAGATTATTGAGAAATTATTGTACATTGATAATGAAAATAATAATTGCTTGCAACCGTAAATTGAACAAAATGTGATCTGAGGGTGTCACCTTTGAGAGATGTTACACTACTTTTAAACATATATATTTATAATAAGCTGTTATTGTTTAATCAGTAAAAAAAAAACAGATAAAGCCATATTAAAAATGACAATTACCTGTCTTGTGCTATCATAAAAGACACTGAAATAAATTGGTATAAAACAACATAATATTGGCAGAATAGTTTCATTTCTCAGTAAAAAAGGTCTGTGGATTATTATTCACTGGTTATATAGTTAAGAACCCTTTCCTGACAGATATATAACCCTGCACTGAAATGTTAGAAGTTCGGTTAAAGCCTGAGGAAATTCATTTTTTCCAAACCTGTACTGTACTTTCTAGAACATCTGTCAGATTACTGTGAGACATGTACTGTATGGCACATATTCATTCTTTCAGAACACACAAGACACATTTATCTTACTAACTGTTTCTATCCGGGTCTGTAGACTTCTCCTAAAATCACTAAAAGTTACTTAAGATTTCAGATAACCTGCTGTAATACAAAATGGTCTCAAATTATATAATCACATGGTTTCATGTTCATATCTATTACAAATAAAACCCTATTCCCCTGCAGTGTCTCCCCTGAATACAAGTGTGCATATCTGCTTGTCTTGCTGTCTGATTGGTTATGTAACTCTGCATGCACGTTTGCACACACACACACACACACCCTGACATGTGCGTTTATCCTCCCCCAGCTCCAGCCCTCTGGGACAATGGCACTGATAGGAGTCCAGCAGTGAGGAGCAGCCATGGCTGCAGCCTCCATTGTTAACATGACAGCCGGCTATCTCTGCATGAAGAAAAAAAAGATGAATAACAGTGTGTGGTTCCCATCTCTCCATACTTTAGTGACTGGTGTGTCATATTATACACTTCAAAACCTGGATGTACCTCTGCAGCTGTGTCCGTCCTTGTCCAGCACACGGCCCGGCACACACTCACAGCGTCTGGAGCCTTTGGTGTTCACACACACCTCTGCACAGCCACCGTTGCCCTTCTCACACTCATTTACATCTATAAAATGAACACACACCACTGCTGGGTCAGGTATTATTATCACATGAGTCCTGTTTTAATCGACTGAGAACCAGATGGGTGGGGTTTATCACCTTGAGGTAATTCACTTAGTGTTCCTGGGAGAAAGATGATAAACCAACTTTAAAGGAGTTTAAAAAGTGAGATGAAACTGTAAGCCTGAGAGACTGGTAAGGAAATAATGATGGGTGAAATAAAATGTGGGAGTGCAAGGGAGTAGGAGAACACACACACACACACACACACACACACACACACACACACACACACACACACACACACACACACACACACACACACACACACACACACACACACACACACACACACACACACACACACACACACACACACACACACACACACACACACACACACACACACACACACACACACACACACACACACCACATTGAAGATATATATATATATATGGAAACTAGATAGAATGACTGGGACAGCAGTGACATGGACATGGACGTGTTTCCCAACCACGGGTACTTAAATCCAGGGGTTACGTGAAAAGATTGTCAAGTAGCTTATGTAATAAAACAGAAATGGATTTTAAACGTCAGCGAGCAGAGAAGTTAAATAAGCTAGCTAAAAGCAACTGGTAAATGTCAAAATGAAGAGCTAAAAGCATGGATAGATGGTTGAAAAGAGAATACAAATGAATAAGCTGTTAAAGGAGTTATCCAAAGGTTATGGATAAAACTGTGTTAAGTGTTGCTGGTTTAAATGTCAAGAAAATGGAGTGAATTTAATGGAGTTTGCTCAGCTGAACATAATTCCTTCCACTGATGAAGACATGCATAAAAAGATTTACTGAAAGCTATATGTACATTTTTCTATTTATATGACTATATGACTTACTGTTGGCATAGTCTGGGTGGGTGTTAAACTGCATTTCATTATACAGGAACTGCTGGTGCAATGACATCAAAGCAGTAGACCTTTAGTCATATTTGATTTTGTAAAACTACCCTTTAATGTCAAGGATGAACTTTCACTCTAAATTAATTTAAATGATATCCCTCTCAACATGGTGAGTCGGAGGACCAAGTGGTTAACATCTCAATCTCATTCTTAAAGAACTATGGCTACACCACTTTAATCATTCATGGTGTGTTTTGATGTCTCTGATGGTTCTATCTTATCCCATTAAGTCAAGTAAACATGGAAGTTTGAATAAAAATAGCATAAAAACAACTTATGTCAAAACAATGTTGTTTTTTTCTCTTGTTATTGTCATCCAGGAACCATTTCCAGCCTATCTGTCTTCCATGTCTCTCACACAACTTATCTTCCCCCTCCCTTCCTCCCTTCCTCCCCTCTCCGTCCGTCTCACCCAGGCATGTCTGTCTGTCCGGTCCCAGGACAAATCCAGGTGTACAGAGACAGTCAGACTGGGGACATGTGGGACCTACACAGTCCACCTCATCACAGATGTCATAGAAATCTGTGCAACACAAAATAATATCTATTAACACAACAATAGACAAGAAAATGGAAAGTAAGTCTGGTTATTGGATAAGAAAATGACTGTTTGCATATCACACATAATGCTCACTCACGGCCACAGTAAACTTGGAAGCAGACAGAGGGTCTGGGCAGGCGATATACAAAGTACCCTCCGCTGCAGGCCTTCACGTCCACACTGGCATTCCACTGGCAGCAGTTGTCGTTGAAGCTGGCACACACAGGCAGGGTGACGATGCCCTCCTGGGGTTGTGGGTGGCTGCCGTTGAGCCAGATGGGAGCGTGTGTGGCGCAGTGATTCTCAGAGATGCAGAAGGTGGGCATGGCGTCCCCGGCCATGCCCGTGAAGCGGTACCATTCTCCAGACACGTGGCTGTCACACAGGGGCCCGCTGGAGGACTGGTTGACGTGGTAGTCTGTGTTCCTCCACGGTTCATTCAGGCTGATGTAGGCAGAGCAGGGGTCCAGGGCTGAGGTGGCAAAGATGAACAAGACTTAGTTGTACGCGAGGGGGAAAAAAATATGGATTTGATGTAAATGTGTGTTTTAAGAGAATGAGGATGAGCCAGAGACGAGGGTTGGAAAACATTAAGAGTCACTACTCGTGAGTATTTCCATTTTAAGCTAGTCTATATTTATTGTCTATCAAATATCAAAGCTTACTCAGTTTTTCAGTTTAAGGCCATACATATAAAACATATATTTTGATGCCTTCAAATGGGTTAAGTAATCCACTAGTTTAGTATATGGGTTATATAATTAGCTGCTTACATGTTAATGCTAAAATGACCCATTAACATCAATATACTGTACAGTAAAGCAGGGCTCGACATTATAAATGGCCCGCTGGCCCGGAAGCACTATTTAGACACCCCTGTTCAGCATAACGTAGGGGAGACCAGGGACAGTTGTATCATCTCACAATGTCGCTTGGGGCCCCAAGTTGGCCACTGAGTAAAGGCTACATTCTAGCGTAGACTATAACAACTTTTAGTTTTGATACTGTAATACTACTTTAACTAAACAAGTTTTGTGAATGCAATGCTAAATTCTAAACTCTATTACTTTATTCGTGTACGTCCATACAGATATATTTCTATTACTGTTGTAGGTTTGGGGGTTTCTGGTTACACGTCAATAAAATGGATGAAATTAAAGTGTTGGTGGTAAATGTTACATTAAAAAAAGGCAATACAAAAATGGCATTCTAGGGTTAAATATGTCCCAAACACAAACATCCCTGTTGTAATCTGATCAGACACCTTAGTTTAAAGTCCTCCTCTCTATTATTGCTGATGTAATTTTGTTGAAGTGACCCTTAAGAAAGGTTAAAATCACAGCACTGCATCCAATCTATACTGATCACTGCAGCAAACCTGTAACCATGAAGCAGACCTTTGAACCGTCAAGATAAACTGTAACACAGGGTCTATTCAAACTGAACTGGAAGTAAACAAGGTATCCACATAACTCTTTATCCAGTCCTGTCAGTGCTGACTTTCTTCACTAAAGCCAGCTTTGCAGAATCCGAACAACAACTGAATGAGCAGAGTAAACTAGTGCAGCAAAAACAATCAATAGTCTCTCCCTGGCTCTCTTAATTCCCTCTCAACAGAGTAATTAAGATGAAGACATAAAACAAACAGAAAAGAACAAGAAGATGTGAGGCTAAAGTGGGCAAGAGAGAGGGAGAGAGAACATGTTACTCACTGAGAATCTGCAGGGTGAAGAAACAGCGGGAGGCAGTAGAGTATCTTTAGTGACAGGCAGGAGCCAGAATATATGACAGCTGACAACTAGCACATAACACTTTACTGGAGCACTAACCACCACTGTAACCAAACTCTAGGCTTTCCAATTTAGTTGGATTGCTTTGGATTGCTACATAAAATATCCATGTTTATGCTTTCCTGTACCTTGTTTGAAAAGTGCTTTATGTGGGACATCATAAAAGTTGACTAGAGGTTTACAGTAACCCTTTCTTATATGTGCTTTCACATTAACCGACTTGCAGTTTAGTTCCTAGAAGCTATAAAGAAATATTTTTGTGAGACACATTTTTCAACCACAAATAATGTCACCACACATCATTTTGACCCTCCATCGACTAATGGACATAGCGTTGTGTCACTACTTGCTGCTCCAATGCAAGCAGAGGGATCCATCCACAGGCCGGGGCTCACTGACAGCATAAACGACCAGTTTTGGAGACTTACGACTGACCAACTGTGTTCCAGCACGAGGAGCCCACAAAGGGCAGTGGACAGAGCTGACTCGGGTGTATGCTAATGGGGGTGTTAAATCTTACATCCAGATGGAGCTTGAATAACTTACTATGGCTATTAAGAGAACATGGAGGCCAGCCTGACCTTAGTCATACGCCTTCTTTTCCGCACAGATGAAGACTTAGAGCCGACAGTGTCCTTATTGTTCTAATATAATTTGTTAAAGGATGAAGCTGGAGATATTCTATAATTGTTCTGTCTACAAATATAATGGGAAGACTTGGACAACATTTTAACCCGTAACACTTTAATTCCATGTATTGACTAAGCCTGTTATGTTTTATTCCTCTGTGTTCTCCCCCAGTTTGTTAAAAAACAATTTAAAACACATACATGAGCTACACAGGACACTGGACAACACCTTCATTCTTAAATAGAAAATCCACATTCCCAAGACTCCTGCTGTAAATACTCAATAGAGCACTAAATAATATGTGTTAATCCACTTCTGAAAGTAGTCCCAGATAAAAACAATAGTAGCCCTGGTTTGAGTAACATTTGCTAAAAGCTGCAATGCTGACCTGTTATAGGATATTACCTTGTTTTTTATATTTTCATTAAAGTATATTTGTGACTACTAGCACTTTCTAAGTCTTGCAACTTCAGTAGGAATAAATAGGTTTGGGTTGAGTGTCGTGAAGTTCCAAAGTATTGGATGATGTACTAACACATTGTTGGTTGGTTTTGGTCTTTTTAAGGGTTTTGTTGAAAATAAGAATGTATATATAAAGAGAATATGCAAGTCTTATCATTTAATCCATTGGGGAAAAGACCATATTTTCCAAAATAAACTAATTTTGGTAAAACAAATTGAATATTATATTTGAAGATACCTGTTGTTTTGTGAGCAAATAAGAAATGTTACACTCACCTACACCTGCAACGGCAACAACCTCCAGCAGCAGACTGGTAAGCAACCATAAAACCATGATGCGCTTTTTAAATGTTTGCTGAATGATAGTTTGAGTATGCATGTCTGTGTAGCTTTATTGGTTCATCCTCTTATTATAGGCACCTCCTATCTGCATGTGTCATTTTGTCAGTCTGTCTCACCTTGACCTCTTGACCTTTAAATCCAGTGACAGGACCATCCTCCCATTGTTTGACACTATACAGTCCTCACATTCTCCTCCCTCCCTCCTTGCACACATGACCTTAAACTACACCAAACATAATCACTTTTTATTTGTTGCTGTCATGCTGTGAAAAAGTGAGATAGTGACTTTTAAACATGTCTTCATATCTTTTCTGACTCATCCATCCTGATTTAAAGGACGTGGAAGAACGAGCAATGATCTAATCTGCAGGAGCATTAAACCAATTTGATTGATCTGTTTAGTGTCATGCTGAGGCGTCTTTCACTTGAAGGCGATGGCAAGGTTTGCACACTCAGGATTCAGAACAGAGTAGTCTGAGGACACCCTGTGCCAGTAGACTGAATATGTTCTCATTTAGCTTATTACTTGACTACTAGTACTGGCCAGAAAATGACTAAAGCTTGGCCCTTTCCATTAAGAGTCATTTGTCTTATATGTAATCAAATCAATGGGGACATTAATCCAGGAGGCTGTTGGAGGGAATAAAGTGGAACTCACTGTACTTTTTATGTGATTAAATAATTTGGTTTTCTAAATATACTGACAATGTTTAGGTTTCTTGTAGTGATGTGTTGCAGTATCAGCGTTTTTTGTAGCCACTAGAGGCAAGGCATGTGGATGTCAATGTAAACGGTCATTTTGGACCACACTGAAATATGTTAAATCTGAATGGATTCTTTTTGTACATTTGTAAACACATATCATGGTCCACAAAGGCTGAAGCCTGTTACTTTGTTGACCTTTACCTTGCCTCTGGTGCCACCAATAAGGGAACCTTTTGGGCTTTAAGAGAAATGTCCAGTATTTAACAGAGAGTCATTCAAAATGTGCCGTTTAGTTTTTGATGTTATTATGTCTATACTTTATTCCATCGTTTTAAATATTGTAATGCCTAAACACACTGCTGCTCTTGTAACACAAGAATTTCCCGTTTTTGGATCAATAAAGTATCTATCTATCTATCATCTATTTAATTTGGTGGTTGTTCAAGTTGCCCTTAGGACAATTATGAAAACCTTGCCGATTCCCCAACCTTTCATCAAGCACCACGATCAGTCAAAATGGATGGCAAGATGGCAAAATTGGTAAAGATTTTACAAGGTATACATTAGCATGAATGATAGCATGTTGACATTAGCATTTAGCTATAGCATGTGCATACAAACTAGTAATGAAAAAAGCATTATTTAAAATGATATTTACCTTTTACTTTACGTTTAGAAGGATCTTAAATCTTCTTTCTCTTTCAATTCTTTTCCTAAAGTTTTATAAGTTTCTATTTTCTAGTAACTGTGCGTCACTTACCTATTGTATACAAACAGTGTATTCTCTCAGGTCTATCTCTTAGGATGTCCTGTAGAGGAAGAGCTGGAGGCCAAGGAGATCCGGAGATGGTGGTCAAGACCTTGAGAAGCTGCTTCATGTTAATTCCTCAAATATGACCATTAATCACTTCCAGTGAGAACACCAAAAACGTCAACTGGACCACCGTCTCCAAAAACTGGATAAGGATTTTATTGATAATTGAATTACATTTCTCTTTTATACATATTTCATAAATGATACAGGATTTTACATTTTTCTTTTTTGCCAACATTACAGCATCATGTCAACAGAAGAAAAACAGACAAGAAAAACGAAATAAAATTAGAGGTCAGAATGGAGTACAAGTTCATTTCAATCCCATATTCTGCGTCACTCTATAGGCATTTTAAAACATCTTATTGTAAGTGCAGACAAACAAGATATTCAAAACATAACACACTTTGAAAACATAGAATAATAATGTCGCTTTGGAGGAAAAAAGGCTGAGGGTGGATGAAAATGACGGGAGAGAGGGACGAGAATGGGAGGTGATCCCCGAAAAGCCTGACACTTTCTTTGGACTTAAATCCAGGACGTTAGTAACCGAGGTCATGAGGTCTCCTCCTTTACAGGTGCATCGAGGATGGAGGGTGTTTTATCCTTCCATTTGGGGAGTATTAATGCACTCTGAGGGAGGGGTTTATGGGAGTAAATAAGGTGAGGATGGGAGTGGGGTTTGAGCAGTTGGTTGGCTGGGATTTAAGTCAGATTTGGCAGGGCATTTCTAAAGTCGCAGCCCTGTCCACTGCCCTTTATATCTAGGAATCTCTACAAACAACGTTCTTAAATTATCTCTGCAGTTTATTTTTTTTGTTGATAAATCGTCTTTTTTATTTTCACATAATTTCCCATGTAAACATACATTCATGCAACACCCTCTTTATAATAAAGTTTCCCTATATTTGATATATTTAGCTTTTTAAAAAAGAAATGAGAAAAAAACAAGGCAATAAACGGTGGATGGCGTGATCAAAAGAGGAGGTGATGATGGAGAGTTGTGTGGAAACCGCAGAGGGGAGGATCGGACTGCAGACAGCGGCTCTCACCTGCCACAGCACATCTCCAAGGAAACACCAACGTCACTGTGTGTGTGTGTGTGTGAGTGTGAGTGTGTGTGTGTAATGGCTGCGATGAAGTGGGATGAGGGCGGAATTTATTTTCTACCAGTCAGTGATTAGAGGCAAAGGATTCATGAATGATCTAAACTTTGCCCACAATGCACCAACTTGTCAAGACGTGTATTAAACCAACACATGCATTCACAGGCGCACAATAAAGTTGATTTCCACTCTCAAAAATGTAAATGTAACCCTTCCTTTAAATAAAGGTGCATTCCAAATAAAAGATTGACTTTCTCAATGATCATATCATTGCTTTTCTACAGATAACTTAATTATTATCTACCTTTTAAATTATTAGTCCTCCAAGAGGCACCAATTTCCTTGGAGATAAAACACACATACACACACTAACAGATTTGACCAACTCCTGCCTTGAGATCTGCATGAATAACTTCTGATTTGACCTAAAATCATGCATTTTAATACAAAATCTGCAGTTAAACATGGATCTCTGCAGTAGGATTCAGCCGACTGTCCACACACATGCAGGATGTTCATGTTCAGGGGATGCCAAGTCATTGCTTTTCTGCAGAGGCCATCTACAGCAGTTATGGGTGAAGTCTTCAGAACAGAAAGCTAAGTAGAGCCAAACAACGGTTTATTCAGTGACTATCCCAAAATGGAAAAAATGTAACATATGGCTTCTGATTCAACCTCAATCAGGGGGGGATGAGACTTCAGCTAGATGTGGCAAAGAAAAGTGTCCAATTAAGTACAAAATTGCAATGCTCCTACACATTCACACATTTCTACTGAGGGCATACCACAGCATGCAGTCTACCCTGCCTTGCCTTCGCGGGAGCAGGGGGTTACAGCAACAGTGGGAGGAGAAAACTCAAAAAAAGCCTCTGTGAATAAATACCATGACACTTTTTCTTTTGATTCAGCCTTCTGTTACTTTGTCTATAAGCTTTGTGAAGGAGAATCCTATACAAATCTTATGTTGAAAAGCACATCACATGCTGCTAAGCTAAAGGCCAGGTCACTGAATATCTGGAAATGGTCATTTTTCACCTCCAAGAACGAGACTTTGGATTGGAAAAGGAGAAATTATATATATGATATTGTGGGGAAAGGATTGCAGGCGGATTACTCCTGCTGTATAATGAGGCTTTACTCGTTTCTAAAGCCACACAGTTCATCAGATATATAAACATGCCTGTGGGTTTATCTGAGACAATGGTCACTGCACATTTTAACCCCTTCATTAAGCATTTCCGCAGCATTTTTTGTGTTCGTGAGATGATTATAGAGGTCAAGCATGGCATTATCCACATCGACATTCTGCGTTGCTCAAAATCAATTCCGATCAGTCATTTTCACCCTGATTTCAACATAGATTCCCCCCCTTTGGTGGCCATGCACAGGAGCCTTACGCCCAACCAGGACGTAGTTAGTGTGAAATACATTGTGTGTTTGTCAGGACAAGATATGAAATAGTTAGTCGTGAATGCATACTTTATACTGCTGTGTGTGTGTGTGTGTGTGCGTGCGCTGGACTGTTAGCAGAGGACCCTTCATGGCAGAAGATCTCCAGAGGATGTCAATTAGTTTCTGATGAAATGATGTTTGTAAGAGAGCTCCTCCCCCCACTGAAAAAAACTAGCCTCTGGTCATCTGTTTATTTGATTGTATACATATATATATTTATATTCTTTTCATAACAAATATACTATGGCTTTCAAAATAAAAAGTGCCAAAATATTTTTTTCGGAGTAAAAGAACACACAGTGATGTTGTTGTCGGTAGTACTCTCATACTTGCGCAGACCCGGGCCGCTACAGGATGTCAACAGGAAGAGGAAACGAGGCGTCATCATGCCTATATCCTGCGAGGAAAGGTCACACTGGGAGGGACAGCTGTCCGTCACCTGGAGAAGGCGGGGCCCAGGGAGGGAGAGGCAGCAGAGTTCAGCCACAGGAAGACGGAGGTCCCCTGGTGGTGCGACTGCAGTCAGGACTTCCTTGTAAACGTGTGGGATAGAGACTCCTGCCCCAACCAAGAGAAGGTGTGTGTGTCGACAGTTTGACTGCGAGAGGAAGCCGGATTAAGCGGGTGTGTCGACCCTCGAATCGGCCAGGGTCGGTGTCCCATTGTACCCTGAAAGTCCCCCACACACACACACACACACACTCACTCCACAATCAGCGCCCCTCTGTGTCTAGAGGTGTGATAATGAGTCCCGTTTGCCCCCTGAAGTTCCCTGCAGGCTGTCCCTCCGGAGACTTGAGGCGTATCCATAGTGCCCAGTTTTATTCCTTCATCATCGTTGTCCTTTTCATCATCCTCACCCTTCCTTCGGCTGGGAGAGTTTTTTCAAGTTCCCGGTACTCTCGCCATCCTATCTTCGAATTTTTTTTTTTAGCGGTTATCCTCTTGCAATTCCAACTGGAGTTTTCAGTCAGGAAAGAAAAAAAAGAAAAAAGAAGGAAAAAAAAAAAAAGGGGGAAAAACTAACTCACAGTCGAGAAAGGGATGGGGTTATTGGGTGTGGGAGGGATGGGGGAGGGAGGGAGGAGTTGGAGGAGAGAGTTTGGGGTAAATTGGGAGGGAGGAGGGTGTTGGACGGAAGAGAGAGGAGGAAAAGGAGGTTGCAGGAGTTGAGAGAGGAGGGAGTCACTCTTCCCATCAATCTTTACTGGAGGTGAGCTGCTGGACTGGGAGCTGGAGCTGGAGCGGGTCCCGAAGACGCTTCAGATCCAACTCCACCTGGGGGGGGGGGGGAGCCGAGGAGAGAAGAAATATGAGAAGGAAGTGTGTGGGGAACTGGATGAAAACATGTCTTTGTACAGCAGTTACAGTATTGAACTGTAAAAATGTGAGAATCCCCAGTGTGACACATTTTACATCACAAGATATCTAGCAACTGTACCTCAGCAATATCATCCTTCAGCTGGTTGTACTTCTCGATGTCAAAGCGTGTCCTTTTCACCCCCTTGTGGAAGAACAGCAGATACTGTCTGTCTCTAGCGTCGGGGTAAATATACTCCTACAGGTTATGGAGAAGCACAGACAGAGCAGTTTGTAAGAGAAACACGATTATCAGATCATATCGTCCATGTTCTGCTTGCTGTTACTTGGGTCAAATCCCAACACGGAGAAATGCAACATAAAATGGACTCTGTGTCCTTGGGAGTTAGAAGACAGCGGATATTAATGAATGCTTAGTGAAGGGCAACACTGCCACCAGACCAGCCTTGTAAATAGCTAAAAATAATACTAATTAATGCAGGGTGCAGCTAAGAGAGAATCCCATTACCGTAATGCTTTGTTCTCTGGTTGCTCAAAGAGTTTCTGCAGAATGTCATAGAAGACAATTTCTCTACAGGAATCGATAGTGTCACGTTATTTGGATAGAGAAAAAAAAAAAAACAGCACTGTTCCCACTAGGTTATAAATAGGATTAATGTGGTGATAACCTTACGATGAATCAGCTAAACCTTTATATACATAATGTCATTAAATACAATTTATATAAGTTCAGATTGCTTTTTTTCATTGGCAAAAGTTAAGAGGAAGCATTACCTTATATTGAAGAAACCTGAGCTACAGAAACTTTGGCCTTATTTTCTTTATTATATATTTTAAAGGGGCCGTATTATGCGTTTTTATAGGTTGTAATATAGGTTTTTATGAATGCCTGAAACGCCTCAATTGGAATCCTTTATTTACTTCCCCAACATAGTGGCATCACTACATAACACTCGCCCTTCAGTTGGCAAGCACTACAACACATTGTACGCGATAGGCTAAGGGGTTAGCCAACTGTTGACCAATCACAACAGAGTCAGCCAGCTAACCAATCAGAGCAGACTGGGCTCTGGTTTCAGACAGAAGGGGGAAAAGTAAGGGAAATAAATCACTTTGAACATTAAAGCATGTAAACATGTCAAAGCAGAGGCACAAAATACAATCATGAAACCTAAAGATTAGTAAAATAGGGCCCCTTTAAATAGAATAGTCTGGATTTTTTAAGTGGGTTTATAGGGTGTACAAAGCCCTTCTAACTAAAGCTCCAAAGCGCCCAGAGTACTTGTGCAATCACAATATTTATCTCCTTGCAGAACATGGCGGTTACTGCAACCATTAGTAAGATTGAGTAATTGTGTGACTTTGGTGAGTTCAAACCAATCCTTTAAATCAACAAAGTAACACAATAAGTAATACTACGCCTGCTATGGACAAACACCTCATACTGTACAACCCCAGTTCACAACACCCACATAGCAAACAAGACAATCAATAATTGATTGTTAAGATTGATGTCATCATAACATTCCTCACCCTCACAGCAGCAGAAGATGCAATCAAACTTCACTTCAATCATTAATTATGCATACTGTATATATTGGTGTGTTTGTCTTGTTTTTTTCTCACCTGGCGAGTAAGCACGTAGTAGGCGTACATGAACATGGCCGTGCCGTAGGTGATAAAGTAGGTGACGGGCTCCATGATATCCCAGGAGTACTCCCACCAGGTGAGTCGGGCCAGTACGCCAAACTGGGTGGCCATGTACGCCATGCCCCCCCACATCACCAAGGTGGTACGCCGCTCTGCCTTCCTATTCAGATCCACCCTCATCTGCGCAGAAGTCAACAACAAGAAGAACAAAAGAGTCAGCTGGATCAAAAGGAGGCCCAAAGGCAGCCATGATTAGACCCTTCAGAGACCCTTATCCAAAATCAGGTTGGCTCAACTCAGACTTTGAGCGGTAATCCTTAAAGGCTGATTGGAAAAAAGGCCTGATATCTTGAACTAATGCAGATGAGAGGAAATTCGGAGTAGCTCCTTTGGCTTTCACTGAGCAAATTGTTTAGTTGCCATGTCACCTTCAATTATTTATCAAACACTTGGTTGGCTGGTGAAAACCCTTGTGATTATTCATGAGTCTAGTAAAGAGGAGAAATTAACTTGTGTAACCAACAACACAAATATCAGAACAGTTGAACTTGTTAAGGAAGTCAGACCTTCTCTAAGGGGCGGAGTTCAGAGTTGAGGTCCTCAAGTCGTCCAATCAGCTCGCGTTCCTTGCTGAGTTGGTGCTCCTCGATGCGTAGGGTGGTGTAGAGCTGCTGCACCAGAAACTTGACGTCATTCAGCCTCTCTCCCTCTTCGTGGGGTAGTAGCTCTGAAGGAAATGCATTCACATAAACAGGCTTTAATACAACACATCTGCTGGCAATAAAACAATTACTCTCCCCTAGATCTCTTTGACAGTCCTCACCTCTCCGTGCTGGTCGCACAAGGTGTGTGGTATCGTTGATGACAAGCTTGAAATCATCCAGCAGCAGGATGTCTATTCCTGTGGAGGAGGCGACCCTCGCTCCATCTGCAGAGAGAGACAAATGTGAAGAGGGGGGCGGTGAGAAGAAGGAGCGCTGATGGGTAACCACTTCCAACACCCTCCACGTCTCTTGATAATCAGGCTGTCCGATTATCATGAGAGTGGAAAGGGAGGGCACTTACACACTTAAGAGTAAGATATCAAGTGTGTATATGAACAACCTGCTGGGGTAAATGGATGCAGCAGGAGTGTGTGTGTGTGCAGTACTTGTGTGTGTGTGTGTGCGTACCCGTGGAGTAGATGGCTACGCGGTCGATGCCTCTGTCCTCGGCCTGGAGCTGTTGCAGGAAAACTCCCACACTGTCGCTGAGAGGCTTGAGGGTGAACTGACAGCGCTCTCGCCGGGACGGCAAACTGACTGAGATCACCGGCAGCCCGTTCTGATACACCACTGTCACCTCTTTGAGGGGGGGGGGGGCACGCAAGAACATGACAATTTAAAATGACACCTGAAGGTGCAGATGAGCTATAATGATAACTCTGCTTCTAAACATAACACAATGTTCAATGCATTTATTCAACGTAAAATAAATGACGTTAACCTAAATTCCTGTACTATGACCATATCTTTCACACATTGCCACACATTAAATGCCACACGATATATATTACTCATATAGGAGTAAAGAAAGCAGAACATTATTCACATTTATAAGCTAGAATCAGATTATTTGGACTTGGAAAATTACTCAACAACGATAAATTGACTATCAGAATAGTCAGCAATTATTAAAGTTGACATGTAATAAACAAATGGATCTATATTAGTAGCACTTACTGAGATTGTGTTAAATGCATACAGTATCTGCAAACTTATTCAGACTTATTCGTAAATCCTGCATAAATCCTGATTCAACAGACTAAATCTCAAACATCAGTGCTCCCACACAATAAACAAAGAAATACACTGACAGCTGTTTTTGCCCAGAAATAGGCATAATGTCGAGTGTCAGTTGTTGAAAATCAATACGGCATAATATTGCTAACCTTTCCCTCAGAGAGCTGTTATGTCGATTCCTTGATGCCAACTATTGATATTTTTTACTCTCATAGGAAGACCTCCAAATGATGCGTGTGTGCTGGGACTGACCATCAGGAAGACCCACAATGCATGAAATGATTTGGTTTTTCATAGCAGCAACAAAATAAGAAGAATGAAATGAACGAGTCCCTGGGACTGAACTGAATGTGTTTCAGTTTTAAGTGTGCAGTTCCTTCTGTGCTGTAGCACAACCCTAAGAACTTGTGTTTTATGTTTGAGTTTCTGCTTAGTGGCACTATATTTTTCTGTAATCCAGCTCTTATGGTGCGTAACCAAACTATGGTTATAATGAGGGCACACAGCTGTAGCCATTACCGTGCTGAGTAGCCCCAAATGACAGAGCCATGAATCAATGGAGAGGGGTGTGTGTGTGTGTGTGTGTGTGTGTGTGTGTGTGTGTGTGTGTGTGTGTGTGTGTGTGTGTGTGTGTGTGTGTGTGTGTGTGTGTGTGTGTGTGTGTGTGTGTGTGTGTGTGTGTGTGTGTGTGTGTGTGTGTGTGTGGAGGTAGAGGTGATTTGAGCTGCCTTGTTGCTGCTGCACCCAACAATGTGTTCCTGCGTGCCCACCGCAGTGAATCAGCAGATCTGTGCTTGGGCTCAGAAGGGAATCAGCCGTCAAGGGCCTCTTGACCGTGTTCAAAGACGCAGAGATGCAGACATTTTATTTCATCCCACTCCTCTGTTATGGGGACTATTTGAAACATTGTCCCCAGTGTCACAGCTGCACCTGTTCCCTGTGTGAAGGTCCTATCCTACATTTATAAAGGAGCACTTTTAAAAACCAGCATGTTCTGCAGTGCTGCCTCCTCCTCTCACCCCCAATTCTCTCCTCCTCTTCCCTCTGGTTAACGCTCTCCATCTCTCCCGCCTCTCACACAGATGAGCAGATGCTTCCCCGAGACAGATTCCATATTAATGAGTTCTGGCTGTTAATTCCAAACGAGCCTCGGGTCGTTGTCTGATCAATGCGGAATTCCTTTAATAACAGAACTCATTTATCTCGAGCGAGGAGAAAGAGGCTGGATTTGGGGGAAATCCTTGATATTGCTGGTGTGGACAGAAATAAGGTGAATGAACTAGGATGAGGACTTACCGTCTGGAGTGGCGGAGGAACACAACAGTCTCTGGCCGTGCCATGTGGGGGCGCCCCTCCAAACCTGCAGGCAGAAAAAGAGAAGGGCAGAAAGCTGTTATTTTCCATTTGTACACAGATTTTTTATATCTAATGTTAAGTGTGACGGTGTGACACTCGGCAACATGACTTTACTCTGTCCCTCTGATTCTTAATGTGCAGGACTGACTGTGT
The DNA here is from genome assembly GCF_902827165.1 of Trematomus bernacchii. Taxonomy (NCBI): domain Eukaryota; kingdom Metazoa; phylum Chordata; class Actinopteri; order Perciformes; family Nototheniidae; genus Trematomus; species Trematomus bernacchii. The sequence goes on along the minus strand of NW_022987828.1, from coordinate 4,096,729 downwards.
ATTACGTTACAAAATGGCTTCCCTTTGTGTAAGTTTCTAGAAATGTTCAGACATTCAGGCCCCACCCAAGAAGTGCAGATCCAACTGCAGCTTCTCGGTCACGGAAATATTTTACAAAGGGGATGACGCATCAAAAAACCCACATCTATATACACCAGTACTCGGGCACAGAAAAACCCCACTTGGAGGAATCCACCACAGTGGGAGACACAGAGAGAAGGCAGCCAAATGCAGCATGAATGTATCGCAGCATGAATGTATCTCAGTATAAATTCTCCAGTTGTGTCACAGCCTGGAGTTAGTGAGTGTGTGAGGGAGGGGGGAGGGAGGGAAGAAGGAATACAAACAGAGGAGCAGAGCTTGGGGAAACCCTCTTTTTTTTCTTCTGTTGCTAGTGTACACCCAGCAAAGTAGGAGTGTCGGCACATGCTTCGAATTACAGGACTCGTCACGTTTTATGCTGAGCGGCGATGAAGCATTATCGTGCTGCCAGATCTCCTCACACTACACAGAAAGATCAGAGATGAGGATATCGAGAAGAAGAAAGAATGCCAGGGGGCGAAAACAGAGATTCATTTTTAGTTGTGTGCACAAACGCAGACACAATTCGCTTTTACACCTAAAAAAAAAGGATCGGTTTCTCTTCCAATTTGTCGTGGTTTGAGCAGGGAACAGGGCGTCTTGCACACCGTCAATGCTTTAAAACAGATGGTTAACAGATTATCAGATTTATGACATGCACACAATCTGACTGTCACTCAGTCAAAATCCAATGTTCTTCACTAACATATCCTTTAAGACCCAAGACTACTGACAGTTATGGATTGAACAGTTATCCCAGGGGAGAGCAGGTGTATATGCAGGGATGTGTGCACTGAAGTGTATATGCTGTCACTGCGAACATATGCTTCCTGGAATCGGAGAAGTGAGCAAAACACAAGCAACCTGAATACCTGTCTACCTATCACGGCATTTATTCACTAGACAGCCAGAAAATGGTGGACCACCGCAGTACAGATGTCCTGTGATACATGCGACAACAAAGGAAACTCAAGATGCTATATCCATCGTATGACACATGAGAGGGCACAGTGACTGCATGGACCTCAACAAGTATATCATGTTTTATTGGCGGGTCACCTTTCTATAGTATTCTCAAAGCCTTGTATGGTTCATCCTACAATATAGGCAGACAGTGTTCAACTTCATGCAAAATTGACAAAATACGATTTGTGGGGGAAACTTCTGCGTAGCAATGCAGTGGGAGTCACCGACTCAGGAAGGAGACACGGTGAGAGTTGGAGCTTTTGATGTCAAACACTGATGGGTTCATTCAGAGTATCGGCCGGAGGATTCACATCACAAGTCAAAGAGTCAGAGGTTCTGACTTCACGGTAGAGTTGCCACGTCAATTCTGAAGAGCCTCTCTCTATGCTAGACCTTTTAACTGGTTCACAGAGAGTAATCAACATCTCTGAAGGAGTAGACTAAACAGCTGGGAACAATGAACCACTTGCCCCCCGACACTCATGGCCTCAAAGATTTCACACCTGAGAGTCCACAAACACTGATAAAGAAGTGCCTCAGCGTTCTCACAACAATTACCATTCGTGCCAGACAAGTTGACCGGTCACAAACTGGTAACAACACATATGGCACCAATGCCTTTCCTTAAAGGAGATAACAGACGTCAGAGTAGATCATAAAACGTCACAGAGCAAAAGGTTAGATATCTAGAAGAATTATTCCTTAACACGATATGTCAGGGAAATCAAGCATCTACCTGACAAACACTCTTGGTTAAAGACCAGGATGTCGATCAGAGAATGTGTCTGCCAATCATCTCATCTCCGTTGTGGAGGGGTCAATGTTAAGATAAACACAAACAACTGTCCCTTAGAACCATGAAAAATGCTGTGAATTGTCAATAGCTGCCAATGACTGATATGAATTAGTAACGAGGTGCTAACAGTCTGTTGTCAGTTCTGGATCTCTTCACTGCTGTTTTTTCTCCTCATCCTCAATGCAACACTGCCTATGCGCCACACAGAGGCTCAGTGAGGGGCCACAGACGGAGGGCTTGCTGATATACACATTTGTAGTGTTCTTGCTACATCAGAAATCAAACGATTCTTGAAAACTTTATTTTCTATTTTTGTAAAAAGCAGAGATTAGAAAATGTGAAGCAGTGATGCAGATCCACTTTAAACTGAGCTCCAGAGATGTGTATGTGTCCTCACTTCAGGATTCTTAAACTTGTGTCTTTTCCAAACCATTAGGCCAAAGACGACAGATCTGTGTGTGTGTGTGTGTGCGTGTGCGTGTGCGTGTGCGTGCGTGTGTGTGTGTGTGTGTGTGTCCTAAATGAGAATGCTAAATGATGTCCCGTGGCACCAAGCAGAGCCCAAATAGGCTGCTGATCAGATGACATGCTGAGAGGCGTTTTGGCCGGTCTGGAATATCTGCACAGTCTGCACTGCTCCGCTCGTTCATTAACTTCAGCTGCTTGAAGCCTGGAGGAAAGATGTCGCCAAAATACCCTCAACATCTAGGGGGCTGGTTTGCATGTACACCCATTAGCAGAATGACATGTACATGTGAATGTACCTCTGTGTGCAGGTGGTGTGTGTGTACAGTATGTGTTTGCGTCCACCCGTCTGTTCACCAGCCTGTGTGTCAGCGGTAGTTGCAGAACGCCTGAGCGAGACCCCCCCCCCTCCTCCTCTCCCTCGGCACACAGCCACTGAAACGCTGCCTGAAATATTTAACAGCGAAGCAGCAGTCAATAGCACAGCAACCTTGGAATCAATGTCATACGGGTAAGAGAGGGAGAGGGTAAGAAAACGGGCAATCGACGTCGGCTTTGGAAGATGGACAGATGAGCTGCAGGAGTGAAAGAGGTGTGGAGGAGTAGAGGAGAGAGAATGCAAGGATAAATGGAGCGGCAGCAAGGGAGCGATGGAGATAAATGAAGACTGGAGTAAAACGGTGTGATTCACAAAGTGCATTTCTAACCATGTGCTGCGTATACTGTACCCCGCAGCAGACACAGACACGTGACTGCACCGTGTGAGTAGTATGGTGGCAAGAAAAGAGAGGTGAAGGGAAACAGAGGAAGGGAGGGAGAGATGAGAAGAGGGAGTGTGATGAAAAGCAGAGGGAGCGAGGACAGGAGCAGTAGACTTGCTGGGAGGAGAGGAGGGGGGGGGGGCTGCTGATCACTGCAGTAAAGGAATCCCTCGTCTAGAAAGGGGGGTTGCCCCTCGTATTCACCCTCCCTCCCTCCCTCTCTCCCTTACTCGCACTGAATCCTGGTGTGCTAGTTTTGATCTACTCTCAATTCTCATCTGCACTGCGCTTTAATTTCCTCTGCATCTCCTCATACCACGTGTTTCCTTCAAATTAAAAATGAACAATCCTCCATTTAAAACCCACTTTCAGGGGGGTACATGCAAAGCCCACAGGGACCCAATAGATCAAACAATATTTTCTGTGGGAGAGGAAAATACATTTGATACACTGAGGAAAATATAAAGCTTCTGAGTAGAGGTCCATACTGAGTCCTTCCCTGCTCTCACGTCACGTAGATACAATATGGATCTGCAGTAAAGATAAATCATGCTGAGAGTACAACAACGTAACAATTTCACAAAGAGGTGCCAGGAAAAAAGAAAATCCACACATCATATAAACCCAGGGAGGGATCGGCACACAACCTTTGAGAGTGAAGCCGCTGCAGCTCTGCCTACTATCAATATCTCCCTATGTGCAAACGTTTGCCGGGTCAAATTCCAGCAACACGACTCAGATCCTTGCTCTCATTTCAGTTCAGATTATGTGTGTGGAGAAATGTGCACAATTTACCAGTCTCCACCTCCTGTTAGCAGAGCAGCTCTCAGTGTGGACTGCCAGTGTTGTTCAGCCAAAGCTAAAAACAAACTGGGTTATTTTAGCACATCTCGGCAAGAGTCAAATATATGACGTCTTCTTTTTATGTTAGAATTCTCTATTTGGCTAGAACCCACTATGTATACAGTCGATTTTTTCCATAGCTATCCCAACGGCCCTGCCATATGAACTCAAGCACCCCTTCACTGACACCACCTGTCAATCATCTTAAACTGGATGCTGGTCATATGAAAGAAGATATCATACACTAATGTTTTCATAGTCTGTTTGGACCTTATGCACACGGAGGACTTTTCAACCTTTAATGCCTTACTTTAAGTTTACTTTTTGTAAACTGTTTATTTATTACTTTTAGTATATATCCCAAACATATATCTATTACTTTTGTCAACACATAGCATATATACACACTGCCACTTATTTTAGCTATGTTGTAATGGCTGGATCTGAACACAAAATGACAGCAGTTTTAAAAAATCCCTTTTTGCTCATAATACATCCTTTTATTTTCCAGAAACACCACAGGGGAGATTATGCCAAGCATGGTATACCAATGTGTATGGCAGGGTTTCCGTTAGCCGGTAATTACCGTTTTTTAGCTGGTAACATTTATTAAAAACAGGTCAATTCAAAACCTGCCGGACAAAATGTCCGGTAGTAATTAGGGATGCTCCGATCGATTGGCCGCCGATCATTATCGGCCGATATTCACTCTTAATAGTTTGATCGGTGCTCTCTATAAAGGCCGATCAGGAGGGCTGGATCTGATCGATATGGACATAAACGCGAGTGAAGCAGTGACGTGCGGTGAGGTTCATGGCTGGTGAGGCACTGAGTCAGATTTACAAATATTATATTTTGACCTTAATCGAAATATTCGGTTATTTTCAAAAGCTTTTTTAGTCTGATGCTTAGATTCATTTTAAACAGACCGTTCAACAAAAGGATACCCAAAATCTAAATATTGGATTGTTCTTTCTTAGTAAGATCCCATTTTCATTACAAATGTGGTCTTACCTTGACTTGAAGATGAAGTCCATGCTATCCTTCTGGACAACAATCTCTATTACTTTTTTGTAAAAGTCCTCCTTATCTTCCTGTAGTTTCAAAAGTCTAGTTTGTTGTTACGTCTACCGTCTCTGCGTAGAATTACAGTAGCAACAAGAACCTGTGGGCTCACGTGCGCCCCCTTCAGTGCGGGAGAGGTTATGGCTGCCTCCCCTGGTGCATTTTCATTGCCGTTGATACCAGCGAGCCTAAATATCATATATACGTGAAATAAGTTATTTAGAGACTATGGATGGCGAGGATAAATGTAATAAAGGGATCTACAAACATTACATTGGTGACCTACAGTGAGATGGGAACAGGCATGCGCTTAGGGCCCGCTTTCCAGCCAGTTTCTGTGGGGTGACGCATTCTGAGGTGAGGCAGATCTCATCTGTGCCTCAACTCAGCCCACAGTAAATGGCTTGAGCGCGCTCACAAAATAAGTGCCCGCGCTGCATTAGTGCCCGCGCTCCAGCAAGTTACTGTGGGCTTACGAGAGGCAGAGCACGCCCCTGCCTCACTTGTCATCGCTCCCGTAGCGGAGCTCGGCAAATTTGCTGATTTTGACTATAAAAAGCGATTAGAATCATACATAAATCACACTTACAACACAGATCAGTGGAGACATTTTATTATTATTACTATTTCGTTTTTCTTTAGTTGTTTTTCCGTTACATTGGAGTATGACAGGTGAGGCTCTGCCTCCCCTGCCTCCACTGACTGCACGTCACTGGAGTGAAGTATAACCGGACGCGAGAGAGAGATCAGCTGCTCAGGGGCGGTTCTAGGGGGGGGGCCGTCATCGCCACGGAGGAGCACACAGCCTCTGTTGCCCCTTTCACACCAACGCAACTCCGGTTCAAGCTCCGTGCTAGAGCTTTTCTGGTTCAGAACCGGTTCTTCGGTTTAGCGCCGGCTCTTTTCACACCGCTCAGAGCCCGACTGGTGCTGCCGCTGCTGCGTCATGACGTCACAGTTTACGTCGCTGAGTTTCTCCCCAACGCCGGAGCTCACCTCACAACAACGGGCCGGGGACTGCGTTGCTTTTAATCATACGAAGCCAGATTAAATTAAATAACGACTTCTCCAACCTTATACTTTTCTCCAGAGTGCCGTGGTTCATTGTTTATTAATGTGTTTCAGCGGCATTTACCGACCGCTGCAGTGCTGGCCGGCTGCTCTTCAACGGGAGTGTATTCTCCCGTTAGCTCCGGGTTAGCTCACACGGCTCTAAAGTATTCACTGTCTGACTGTCACACAAGCAGCTGTTACATATCCCCAGTTCCCCTTAAGTGAATGTGTGTCAGTCTGAATTGACGCTGTTTGGCATCACAACGCTGTTATGAAAGTTTCTCTGGTATAACATGGGTGATGTTAGCATAGCAACTGAAGCTAAACTGACTACTTGCTAAGCAGTTTTCTACAGGCACTTTTTACCGACGTATTTTTCATTATGATTCTACTTGTGATAGTCGGACATGACAACCTGTGCAGCCCATGTATTGATTCCATCCGATAGCTGCTATAATAACAAACAAAACGTCTGCCTGCTCTCCACAATGATCAATAACAGCGAACGGATGGTCAAAGTAAGGTACAAATAAACAGAATCACACAAAGCCTGGTTAGTGTTGCCTGACTTTATAAAGTGTGTTTTTTTTTTAACAAGTGTGTGGTTGCGTTCTAGTCACTTTGCTCAGCACTACTGCTTGTTACAACTTTTATTTGCCGTACTCGCCTTAACTGTTATCTCAGGTTAATCTCGCCCCCCTCCGACGTAAGCGTGACGTATGCGGTTCTTGCTTCTAGACGGACAACTTTTTGGTGCTCGAAACGAACCGGATTCCGGAGCTATGACGCTGCTCCGCTGCGGTGTGAACAGGAAAACCCGGTGCTTTTCAAGCACCAGCACCGAACCGGCCCTGAAACACCGTTGGTGTGAAAGGGGTATGTGAGCGAGCGAGACAGAGAGAGAGAGCTAGAGAGAGCACACCTTTATCTATTTAATATAGTTGTAAAAACTTAAGTAAGTCATTCGAAAAGTTTAAAAGGGGAGTGATTAGTCAAATATGCATAAATAAAAAGAAAGAATGCTAACTCGGTAACATAAGATAAGAATAAACAAGTTTAAATGATTTGTTATTGGTTCTGATCATATTCTAAAGATGTTTGAATTATTGAAAAGTATACAGCTCCCTTTCATATGAGTGTTGAGAGCTGTATCCATCAATTCATTTTGTGCTCAAAGTGCACCAGATTGATGCATTTAACTTCAACATTTAAAAAATAATCTTCCCGGGGTGCATGCCCACGGACACCCCTAGAGGAGGTGAGGTCCACCCCCAAATAAAGCAGGTTCAAATAATTTAATTGCATACAATTTCTTTTAGTAAACACTGAAAACGGGTCCCACAGACCCAAACAGCACACAAAGATTAAAGGGAAGCATATGTGACCTGCTCCATCGAAATCAGTCGCATTGACCCAAAGACACATTTTGAGTTGTATACACTGTTGGAAAGAGGAGATTCCTAGCTTTCTAATGATATCAGGATTGTTTTTGTACTCCAAATATTAAGCAAAATACGTCACATTATATGACTGTCACCGAGTCATCATGTTGAGAAAAAGGCCTTCAAAGTTTCCTCTTCTCTGGAATCCATCGATCTGATTGATTATTAGCGGAGCAAATGATCAAAATACTACGGAGGGAAGATATTTTCGTTTGGATTGCTGCTCTGGGGGAAGCTCGCGAGTGTGTGTGTGTATACGTGTGTGTGTGTTTGTGTAATTTTGCATTTCTGTGTATTGTTTGATTCCCGGGGAAAACACTCAGGAGAAACACCGGCTGTTGTTATGCCTGCTGTGACTTTAAGTTACTCCGTTCTCCGCTTGTAACTATGCCGTTACAAGCTTCAAAGTTGTATTTATCATCTGAATTTGCCGAAACAAGTTTAATATTCTGAAAGCCAAGACCTTGTTTAATTGAAATCAGATGAAAACAAACTGTAACGGACCCTGCTGTGTTATCTATGATTACTATACGCCTTACATTCATAATGTCAGCCGGAGGGAGGGGAAACTGCGCTACGGAACAGCAGAGTGGCGAAGGAGAGCTGTCATCTTCCCTTTACAAGCTTCAAAAATGTATTTATCGTGTGATTTTGGAAATAAAAGTTTCATATTCTGAAAGCCAAGACTTTGTTTATTTAAAATCAAACAAAACACCCGAACCCCGAAAAACTATTTTTTTACGCAAATCCTGGTTTATTTTGAAATGAGCCGTTGGGACTTCCGACTGATTTCGATAGAGCGGGTCACATATGATAATGTGTAATGAAACAAATACCAATAACTGTATTGCATTGTTTTCTTACGCGCAATTACTTCATACTGTCTTTGTCTTTTTCGTCCTGCATTTATTGTGCCCCCCTCAGAAAATAACTGGCCCCCCCAGTCAAATTGGTCTAGAACCACCACTGCAGCTGCTGAGTCTGACGGAGACACGCAGCTCTGCATGATCACCTGAAGCCCCGCCCACTGTTTAGCGAGCTGCATGAGAAACTGACGGGCTGTCGGGAGAGAGGGAGGCGGGAGAGAGGAAAAGAGAGGATCCGTTTCTCCTGTGTTATTATTCAAAGTTAATGTAAACTTTTGAATAATGTACTTTATCTACTATAAGTAGTTTGTTTGAATGTAATAATTATGTTGTTTGTTGTTTGTGGAAGCGCATCATTTATTGAAAAATGAATCTGAACTTTTCGATCTGTTACGATTATAAACTGAAGCAATATAAAAATGACTCCCATTAACTGAGTTTTAAACATCATCATTACCGGTCATAGTCCGGTAATTACCTGCTAACGAAAACTTTGCTACACAATTCTTATTCTTATTATTGAAACATGACCGGTAAGTTTCAAATTTGTCCGGTAAAATAAATTATTTCCGGACATTTGACCGGCAAGAAAAAATCCTAGCGGAAACCCTGGTGTATGGGTGTAACAGACACCAGCGCTGACATAATTCCCATTTCATGGCAGCCTCAGGGGAGGGGAAAACACTGTCATCTCTCTTCACAACGCCTATATCTATCTCTGTGCTAATGCGTTGTCCCGGGTCAGATAACACGGCAGCTATTCAAAGTCGTTCAGGAAATAATTCATGGATACCTCACCCATGTCAATAGAGCAAATACTATACATCTAATTTATGCGTACATGTATCTAAATAATCTTTAAAAATCTTTTCAATTCCTTTCCCTGGTGTACAAAAGGATGGATTTACAATCTAAGGAGCTGAGATCAATTTTCACATGACCCAATCGTTTGAGATAAGGCTAGTTTCAGAGGGGGGGGCGGTTCTCCATCATGCTACTCTACCATGACATGGTCAAGGTGGAGTCAATGGGAGGTTACTGTATATAGAGTGAAAATAAGTGCTGGGATAGATCAATATAAGTAGTGTCTTGAGGACAGACAGAGGCCATATAGTGAGAACACCCTACATTTATCAAGAGGTGTACCAAAAATCTGATCAAAAAACAATAAATTGACCACCTTAACTGAACAGAGTTCCAATAATCAGCTGTGACAATCCGCTGACTCAACTTAAAGCATTATTTCCATGTGGATTGTGAAGGGTACGAGAATGAGATTTATGATATATTAAATTGAAAATAAACGGTGTCTTTTATTTGTGCTGCTGAAAGGGATTTGTGTTGACGATGGTCTTATAAATTAAACCAGTGAGAGTTCTTTTGGATCCTTGTGTTACTAGTTTAATTGCCGTTTTATAGCACATTAAGAGACTGCTGACTGAGACTGTTTAATTTCCTCTGGTGTGCAGTATTTTTTGAGGAATAATTAAAGATCAATTTGAATTATATGAAAAAAATTTTTTAATTTGATGTAATTACTTAAAATGTGCATAAAATGTTCATTAACTTACAACAAAAGGGAGCAAATAAGAAATAGGAAAAAAAAAACAATGGCATTTTTTTTCTTCCGTTAATTGATAAATTGTATAAATGTAAGAAAATTCAAAATATTTCAATCATAATTTCCCAGAACACGGAGTAATATCTCGAAACATATTGTTTGTCACACAAACAGCCGAAAAATGTTTGGCCTTTTTTGTTAATGGCAAAAATTTGATTATTAAACAGATTTATTTGCTGTTGCCTGACAAACTGATTAATAGACAGAATTGCCATAAACTAGGGCAAAAGTTATTTAATTTGACAAAGAATGTAGCTCATATATCAAATAATACAAGTGCTCTGTTAAAGTCATATGGGGCGATGCAGTATGGCTGATGTGTCCACTTTATTATCTCACTGCTCTGCCGCATGGCGCCTCCCCCCCTCCACTCTCCCCCTGCTCAGGGGGCGAGGTCCTGCCCACTCAGCTCCTTGCTGCCCACACTTCCATCGTGGGGTTAACTAGTTGAAAAGCACAACTGCGCCCGTTCAAAGGCACTCACAATCCACAGCACGCACGCACCCACATTCCCGCCCCCTCAGGAACAGACAAAAGCACATATACACCTAGATAAGGCGGGCACTCAGCAGTTGCAACAGAAGAAAGTGGATTTGAGTACAGTGTAATCAGAAGAATCATTTCCCCCATCTCAGCACCCAACAGCTTATGTAACCAAAGAAAGCGCCGCCTTTTCTCTCGCCTGTGTTCCTCGTCTGGTAAAAGCCATTAACAGATATGAAATCTGTAGTCACATTCTTGAAAGGCACAGTATTAAGTAATCTCCACTCACACATTTGAGAAGGAAACGGTGACAAAGCACAGCGCGAACGACAGAAAGCCTGTAAGCAATCTGACCTCCCCACTGCAATGCAGAGTTGATAGTGAAAACAACCTTCCCCTGATAAGACCATTTCAAACATCAAGACTGCACACTAGTTAGAGCAAGATCTAAATAATTCCTGCTTAATCTTTCATTCCATTTCAATAAATTGCCTTTTAGACACTGGAAATGCTTTGATTAATTAATGCCAGCTCATGACTTACTTAATCCATGGGATAAAATCTCGCCTGTGAATTCATTTGTTTCTATGACACAGATTAGATCCTGACAACAAAGTGGGTGTTTCTCAATGTCGAGGAAGGCTGCTCCAGAGCCACTATTTCAAGGATACTACGTCATCGAGTGCCGCCAAAGGACTGTTCCAATGTCCAGCATACTTGGAATTCTACCGAGGACGGCGTACTTCGTTGCGGGTTATTTCGAGGCTGCACATGTGTAGACTCCGCGGTCTTAAAATCCCCACAATGCTTTGCGCACGGACCAATTTCCAAATCTTTGGCGGAAATTGCGCTCCATTTAAGGCAGGGCCTCGCATATGACGCACACCTGCACACCTGTTAGCCTGTTCCACAATTCTTGGTTTTCAGAGGCTAGGAAGGATTCTTGCCTCGCTTCTGAAGCAACTGACTCGGAGGTACATGTGCTACCAAGGAAGACTCCTCGACATTGAGAAACACCCTGGGACCTGATGCATTACTAAACAGCAGTGCAGGCTATCACGCCTGAGCTTAAAGGATAGCCAGGGCCGTTGAGCTTCACAGCTCTTTTGGACTCGATCCGTCCGAGGGGCAGAATCTGCTTTCTCTGACTTCCTCAGGTCACTTTAGAGATCAGAACAGTGCAGAATTTCAAAATTGTGTTTGCATGCATAATGCATAGGCAGTATGTGTGTGAGGTCAGTCTGCATGCCCTATTGCTCATACACCAGATGGCACTAGCTGCTTGTGTCAGTGGTAATTTCTGTGCAGGTCACGCAACACTCAGCGCCTCACCTACTGTAGCAGACTACATGAACTCCTTGCTGCTTATCCTTTTAGTATTTTCTCCCTCACTCCCTCTTGCTTAAGAAGTATTTTTTCTTTGAAGGTAATTGAGACCTTACTTTAAAGAATGAATGCATATCCAGGATTGAACTACGCAAACTACACTCGCCCCGATCTGATCCAAACAACCCTGATTAAGCCTCAAGAGTGTTAAAGGTGCCCGCAGCTCCAACACATCACACATATCAGAACAATCAATGCTGCTGAATAAGCACTTCTTATCATCCTTGCTTTCTTTCTCCTCCTAGCACCTCTCGTGTCCTTAGAAGCCTCCAACCATTAGAGGTATCCTCTTGGAAATCACACCTCTGAGAGCTGAGCTGCATTTTGCACCAACATTCCCCATTGTCATGAGATGCTTTAATTATCGTAGAAGATAAAATACTTGTTTTGAATTGAGAAATAAAGTACCTCCCATTTGTTATTTCGACAGCGCAGTAATGGTCCTCTGTGAACACTACTGCGCTTTCTTGTTTCTGCTGTAGCTGCTCACTGCGGTGGGGAAACAGCAACATTCTACAGAAGGACGGAGCAAGGTTTGGCCTCCGGATAGTTTGTCAAACTGCCATGATTTCTCGGTGTGACAGAAATATTGGTATAACATGTTCATTAAAGAGGCACAAAACACAACTTTCAAATTGATTTCTTCTCCAAAAACATTTCCCTCCAGGACTCAAAGTTCAAGAACACTTTTATTAAAACCCACATTGAATGAAATATCATGTTCAGGGCATTAGTTCTAGGTCACCGCTTTATCTCACATCTGGGATGCTGAAGGCTGCAAGATGCTCCACTTCTCCCTCAGCTGCCTGCTTCATCTCCTGGCTTGCTTTAATGGTGTGACCCTCAAATAATGCTTTGTCAAAGAGCCCGAAAAACAAACTTTGTACCAATTTAATTGTCAGGCAAGCTTTGAAGTTATGAAAACACCTTTTATCTATGTTTCTAAGTGTATTTTTTAAGGTTTCTTCGTAGATAACAGAGATATCCTTGAGAAGTCACACTGAATATAAAAACATGTGCATCATATCGGGTATTCAGAAACGACTGAGATATGACTCCAAAAGGAAGCAGCATTTCTGATACACATAACAGCAATGGACCCAGAGGGCTTTAAAGTACCTTTAAATAAAATGCCAAATTCCTTAGTTTGCCATACTTCACATGAGAACCATAGAAGGATGCAGGGTATTTGCATAACCCAATTGTTAGATAATATGACAGCAGCTTCCATAAATGGTCAAGAAGCAGCTAGTAGAGCGTTGTTTTCCAATATTCCCTTGATGCTCTCTTCATGATGAGACCATGAGAGGTGACAGGGCAGCCAACAGTGTCTCACATAACCCAGTCATTTCCTCCTGAGCTGTTATTTATGGAGCTGGGGAAAGCTCTTTTTGAGAAACTTTGATCGTGCTCTCCTTGTGTCTGTGTGATTTTCTGTCCAGTGTCCCTCTGTCGTGACTAGGACTGTAGAGGTACAAATTATATCAAAGCATGGCTAAAATTGCCCAATAAATCAATGCAGCAGTATCCAACTATCAATCTGCAGCATTAGCTGTCTGGCCTCATTAGTAGATGGCCTTGGAGAGAATAAGAGCTGAAACTGAATCCACAGAATCGTGACTCGCTGGTCTCTCGGCTGTGTCAGCAGGTCTGTCACAGTTTACTCTGCAGCGGTCCACATGGACATATGGCATGCAGACATGCCAAGGCTAAAACAGGGCTAATGAATGCCACTCCCAATACAGACTGGCCCAGGTACTGCTGAAGTTGAGTTTGCAGCATAACAACTGGCTCAGACACAGCACAATACACACAGATTGATATGCTACAATGGCCTCAATCTTTGAAACGAGAATGGAGATTTTCTAGTCTAGAGCTACAAAAAGTAGTCAATTTTACAGGGAAAAAAAAGACATATTACATTTTTGGAGAATCATGTAATGGATTTTTCTCCCAGGATATATTCTGTGCGGGTCCAAATTTAGCTGGAGCTAATTTTTACTTGGCACATTCACTGCTCAACCCTCTGCTATGCATGGAGAGACTGTAAACCACATGACTTCTCCGTGCAGTCTGCAGCTGCTCTTTTGACCTGAGCTAAGCACTGTTTCTGTGCTCGACAGTTGGTGTTTTACATCATGAATGACAATGGAATTCCCTTCAAAGAGAACATAATAAATACATGAACTAGTGGCTGCTAGTTTAAAAATGGAGTGGAAAGTGTAGGTGTGTTTGTTTCACATCTACTGCCAAATGTGCAGAATTAAATCAATATTTAAACTTTATAGTAAAAGTATTCATGGTACCTGGCTTGCGGTGAGAATAACTTGTCCTCACTTACTATTTTGACTGTAGTTTATTTAGACAGAAAACAGAGGCTCAATGTCCCCTGCATAAGCTGAGTTTACCTTTTTGTCAGTAGCAACCAAGTTTAGCATGTTCCAGGCTAGCTTGTTAGCAGCTAACAAAGCTACATAAAAGAAAGAAAATGTATTCAATATCCAAATCCTGCCAACCAAAGGGACTCTATTTCATCACATACACACATGGGCATGAGCTCTCGCCCACTGGTGCCTCACACTTGATCCACAAGCAAACAAGTCAACGACTAGTTAGCTATCAACCCGGTGACAAACACGGCTCCTGGTACATGGATAAACGAAAACAAATGAAAAAGTGCTAACAATAAATACATAGCCTATCAACACATGTATTAAGGAACTTTCTGAATTTGAATAAAATAAAGTGAAGCAACACGATAAAGTGTTTCAGTTAAGGTATTCTATTAACTGAAGTAAATTCATAGGAAGTGAAAACAGTACATTTGTGTTGTCCATTGAGCTGGTGCTGTCACACAGACCTAGAGACTCTGCTTGTGTGCCACGCTGCCACAAATGCTTAATTGTTCAGCCAGCAGAACAATACAATGTCTATTTCAGTGCCCCACTTCAGATCAAATGATGTTGGTATTTAAATAATGCTGATTATTTGTGGAAAACTATTTAGAGATTGATATTCATAGGTTATTTTCTAAGAAAGACACTAAGTCTAGGATATTCTTTTGGTTGGGTCCCACTTGTCTCATAGTTATAATAACAACAAATGATTCACTCCAGGCCATTCGCAACAAGCATCAAATATTCACATGTCCTTTGCCAAGGGGCCATGTGGGGGAGCAGCACGCTCTAGCACAGACTTTTGAATGTTTGCAGTAATAAGGAAGGAAAACAGGCCAGGGTCTATCATTCTGCACACCTGGAGGGCCAAGGGAATGGAAGCCACCTGTTTTTCAGATCTCAACGGGTCATGGATCTCGAACCCTTCTCCCTGCTGCGTGTAATGTCACGGCCCCCTCCTCTACTATCTCTAGGAGTCATGACAAACACACCACCCTGACTCACAGACCAGACAGGGGCCGGAAAAATGACTAAAACACTGTGCAATGAATTAAGCTTCTATCAATGCCGGATCAGACTGCATAACTGATGGTGAATTTGTTAAAGATCGTCACCATCCTCTCTTCTCTTGCCTCGAGCTCCCTCTCTCATCTTTGCCCTTTAATCTCCGCTAAATGACATCATGACCTAAAATTGAAGTGAGCTAGTCAGACTCCCTAATGCCCAGACAAAAACGGCGTCACCATATCTCTCTGTCCTCCTGCTCACATTCACAATATCTTAATCCTCATCTTTGAATGCGGCCCATTGTGGCACCCAATTATTTCCGGTTTGAATGTCATTTAATTCTCCATCTTTCATAAGGGTCTCTGCTATCGCTCGACCCCCCGCTGCTATTGTTCCTGCCCATTTCCCTCTCCCCCTCACTGCACGCGTCAGTCTAGCTTGGATGTCGGAGAATGAGCGGAGGCAAGGGCAAAAAGTGTCCCCGACATGTTGCCACCCACGACAGACTAACTAGCTTCCTGTGGATGTTTCCAAGCTAATTCAAGTGATTTGGGTATCTAGAGGCAAAACATCTTCCTTTTTTTGTAACAGATGTTAATAATATGTATGTTGAGTTACCCTCTAAGGGCTACTATTACAACAAATTAGTCACTTGAGAGCTTCAGTGTGATCGGAGTGCCTTCGGCGTCACCTCTGGCAAGCAGCCAGACACAGCAGGGGGTCGGCTTGATCACCGGAACGCAGAAATCCTTTGAAGGAAACACTTCATCACTCACAAATCGTATTAAGTGTTAAGGAGTTATTTTTGTCGTTCGTTGTATTTCATCATGATACGCAGATTATATAATGTTACACTATATCTTCGGAGTTAAATCCAGCAGATATAATTTGCTGTCTGAAATATCAGCTGTAAATGTCATCTCTTCTCCTCTGCTTCTCAAATTTAAATGCCAAGGCTTTTCTGCAGAATCATCATTTTTCAGAAATTCAAGCAGTCTCTTCATTTTACACGCACATAAATAATATAGTCATAACACGATTAAAGCAGCAATGCAGATAAACTGAAGCCCACCATAAATATTAAATCCTGACTGTGTGATTATGCGTAGAAGAACATTATCAATTCAAAGATACCAAAGGGAAGTTATTTATATTCAGATGTCTTCAACATAGCTGCTTACATCAGTGTCTGGGTGGCACATTTACATTAGATATATGCCCTCCTTCCATTTCACTTCTCTGGATGTTGACAGGACATTCTTGAATGGGATAAGGCTTGTCCTTGAACAATATAGTGAGTCCTTTATCCACAAGAACGTGGGCAATAGGATTAATAAAACAGTTGTGTGTGGATTAAGCTGTTTAAATACCATATCAAATGGGAAACACAGGACTAGGCAAGGTAAAATAAATGAAAAATGAAACACTCTAAAGATAAAAACTTCAAGTCAGAGCTCAGTAAAACAACTTATAGAAGACTGACATTTCTTGCGGCTGTGTTACAATATAGTTTCATGGATTGTCATTAGATGCTTTTCTTTAAGGATTTGCCCAGTCCCTACTAAACATCCCACATTGACAGTATCAAAGCGCAAGAGAACCCAGTTAAATACATAGTCAATGCAACAGATTAGAGTTTTTCATGAATTCCCGCTTGTTCTTTTAAGACCAACATAAACTTTTATTTCCGAAATAATGGTGTTGATTTGAGGGCCGGGTACAGCCAATGAAACTTTAAAGTGTGAACACAAAAGGCTGTTCAAACAGATAACAGAGAAAAGGCCTGTTAATGTCCTGAAAGAAAATCAGCTTTTTACTCTAAGTTCTTCATATTGATTGTGTGATCAATATCAGCAATTCACTAAGACACCTAAACTTTCTTTATAAAAAGGAGGGAAAAAAAGATTGTATTTACATAAAGTATCCTGTAACCTCAGTATAAGAGTGGGAATAGTTAATTGAGGAGCACAATCCTCCTCATATCCCTTAACATACCAACTTTGCTGGTTTGTTTACTGTTATTCAGCATTAATGAACTGTTAACTAACTAATTAACTGCCTTTATTGGATTTATCCCCACAGACCCTCTGTCTGAAAATGCAAACATCAATAAAATCTCCGTAGATGAGACCTTTTGCTGCAATTTTATTTGTGCAATATCTGTGAACACACAGACAAACAGATCAATAATGTTATCATTGAGTGAACCTCAGCTTTACAGGTAGTCTTAAACTTTACTAAGCCGACCAGTATCTGTGTCATGATGGAATAATCCATTTCATTTGAGGGCAACAAACTAAAGGCTACAGTTATATTAATTCACTTCTTTCAAACAGCATCACAATACTGACAAAGAGTCGTTTGGTAAACATTAGACTATTGTGTTTTACATATCAGCTGACGAGTGGCACTTCCGTAAATCTGATAACAGCTAGGATTACTCCAC
Organism: Trematomus bernacchii; assembly: GCF_902827165.1. Classification (NCBI taxonomy): domain Eukaryota; kingdom Metazoa; phylum Chordata; class Actinopteri; order Perciformes; family Nototheniidae; genus Trematomus; species Trematomus bernacchii. The sequence goes on along the minus strand of NW_022987828.1, from coordinate 4,079,051 downwards.
TCACTAGGCATAGCCACTCAAAAACAGATAATTATATAATAATAACTGAGGGACGTCCTAATTAACTGCTTAATTAATTAAAGCTGAAGCAGTCTGGAAGTGCTGTCTGAGGTAGTGTAGGATTATGGTGTACATATTTGTAGTGGGGGAATTTTAGAAAATCAATTTGTTAACAGCAGTGATGCAATTGTGTATACTCAGAGATGCGAAAACACAAATACCCGGTCACAGAAGTGGGACAGCTGTGTTCTTTCTCATTTATTTCTGTCTGCGTTTTCCTTTTATCCCTGCCAACCATGAAAGATAATAATAAGGAAATAAAAGCTCTTTCTTCCTCCTGCCCCTCTGGGAGAGTCAGGACGGTGCAGAACGATCAGTCCTTTAGCACCGAGTCACATTCATCTTTTGTTAGTTAAACAGCCACCATTATTACCTCTTCTATTATAAAGCCTTTTAGATAAGCCGTACACACCTTAACATTTGGACTCTCTGCTGTTTACTAATTGGACATTACACTGAAAGTGAGGAGCAGGTCAAATATAAAGGGCTCTAGGGAAACCATTTAGAGCAGGGGTGCCCAATACGTCGATTGCAAAGGTAGTGTGGCTAGATCGCATGGCATTTAAAAACGAAATAAAATAAAAAGAGTCTGAGATCTCATCTTTTCTAACACGCAGTTCACCACGCATGGGCTGCAAATCACCGACGAGCTGATTACCTAGTTAGCCTTCCAATTTATACAATTCTACTAAAGAAAGGGTATAACAATTACCAAAAATGTACTGAGTTGTATTGTGCCATATGGGCTCATGCCGTTATGAGGGGGCCTCACCTCCTCATCTGAAAGTATTATGCGCTACTGCGGTGCAATTAGTGTAAGCACGCCACATTTTATCCCCCATTTTATCCCCCCCCCCCCCCCCCCGCGACACAGATTGGGCAGGGGCGGCCCTGTAGGTAGATCATGTGGACTTGGTCATATTAAAAGTAGCTCCCAAGCTGAAAAAGTGTGGGCACCCCTGATTTAGAGGGTATGGCACATGTCTACTGTCACGCTGTATTGTAAATCATACAAAACAATGTTAAGGCTATTCTCTGAATATAACATTTATTGAATGGGAAGGGGGAAAAAATGGTTGTGCAACCCAGTTGTAGTGATTTATAAGGGTTTCTGTGTTATAGGGCAAAGATAAAATAAAAGCTATTTAGGTCAACAACAGTCCTTTAAAAAGGTGCAGCTCAGCCCATAGAAAGAACAGTCATTCTAAATCAGGGGTTTTCAATGTCTGACAGACCAAATTGAGACAACTGTGTCCCTTGTGTATGAACTGAAAGAGGACTGTTGGTATTCAAGGAATAACAGAATAAATCTAAAGGGACATTCTGAGCCTTAGTAAAACAATACATTTTTATTGTAGGTGTAACAAGAGAAAACATAAGAATTGTTTTTCATTGTATAAATATAATTGTTTTCATACATTTGGGGAAGATCCATTCTCTTCTTAACAGGGAGTATAACATTGCCATTGACACAATTCGTTTTTTTAAAAATGTTTTTTAAGTCTATCAGTGGCGAGCCGTCAGGGCCCTCTAGGCCCTCTCTGAGGCTCTGAGGCTGAACGATTAATCGATTTTAAATCAAAATCGTGATTTTAAATGATGCAATTATCAAATCGCAAAGCCTGCGATTTTCTTTTTTCTTTGTTCTTCTTGTGTGTCAGTCATCCACACCAATCAGAAGTGCTGTGCTCCACATGCACCAGCCATTGTTAACCAATCAGAAGTGGCCCATGATAGAAGGTGATAGACGGATTGATCCAATCACCTGCCAAGTATTTTTGAAAGTGCCTGCCCTTTTCCAAATGGCTTCCAATGGAGCTTTCCTAGATGGTTTGGTGAAACAAACCACCTGAGTCAGGTTAGTAATGCTCCATCACATGTTTCACATCTATTACAGGGTGAATCTTAAACTGAAGCTTGACTTTAAAGCAACCCAACGGAAGTTTCATGTAAGTTTAGTTCTTTCACTCGTAGCTCGGGCTGTGGGGGTGCTAGAGACGGGAGCACGTTGATACGACCTTCCTAGCCGGAGATATGGCCGCATTTTACAATAAACTTCCATTGGGTCGCTTAAAAACAAGTATCGCAAATCGAATCGCAATCGCAATATCTGTCAGAAAAATCGCAATTAGATTATTTCCCTAAATCGTGCAGCCCTATTGGAATGTGAAGGGTTAAATGAAAGAAGCTCCTTTGGCTGTCTCTGCGAGTTACTGTGAAGATAGGAGGTGATTCGTGGTCCAGCTGTACATTCACAGAGGGCCAAGCTATAGTAACTCAACGAGAGAGTAATGTCAAATGACAGTACAATTGACCACTCATATCAAGTTCCGCCCGCTGTGAAGTTTATGCATGTGTTATAACAACGGGTCAAGCTAGGGGGAAGTTGCTAATTAGCATAAGTTTGTTCATGATGGCTCACGTCAGTGATAGTGATGATGACATCGTTGCGAAATTATTAACCGAGTCATTTTCAAGATTGAGTTACAATAATAAATTGGAGTAGCAAAGGATCAGCTGCATGACTCCGCCATCAAGTGCTTCATCCAAAAGGACAGGAGGATGGACTTTGTGTTTAAGTGATTTGATCATCAAAGTTAGGCCTAAGTCATTTTCAATGTGGGCCGCCGTGCCGACTTAATTCATTTTTAATTGTTACTTGGCTGTGGGTGCCTTGTCATGATCGTGTTTATATAAATGGTGTTGTTTTGTGTGGTAGAGGGTTGCTGTCATTGATGCGTTTTACACCCCGGGCCGTTGTTTTGATATTTCGCTGAAGTATACGCTGTGACGTAATGTGACTCTTCTTTTCTTTTGAGGGAAGGTGGGGTCAGAGGGCCTAGGTACAAAAGTCACGGCTCGCCACTTAAGTCTATATTTTGTAATATTTTGGATAATGGTCACCATTAAGAGTGTGCCTAATTAGCTATAACCAGTCGCTTTTTGGAATCCATGGATGTCTAGACAACTATCACTGGATTAATTTGGCAAGTTCTGGAGTTAAAGAGAGGTTTTCTTCTGAGACTTCTAAGCAGATGTATGGATATTTATTCACAATGGATAAGGATAATGATGTCTCCAGGAATTGTAAGTCACACTGAATCTACAAACGTGTGTATTATGCCTGCGGTTTAGAGTAATGAATCAGAAAAGGAGTATTATTTGTTTACTCAAATTGCACACAGCATCTTCCACTGACATTTCTCACTCCACTCTTCCACCAACAGAAGGGGGAAATGAAAAAAAGAGCAATTGAGCAAGTACTTTTCTATATTGTTTTCCTCCAAATCTCCTTGGTGCCATTATACAACAAATCAGGTTTGACAATTAGAATCGAGCACAAATTCTTTGTGACAACATTCAAGCAAAATCTCATTCTTCCCCCTTCTGGCAAGGAACTACACATTTGGACTAGCATCTACACACAGTTTATAGTCAATCAGTAAATGGAAGGTATGGCAATGTTCTTGCTGACTTAATGCCGTAAAAGCAGAGGAAGCAATGGGAAAGTGCACACATATACAGAAAGAATGATAGATTCTAAAAACTTTAAGGAAACAGAAAATAATCTAAGTTTCTTGTGCTCTGGCAGTTCAATATATCCTTTATATAGAGCGACAAAGTGTTTTTCATGGCTCTCTGCATAACACACCCGCCTCCCGGAGCATCAGCCATCGTTTTCTATAATTGGCCATTTCCCAAGTCCATCTTCACCACACGACGATGCAACTGTAGCTGTATGTAAAACGGCTCATTCTGCTATAAAACTACACCCGCCTGTCAAAGACTGGAAAATGTGTGATAGTACATTACTAACATTATCACCCTACAAAGAGAGAGGGAAAAGCCATAAACCTTTCAACTGACAGTTTCTTTTAACTTCTCAATGTCCTCCCTGCCTTCAGGAGGAATTGTACTATTATTAAGACATGGCAGATGCTTCCTCAATAAAGAAAATCAAATGTATTTTACATAGACAATTTTAGTGTAGACGGGATCCAGGAAAACAGGTTCAAAGTGCGACTTGCTCAAGACCTCTGAAGACTGGAACTGCAGCACCATCTTATCTTTAAACCATACACACATCTGTCCTGCAATCAGTATCCTTGCTTACCTTTACACATTGAGTAACACGAGTAGCATGAACTGAATAGTTTACAGCAAAAAAAACTCAAACTTGTTTCCTTCTCATTTCAGATTCATGTCGGTGTGACATTTGACAACTTCTCCAAATTGCCTCGGCTCCCATCTGTAGGAGCTGAGACGCAGATGGGTCGAGAGGTGCATGAATAGTGCTGCTGAGAATTGCTGTGTGTGTGTGTGTGTGTGTGTGTGTGTGTGTGTGTGTGTGTGTGTGTGTGTGTGTGTGTGTGTGTGTGTGTGTGTGTGTGTGTGTAGCCGTGACCCATCAGGCCTCATGGGAAGCTGCAGCTAAACTGATGGATGCCAAGGAGCAATAGCGGGAGGGAGGAGGGAGAGAGGGAGTGCTGGCATAGCCAAGTAGGAGACAAGCGCCTGTACTGCAGCAATGCAGAGGGATGTCAAAGAAAAGATAAAAGACAATAAACATGTAAATAAAGAAGAAGTATGCAGTAAGGGTATGACAGACGGCAGAGCAAGCACTGTTCAGAGACCGATTTGCAGAGCTAACAAGTTTAAATAACCAGACTTGTATTCTGGTTGAGTTTCTGCACTGTGTCACGGTTTTGCCGATACCCTCCTTCTACTGCGGTTATGAATATATCCTCCTCAGCCCTACCTAGCAGAGACAACAAGCCCTGGCAATGCAAACACACCCTGCTGAGCCTCCCGTGTCTCCTCCACCCCTCGCCCTCTGAACAAACAGCTCTCCCTCTGGAGGCAGTGAGACTGGGAGGGGGACACTCGGGACTATCGACTGGATTCCTCTCAGCGCTGTTGTTTCACCCCGTTGTGAACACGGCCTTGCTAGGATAACCCAGGGCTGATGTTGTGACTTTCCAGCAGGGAAAGCAATGTATACATTTCCTGTTCTCACTCAGCGACCTTCCCCCATTGCCTTTCCGAGCGGGCTACTGCAGCAAAATGTAAACAGAGTCCAAGGGGAAGCCGCTGCTTATTTTTGCTCGTATTACTACCCCCCCAACCCTGTGCAAACCAAGGCCTGCCTTCTCCATTTCCTACACTAACACAAACAAAGCAACACTGAACAAACACTCCCTCCCATGCATGTTACGACACAACTACACACACCGACAGAAAGAAAAAAAGAGATGCTCTAATGCACTGCTACACATAGACAAATGATTTCAAGCACTCAAGAAACAAATATCCTGTTCTCATCATAAAACTTTCATCTCGTGCAAGCTTGTTGGTGGGCCAAGCGCATTTCCCGGTGAAAAATATGCACACTTAACCTTGAGCTGATCTTTTTAACATAATGCGTCTGCCTTATTGGATTCTATCTGGACCTTACTCACAGGAATACCAAGTGCACAGAGTGATAGTGTGACCAAGCCAAGTCGGGGAAAAGAGGAAGGGCGAAGTGGCAGCGCCGAGACGCCTTCTGCCAGATCTTATGATGAGTTTTCGTGTCATTTTGAAAGGTCACTGACATGTCACCTTGCGCAGAGAATAGTGCGAAAGTGTAATCCCGAGTGATACCGTGTAGAAACCAAGACGATTCTCAAGTACTGTACACATAATCACATGGAGACTCTGACACGCATGAGAACACTCAGGTCTTTAGCAGGTCTCAGTCATGAAATCACAAATGTTTAAAAAGTTTTTATAAATGCTTAAACGACGTTCATGTTGTTTAAAAACAGAGTTTAAGGTTTCATTATTTAGCTTGGAAAAAGCAGTCAAAAGACATTTTACATTTAGGATATATTTGAAACTTTAATGACAGGTCCTTCAAGTTCTCGTTTTATTATCTATTTTACATCTATAAATAATTCACAACAGACATTTGAACATACTTTGGTATCCAAAGTCATTATCCATTTAGCACATCCTCTCTAGAGTATGACACATGTGCATTTCACCGCACAATTTAGAAAACCTCAGTAATTTCAGAGATGTCAGTACTTTTCAATTTGTTGCTGAACACAACACTGCAAACAAAAGACAATAATACAAATCAAACTCTTGCCGGATTACCCCACCATGCGATCTGAAAACAGATGGCGGTAGTCAATCAAATTTATAACTGTGGAAGAAATTCATTTGGCATTGATGTCACGCCACTGGGCTCAGAAAGAGACATGCACACAATGGCATAGACTCATCCATTATTTAGTCGGAAAAACAAATTTAAATTTGAAAGCCCCATGGGTCCCAGCCAGTGGCAGGTGCATCTATGTGACTGTTAACTATATTAGAAGTTATGGGACTGTAATTTGACTGCCAATGTAAAAAAAAGAAAAACTCCCCCCGCTGTTGCACTAATCATCTTTGTCAATATTAATACCATTACATTTCTGGCTCACACACGCAGCAGTGACCTGGTTCAAATGACCAGGTGGTTAGCTCTAACACCAAAGCCACACGTCACCCAAACAGCTTGGCTTCCATTGATGCATGACACATTGCATTTGCAAAAACTTGCTGGTGTTTATAATCCAAATACATACTTGTCACGCCGATGATTTGGTGTCCGTATTGGGTTATTCATATGGCAGCACACGCGGCTTCATGTCAACACTGAATCAAAGTAACAACACCCCGGTGAGGCTGCTTTGAACAGTGGGGTTTTTGAATACATTTGAATGCTCTATTACAGGCTGCCGTCTAGTGGCCTCACCAACCTTTATAATATTCTCGCATAAATAGGATTAACATGCTAATTACAGGTAAACTGAAAATAATAGAATCAACAGATAAGTCCTCGTCAAAACAGGGAAGGATTGATTGTAACGGATTATTTGCATTTTGATATCAATCCAATTTTACATCTACACAGAGGCAGCCAAGAGAAAGTATGTTCTGCTGAATTTTGTTTTTAGCGCAGTTTCAGCCTCTTTCATTTATGAAGGTCACAAGGGGAACTATAAAACTTACTATAAAATTGTCCATTACAGAAATGTATAAGGCTGAGTGACGCAGGTTATACTAATTGCAAAATAAAATTGGCCAAAATAGATCAGATATCATCATGATTAAACATTCTGACTGACCTATCCGTCGTACTTTAAAAACTGCAATAAAGTGAGCTTTTAATAGTACTAAGAGTGCTGATGCTAGCTGCTGTTAATATATAGAGAAGCTCTGGATCAATGTCCTGTCAGACACATACACACCAAAAGCTCTCATAAATGTGGGTCTGTGCGAGAGGCCTTATGACACACAATTCAATAACGTCTAAAATGACATGTTATTTTCAATAATACATACATACATGCATGCAGAGACACTTACCCGTGGAGACAGGGCAGTGGGGGGCTGGGTGAAGATTGTAGAGTGGGCTGCAGACCGTAGGCCATGTGCTCTCCTCACAGTCTGACGGGTGAAAGGAGCCGACAGTACCTCCTGCTGAAGTGAAATGGACACAAAAAACAAGTTATGGAGCATCATCTCGAGCGCAAAGTGAAAACAAAGTGTTTGGGACAATCTCAATAAAAATGGGAAACAGCAAACCTCACGCTATTTTCCCAACCGCCACTATCAGGCTCTACAGTAAGTCACAATGAGCTAAAATAGAGGCTTAAAAGAATGAGGCGTGAAAGTGGTGCTTTTATTTTCTATTACTGGAACAGGACAGGGACATTTCCTTGTAGCTGCCATTCAAAAACACTATGTGGTCCGAGCCATGCATACAGAATGTAGAGTTTTCATGTGAAACGTTTGCGTACACTGGGGAGGGGTCTCTGTCGCTGCAACTGTCAATCAGAGATGGAAGAGCGGACTGCAGCTTATTTACTTCTAAACCACAATAAGCATTGCATTTTTTCAATTTAACGTTATCATACTAGAGGAAAAGCACAAAACAGGGTTGTTTTGGTGTCTTTGGCTTTGAGCATTTGTAAGATAGAGATTTGTGTAGGCAGGTGTATGACAGAGGGTCACGGTAGACTGGATTGACTAAAATACTTTCACTTTAAAGTTAGTGTACGTGCTCAGATGTTGCCTGCCTCCCAGCCCTGAAGAAAAATAAGATGGAGATGAAGTCTCCATTAAAACACCTTGACTGAGCATGCTGAAAACCAACTAGTGTACCCCATGAACCACTCATATGAGACCCATGTCTATGCAGCCTCTGTGGGGCTCTGATCGCACCCACTTTTATGATACAAGTCACTCAAGCGCTCAACAAACCTGCTTTAAGCACAGAAAGCAACAACACCCTGAAAGGTCAGACATGATTATTTTTTTAAATCCATCCACCATCACCACCAGCACATCTAAGAGGCAACGCTGTTAAAAATAAAACAGTTAGGACCTGATTCACTCCCATCCCAAATGTCACGTTCATGACTGAGTTTGAAAGTGTGTGGAAGACCGCAGGTGCAAACCACAGGAACATGCAAATATTAGATTTTTCTCATCTGCATGCTTTCAGATGTTCTGAAGATGTTTGAGCAAAAAACACTCACATAATTAAGGAGTCTGTCTTAACTTGTTTTTCTCGAAAACCGGCATAACATCTTGGGGTTGGTTGGTGGTGGTTTAATGTGTTCTAAAACTTCTAACTTCTAACTTAGTTAGAAAGGCAATCCCAAAAGGTCACATTATTTAAAGTAGAGTAAAGTAAATTGCTTCATAAATCGTGTTTTAAAGACAAGCTAGACTTCTAAAAACACATGTATCTACATTGCAGCATAACAGTGGTATAATCTGCCAACATATTTAATACCTAGTTTAGAAACATGTAACAAATTCATTTTAAATGTTTAACTTTTTATGATCAAGATAATAAGAGCAAGTGCAAAAGAGCTACCCTGCCACCTGTTGTTGCTTTTTAACCCAATATGTTGATGGTTTTGTCTGCACTTTATGTCGTGGTGTGTTAGGTGTGTTACTCCAGGCTGAACTGTATCCCAGCATGCAGTGGTGAAAGAAGCTCCGTTCACCCAGGACTGGCCGCTGGTCTATCACAGGACTAACACTCACACCCAAAACTCAAATTGACACTTTTATTCACAACTACAAGCGATATCGAGTAAACAAATCTGCATGTGCTGTGATTCTGGAAGGAAACCCACACACAGACAGAGGAAGAACATTCACACAGAGATGCACCATTAGGCAGCTGTGACATGCAGGGCTAACCGCTAAGCCCCCATGCTGCCAGTAAATGTAGGCTATACATTAATTAACCATTAGTAATCAGTTACATAACTTATAAAAAGCAGGCTGGAAGATATAGTAATCTGTCTAATGGCATATCTGCTGTGTCCTTTCTGTATCAGAGCTCGAATCTACAAATGGATGTCTCTCTACGTGTTATTACACACACAATTACGTCTCTTTTAACGACTCTCAGCGTTGGTAAATTACATTTTTACAAGGAAGGACAGAGCTCGTAGTGTGGCCATTTGAGTTTTTGCCAGTGGAAACACTAACAGTAATGAATCTATCTTTACACAAGGAACACTTTGGGAAATGGTGTCTGTAGTTTCTCTCAGAATATATTCTACGGAAAGTGAGATTCTCAGCATGCAGGGTTGTAAAGGCTCAGAACAAGTCAAGCTTGAACATTAGCTACCCTTGGGGAGCTGCTATGATAACCAGCTGACATTTTTGCCTCCAGCTCTGCAAATAGGCAGAAATAATACTTGGAAAGATTGTTAAGTCAGTTATTAAAACACACTTTCCATTGTTTATGTTTGACATGGACCTTTCAACACAAACTGGAGCTTTTTAACACAGTGTATTCACCATTAAGATAGGCAGTGGACCTTGGTGCTAAGATAGCATGTTGCTGCAGGATTACTGCCTCCTCCTTATAGTTACAAAGGCAGGCCTACAGCATTAACTCATAGGAGTCCAGCAACTATAAAAAGTGTCCAACAACCGCCAAGACAGTATCCTCCGGTCAGTTACTGTGGAGGAAGAACAGCATTTGTGGATTAGTTGACTCTGTGATGTGGGATATTTACTGATGCGAGGTCTCGGCCAAGCAACCAACCCGACTCATTTTTCATGCTGGCAGTGAATTCATGCTGGCAGTGAATTCACGCTGCGGCAACAGAATAATATGTATGGGTCAATAAGATTCTGGTTCAAAAAGTACTACAGGTTTTACTTGTTGTGCAATAACAGTGGGTCTATGGTGTACAAAAAATAAACACCAAAACATTAAGATGACTTCATGATGTCAACTAATTCATACATAAATCCTGTTTTTCAAGGATGACATAGTAATTTTAAATCAGTATTGATATAGAACCCAGAAATATAGTTATTGAGACAATGCTTAACCAATATAAAAAGTATTTGTAACAGTATAAAAGGCAATTACAATTTATCTTCTTTGACTGTGTTTATGTATGCATTCCTCGTATGTGTTAAGTGTTTCTGATTCGGATTCAAAGAAGAATCAAAGTTAAAAAGGACACTTTAATGAAAAATTGATCGCTACCGGCACTAACATAATTCAGGAAGTGCCAAATAAACGATCGTATGTTCAGTTTATTTATGCGTTGTTTCTGAAAGGAGTCGCTGTGACCTGTCTGCCCCACCAGGCCCGTGTCCCAGTGAGGGGAGGCTCCGACTATTTCTGTTGATTAGATTGCCACAGAGGACAACAGCTGCTCTCTCTAGATACCAAACACTGTAGTAGTATTATACACGATGTATACGCTCAACATAACAACCAAGTCTCCTGATACACAAGGCACCAGCTGGTTAAGTCCCTACTGACAATGCCTTTTCTTTGTGGATCAAACACAATAAGCTATAAGCAGGTAAAGAGACAGACTTATTTTCTGCTTGCAAAGCGAATGTAACAGACACGAAAACATCCCATACTGTTATCCAGTCAGCAGAATAGTACATTTTCAAGCATTCGCCTAGGGTGAGACTGAATGCAGTTTCTAAAAGCTTGCAAGGCAATAAACTAGGGATAATAATTATCCCTATATATATATATTCCTATTAACAATTTACCGTATGCTGATTTTTAAGTGGAAATTATTATTTCTTTCAAGCAAGAACTGTTGTTGTTTTTGGAGTAACTTTCTATCGTTATGCATTAGCTTTTTGTTATTATCATGAGGACATTTTCAGTGGTAAACATTTTTTTTTTCCACAAAACAACTTCATAGAAGTGGCATTTTTTTCCATTTCAAATGAAATAACATACATCAGCCACATCCTTTGTGACACACTCAGAACGTGCTCCACTCTCCTTGTCACAGGGAGAAAATAAGCAACCGCTGGCAGCCACGTATTGATTTACTGATTGATTTATGACAGAGTGTGTTATGAGCTTGCTGCTGCCAAGGGACCAATCTCACCCCCAGACATGCCAAACCTAAACTCTGACGGCCCGTCCACACGGCGGCGTGCGTTGAAGCTTCAACACTTCTGCCCATTCACTTTGAATGGGGGAACGTCACACTTTGCAGAACTGCATTGTGGGAGCATTGTGGGAGCGTCGCTTCGCTTTGCTCGCTTCAAAAGTTGAGCAATGTTCAACTTTTGAAGCTTCGACGGAAGCGTCAGCCAATCAAATCATATGCCAGTACAAGCTCTAGCCAATCAAACCGCGTGCTTGTGTGTCCGGGGCGAGAGATTCATGTGATTGGTTGTTGGTCGAGCTTCAGACACGCCCGCCGGCAAGCTTCAACGCACGCCGCCGTGTGGACGCTGCTTGAGGGTGCACAGCTTGCAGTCTTTTCAGGTAGCTCCCATCACACCAACTACTAATCCATCATGCTTCACATGTTGTAAGTGTGTTGACACCTGAGAGCTGCCTGATCCGCAGCAACAGGTACTGTAACGCTCACATGAAGTCTGAGGCAGGCGCAGACTCCAGTATTTTATCCTCTCTGCACATTCCCCACGCCTGAACTGACGTGTTCCCCAGTTACTGGAAACGACTCATCAGCAATCAGCCACAGGACTCAGATGTCTTCTTATGCAAGATACCTCACAACTCAGATAGGCAAATGGTTCATCTTAGATATAACAGATGCCAAGTTAAGTGCGCCTCTGTGAAAGATGGAGCAGTCGAATAGGCCTGTGTGTGCTCTGCAAAGTTGGCATCCGACTGTGTATTCAGCAATGTCTACCAAAGAGTCGATTAGCCATAACAATTCATTCATTTTGAAAAACAATTCTCTGCATGGAAGCAGTTGATAATGGCTTGTACACCCCTGACAACTCTGCCGCTCCAGTCACCGCAGGGGGAAATTCCAACAAGTAAAAGCACCAACTCAAACCTTGATACACAATAGAGGGGAGCAAGTGGGGAATATCAAGCACCTGATACTCCTTAGCAAGTAGCTAGACAATTCAAAAGTCTAAAAATAATACTTAATAACACTTCACCACATAACAATACAACTCAGTGAATCCAGATGGAGCGTACTGTACAAAAAACAATTTATTGTGTGTGTGTGTGTGTGTGTGTGTGTGTGTGTGTGTGTGTGTGTGTGTGTGTGTGTGTGTATGTGTGTGTGTGTGTGGGCTGCTGTGAGATAATTGTAAGTAAATTAATTGGATTGCTATTTGTTCCCAGTTAAGCGAGTTAACCAGTACACCAGATGGTAAATGGGAAATATCCTATAGAGAAAAGAGCCAGTACAGATCATGGATGTATAATAAGAACTGGATACAGCGTGGGAGGCGGGACCTCATTCATTCCTATGAGAGTTGCACATTGGCGCATGAAGACAAAATGGCCCAACTTTTGAGAGAGCGAAACGTCACGAAAGTATTCATATAATCATATAATCCGTTCTTATTGTGCATCCATGGGTAAAGGTAAAACTCATGTAGTACTGAACACGTCACATGAACGTGCCGGGCGGCGCGGTCCCGTGGGTTAGATGCGCGTTCATAATGCTGAGGAAAATAACTCTCAGAATAACGTTATTAGCACATTTTACAACGATTTACAGACGTCTCTTTCCCAATGTTAGAAAAAAATGGGAAAAAGTATTTTCGGGCCCAGCGACTGATACGGAAGTGTAGTACCGCCGTTTGGCCACAACGAATATTTTCCTCAGAGTCCGGCGCACTTCCTGGGGGCTTGGTACAGATAGGGGACGGCCTTATTAACCTAATTCATTTTCTCTTTTCTTATACACTTCCAATTGCAGGCAGCTATTTTAAATTACACATTGAGTATAAAAAGAAACATATTCAGGTTTGTATGGAAAAGTACATAGTCCAGAGTAAACGCTTACTCTTTATAGAACAACAAAAGAGATTTAGAAAAATATATGTTTCGTTCTGATACATTATCTGCCAATGGGTGTATCGATCGATCATATGCATACAGAATTTGTATCTGATGGTTAAGAGAGAGGTTGCCCAAGATCCCTCTTTATCTGACTTTGCTTTCTGAGTTCTAGGAAGGAGCAGCATGACATTAAAGTTAGTTTTTTTCTGAAACCATATTGCATAGGGGGTAAAATGGCCAAGTTGGAATCAAGGTGAGCAATCTGGCTACATCTGCCCACTCCCGTATCTTACTTTCTCATTTCTTATTCCTGCCTTTCTCATTCACCCAGTCTGCATCTCCCTCACTAGTAGTAGAAATGCAGTCAACCCAAGGGAGATGGAGGAGGGGTTAAGAGAAGGAGAAAGTGGAGAGGCTGCATGCAATCACTGGCCACCGAGAGAAGAGATGAGAAGAGGAGAGTTAAATGAAATTTCCAACACATTAAGCACAACCCGTTACCCAGTGCCTGCACACGCAGGGTAAAGAGGGGTGGGGAGGCTGCTGAGTGACCGCTGTCCAATCCAATGAAAGTCTTTTATAGCTTAAGAGAACTGATCCAGTTACAAGGCTTCCCTGGATGTTCCCTGATGATGGGTATACATATAAAGATAGGGGCTCAAGGATACATAGCAATCACCTGCTCAGGTAAGCCGAGGGGATGTGAAGGACTTAAACTAACCACATCATAGACACCAAACAGTCAGCCTCTCAAGTACATAGACATTTGTGTGCATTTGTGTGGTTGTACACATGTGTGGCAAGTCCGGACAAAGAAATTAGCGTAGCCATGCTGCAGGGTCCGGCACACCAATATAAACCAGACAGAAGGGGAGAGGGCTGCACAGTCATTGGCGGCCCTCTCATTTTATCACCGGAGAAACATGACGCAATCAAGTAGTACCCCCTTTGCAATTTATTCCCTGTTTATGTGGCGTACACACATATACGCAAACAGGGTCAGGAAGGCGGGGTGTGCAGAGAGTGAGATTGACAGCTCAGCGTCTCCTGCTGCAGCAGAGATGAATGGGCGGGCTGAAAACTGCCTTCATTCATAATGGAATATGGCAACAAAGCAGCTTCATCCCCAGGTGTCTCAAGATGAGAACTAGGGAAAAACAGGGGCAGACTATAGGACAGAATAAAAGGGCTGTGCAGGCAGCACAAAGGCTGAGACATTATAGAAAAAGTCTTACATCGACTCAAAATATAATTTTCTGATTTATGGCCCCAGGTGTTATCCTAATAAAGCTTAGAATGGGCAGAGATAGCAACAATATTGCATTGCTGTAAATGTTGGAATGGCCTGAAAATGTCAGAACAAACAAAAGTAAGGAAGGACAAAAAGAATATCAAGTACAGAAGAGGAAGGCTCCCATGTAAAGCTTCAGAAATAGACTGCCGAGAGCCAAAAGATAGGTGTGAAACCAAAATGGTTGTATGAAATGTGTGGTTTGCTTTATCTGATACAAAAGACAGTTACACATCCTACAGAGCTGTGCAGATAAACCGATGATCAGCAGCACAGAGAGTAGAAGCGTGGGCGTGAGGGGGAGACGAGTGAGTGAAGAGAAACAGAGAGGAAGAACTGTGCAGGAACAAATTCTGTCTGAGTGGGTGTCTCTGCATGTCTGCAGGTCTCTGTGTGTGTCGTCATTACAAAGCACTCCTTCTTAGCATCAGTGAAAGCCACAAATAGCAAGAACCACCAACACACTGTGCTAGATTATAATTTTGGAACAGAAGAAGGTACGTTCTCAATCAATACCAACATTCAGTGTTTACACAATTAGGTATAAAATTGAGTGAGACAGCAAACTGCTGTATATATTAAGTATAATATGGCTTGCACTCAGTATTGGCGCCAGGTTCCTAAACTAAGTGGCTCTTATTCTACACCGCCAGCAGAAAAAGCTATAAGGGTTTTAAGGTATCCGAATAGGAAGTAGTTTGCTTATAAGAGTCAGCTGCTGCATGAGCACAAACGGCAACTGCATAATGTCCGCACACCGCATCTCTAAGTTTAAAAACCACAAGCACTTTTTCGGCCTCTTGATCAAGAGTCTGTAGCTTCCCAACGCTGCAGCTACAAGTAGAAACTGTAATGCAACTCTAGTCGACCACACCAATTAAATGTGTATAGGCCTGTCATGTGTCTCTAGTGGAATTAAGGATATGGTGTGCTGTATCCCAAAAGGGTAAGTTTTTATGTAGAAGAGGCACAGGAGGTGGTCAGTTGTATGTAAGGATGCAAAGTTTTTGCTTCCTGCTTTTTGCCTATCTATCCAAACTGCAGCACTACAGCCAACCACATAAGATAACCAGTCAAATGTTAATACAACTGTATTGAACAGATTGACAATACTTGGACTATTCATTATAACATTTAAAATCCAGTATTAAAATGTTTATCTTATTAAGATTAACAGTGATATTTCAAAGATTTAACACATTTTAAGGCATGAAGGGGTTACAGGAGCACCGACTACTCCCACTTGACTGAATGGCTTGTCCTATCACCTACAATATGTCTCTCTTTAACCCGATACTTACATCATACTTGATATTTGGGCATTGTAAGGTGAGGTTGTATATCAGGAAGTAACTCTGCTGACCTGCAATATGATGGCCCTGCTTAAGAGTTATGTGTATGTAACATATTATTAATGAAAACGGAACATGCTGTGGTTTCAATCAGCAGATCTCTGCAAGGCATGTTGACATTATTGCGGTCTGGGTGAATCTCAAATCTCCATGACATCATCGAGGCAAACAAAAGCTTTTTGTGTGCCTTCCTGTGATAGGGTTAACCACCATGATCACATCGCAGGTCCTGTTCATGGTGCAGGTATCACAATCATTTCAAAATGTTGATGCACCATCCATCTTGGTCTGTTTTCCATCAGAATATCTGATCAATAAATCAGTGTTTTTGTATGAGGCTATGTGCGCTGACAGACTACTCCTGCTCGGACTCTCCCAATGCCTTAAAGACATAACAAATGTATTTTGGTGTGTAAGATGTCAGTTGGGATCTACAGTGAGAGTTATGAAGTAAATGGTAATAAAGTAATATACTGCAGAATAAGACTTCATGCCTTTTTCCCTGTGGGTTTTTGTGAAATAAGATATTTTTTTAATGAACAGCAACAGCTCTCTTTAATTTATATTTGACAACAAAAGATCAGCTTATCATCAAAAGGAAGTATAAATTGTGGGAAAGCCTCATAGGCAATTCAATAATTCAAGACTAGAATGAACACTGCCACTGCCTGTGCATCGTAGCGTTACATTTATTCCAAAGAGGTGACTGTTGCGGCTTTCACACCAGCGCTTTTCCCTTTCTAGCTCCTAGCGAGAGCTTTTCTGGTTCAGCTCCGGTTTCCCTTTTCAGCTCCCGCTCTGTTCACACCGCCCAGAGCTGCCGAGAGATTTTCTCCCACAACAACAACGGGCCGGGGACTGCGTCGGGTCGACGATCGTGTTGCTTTTAATCATACGAAGCCAGATTAAATTAAATAACGACTTCTCCAACCTTATACTTTTCTCCAGAGTGCCGTGGTTCATTGTTTATTAATGTGTTTCAGCGGCATTTACCGACCGCTGCAGTGCTGACTGCTCTTCAACGGGAGTGTATTCTCCCGTTAGCTCCGGGTTAGCTCACACGGCTCTAAAGTATTCACTGTCTGACTGTCACACAAGCAGCTGATACATATCCCCAGTTCCCCTTAAGTGAATGTGTGTCAGTCTGAATTGACGCTGTTTGGCATCACAACGCTGTTATGAAAGTTTCTCTGGTATAACATGGGTGATGTTAGCATAGCAACCGAAGCTAAACTGACTACTTGCTAAGCCGTTTTCTACAGGCACTTTTTACCGGCGTATTTTTCATTATGATTCTACTTGTGATAGTCGGACATGACAACCTGTACAGCCCATGTATTGATTCCATCCGATAGCTGCTATAATAACAAACAAAACGTCTGCCTGCTCTCCACAATGATCAATAACAGCGAACGGATGGTCAAAGTAAGGTTTCCTGCACGCCTCGACGTAAGCGACGCCGCGTCATAGCTCCAAAGCTCTTGCCTCTGGACCGACAACTTTTTGGAGCTGGAAGTGAACCGCATTCCGGAGCTATGACGCGCCGCCGCTGCGGTGTGAACTGGAAAAACCGGCGCTTTTCAGGCTCTAGCTCCCAGCAGGAGCTGGAAAAGCGCCGGTGTGAAAGGGGCATCAATGGAGTGAAGAGTGCAGGCCAGTCACCCAATGGCCGAGTTGTGAAGAAGGCTTCCTACTGAATGCATGTCTGCACAGAGAATTGTTGTACTATATCCTGGTATATGAAATGATGTCATGAACTGAGAGGACATTTTGGCATATAGCGCAGAGAACAGAAGACAATGAAATGGATAACCTTCAACTCTCTGTTGGAAAAAGGGACATTATTAATTTGCAAAGTGTAACCCAGGCAACTGCAGCACCAGGATTTTTGAAGTGCTCCAAGAACCTTTACTTGCTTTGAATTCAACTGCAGATGGCCATGATTCTAGGCAAGAAGAATTCCTGACATGTCTCTAAAAGCGGTATAAAATATCTGGATAACTTTAGAAAATGTTGCCTAAGGCTGAAGACAAAAACAACCTTGTGATTGTGTTGCTATAACCTATCCAGAAAATAAGATACCCCTTCTCTCCCCCTAAAGAAATCTCCACTTTCACTTCCCCTTCTTTTTTTCCTTCCTCCATACCTTTTATTTTCCGTCCAGTTGATGTCCAGGTTGGGATTTCCCCAGGGTTCCCCTCAGGACCCAGCTCAGTAAAGAGTCTGGCACTAAGAGTTGAACGCTCAGCTGGAGGTGCATCACTGATCCGCTCTGATGCTAAACTCAGCCTCTTGCCTCTTTGCTGTTCGACTACTTTCCCTGGGTAAACAACAACCAGGCTGATACCTGGTATCTAGTTGAAAGACAAGCTTTTGATTTCCATGCGGCGGCTGTATGGGAATACATCTGTAGCCTTTCTCTCATCATTGTCTCTTCTCCATGCATAAAAATACATTTATGGGGCTGTTACAGATGGGCTTTGCAGCAGACAAAACACCAAAGAAGTGACACAAATAACTGGGTCAATGAGATGTGTATCAGCTGAGTTTCTTTCATTTGCAGAGTGGAAAAACTGCACTTTCCTTTATCCAATGCCAAAGAAACCGCAAACAGCCACACCTAGATCAATAACCCTGGGAGACGACACTCTGTTACCCACATGAGCACAACAACGAAAGAAAAAACATTACATTTATTGAATAAAGCTACCATATGCTGGACATGTGGCAATATTTACATAACTTACAGCAACATAATAGAGCACTATTATAGGAAAACACATTCACATGACTCATTCAGGCTACCAGTGGATCATGAGATTCCAGGGAGATTCAAATTAGCAGAAGCTCGTACTCTCAGAGACTGGTCTATGAAAATTAGATTTAAATCTGGGTTGTCTGACTCACTGTGCATGTGTTTGGTTTGAAGCAAAGTAAAGTGGTGTAAACATTACAAACACTATGGTTTTCAGGAGTCCGTTGGATATCGTGGGCAAAGTATGAAAGATGGGGTTGCATAATTTGGAGTCAAAACAGACATCTGCAAGCAGCAGAGAGGAACAACATTCTTGTAAATTGACTTAACCACAGTGCTATGGCAACACTGTCCTGACGATAGGAAATGCAATACATACTTTTTGCTAAACTCACCCAGAATACTGTCCCTTTCATTGGCTCTCTGATCAAATATCCAAAGCCTAGTGAAGTCTGTCTCCATGGAAATACATTTTCCAACAAAGTCTCCTCTCCAACATCTCCTCAACCCTATTTATAGAATGGCAAACACTAGGTAGCTGGCAAAGGATAAGAAAAAATGAAGTGAGAATGGAATTGTCTGGTATCTTCACCTCTCCGTGCCGCTCGTCTTTCTGCTCACAGCTTCATTTCAAATCAAAGGCTTTGAACAAGCGTTCACACAAACAGCTGACAAACAATCCCAAGTCTCACAAGAGTGGGCAGGTTTTATGTGTGTGAAGTTGTGAGAAGCTTGTGTGCGCTTCAAGCTGATGCAAGGCCTGCAGGGTATGCGCACACATTCAATGCCAGTCAGAAGCGTGAAGACAGCGGGCAGCAGGGTCATCGCTAAGCCTCTCTGCCAGGTCTTGGAACTCTTCGGTCCGCTGCTTTTTGACGTCCGTGTGTGGAATAAGGATGAGAAAATCACAGGCCTTTTTTAGGTTAACAGCTTCTTCCTCCGTCCACATCAAGAAAAGGGTGTAAGGCGAGAGTGTGCATGCACAAACATGAAAGTTATATCTTAAATTCAGTTGTGTCATACCACAGAAAGCTGGGCTAGCATTGTTATAGCACACCTGCAGCACAGCGTGAGCCCATTAAGTAAAGAACAGAAAGTCCTCCACCTCAGTGCTTTTAAAGAAACAGTCACAATCTGAAAACACTGGCAGGGCTCGAGGGAAAAGTCTGGCCAATCATGCAGAACGCACTAATTAGCATTAGCCTACATGGATGTCATGCTTGTTAATACCACACTCCAGTTGCAGCATAAAGATGAGCTCTTACAAAGTAAACAGCACGGCATTAACTCTACGACCAAGGACAACAATTATGACTGTCAAATTTCATTATCAAAAACACCCCCTCGATACGCCATCATTTTAATCAAGCACTACCATGTATGAGTGCTGCGGATTCTGTGATTATTATTGGACATCCCTTCTTAAACTAATGCCCTGATACTCCTGTGAGTCAAAAGTTAAATTCTCCTTAATTCAAAGAACAAAAGAATTGGAAAATCTTCGGTGTCAAGCTGTCACATCAGAGACCTCATCAACAGAAGATTACAGCAACAGAGCTATTTACATAAGCAATCTTCTTTACTGCCCCGCTTCCCGGAGGTGCCTTTGAGCAGAGGCAAGATTGCATCTTTCACACTCGTCCCCTCTACTCATCTACAGTCACGTACAGGAAGGTGGAACACCAATTTATGAGGCAGAGCACAGTGCTGTAGAACAGGCGATGATAGAATGGCCCTTTAATATAGTATCTCTGGTTGTATTAGGTCATTGTGGTCAATATTTCAAAAATAAAGGGCAGGAATGCTTTATGCCAATATTAAAATTACAGTTGATTTTGAAAATAGTGTTTACTATCAGATTTTCCAGGTAGGATTTAATTTCCCTCATAATATATACAAGTTTTGCAGCTAGAGAGATTTCTACGTGGAGAAGCTCAGCTAAACGCTGCGGTGATTAAATGCCATGTTATGCTCCTACCTACTTCTTCTAGCTTTATTTCTTAAACAGTATGGAGCTCAAACCTTTCTCTCTCGCAGGGTTTACCACAAGGACATTACGTTACACATGTTCTCTCCAGTAGCCTACAGCGTTAGCTCCATGGCTAGCTCTGAGTGTTAGCATGCTTGCTAATGTATAATGATAATTATTGCAGATTATAGATTATAAATAAATCATTTAGGGACAAGGGGGTGAGATTAAATAAATTATACTTCTTCTCACTCCTTTTCGAACACTAGATGTGGGACTGTTTATGTTGCTAATGCTGTTGTTGTTGTAAATGTCCTTTTTTGTTTTGATTTCTCTGCCATGACTATGCACTGCGACATTTGTTTTGTAATTATTTATTTAACTGGTTCGAAATAAATGTATCAATCAATGTAAACACACAGCATATTACTCCCAAAACACCCCGCGCATTGTTTCTGATACAGCACATAGCTTGACATGTTCTTTCTTAAGTGTTTACTGCTAGATCAGTGCCATTATATGTATTATATATAACAACTTTACTCTTAGTGTCTCCAGCAGACATCCTGCTGAATACACAGACACACAGCTCACAGCTGCGAATGTATACTGAGACGATAGGTTGGGACGTGTCACGTGTGCCGGAGAATATAGGTTGGGACGTGTCACGTCGGCCGGATGCCGCGCAAATGACGTTATAGGAGCGCAAATTCTGGATCTGCTTGTTAGCACCCCCGTTTTTAGCTTTTTTTAGAGATGTGGGTACGGAGGAAAAGAGAGAGGGTTTTGTTTTCTGACACTTTGTGAGTTCCCTGACACACCGGGGACACATATTTAGCCTATGTATAAAAGACATCAAAAAGTGCATTTTGCATAACAGGTCCCCTTTAAATCAAATATACTGCAGTAGAGTCAGTCAACAGTGATATTACATTAATACTCTGATATGATAATATTTTCATACTTCCCAGGCCTAGCATGGTTCGGGAAAACCCCTTCTATAATAGGATTATTTGGTCAAGACCTCTAGTCCACAAAGAAATATAGAATACCATTTAAATGACTGGCTGGTGTGACCGAGGCTTCAAAGTGCTGAGGCAGCAAAAGGCAGCTTTAACCCCCAACACCATCAACCTACCGCATATCTGAGCCCTCCCTGCCTCTTCCTCACAACCTCAGATGAGCTCTCTGAAACAGACATGCTTGGTCCACGTGTGGCTCCAGCCATTGATCCAATTGTGCTGATATAGGAGTTAATTAAAAGAGACCGGGCTTAAAGCTTAGACCCTTGTTTCCTTCACAGCAGTTAAGCAGTCAGAGGAGACAGGCATTTTATCAGGGGAAGCTATTAGAATCGTCACCTAGCGAATGGACAAAAGACTCTACATAAAAACACTAATGGCGCGTTTCCACTGCAGCGCGGAGCCCCGTTTAAGAGAGCTGTGACGTCAGCAGCCCGTTTTTGGTTGCGTTTCCACTTGGCCTAGTACCGGCTAGCGGGTCCTAATTCACAGTCTTTCTGGCCCCATAAAATCGTGGTTCTAGGGCCAGGAACAACCAGGCTGAGTCGGGCTGAGTATGCTAAACTAGAGAGAGAATCGCTGGCAAGGGGACTACAACTACAACAAGATGAACATATTTGACCGTGATTTAATTGTAATACACGTTTCAAAATGATGCCGAAGTAACAACATACTGATACCGGTTAGTAAAAACCATGAATTAATGCTTTGACAAGTCTGCAGACAGACGGCAGGCGAAAAACCTTTTAAAATGTGTGTTGTCTAAATGGAGATCGGCTAAGCTAACTTTGTATATGCTCCGACCGTCCACACTCACAACAACGGCCTATACAGACATAAATAAACCAGCGACTGTACTCGCCATGACACAGAGAGTCTGTGGTTTGTACTCGTTTAACTTTTGTCTAGTTTCTAAACAGATATGAGGAGCTGTGAGCTTGAGTGCTAACAGCTAACGGCTGTGTTGTTTTTCTGGGGTTCTCATTGAAGATGACGTCACGGCTCCGCCTACACTGCGTTACTATAGATACTACCCCAGTTCCTAAACTGTAATGGAAATGCGCCATAAAGTGAGCCAGTCCTAACGAGGCCTAGCCATACCGAGCGAGGCCGTGTAGTGGAAATGCGCCATTACTGGGTTATGAGAGCTGGATGTTACCTGAGCGAGACATGCTTGGCTTGTCCCTCTGTTCCGACTAACTATTAAAATTAGACAATGGAACTTGAGGGATATAGTCCACTGTTTGTCAGAAGCGTGTATCTTTGTTTGTTTTCTCCATGGTGAATCCCCTGTGTGTGCTTGTGTGTGCCATGGCACTACTACAACCTGGGTAATTACAGTGTAAACAAACTGGGCGCCATGCCGAACACAGAGTCTTTCTTTGTGGGGCTCATTGACTCTCTGGATGTGCTCAGACTCAGATCAATCTCAGTTCTTGACTTCTGGTTGTGTAATGACGTTGTCACAAGCATCGTTCAGAAAACAAAGACGGCTCATTTAAAGCAGAGAGCAGGCTGCTGTGTGAAAAGCAAAGAGGGACAATACCGGGAAAGTTTTGAGTCAGCATTAAAGGGCATCAAAGCTTCTGGAAACACAAGGGAGAGGATAGCAGAGCCTGTTTCTCTCCTGTGTACTGGGTTGTTGTTTGTTGGCAGACATCCCATTTCCTGTCATGCCATTTCAGACCTCATGTCATCTCTGAGCAGCTGCCACGCAACTACTTGTTCCTGTGTGCCTTCTCAGATACCCAGTTATTTTTAGGATCCATCCACCTGTTTTTTTGTTATAAAAGTGCCACATTTGAATGATTGACAAATGTAAAGCCAGGACAAAATCAGGGAGAAGTTTTCAGCAATTTGTATGCTTACATATTGCATCTGGCAATCAGCTTCAATCGATAGAGCTGTAGTAACTGTGGTTTTAACTTGAAAACCAGACGGTAACAGCTTGCCTTTTATTGATGGGTGCATGAATGTTGCATTGCCTCGCAGTCTAGGGGTTCGCTGTACCATGGAACATCCTTGATGATTTAGAATAACTCTAATTTCTGAAAATGGAAAATCCCATTTCTTGTAATGAACACTAAAGACTGGCAGAATAATCTATTGATGATGTCCAAGCATATATTCTTTAAATGCTAGCATGCAAATTCATCCCTGCTTTCACTTGTGCAATACTACATTTCTTGGTGGGTTCCTGCCAACAACTCTTAACCGTGAAATAGCATTGAATCATACAAATGTTTTGCAGTGTTATTTTCTATTAATGGTCAAAATATCCAGTAACTTCAAATCAAATTTCTAGAAATTGTGAATTACATAATACAACTTATGAAACTGTGTCAATATCGACAGATATACCTTTTTCAGTCTACTTATTTTGGATTAGTTTGATTGATCGTAAGGACATGAGATGACAAGTTACATTTTTGCGCCTAAATACCATCTTACCCTTTAAGGGGGCATTACGTCCCATCAAGGAGCAGCCCGCTTCTCTGATTTGCTCTTGGCACAAAGCATAGTCTTGCAAGTTTACCAAGCACTATTATGACGGCTGGAACAAAAGCCTGCCAACCACCCGGGGTAGCAGAGTGAGCCGATGCTGAAGAGAAACAACAAACAGCAGCCTTCTTGGCAGCAACCCTCAATAAGCCGCTATGGAGAAAGGGGTACTCTCATGTTGACAAACTCCCACTAGCCACAATGAACACAAGGATGATGTCACAGCTCCATACATCCTGTTTAACCATGAAGCCCTCATTTCTCTGGTAACCCAACACCAGTATGTTTTTGCACACAGATAAACTCTGAAATAAATGGATGCAGATTTCCTTCCAGCAAAGCAGCCTCATCTGTCCCCAGAGATAAACCGGCTTCACAGAGGAGACACTGGCCCAAACTCTTAAATCAGCGGACAAAAAGAAGTGTAACGAACTTGAAAATGTCAATCCTTCCTGCCATTAGCTTGGAACATCCATCCCGCAGGAACAGAAGGACAACTTGTGAGCTTGTGTGTTCAAGTGTTTAGTAATTTGCGCACTAAATTTGGCTGTCAATGTTTGTCTGCAAAACGTGTTGTATTCTTTTTTAGTTAAACTATAACCTAATGGAGCAGAATATTGTCCTTAAATGCCCAGTAATGTATTACTTATTCTAACAACAGAGTTACTGAGTGAATGATATGCATGCATAAATAAATTACAGAGCAATTATAGTCAAATCCATTGTCAGGGATCTTAAATTCTCCTTCTCTATCCACGTATAATGGATAGATCTCATTCAGAATTCCTCTTCAAAAAGTGGTGCTCATTATATCTTGGAGAGTGCTGATATTCACAGATATTCTGAAGTTGGAAGCAGCAATAAACATAACACTTGATTTGGCAATTTTATCAACGCATCTACTAATTTAAAATAGGGTACTGGTGTTATGAATAAAACTCAAATTTTGATGCAAACCGTGTGCTACAGTTAAACTTATGAAATAATAAGCCTTTCAGTTCAGCTGCCGTGAGAGGGGGAAGCTGTAATGAGAAGCAGCTCAGTGAAAGAGGTGAGACTGAGGCCGGGGAAATCCTCACATCAGAGAATCCCAACATTTCTCTGAACAGCTTCACAGCCATTACTCCCATCAGTAAAACAGCACTCGTCCATACACAATTCTAATTAGAGCTGCCTCACTATTGACAGCTAGTGTCTTGTCTCCTGCTGCCTTTCTCACAGTGATGCTTCTCCTATTGTTGCCTTTCCCTGATATGCTTGTTTTCTGCTTTAAACAGCACAATTGTAATTTATGGATTCGTCCGATTCCATACACCAATATTGTTTGAATTCAATAAAGCAGCGCAAAATAGATAAGTGGGAGCAAAATGGGTTCAGAGAACACAGCTATATCATCTGGCGTATATAGAAGCTTGACATAGAAATCTGTTGATAGTTATTACTTTTATTAAAGTTTATCTAATCTTGATACGCATGCTTTTCTAAAGTATGTATCTGAATGTTTACCGTATATGGGATGGCATAGGTGTGGCACACACAAATAAGCAAGGCAAAATGTATTTGCATGCTTTCGGAAAAAGCATGTAAATATCCCTGACAGGCAACAATGAGTTGCATGCATCAGTTGCTGGATCTAGCATTCACTAGTTGAAAATGATACACCCATTTACCAAAAGCTTAAAGGTGGGGCATGTAATTTATTTCAGAAACACTTTTTGTTATATTCCATGGAATGCTCTTAACATCCCGATAGCAATGAATATATTAAATGCTTTGACAATAAAAATACATAAAAAAATGTCATCTGTGGAAGCCGTGGCGCTGTAAAAAGCACGACCAATCATTTTAGCTGGCCCGGCTAAAATAACTGGATGGCCTACCTGCCTGTCAGCCTTCCATCTGTGCACAAACTTATCTCGTGCCCTCATTGGTCATGTGCGTGTTCGTGTGTGTTGGAGGAGGGGCTCTGTAAGGAAGTGGCAGATTTTCTCCGGTTGTGTATTTTCAAATTCTAGCGATCTCGAGCTGGTTTCTCCAAAATGACCTACCCCACCTTTAATTGTCACTATCCCAGTGTCAATGTCCCAGCACTCTAGCTAGCATCTGTCCTACTCTTCCGCCTGTATTAATTCACCATGAACCTGTATAAACAAGGGTATAAACAATCGATAGCTCTTGAAGGAGAGGTCGAGCCCAACCCCCTTCACTAATTAGCTCCGTCCTGGAGAGTAAGGGCCGATTCTATTAAATTGAACTCTGCAAGGAAAACAAGGTGGGCTCCATTTGTGACGGGAAGCAAATGCATCTTGTCGAGTTTATTATTACTGAATTGAATGAGGAGAGAATTTGGGGGTGGCAGCACCTTAAGAGGAGCTAGTAGGGGGATATCTCCAAAAAAGTAAATGTGCTGGCTTCCCTGTGTCCATACCGTTTTTTGCAAACAGTTAGGCAGAATAATGGCCAAAAAAAGTCCCACCTTGAACATGCCTGTGTTTTTCTGCCCCTCTATTGTAATTGTGTGGTAATGTTCAACTAGGTTTTATGTAAATCAAGATGTAAAACTGTATTAAATGAATAAATAAAACATGCTTTTCAAGCCCTCAACAACCCAAGTAGTGTGTGTAGTATCTAAACTACAGAACTAATACTTTGCTTGTCTCACCGTGGCAGACAAACTGTTCTAGACCCAGTGACCTATACAAAACCATGGCAGAACAACTCAATTTGGAAATACATTCACATAACTGTCACAAATTCCATGACAGATCAGGGCACAGATGACCTTCATACGAGCTAAAACTGCCCATTTTAATTTACACTGATCATTTGGACCCAGTATTGCCACAGATTTGATCTCTCTCTCACACTCATCAGCCCAATCCCTTACCTAATAGCATGAAAAGCTGTCCTGCACGTGACCTTCAGGTACTAACAGCAGCCTCACCTGCCCTCCTGGCAGAGGACGGCAGCAGCACAACATCCCAGAGATGAGAGGGGGTAACCAAGCGTTACTCCATCCATCATCACATTACACACGTTGGCCTAGTTTAATGTTTTTTCAGACTTGACTGGAGACACGCTGGGCCACACGGAAAGATGGGAAGCATCTAATTAGTTGATGTCATTAGCAGAAGTTCACCAGTCACTAAGCACATCAAGGGTGAAATCCCTTACAGAGCATTAATGAGGACTTTGTCCATCACAATTGTCTCCTATTGTGCTACTGCAACTCTATAATGAAGTGCAGAATACACATAGTGGCCACTCTTGTACGGAGAGAGACAGGTTAGGTTTCAGCAACCACTAGATACATACTAATACTGAACTTATTCACCTTCCAGGACAGCGTTTTTGACTACAGGGCGAACAGCTGGTGAGTGTTGGAAAGGTTACCAAGCTGGCTGAGGAGCAGGTGCTGTAATTCGATGGACTCAGAGAGCACAGGGAAATTAGAAGAAGAAAGCACAGGGGAAGCAGGACATGGACTAGCATATGTCTGGAGATCTAGCAGAGTCTGGCAGGGAGGAGCACATAGTTTCTCTCCCTACAGTATGCCCATGAATCAGCTGAAAAGATTCAGTCATTTACTGACAACATGTACAGCTGTTCATGGCTCATGTGTAAAACATAGCTGAAGTACAATCGCTTTTGCCGTTAATGTTGGGATGTGATTATCACTATACTGTACAATAGCAATAAAGTTGCCTTATACTTCCACTGCTTAATCCACCAAGAGATATGTCAACTCTGACAGGCCATCTCAGGCTTCAGCTCAACCATCTCACAGACCCAGCAACCTAATTGTAATGGAAACAGTGAGAAGGATGATGAAAAAAGGGTGCAGCTGAACAAATTCTCCACTCTCAGAGCAGAATGCCTGCCAGGTCAGCCACACTTCTCCCAGACCATAGCAGACATTAAGAAATTACTCTGGCTGCTGCTCGCCGGGATGACCGCTACTTGAGCTGACAGCAGCTCTGTCAGAAACACGGCCACTAAAGCCATCAGTATTTCGTCAGATGACAACACACACTTGTGATGTTGTCCCATAGTGAGACATTTTCTAAGCACAGCCATGCAAAGGCACTAAAACATGAGTGGCAACTAGGTTCCAAGTTCCCAGTTACTCAGATTAGTTCCAGACACATTCCAAACGACTTCTAAATGAGAGTACAAAACGTCAGGAATGTCTTGTTACCACCCTGCTGTGAGCTGTCGGCTCAATTTTAGACACCCTCGAAATTCTTGGTGAATAACTTGTAGGTTCTGTTTACACAGGAACGAAACGGGTTGTATCCGCTACTTTTCTCTTTCGTATAGCCCGTTCGTTCACACGAGGCCGTAACGAAACCGCAGAAACGGACCCCTAAAACGATAACGGGTCCCAAGGTGGATAGATCTGCGGACGGAACGCTCTGGGGGGCCAAACGGCTCCGTGTGTACGTCCTATACGATCATTTCCTGATAATGATGAAGCCATAGCCTCTCCCCACATCTGCTGCTCACTGCTGTAGCATGGTCAGTAGCTACTGTCAGTAGCTACTGCTACTGCTACTGACCATGCTACAGATGTTAGTGCAAAATCTACAGCTCCTCTACCACAACCATCAGCAACAAGTGGACATGGAGAACTACATGAACTACATGTGGCTAAATCCACCGCGGAGAATAAACAGAAGGGCAACCAGGCAACCATGGCAACCATGGCAACCATGCTCGGGGGGTCTTCTTCGTTGCTTTTGGTGTATTTTGTGGCGGAAGTACAGCGCAACTTACAGGCCCGGCATATGTACTACATTACATTAAATTGCATTTAGCTGACGCTTTTATCCAAAGCGACTTACAATAAGTGCATTCGACGAAGAAGATACAAACTTGAAGAAAACAGAATCATATAAGTACTTCAGGTTTCATAGAGCCAAAACATTTCAAGTGCTACTCAACTGGCTTTAGATAAGCCAGTCCTTTATTAGTATACAAGTGCTTTGTTAGTAATTATTTCGCGAGAGATGAGCGTCTACTACAGCGTCTCCAGCGGGTCGAGCGGTCTCGTGTGAAGGGACACGTATATTGAGCCGTATCCGTGTGAACGGAAGACTTTTTTGATATCGAATTCAGTTCGTTTGCGTTTCGTTTGCGTTTCCATGTAAATGGGGCCTCAGGAATGCTGGCCAATTCAATATATGCAGGGTACATCATGAATAAATTGGATATGGTGTCTATGGAGCTGAATTCAAGATTTGTTTTATTGCCAATTTCGATTTTGCTTATGGCTCCAGTTCTTAATCCATTCCCTAATTGACTGAATTCATTTTTTGCGTGGAAAGATATTTTATTCATTTTTTAGTCTGAATACAGTGGAGAATGTCTGCCTAATAACATTTGAACATTTCATTGGGATGGGTATTTTCAGTATATTCAACTTTAGAGTGGTGTGTTCATAACGTACCCATTAGTGACCTTTTCTGCACTTTGCGGATCTTCCCTTTTAATAACTTTGCTGTCCTTATTCTTCTTCACAACTTCCTTAGTTGTTTTGCACCCCAATGATAGCTTACACTCAGGCTCAACAAACGGCATTAGCTCACAGAAGCATGCTACTTCCGCAAATCTTGAAGGAAGGATGTCCTTACATGAATTGTTTTAATGTGTAACTGCCAGAATAACATGCTGGCATCGATTTGATCAGGAATTGATTATCTCAAAGAAAAACAGTTCAGATGTATCAATCAGTTTAATGAATTAATGAATCCAATACCAGAGGTATCCAAATTGTTTAGCTTTCCAACTTTGGAAATAGTGTTAAAAATGCAGAAACAATGTGATTTAGTGCTTAATCAGACAAGAGATGATTTTTGTTTCAGCATGAAACTACAGTATCTAAAACTAATTTCAACCCTGCAGTCGTCCAACTTGGTGAGGATATTCAATTGTTCTCTTAAAAGCAGAGTTAGACTGAAATGTCTCTGAATTCATTTCTGAATGATTATCATACAAAAACCAGACTTATGAGCAAACTAATGTGCTAATAAGTGTGTTGCAATTAATATTCCATCAACTATTTATGTAGTGCAACATGTATACAGCAGAAATATGTGTATGCAGTGCATCCTTTCCCATAATATTTCTTTTTTCCCCTTGTTCCTACAGTTAAGCTTACAGAACAGCAGCAACATGGCATGGCAAATAAACAGAATTGAAAATCCAGTCAACAAATCAACTATTTTTGTAATCTCACCTTTGGCTGAATGACATTTCTATCGTATCGCTTTGCCTCATGGAACCAAGCAAGAGTGTATGAAGGGCCCACAGGATAGCTCAGATCAATTTTCTAACCCACTAAAGAAAAACTCTGAATTGCACTTCATGCCCAATAGAAATTGCCTCTGTGTACAGATAGCAATCCAATATCAATGAAAATATGGAACAGTGCAGCTGTGCTGACCAAAGCTTATTAAGGTCGCTCTCCAGCAGAGGTTCCAGACAGGATATGATAAGATCTGATAACAGACATGCAGGTTGCCATTATTAACCTTGGATATCATAAACACCTGATCCAGCTTTAGCATTGAAATATATCAATTATTTTCCATACAGAAGGCCATGCTTCTGTCAATCATCAGACAGAATAAAATAATAATAAGGCTTGACAGAATAAATGTAGCATTCAAGTCATCATTTCATGTCAAAATGTTTGGTCCTCCCTACAACATGCCTTTACCCACTATCAGTCATATATAAATGTGCGCTTGTAAAGGGATTTAGAACAAGTTTGTCCATAACGAATAGATCACATTAATGAAACTGACTTCGAGGACAGGTTTATCAATCATTCAGCCATCTTATCACCTTTATAACAGACAACAGCCACAAGCTGACAGTCACTCTCTTATCACACTAATCCGGATAACTTCAGTACTGAGCCTGTGAAGGCAGCAGGGATAAATTAGTTTACTCCTACAAAGATTGGATTAAAAGCCAGGAGTGGACCTCGACCCCCTGGCCTCAAAGACAACAGCCCCAAACTGCTCAGCTTTAATGAGCATGTCAGCTTAAATGGAAATAAATAACTAAAGAAAACAGGATTTGGCTCTTTTTTGTTTTTTTAAATGCCCACCCTTTATTTTAGACACAACTAATATACCTAGTATACCCATCTGCAAACTTTGATTTATACCACTTATGCAAGAACTATATATTCACAATGACTCAACTCCCCTGCCATGCTTCATGCAGCAGCATTTTATTTGACAGCTGACTCAATATTAATATAGTGCAGGTTAAATGTGATCCTTGGAGCCCAGTGTGCTTTTAATCCCTAGAGAGTTCACCTCTCATGTGCGCATCGTGTTATTGAAACAGCAGTCAGAGCCGTTTGTCTGCCAACCGCTTGAAATTGAGCTCTAGATAAAACAGCTTATATTTTGAGATACATGTATTGCATACAGACTCAACATGCTTAATGCCAACGCACGAGTACGAGTCCCCACTGCAGCTCTATATAGACAGTCTAGAAGCAGAGAGTTAGCACACTGCAGTGAAGGACTCACAAATGAATACAGAAGCTCGGCTGTCACACAGTGACAGGCCCCTTTAGAAGCTGCAAGGCAGCATTTCGATGGACGAAGACACAATATGACAGGTAAACAAAACTACAACCTGTGCAGACTGAAATAAAATGAAAACGGATTAGGGCCAACTCTGCTGAGACACAGTGAGCCGCAACTCACCCGATACATAATTTAAAGTTTAAATTGGCATATGGGTTTTAGTAGAGGGAAGAACATTACCTCTCAACGGGGCGTAAATGTGTTCTATTGAAATTGTTCACAGTGGGTGAAGGCACCAAGGGACAGTGAGATAGGGACAAAGTGAGTCTATTCTGACAGCTACTTAACCTCCAGACAGGTCGGTTTCACAGGAAGGGTAGCCTCATTTAATTCCACATGGCCTGTGTAAGTGTTTGTTTAAGGGAGGGGAGAAAGGAAAACCACAGGAAAGGGTAAAGGTGATCACAAGACAAATAGAGCGTAGGACAATCAAAGAAGGAAAGAAGAAAGAAAGAGAACATTCACAAAATACAACAGCAGTATTCCTAGTAACAGCGAAGGGGCTGTTCTACCCTGAGCTGCAATGACTTCCTCATTCTTTCGTATTCAAGCCCATCCTGTGCCTCACCTCCCTCCCTGTAAAGCTAGTTGCTCTGAGTTTCAGCAGAGGGAGTGGGTCATATGGGCAGGAACAAGATGTGCAACTGTATTGCATTGTAGTGACAGTTTTGTAAACACAACACCTTCTGGTTATTGTAGAGCATTTGTGAGGTTTCATGTTTTGCTACAGCTGGCCTTATTAAAGGACCTGCATCACTGTGCAGGAAACCCAGGATCTCCCAACTGAATGGGGAAACACCCTCAGGGAGGGGAGAAACGGCAGGCTGGGCTGGAGAGTCTGACATCATTCAAGTGTGGGCTTCCAGGTAACACACACACACACACACACACACACACACACACACACACACACACACACACACACACACACACACACACACACACACACACACACACACACACACACACACACACACACACACACACCACACACACACACACACACACACACACACACACACACATCAACACACACACACACACATCACACACACACACACACACACACACACACCACACACACCACACCACACACACACACACACACACCACACACCACCCACACACCACACACACCACACACACACACACACACACTGACAACCAAACCCTCCTAAAACTGCAGCCTAAAAGCTGCTCACACCACACAACCTCATTGCAACAGAACAAAAATTCAGTCGGTTATCAAACCAACCCTAACAGTCCACTGCTGCAGAAACAACCCCACACCTTAAACGAATGGCATTCAACACTGGCTGGGAAAAAAATATGTCTGCAAAGTTGAAGGACGCGAGAGATATGAGGCTTTGTGGGAAAGCAGAGTGTCTGAAGGCTGGTTACAGTAAACGGCGGGGCCAGTGGGGTGTTGATGGGCTTCAACCAGCGCTCCCAAAAAAAAAACTGCATTGCCTCTGTCAAAGCTCTACGTCCCATTGTGGATTAAAAAGAACCACACGGCACCGGGTTGAGATACAAATCATGACTCATCTAGTGCCTCACCTTTCCGTGAAGCGCAATCTGAAGAAAAGATATGAACGAAAAAAAATCTTGAGGCTAGTTAGCTTTACTTCCTTAGCCAGCCCAGCCGCCACCGCCGCTTTCTCTCCGGTCCAGCCTGCCTGCCCCGGTCCTACACCTCTCCCCGTGCACACACGTCCTGGGACTTACCGGTCTTATGTGCTGATGATGTCGCTGTGAAGAGACAACAAGTGCGGGGAGGCTGCCGGCCGCCGCTCCGCTGCTCCGGGACAACAGGAGTACTGATCTGCACACTTTCGCAGCCATCTCTGTAGTGAAACCTCGCCGGGAAGGAGACTGCTGCGGGCGGACCGAGACGCACCGAAGGGAAGAGGGAGGGTGGTGGGCGGGTTTGCGGGGCTGGACTACGGCTTCGTTGTACACATGCCCAGTGTTGCACCAGTATGCAAAGATAAAAACCACTTTTGTGCTGGCTAATTCAAAACAGGTGACTGCATGTCATTTGTCGCAACAACAAACCAACACCATTCAGCTACTCTAATGAAGGTCACAAAATGGGATTTTACATACATGTTTAATAGAAAGGAGGATTTAACATGATGGTGTAATATGACAGTGGTCTGTTTGGATTGTACAAAATAAAAGTGTAATTTCACAACATTTCAGTTTCTGATCTCAAGAACAGAGTGAAAGAAAAATGAATGAAACCACTGCTTCCTGTCTCAACACTATCTCTACTACAATCTCTTTATACATTTCTCAACTACTCAACAAATGAGGGGAACCCTAGGTAGGTGATAGAAGGTATTACAATGACACAGCAGGATATTTTTTAGAAAGTATTGGTTACCACATTATCACACCTAATAGTCAAATAAATGTAGGCTATTAAAATACGCCTGTAAATAATAATTGAGTTTCTCTGTTTAAGTTACTTATTCATACCTGTCTGTAAAGTAGCCGTGTGTATACCTACTTGGATAACCACATCTACAATAACACTTCACTGCAAATGTGTCCACATATACAGAAAGAGACAGACACAATCAAACTTGTGTAAATGTCTCTAGGCTATTTCTCGCCAGACTTGCTGTCAGGGGCCCCACCATATTGCTCTATAACTATGTCTAATATTAGCTTGTCCTTCGGTCACTCTTGTGACTGTGTCCCAAAAGAGCAGCCAGCAGGGTCAAATCTAATTGCATGGATCTTTAGTGACTTTTAAACAGCATGGTCTTCTTTGTAATGTACAAGCATTTTAATGCATTTTAGTGTTTCTGTCCCCAAATGGCAGAACATGAAGGTAAGCGGTCAAGTATGAGGATTTGTGTCTTTTCCAGAATCACTCAACCATTGTAGATGACGCTAATAGGAGTGGTAATGGGTTTGTTAGGTCAATGAATGTCAAGGAGACTCCCCACAGTGGAATGTCACATGTTCTCCTTAATCTTTGACCAAACCTGTAATATAATGCTGCCTGCCACACCTGTATTGGTCAAAGTAGAAACCAGATAGCATACAGTAACTCTCACATTGTTATTATAAAGGCCAAACACATTTTGAGACTTTCACTGAAGCCCAGACTTTGATGAATAAGAAATAAGATAAAAAAGCAAAGATAGATTTGCTTGTTTTGTTGTTGCTTGTGTTTGTCTTATTTTTGTTTGTGAAATACAATACAGTATTAATATATAATTTCTTCAGAACTGATCCCTTCTGTACTTCACATCAGGCTATGTGGGCGATCCAATTTAAATGTAAATTCTCAGTCATGGACAAGCACCTGCTCAAGGCCTCCAGGCTGCATCGATTCACAAAGCGAATCTTTGTGTGGTGCAAAATACTACTAGCCACTTGTTTTCATAAACCTTTACAGTACTACTGTATGTACACGGGACAGTATGTGCAAATGACGTATCAGTAGTGTAAACAAAATACACTGCAGTCAGTCAAGTGAGTTTTGCATGATAACATTGTTGAATCAGTGCAATTAATGAGGCTAAACTTAGCGTATAGTTACTTATCAGAATCTCATTGTCTGAGCTTGTAAGATCCTTATGTGAGCTACAGAATATACCACCATTTGTTCTTATATCACACTCCTTTCAGGGGCATATTAACATGATTAATGAAAACAAAAACAGAATTAAAGTAAAAGTAATACATCTTTACACACAGTACTAACTGCGTAACTTAAAATAAAACATAAAAATGTAACTCCATAGAGACAGAAAAAAAAGGAATTTAAAAGAAAAAGAACTGCTTTAAAAACTCTCTGTACCCATAAAGGTCATAGATGAAAACCTTGAGTAAAATAAGAGGTGTGTCTGCATGCATTCCTGTGTGCATGTGTGTGTGCGTGCATGTCTAAGCATGGCTAAAAATGTCTCCAGCTGCATGAATTAGCCTCTCCCATGGGTCTACAAAAAAGGTAATGCCCAAAGCAAGCATGCGTGGGTGTGTAACTTCAATTTCATCACACCACCAAGCAGATACTTCATCATGTAAACACAGACCTAATTAGGCAGTGTATGCTGCTGTTCTTCTCTTGCTTACCCTTACACATATTACGGCTCACAGACACCACACAGCATATGACTGCTGAAACAAGAGCCTGCTTATGTCTGCAGGTCTTCACCTGAGCCATCCTTCACCATTATACAGAGATACAGTTTGTGGATCAAGTTTCACCGGAGTTGTCATTTTACAAAGCAGCTCAGCTGGGACTTGTGTACCCACAAGGTGCACTGACACACAGGCAGTCAGCACTCCCTTATGGATTCACAAGTGTGTTCTTAATATAGCACTCAAGACTGACACACCCTCTTAAACCAAACACAAGTCGCCGTCGTAGCAACACTGTCATGGCCCTGTGCATAACCTTCAATCAGCTTAAAGTCAGTAAAACGGGAAGTACTGGGTTCAAAGAGTGGGAGTAGAAAGGCATGCCATTACTTTTAAGGTTTACACAACTGATTGATTCCTAACTTCTAATTGGCCAGCACTGAACCCAACACCTTGAACAGACACCCCTAACATGGTGACAGGTCTAAAACCACTTTGCCAATAAGCTAATGATCACCTTTTCCTTTCCAACTGGTTCAGTCCAATTATTTTTGTATGTATTTTGCATGACATTTAAATGTGAAAGTTGTAGCCTACTGTTAAACTACAAGAGACTGGCCTTTTGTGGTTCTGATTGATTCCAGCATTTAAACCGATTTTCCTTTTGGACAATTTAGAGAACTGATTTGCATTGTGTTCGAATTAGGGCAATATTCACTACCATTGTGTACACGTAGACCAAGCTGAGGTTGTTAATGTTGTTAAGCTATTTAACCCTTTAACTGCCAGACCAAGAAAAAAGCTATGGAAAAATTATTTTTTTGCATTTTTTTATCAAATGGGCCACAAATAACCACAAACAATTTTTTTTTTTTGACTGACCACACAGTTTTGTTTTTATGAGCCTCTACCAACTGGTCGAGCTGGCCTTTTATGGTAAAGTGCATTTTCAACAATCATCATATACAGTATTTGTATGCATCAAACTCAAATAAAACACAAACTGAAATACATTTGTTTCTTTTATGGAAAATTAGCAATATATACAATCAGATATATGCATAAAAGATAATAAATTATAATTGTAAAAAAAAAAAATGGAAAAAAGTAATGTTAAGTGTTTTTCATAATAAAAAAAAGACTTGCTCATCTTACTGTATATGCTGAATTGGCCTAACAAGAAACCACTGGCCTAACAGCAAATGTCTATATCCTGTGTTGGCCTAACTTGCTCATCTGTGTGCAACTTTGGGCTGAATGCCATGCATGAAAGGTGCTATATAAATTATTATCACTCTTTCACTCTGAGACTCATAAGGCAGTACTAGATTTAGTAATATTACCATGAATCTAGCTATTTATTTACCATATTTTATTGGAAAACATCTCTGAAACTCTAAAAACGTCATATTGCTAGTATACCATAAAAAGCCAATTCGACCGATTGGTTGAGCATATTTTCCAAAAAATAATTACACCCTTGTTAAAACTTTTTTTGTGCATCAAGTTATCTAATTATGTTCAGTCAGTGCCCTGACACTAAAATATGTCAAAAAGGATATGGTTACCTTGCTAAAGTTGACCAAAAAGAGTGATTTCTTCAGCAGTGATTTTTAGCATTGCCAACTTCCTCAGTGGAAGCTAGCTGAAGGGCTTTCTGTTCGAACCACAGTGACATCTTGAGGTTGTTTTGTGCATAACATGTCAACCAAAGGGTAGAGCTGGCTGAATCAGATGGAGTTCAACTTTTTTTTCAACAAGATATCAAGACACAAAATGTGCTCTACCAAATGGTGGCGCTGGCAGTTAAAGGGTTAAAGGGCCCATGTCATGCTTTTCCGGTTATTACCCGTCCCCTTGTGTGTTATAAAGGTTTTTATGCATGTAAATGGTCTGCAGAGTCAAAAACCCTCAAAGTACACCCTGTAGCGAGTAAAACTCTAACACAGAAAATGCTGCCCCAAAACGCCTCGTTGGAGATTTCTCATGTTCCATTGTTTGCTTCCTGGGTACTGTGACGTGTGAATACCCAAATCAACAACAAATTACCGGATTGGCCCAAATGGACCAATCCGCGGAGCACCTCACACACCAGGATCCCTTGGCTAACTAAAGGCCCGGACACACCAAGCCGATTTTGGCCGTCGGTGGGCGTCAGGCCGACGATGAGTGTCGACACGCCCTACTCAGATTGGTGTGTCCCGCACCGTTGTGTCTTTTCAGCCGTGCCGACGCCTTTTCGGCCGAAGGCAGTCGGCAAAATAAATCACTCTGATTGGCTGTTCAGCTAGCGAATCAGTGCATGAGAAGCGAAAAGGAAGTGAGGGACCCAAACAAACTATTAAGAAGGCAAATCTGAGATTTCATTTAACTCCAGCTCTCGACACAGGTTCGGGAAAGCCCCATGAGCTTCTCGTTGTAGAGTGAAAATGGAACGCACACGCTATTTGTTGTTTGTTTATATCACGCAGTCTGTTCTTCTTCTCTCGGTTATCACGCAGTCTGTCTTCCGGTTGTTGCCTCTTTTGAATGACGAATACACACTACCGCCGCCTGCTGGTAAGGAGAGTTATTGCCACTCATGCATGCGCAGTTCGTACGTGCTTCTTGGCTGTCGGCTGAAGTCTTTGCGGTGTGTTCCAGTGCGACACATGGCCAAAACGCAGAGACGCGAGGGGACGCAACAGTCGGGGTCCGTCTGTGTCAGTTCTTTGGTGTCAGCTTGGTGTGTCCGGGCCTTAACAGGGAGTCCCTGAACGCTGGTAATAGACGAGTTGGGATCGCGGAGAAATGCTCTCCGCAGACCCATTCTCACAGCGTTATAAACCTTTTTCTTACTCAATATCAAGCCACACTTATTGTTTTTACTTCGGCTGTGAGTGTTTGTGTGTGCTCAGGATGAGTTTCGCTTGTTCTCGCTGTATCGCCGACCCGGAAGCCTGTCCGCTCCTCGCAGCAACGAGCCTCGCAACGAGCCTCGCAACGTCCCGACCAATCAGAGCACACTGGGCTCACAGGGAGGGGGGGGGGGCAGGAGCTCCAACAAGCCGTTTAGGACAGAGAGTGAATACCTGGTGAATACACAAACTATACAGAGATGCTGTATGAGAAACCAATGTGATTTTAGAAAATTGCACAATTTAAATCTATTCTAGTAGACCTCAACAATGGAAATATGATCAGGAGAAATGGCCATGACATGGGCCCTTTGGGTCCAATTGTTATTGTAATAGTTTTATCGATAAAGCAATATAAAGACTGAATGCTTAGATTCTGGCCCCAGTTGTCAGGACAGTGTCCAATTTCTAAATGCAATAAATCAAATCCTCCTTATATATAATGCTTCTTTAAAGGATAAATATTTGGCTCAGTTTTCTATTTAATAACTTAAAAAAAATTATAAAATTATACTTTAAAGTGACGCAAGTTTTGTGTATTCGCATCCTGTTGCTAAAGTGAGATGACATAAAAGTAAATGTGTTGTTATTCAGCATGCCGAAAGAGGAGTCCCAGAAATACTAAGCAAGGACATGCCTCCTCCTGCCTTCAAATCTGCAGAAATGTGTATTAACAGGTCTGATATCATGCATGTGTTAACTGATATTTATTTGTGTGTGCAGGTTGGTTCCACCTAGCCAAGAGACAAGGCCAAATATTATCAGTTTGGTGTCGCCAATAAGATTACAACTTCACA
This sequence comes from Trematomus bernacchii, assembly GCF_902827165.1. Lineage (NCBI taxonomy): Eukaryota > Metazoa > Chordata > Actinopteri > Perciformes > Nototheniidae > Trematomus > Trematomus bernacchii. The sequence continues at coordinate 4,039,362 of NW_022987828.1, read as the reverse complement.
ATTGCAACTGAGAATTCTCAAAATGTCTGTCTTGTCAACGCACTCTAAAAAACCTTCTGGCCAGATATCTATCTGAGAAGTTTCCCCTCTACAAAAAGCAATTTAGTTTAATTACTTTGAGTTAAGAGATGCAAGTATGATTAAGATAAGATAACTTTGACAATTTGATTACAGTTTGTTTATGTCTAGGTGGATATAAACTATTCTGGCATCCCTGGCATTTCAGGGACACGTCTTCTGTGACACATCCCCAGTTGACTCAGCAGCCCAGCAATTTTTTTGCATAAAGTCCAGCAAATATATGTAACTTGCACATGTGAAGAGGCAGGTTATTTAGTGTTTATACATTTTATACTGGAGGACTGCCAAGCCATGCAAGACTGTCAGCAGGGACTCTCAACACATCTAATTAAATTCAGTTGAAATTATGTTTTTAATTTGAAATTGAATTGCCAAAGCTGCCAAGGTGTATATATTTTCAAACTTACCAAATAAACAGTTTCAGTAATTTGAACGACTGAGGTTCTAAACAATCTATCTATATGTAGGCTACCTGTGCTATGCTAACAATCAGTTTCTAATCATAGCCTACATTTTCCAATATGGTGTAAAGTACATTTACAATTTTGAGAGACGTGTAGGCTACTTTATTTGAGTATTTCAATTGTTTGCTACTTTGTACTTCTACCCCACTACAATTCAGAGGTAAATGGTGTACTTTTACTCCATCACATTTATTTAATACCTTTAGTTACTTTGCACATTTTGATTAATGATTTGAATGATAAATATCACTTAAAAATAACTTTAGTTACACCTGGAGTAACATTCAGTAGCTACCCTACAGTATACAAAGTAATTAAAACTAGCTGCACCTTTACCAGCTTTTATAAACACATTAATGCATCCCTAATTATAATAAAAACATATCATATATTATTTTGCAGAATGAGTCATTTTACTTTTGGTACATTTTGGTGCGAATACTTGTGTACTTTTACTTGTGTAACCTTTTGAATGCAGGACGTTTACTTGTAACATAGTATTCCTACACTATGGTAGCCTACTTCTACTTTTACGTCAGTACAATATCTTCTTCCACCTCTGCATATAGGGTATACAAAACCAAATCTGAACAAATAGACTACTATTTGAATAAGTTAAAGTAAAAGGGATGCTCAGCATTGTTTTCCCTCTTCTTCAGCTCCCATATGGTGAAGGAATGTGTTGAACAGAGGAGCAAGCCATATTGTAAATAACATAACATTTCTTGTGAAAGTTGTATTGTTAGCAGCTTACACACAGACAGTACATGATCCCCAGCAGTGGTGGGACACAGCCCGTCTGAGCTGCACTGGGCGGTCTGCACGTCGCCCCTCCCCGCTGTGTGCACCGCACTCGGTGAACACGGAACTGGTACTCCATCTCTGCAGACACAAGAGGGAAGGTGAAACGCTGAAGACATTATCGTTTTGGACTGACTGGCGTTTGTGTTGTCATTAACGTGAGTAACCGAGCCGCTTCTATGCTAAGACAGCCCTCTAACGAAACTCTATGTAGCCGACGAAATAGCCTTTGCATGAGCTAATAGTGTACGTTTATGCTAATGCTCACTGTTAGCTTGCTAGCTAGCTGGTGTTAGCTGTCGTACGAAATAATTATCGGGGTGCTGGACTCGCTAGCTAAGCTTGTGACATTAAGAAGTAATGCGCATTTAGGATTGGTATTGAAAACATATTAATGGTTAAAAGACAGCGAGTGTAACATTACTGGAGGCTGTTGTCAACCACGTTAACTTAATGCTAAAAACAAACATTGGGGTGCTTGTGCTTCATTGGAACAACTTTGGTGCTTCGGGTGTCCACTCTGACAGGTCAAACACATCCCTTATTATAATGCAAAGATTATGTTTTTTTACCGCTGTTATGTTATATTTACCAATTAACTTTAGCTGTTGATGACTGTGTGCAGTGTTGTTGTCAAAGACCCTGACAGCGACACACTGGTGGGGATCATAAAATCATGTCAGCCACACCCCTCATGAAAACGCAATGGGTGCTCATATGGGAAGATTGTGTTTACGTTATATGGTTAGATAGTTCTGAAAAGAAAATATATGATCTCTCTTAGACAGGTTCGTTTATTTTTGGCTAACCTGTGAAGTAAACTTATCTTACTTTTTAACATTGATGGTATTCTCCCTGGACCTCAGTTTTTGGTTGTGTGTCTCACAAAACTAGCTACCAGGGCATTACACAGAACCTAGGAGGTTTTTACAGCTTGTGTTTGCTGCCCCTTTTGGATTTCTTTACCTGCAGTTATGTCACAGTTCTAACTCTTAGGTTTATTATACACCTGCTATTCCAGTTAGGCGGATAGCAATGGCTATCCAATGAGTCACCACGCTTTGAAAAGGACCAAACCTTTGAGTATGATTGACCGTTGTCTGTTTACAACTGCATTTTATTTTATTTTGAATAGTCAACATTCTAAACAACAGATGTATGGGGATGATACATTTTATAAATCACCTCATAAGTTAGTTGTCATAATTCACAAGCAAGTGACAGACCTTGGTAGAAGGTAACCATATCAACTTTTCATTATCTTTGCACCCGGTACTTTTGGCAATAATCCACTCCCACTGTTTAAATCTACGCTTCGAGGCAAAAAACATCCCTAGGCAACAGAGGAACTGCAAAGTTTAGTGGCTTGGAACAGCACAGTTTACTATTGTTCGAGATGAATGCATCACTAGTTTCAACTCGGGGCATAAAACATAATTTTAAGTGCCCCAGGCTGTTAGGGTGTCCCACTGCCCGCTCCTTTGCTGTCCCTTTTTGTTTTTACTGGATGTGATCATCCAAGTACCGGGCAGTGTTCACACAACATAAACACTTATCTTTCTCATGGGGCATCTCAACGTTTCACTGTCAGTAAAGTCAGAGATGACACCTCAGAGATTGGACTGATAAATGACAACAATAAGGATGCCTAAAGGAAGGTGGTGAGGGACCTATTAATGGTTGAAAGGATACAACCTATAGATATTAAGAAAACTAAAGAGATAACGTTGATTTTAAGAAGCCCTAAAACGTTCAGCCACCAGTTCGCAATCCGCAACATCCCTATTGCTTTTGAGCAAATATGTCTTATAACTGTATTTATGAGGTCCCAGCTCAGTTTCAGGTCCCAGTATTCAGGCTGAATGTAACTCTGGACTGTGCTGTGGGACTGGCTGCACTGAATGGCTTTTTAAAATGTTAACCAAATGAATGCCTTTAAACACTTGGCTTACTATGAAAGGATACAACTGGGACAGCCATATGCTGAATAAGCCATCCTTTATTCTAAAAGGTAGGCATAATTGGATGTAAAATATGATCGTCATTGGCTGGGATTTGCCGTGTAGGTAATATATGCGTTTGATCAAGACAGAGAGATGCTGATAACTAGGGATGGGTATCGTTTGAAATGTATCGATTCCGATTCCGGTTCTGCTTATCGATTCCGGTTGTTATCGATTCCCCGTTTCGATTCCAAAATTGTAAAAGAAAGAGGTCAAACGTTTAGATAACAAAAATATCTTTATTCTTTTAAGCTTTAACTGACATTTTTACAAATAAAAAATATACATGCAATACAAATGTATTGCACAATAGCTGTGCTTTATTTTAACTGAGCTATGCCTGTGGCAAGCTATTAACAGGCATTACACTGTGCCTAGTCTTTTTCTTTTTTAGTGTAGTGGAGCCTCACTTTAGAGAGTTTACCGCGATCCATCTTTGGTGTTATGAAGTGACTGAGCTTGTGAACTGTCTACGGGAGGGCAGGGGGAGCCTCGCTGCGGGGCAACTGTGGACCTCTGTCGCCTGTCAGCGCAACTTACATGATGCCGTTTAAAAAAATTAAGGGCGGTGCCGGCTGTCAGCGTACCGAGCCGACCGTCAACGGCCCGCTGACGACTGGCCGTTCTGTGATTCTCCAGAACACACAGATGGCCAGTCCGCCCTTACCCTGTATTCCACCGGGTCACCGCGGCGCAGACGGACCTGGTGGAATACAGGGTCTACCGCGTTTAGGAACCGTTAAGCAGAACCTAAATTGTGTATTTTGTATGGGTACCCGGCCGGTACCCGGCATTTTCTTTTCGGTTCTCATCTGGAACCGAGTTTCGGTTCCCAACCCTACTGATAACTCTTTTCAATTATATAAACAGTGGGATTTTGTTCTAAATGTGGCAAACTGTTATGGATGTCTGTTGCTTCATGGATGTAGAACAAAGACAAGAAAGGGTGGATCCAAGTGACTGTATAACTGGATACTGTTCTAAGAGTAAATCTCTAAGAAGCAGCTTGAGAAATCTTTTACCAAAAATGATGTCCATCAGTGACCTTTAAAAAAAAAACGTTCAGTATTTATTTGGTTTATATCTGCTACCAAATAAAATGTATTGTTTTCTTTTTTGTGTTATATATTTCCTTAATCTCCGCAAGCTATTGTCCATTGCAATGTGTGTTCCTGTATTTTTTTTATGCAGAGATGTCTCCACCAGAGATAATGGGTAACCTAATTCATTAATAAGAGTCATTTTATTACATACACGTACAGTTGGATACAGATAAAGGAGTTTCAGTGTGGTTCACTGCTTTTAATTCAAGATAGCTTTCACGTTCCCTGAGTTCCCTTTCTAGACAAAAAGTTCTGACAAGCTAATGAAACGAAATAGCATTGGTTGGTCTCAGCTGTAAAAATTAAATCTATTTTTTGTGCAAGCTCCAAGGCCCCCAACTGGGGATTTCACAGATCATGGGTAACTTTGACTTTGATAATTATTTAATTTCATCTCAGCTGAATGGGCGGTCCTCAGCTGCTAGCTTAGAGTCATACAGTCTGTGTTTGTGTTTGTTTGTCCCAATGCCTCTAGTGTATTAGGGCTTTTCTAGCATATGTGTGTACGTTTCTGTGGCAGAAATAAAAAATAAATAGTTTTCACAAGCAGATCTGATATGGGCATCAAAACATTATCTCAGGTCAGATTTGGAGAACTGATCCAGAAATGATGGCCTTCATTCTCATCAATTCCATTTTGTAATTTACAGATATGGCTAATTGTTCATGTTGTATGGTACTGACATTATATTTGATTATATTTGGTGGAAACATTTTATCCAAAGTGACTTAAAATGATTTCATTTAAACCATATACTGTAGATGCATGACAAGCATATTCATTGTAAACCAATTAGCATGTTCAGTGCCACAATGTAAGCGCTAAGATATTTGTTTCTTTTGTGCCATCAGCTTGCATTCAAGTTGTTCTGTTGCATTGGAAAGCTTTATTCCTTTCCCTTATTTACATAATATCTGTGGCACCAGTCTCTTAGCGTCAGTCTTCAGCTTCATACAAAATGGTACGCAATGCATGCATGCTTGCGGTTCCCCTCAGTCCCAATTGCCATGGGCTGCCGAACACTCCAATTAGCATACGCCATGTCTTAGTCTGTCTTTCTACCAAATCAGTTTGGCATCCGTGTCTGAATTGTTAATAGGATATCGACAGGTGGCAGCTTCAGGCCTCAGTGGGATGAACTCTTCAGTCCCATCCTTTGTGCCACACGGGAGCTACAGATGCACACCAGTAGCCCCATTGCTTAATATTTAATCATCTTTCCATGACACAGATGAATGAAGCACCACTATGGTTGAAAATTAAGTTCTGGAGCTTAGCTGCACTGGTGGCAATTAGTTTTATCCCGTCTTTCTGTTGTTTATTAATTGAGGTGTGAGGATTGCAGGACATTTTATGCATTGATTTTTAAAGGTATGGTTTTTCCTGCAGAGCCGTTTGAAGACACATCCCACGAGTGCACTGCTATTGTTCTAAGCTTTGTCTCTTGAGATGATTGTTGATTAGTTTTGTGGCCAAATTGTCCAAATCCTTGCCTAAGACTTACACGACTTTCTGAAGAGGAACTGTTCTTAGCATAGTTGTAGCTATGTGCCACTTCTACAAGAAGTTCAGATGATATGTGTGATGTGTAGTTTGAAACTGTTTTATACTTGATTAGCCATCAGCGCATGACTTTTTTTTCTATCCTCACATGCTGGAAATCACCAAAACGAAATTGTTGTAAATTTGTATACAGTACAGTCCTGTTATAAGTAGCAGCTTTTTCACCACACCCTTTTTTTCTTTACTTCCCGCAGGATGTTCCGCTTGCGGGCATTGTCCGCAGTTTCGGTGGGGCTAACGCAGTTGACCCGCCGTTACAACAGTGGGGCTGTGCGAGGGTCTGGCCAGAGGAGGCTGAAGCTGGCTGCCCTGGCTGGGGTCACTGGTGTGTCTGCCAGTGCTGGACTGCTCTGGCAAAGGTAAGTCTGAGCCCAGAATTACCTCTGCTGTGCGCTTATGATGAGTAGTACTGGGATAATGATAATTGCCTTCTATTGTCATTTTAAAGAGTATCAATCAAACTTGCTCAGCAACCCCAAACACAGTGTTACTCACAACGTCAAATCACTGGGATTTTATTTTCCATGCTTTCTTTTAGCTGCATTTTGTTCTTGTTTCTTTGACTGGACCATGCTTCTCTTCACACATGACTTCAGGCTTTATCTGGCGTGGAGCCTATTCAACAAGCAATCCTTGATCCACATTGAGTAAACTAGGATTTGCTCGCGGTGCAGTTTTTGATAGGAGTTTTCTTTTTTAGCACATGCCAAAGTCGATTCCCCTCCGGTACACACAAATGTTAGGGAAACCACCCATTGAAATTGCTTACCTGCATTTCTGTTGACATGCCAAGCCACCACCCCAGGAGTGTCACATAATGTTTTTATGGCTATTCATTACTAACGAGGCTTGTTTAGTTAAGGCAAAGCTAGGGAGAGTTTTGACGTTAGAGCTCTATGGGGACAGAATGACTGTGCAAGAGGCGGAGTGATGGATGGGGCCTCAGGGCATTTGAGACTGATGGGACGAGACTGTTCCAGGCCCTCACCCTTCATTCTCGCTGTGTCTCGTTAAACTGAATTATTATGAACCCAAGACAGACTCTGCTATTTATTATTATTATTCCAATTTTCAATTTAGTCTGAAGATGGTCAAGTGGGAGCTTGCCCTGGTAGACCTCTCAGCAAGCAAAACACAACACAGCACAAAATCTCTCTGACTCCCCCAGAATCATAGCTGCAGAACAAAGTCAGCCACACACATCACCAAATCTACTTCAAGAGCAAAACACAAAATGATATTGCAATACATTTGTCTTTGTAAATGACATAGAAATGTCTCCCTTGTATCCTTCTAATTCGTTTTTTTGTTGAAAACTAGAGCAAATAATGAGGCGGGGCCTTCCGTTCAACACTTTGAGCAAACAGCCGGAGAGGGGGTGGATTTCGTGAAGGATGCCGATGCCGAGACGGAGTCGGAGAAATCGGTAGAGGCCAGCAGCGGAGACGAAGAAATAACGGAAGGCGGTGAGGAAAAAAAAAAGAAGCAACGCTCTGGATTCCGTGACCGCAAGGTAATCAATAAATAATCAACATTCAACTGTTCACTTATTCCAGTAGTTAATTCACCTCGAAATGTGTTTTGAAAGCCCTCCCAATCAATGATCAGAATGCAAACGCCAGTATATTTTTTATGGAATATTTTACGAACAAAGGAATCTGCACGCATTGTGCTGTCGTACAGATTTTATTGATGTTAATTAGGTACCAGGTGACAAAGGACAGCCCGAAAAAAAAACAAGGCCCTTTGATATGGTGCGAAATACACAGTGTGTAGTTCTATATATTACCGTTGGAGGACCAGGAAGAAGGAATGAGGAAGAGTTTTGAACTTTGGATGCAAATTTCTCAAAGGAAATGTGATGCAACAGTACATATGGGTGTAGCTGTAACAATTGTGCAATCACTCTTGCCTCAGCAGCAGCCTCAGCCTGCTGAAAGCATATACAGCAGACGTCTAGGGAGCAGAACGTTTTAGTGAATCACAGCACTGCAGGACTCACTAGCGTGTTGGTAAAAATAGCTTGTTTGTTCCAGCTCGCTCAGTACGTACAATAAAGAGTCTCTGTCTAATAAAGTTTGCTGTGTGAAGTTGTGTGCAAATCTTCAAAATGTGCATCTGTTCTTCAAATGTAGATCATTTGTTGTTGAGATTGTGGGTACTTCCATATGTTTTTCTTTATTTTTGTCTGAAAACACTCAAATTACTAAAGTGCAAAATTATGTAGCAAGAGGGAATTTCCACTCAGATTTTCATGTTCAGTGCTTTCCCCTTCTTACTTTGAAAAAGATCTGACACTTGCAGAAAAATCTTTGAGAAACTGTAATAAATAACTGGTGTAAGTTGAAATTCACCCCCTGGTTTTAAATGTGCAATTTTTGTAATGGAGAAGAGATTGCATCAATGGCTGAAAGCTTTAAAACCAGGCTAGAGTCTCCATCAGTGTGGGTGATGCTGCGATCAGTAGCCTGTAAATCTGAGAAGATGAGATGACATCGTATCCTGGGCTTTCTGTCAGCATTTCCACATGACTGTGCCATAACCTCTCATCCATACGCTGATGGTTGCCTCCTCTGAGGGACACACTCTTGGTGATTCCCCCATGGACCAATAAGATCTGCTTAAATGGGGGAACCAACAAAGAGGCACGCAATCATCGCTACAGGCGCGAGAAGAGAATCCTTTTTGATGAAAGTCTGTTTCTCACTCTTTTTCTCATCAAGTTGGAGTGGATAACGGCTTCAAGAAGTTGAAGCTGCGTAACGTATTTTACTTTCTCTACAGTGGAGTTTGTGTGGCATACACAATCATTCAGTGTCACATCAAATAACGGTCTGTGTGGATTAGTGTAGCTCAGCTCGATTCCCAACCCGACACCGCTGTAACAATTTCCCAGTTTTGCTGCATTTGTTGGAAACTTTCTGCTGAAAAGCAAATGGCAGAGTCAAGGCAAACATTGACGTGGCTAATGTGTGTAACAGAGCTGAATGATTTAGTCATTTCCAAAATGTTGGACTCTGGTTTGTCATGCTGTTAGCCTTATGTGTGGTTGTCACAGCTTTGTGTGGCCATGATAGTTCCTGCAGTCTCTTTTGTTAACCTGTCAGTCTCGATGCTGTTGATAACACTATTTCCTGTTTTGATTACGGGATGCTTGAGTCGGGAGGTTAATATACTTACCCCCCCCTCAGTCCATCAACTTGTTTTTCTCTCACCACCTGCTTCTTTATTCTGATCACTTCTTCACCCTCTTAACTCCACTTCAACTCATTTGACTTTCACAGGATTGGATAGCTGGATCTTGATTTGGTTGATGCTGAAGTATGTTAGAGTGGTGCTTCCGCCGTGTGATCATTAATTGTGGTTCCTCTCTGCTTGGCAGGTGATGGAGTATGAGAACAGGATAAGAGCCTACTCAACCCCAGACAAAATATTTCGCTACTTTGCCACGCTGAAGGTCATCGGCGAGCACGGTGATGCTGAGGTTTACATGACGCCGCAGGACTTCATACGCTCCATCACTCCTAACGAGAAGCAGCCTGAGAGTGAGTCTCCTCTCCTTCCTTCTATATGCTTTGCTTAGGCATTATCACTGACTCAATCACATGATACAGATAGTTTCTATGTTCTTAATTACGTTTTTCTTTATCGCTTTTGTGTGTTTTTTAGATTCAGGTACACTTCTTTTTTTGCAATTCTTTATTTAGAAGATAGTTGAGAAAAGTCCACCAGTTACAATGAAATAAACTTGCAGTTACAGGAAGTAATAAAGGTTTGTGATAAGGGAGCAGTTGGAATTGAAATCCTCCCCTCAGGTACATTTTTACAACATATACTTTATGTAGATGTACAATGGCATCGCTACTTTTTTCCACTCTACAAGTAAAGCTAAAAGATCCCCTATTGGAGCCAAAATCTGCACAGTAGTGCTTGGGGAGCTCAACCTTAGTATCTAGGTCCCACCCACACACCTGCACGATCCAATCACAAGCCAAGCAAAACCACAGCTTTTAGCACAAGCCACCTAGTTGCTCTGCTAGCACCACAGTAGCTTTGGCTAGGATATCTCTAAAATACATTTATGTTCAAGTTGACACCTGTTAAAGTACAGACTTGTGATTGTTATAGAGAGTTAAAGTAACAGCTCCTCTCCCTCTCAAGCGTCCAAATTTGGAGCTAATTAATTCAGACACAGTTATCAATCATAACGTCTGGCATCAGATTTATAGCATCAAATAAGTGATTAATACGAAATATTTCATTAAAATCAACACTTGAGTATGTATCAGCTTGACAAGAACCACTATTAAATTACAGAAACTGCATAATATTTTACCTGTACTTTGACTTTTTTGTTAGGCCAATATCGCATTAGCTAACATGGATAGGGCAGGGTATTATGACCTATACTGTAGCCAGCCGCCATGCCTCCATCTTTATATACAGTCTATGGTATGGATTCTTTATCTCATCCGAGATTTGTATCTCAATTACACCCCGACAACCTTTCTGAAATTATATTACACAACATAGCCTCCACCCCATGTTCCATCCATTTTACAGGGACACCACGCTTGGCAGTTCCAGACTCATGGTATAACGATCCCTCTGACTGTGCTTACAAGTATGAAGGGAGGCGTGGAGGGGGGGGCGGGTGACACGGCTGTCCGATCGTGCTGAGTTGAGGGACTTACAGCACAGCAGTTGGTCTATCAATTAACAGGTTCAAACCAGAGCAGATCTCAGGCGTCACACATGGAGCCAGTGAGAGATATTTGATCTCCAGCCATGGGAGGGTTGGAAAGGCAGTGAGCTTAACTTGGCATGGACATGGATCCGCACCACTATCATCATTATCCGGTTAATCAACACTAAAATTATTTAAATTTGTGTGAGATTTATTATATGGCATTATATTAGCCTCCTTCACAAACTTGCGGTTTAATGCACAGTGTGTGAGGATTATTACGTCCAGCACATTCATCCACAGTACATGAGGGAAGCCTGCAGCAGCGCTTAATAAGGACTTAGCAGGGCCTGTCACGTCTGCACTGCCTTTCCTGCTCACCTCAGCACTTCCATCTGTTAACCATGCTCAAGACTTGGCCCAGCTTGGCCCCCATTGGCCTTCCTATCTTAGACCCAGTACTGCTTCCACCCACGTTATGATTCCCCAGTTCTTCCTTTCTCTTATCCTGCCTTTAGCACTACCAAAACACCATTTAAGAGCTCTGTTGGATGACAGAAGGTTCAGTAAAGCAGATGAAAAAGCCAAGAGAAGGTTACTTCATGGGCAGCCACTTTAGTCCCCAACCAAACTGAGGTTAACCAACAAACTCCAAGTAGTTCCAGTCAATTAAAGAAATACAGGGACCTGCAAGATATGAGACAATTTCACATGTCTATTTAACATATCCAAATAACCTCACAAAAAGCAACAAAAAATGATTTGACAACTTTGTGACGGGGCTATACAGTTATTTATATTAAAAAATGTTGACGAATATGGAGACGCAGACTTGCAATAGGAATTTCTAAATAAAGGCGTAACTAAAATATGAGCGGTATCAATGTTTTCCCTGTTTATAGATGATATTGGATCATTGAATCTAATCATATGGATGTAGTATTTTCCCTATAACTTTAGCAGAATTGACTGTGGAACAGTTTGAAATCCTGGATAGACCAGTTTTGTCCTTTCAAATGTGACAGACCTTGTTTACCCAGTATTTAGTCATGAACTGTGGGCTTAAGCTCAGTGATCCAGACCCAGAAATGTGAATCTCCCCTTAGGTGGAGACTTGAAGTTAAAGGATAATTGAATCTGCAGAAAAAGGTGGAAGGCTATTTTCAGAGGTCTTAGGTAATAAGATTTTCTGTATCGCTGATGAAGCCATGTTGAGTTTAATAATGAGATTATACTAACCGTCACCCTCAGTTAAGTCAAGTTAACCTGATTTGATGAGACTGTTTCAGCAGGTCGATGTGCTACCAGTCCTTTAGTGTAATATCAAGAACCACTCTTGGAATATTCTGCTACATTTAAGAGATTATAACCGCTGCTTCACACAAGAGTTTAGAAAACGATCTTTCCAACAATGTTTATTAGTTTGAATTACATTACTTTGGAGTCAGAACTGCAAAATGAATATCTCATGTTTGAAGTTTATTTGATTAGGACTAGTAAACAGTGGTGGAAATTACATTTCATATTCGTCTTGCAGGGAGGGGAATTATATTTAGCCACAAACCGAATTAACGCCTTTTGCAAAAAAATAAATGACAGAAATAACAGTTTGGAAAAAATATACATGCCGAGTGAGGACTACTAATTTCCATCGGAGTCCAATCCACTTTATTTGTATAGCACATAATAAAAACAGAGGGTTTACCAAAGTGCTTCACACCAAACATAACATTATAATAAAATATAATATTACAATAATAGATAAAAGGCACACATAAGAAAAGATAAAAGGATAACAGGCACACATAGGAATTAATACACGGTACATAAAGGCTATGGACAGACAATAAAAGCATACAAATCGATAAAACAGCTCAGACTGACTCGAAAGCGAGGGAAAAGAGGTGGGTCTTTAGGCGGGACTTCAAAGTTTGGAGGGTGGGCGACAATTTGACATGGGGTCGTTCCAGAGCCTGGGGGCTACCGCTGAGAAGGCTCGATCTCCCCTGGTCTTTTTCTTGGTTTTAGGGACTACCAGCCGCAGCTGATCAGCCGACCTCAAAGCCCTTGAGGGGGTGTTCACCTGTAGGAGGTCCGGAGATGTACTGAGGGGCCAGCCCATTAAGCGACTTCAAAACAAACAATAACACAATAAAATGGACAGGAAGCCAGTGGAGGGAAGCCAGAATTGGTGTGATGTGCTCATGCTTGCGTGTTCCTGTAAGCAGCCGAGCCGCAGCATTTTGTACCAGCTGCAGGCGTGCCAGCGAGGTCTTGTTTAGGCCGGCATAAAGTGCATTACAGTAATCTAGACGCGTAGAAACAAAGGCATGAATTACACGCTCAAAGTCTAAAAAGGATAAACCGGTTTAATTTTGGACAGGAGCCTCAAGTGATAAAAACTGGATTTAACCACAGAGTGTATCTGTTTATCTAATTTAAAAGCACTGTCGATTTTGACGCCCAGAGTAGTGACCATGGGTTTTGCATATGGTTGCAGGGAACCCAGGTCAATGGAAGGGACATCACTATTTGGTCCAAACACAATGACCTCCGTTTTGCTCTCATTTATGTTTAAAAAGTTTAGCGCCATCCAGGCCTTTATGTCATTAAGACAGTCAACCAGGGGCATCAGAGAGCTGGTGTTTTTTTTATTTAGGGGTAGGTATATTTGGGAGTCGTCCGTATAAAGGTAGTAGAAGACGCCATGTTTTCTAAAAATTAGTCCAAGGGGGAGAAGGTATAAGGAAAATAAAATGGGCCCCAAAATAGAACCTTGGGGAACTCCACAGGATAGGGGGGCAGAAGACGATGTAAAGTCACCAAGCCTAACAGAGAACGATCTCTGGGACAAATAGGACCAGAACCACTCTAAGGCAGTGCCCCTGATACCCACACAGTGCTCTAGACGAGAGATAAGAATGGAGTGGTCAATCGTATCAAAGGCAGCTGTGAGGTCTAAGAGCATAAGGATGGCAGAGTCACCAGAGTCTGTAGTGACCAGGAGGTCATGAATACTCTTAGAAGGGCAGACTCAGTACTGTGAAGCGCTTTAAAACCGGACTGAAACATATCAAAAATATTGTGTGCATGTATAAAAGACTGCAGCTGTAAGAGTACGGTTTTCTCCAATATTTTTGAGATAAAAGGAAGCTTAGAGATGGGTCTGTAATTTCAGAAGACAGAAGTGTCCAGATTTGTTTTTTTTATCAGGGGTGCCACAACCGCTTGTTTTAAATAAACTGGCACAGAACCGGACTCTAGGCTGCTATTTATAATTGTATGGACATTAGATCCAATAGTGTCCCATATCTCTTTAAAAAGTCGAGGAGGTACTGGGTCTGTGGGACAAGATGAGGGTTTTAATTTAGCAACAAATTTAGTCACTGAGAAATGACAACGACGCAGGTCCAAACTGCTGGAAGACAGCAGTGCATGTGATGTCAATGGAGGGGTCAAAAGAGGGTGGTGAGATACAGGCTCTAATAGTGGAGATCTTGTCTATAAAATAGCAGAGAAATTGTTCACACACCTCAGTTGAAGCTTCAATACAAGTGGATAAAGGAGAGTTTAACATAGCATCAATGGTTTTAAAAAGAACACAAGGTTTGTTTAAGTTACTAGAAATAATATCAGAAAAGTAACTCATCTTTTCAACTCTTTTTTTAAAATGTCATGTGTTACATGAAGCTTGTCCTTCTTCCACCTGCGCTCAGCCTGCCGGCACTCACGCCTGGCAGCACGAGTGACGTCATTAAGCCAGGGATCAGATTTAGCTCTGGGGCGCATGAGTTTCAGGGGAGCAACAATGTCAAGAGCTCCAGTGCCGGTAGAGAGAAAGGCTGAGGTTAATTGCTCAGTGTCCAGGGAGTCAGAGGACATAGCATCAGACTGGGCTAGGTTTACAAATGTGGGGGAGAAACTAGCAGCAGTGGAAGGTTTCATCATACGACCGTGATGGACAGGAGTGCACGATTTAAGACTATGACAGGGCAGAATAAAATCAAATAACACGGGCAGGTGATCTAATAAAGCTGCATCACACACATTGACATTTGAAATGGGCAGACCATGGGATAAGACTAGGTCTAAAGTGTGCCCATGCTCTTGCGTGGGGCCAGATACATGTTGTATGAAGTTAAAAGCATCTACAACATCAAGAAAGTCTTTAGCTAGTGGCTTAGAGATACAACAGACATGCACGCTAAAATCCCCGACAATTAAAATCCATACACTGACATTGTGTTAGCAATGAACCAAACACCTTCATTTCACTTTCTATATGAATATAAACACTGCATACTGAACATCTTGGTATGCTGGTTGAAAACTTTTTCTGATGATAACAAGAGTCAAAGATGAATGCTGATGATTGTTTATTTTAAATGGTATGCAAAGTGGAAATGGATTGTTAATGGCTGTTATTAATCTTGAGCACATGTCAGTGGTTACGACTGATTCAGTAATGACACCAAGTGAATACATTTGATCCGCATCATAAATCTTGATGCTCCTGCTGTGTAACTAGCTGGCTTCACATCTTGTTTGTTCAAATGTTTGACTCAGATTTGTCTAATCTGTACGTCTGCTGATGTTCTCTCTGGTTCTTTTTTTCAGGTCTAGGACTGGATCAGTTCATTGTGAAGCGCTATGATGGAAAGGTAAGAAGTGGGCATCATGTCCTTACAGAAAGAAGACAAAGGGTCACCTTAGCAATAAAAAACGTCAGCAGCAGAGAGTTATTCAAATGATGTCTTAGAAACATTTCAGCCCCTGCTCATAAATTCAGTTTAAAGTAGCTTTGATTTCATAAATATGCTGCAAACTCAATGAGAATTGCATTTCCCCAGAAAGCTGTACTAATAACATCTTTTTGGAGCTTATTTCTTTCCCCAGTTTACTAGAGGGGTTTATTCCCTATATTTACCAAGGTGAATAATTGCTTAAAGAATCAGTTCATCCAAAAATACAAATGAACACAATTCTCCTCACTTACTCCAGATATACATTGTGGTGTTGGCCATGAAGATAATTCCAGTTTTATGTGGCCAAGTTTAAAAATATCTGTTTTCTACACTCCTACAACCCACCCAAAAACAACACAGATGAATACAAATGTGTTTATGCGCCCTAAAGATCTGAACAATTACATTTAAAGAAACGGTAACATCTCTTTGCAAAACAACATTCCACCTTTTATTAACTCTCTGAAAGATTACATATGTTATTGTTTATTAAAGAGTAGTCCCAAGTGAAAGCTCAACATCAGTAAAAATGTGGTCTTTAATTATTATTATTATGTTGTCTAAAGTTTTGTCAGATATAATCCCATAACTCTTAAATATTGATCCTTATTTCATGCAGTTTCTTTTTAAGAAAATGAAGTCCGCACTTGATAATTAGGGTTTATACGTTAGTGCTTTGGTTTTAAATATACATACAAAGAGAATGAATTATAGGTGAGGTTTTGAAAAGTATGGTCCCTATTTAGTCAAGTAGCGAAGAAACACATAGGGAAATGAAGTGGGAATAAATGTCAAAGATAATATCTAAAAATGAATATGTAAACTGGTTTATAAATGGGCATTACTCTATATATTATATACTTCCATATAAGTTAACTAGAGTTGTTTATCAATTATTATGCAGTATCTGTTTTTTGTTTAGTAGGTACATGCATCTTTTGCTAAACATTAGTCCTTTTTAAATGTAATCTTAAATAAAAACAGTGAATAATATCCCTAAAATAATAATAAATCTATGAACAACATATGAAATGCAATATAAATCAAAGATCCGCCACATTCATTCATCCTTCAGCCTGATATGACGTTGAGGAAAAGGATAAATAGAACTGGAATGAGGTATAAATTGAGGTGATAGCTCAATGTCATTGAAATAAACAAATAGTCATCAGGGGCATTGGGGTTGCAGCATTGTGAGAGATGGCATATGGAAAGAGATAGAAAAGCAAATAGAAAACGCCATTACATTCTGTCAGGAGTGGGCGCAGAAATTAATAGAGAAAGATCCAGATGATGCCATCAGAGAAACACAGCTATGAGAATGTTAGCTTGCATTCCTGCATCCACTTTGCATTTCTGTTGATATCTTGCACCCAAGCTGAGATACTCCCATTGCAGGTACAATAGGAGAAACAAATGTGAATGACGGGGTACATGTTTTAAAAAAAGTTGGAGTTTGTTGTTCTTCACAAACCATCCCCTGTATACTTTCTTTTGTTTCTTTCATGCCTTTGATTTAGCTCCTGCTTTGCTGTCTGCTCCTCAACCATCAATTCATATTATTTTCCACTCCCAATAATTGAGACTATAACAAGGTTATCTTTTTCAAATATTGTCTGAGCTCTAAAGGTTCAGAAAAAGATTGAAAGGGTAATGAAGAAATATATTTGTTTCAACCTTTAACTAGTTCTTATAGACCTTCAGTTGGTTACACCTAGTTCAGTGTTGCTCTTTAGCTCCATCTCCACATGTAATCATTAAGAGAGACATGTACAAAGTGGACATGTCCAGTGCATAATGACCTATTTGACCACAGGTTAGCTTTGATCAGGCTAGCCCCCTTATTTGTCCACAGACTGGCCTTACAAGAAGCTCTGCTCTAAATGCTAACACCTCTCTGCTCACAGTCAGGAAAATAGAGACCATCAATTTAAATCACCACAATCATTATTTTCATTACTGCTTTCTTTGGTATTGATTTGTGACAATTACTGCCCTCTCGATGATCCCAAAGAGCATCTCTCACCCCCAGTTGCCAAACACCTCCATTCATTTAGTAATAGCTAATCAACAGTGATGATTGTAGATTCTAACCTCATTAGGACATCCATCAGCCTCCAGGCTGCTATGATGATGAGTTATTCTGTATCTCATCTCCATTCTCTATGCAGATAAACCACACAAGTCACGCAGCGTGGCTAAAGACTCTATCACCACGTTCCTCCTGCTGCAACTCGAACGTGATTTTTATACTCCTTACGTTTTCTTCAAAGTTCCCAGAGTTTTGATTTGAATATCTCTACAGCATATCAACCCAAAGGCTATAGGGATATACATTAATCCAAAGAAAATACAACATTCTGCAGCGACCTAAAATCAAAATGCAACACTCTTTTATGGCTCTTGTCTGCTTATGTAAATGTGTTGCTTATCTCCACTTCTTACGTTTGCTTATTTGCCATGCAAATCTCTAGATCTTCAACTGAGGGTCCGTGACTCTTCCAGGACAGATTCCAGTAATATGAATCTACAGTATTATTAGCAAAGATAAATAGCTATTTCCGTAAAACAACAAACTGTCACATTACATTGAAGAATCATAAAAAGTAATTTTTTACATGGCTCTTTAATGGCAACTCAATTTTATACATACGCAGGAGTCTGAAGGTCACTGATCCGTCCCTCTTTTAGCCGAGGGGTCGTTAGCCTGAACAGTTTTGAAGACCCCCACTCTACACACATGGTTTTCTCTGATACTGTATTTATCTTTTTATTGTCCCCTGAGATCTTCCTGCCATGGCCGGAGATACCCGAGAACCCCCCCCCCCCCCCCCCCTCCCCCTCTGGCTCGGCCCAACCCCCTTTGGGCCCACAGACACGCATGCCACCTCCCCATTGCCTTTATAGCCCCCCCTTAGCTAGTTGGCGGAGGAATAAACCATTACTGTTTCCTGCCATGAAATCCAGTTCACATGAAACATGGAGATGAAATGGCCAACCCAGGTACAGTGGTGCAATATCTGAAGTGTGTAAATCAGGAAGTTGATGGAGGGTGTGGTGAAGTACAAAGGGAGTGTTTCAGCTGGGGGTTGGGTGATAAACGGCAATGAAGTCTAAGGTCGATGGCAGAGAGGTGTACAGCAGTGTGTGAGAGTAACATGAGAGCTCTATTAAAGGAGCCCTGTGTCTCCTTCCCATAGTTTTATATAAAAATAGCCAGGCCAACTCAAAGATGTGTCACATACGTACAGTTTAGCCACAGCTAAGAGGAAGGAGTGTTTCATGGTGGTATACACCTCTCATGTTTTCCTATCCCCGCCCCCTCATGCTGACACTCTTTTGTTCCAGGTTCCTTCTGTATGTAAACAATACAATAGGGTTGTTTTACAACCGCTGTCCATATTGACCCACCCTGTTTGTTTTGCTTTTATTTTCCTGTCCATATGCACACAGTCATTTGAGAGGTCTTTAAATGTTTGTTTGTGTTTTCATTACACCATGGTCCCTTCCCCGATAATGTTGGCATGCTTACTGCTGCCGTAATCTAATGTTGATGTGACCTGACGTTACCATTGTTAACTGCTGATGATTCTATCGTGCTCTTATCAGCCATCCTCGCTCATTCACGTAACGAGTAATCCCTCCATTTTCTCTCTCCTCCCTTCCTCGTGAATAAAAATCATCCTCAACTCCCCTTCTCCCAAACTCCCTACTTTTTCTCTGTCTCCTCCCCCCATCATCCCATTTACTGACCCCCATTGTCCACCCATAAACTCCCCATCCCTCCTCCTTCTCCTCCTCTCCTCTTTTGTCTCCCTTCCTCTCTCCTCATCTACTTCCCGTTCTGCCCCTCCCTCTCTGCAGGACTTCTGGCAGGTATGGGGTGTGTGCCGAGCAGCATGTGTGCACCTGAATGAAAAAACTGCACTTTGTATTCTCTACCAACTCCCTCCTTCTCATTTTTCCTCCTCTTCTGTCTAGTTTTCTATCTTTCTATTACTCACTCTCTCACTGCTCTGTAGTAACACGGGGGGCACAGCTATTCATTGTTGTTAGTCCAGGGGAACAGCTAAATAAGTCGTTTTTCTGCATTTACCCCATCTCAGCTTCAGCAAGTGTGAACCCAGAGACACAGCCTCAGTTAGGTTTATGACCACTGTGTATAGGCCAGCAGACAAACTGTGCATTACAGTGTATCATTTTCAACAAGAAATTGGTACACTGGGGATAAAATGTTGAATCATCTTCCAGCTTTTCTCTCACCGGGTTTATATTCTGTAGGTGTCATACACAGCCTTGTAGGGGAAGTCATAGTGTGAGGATAGAAGTAGAATAAGAAGAATAAAGCACCACCACCTTACAAGGACACTTAAATCACTTATTTCACTTCCATAAATGTGTATGAGTTGGTTCATTTGAGCATATTGTTCCCAATTATGCTTATTGTTTCCAATTTTGCTCCAAAACTGTTTCACCAGAAACCACTGGGGAACTTTTTTGTGATTCAAATGCTTCTCATGTACACATTTATGTTGGTACGTGTGAATAAATGAGCCTTGACCTATTAGCTTATCTCCTAAATGATTTGGCTTTTCAGCAGGTCTGAATGTCTCAGTCAGGGTAATGCAAAGATCATCCAAAGGCAGCAAAGGGCAGGTTACAACCTGTGCACCTGATAATGACAGGGAGTGTCAGACACCAGAGTAGGCACGCACCCTATTGTGTGTGCTCTAGTATGCAAACTCTGTATTATTATTGAACATTGTGTTAGAGACCTCCCTGTTGACCTTTGTATAGCTTGTCAGAGGCAGCTGCGTGCCAGGCCATCCCTGCTGAATTATTGAAAGTGAAGACTTTATGCTTTGCCTCTACAGGGATTATTAAAATGCAGCCCTGCTGCATAATTCATAATTAGTCAGTGCCCCTAAGGAAAATTTAAAGGATTTTTTTTGAGAAACATCAAGCCTTGCAAAGCTGAGATGAAAAGAGCAGCTAAGATTTATAAGGAGCCTGTATTGGTCAATGCCAAATCCTAGCAGTGCTGTTCCCCTGCACTCCCTCTGTCTTGCTTTATAAACACACCTTTTCTTCCTTCATCCCTTTGAAGAAATACAAGCTCTAGCTTTCGACATGCTTTGGCACTGTAGCCTTTTTCCCAGCATGCACTGCTCTATTGCCTTTGCCTGTGTCTCACAGAGAAGTAGCTGGTGGTGGCGCCCCCTCTCTGCGCATGGTGGCCTCACAGGGTGGTTTTTTGGACCCAGGAAATGGCTCTGACTGTTAGCTAACATCGAGGCTGTATTGATGTGCTTGACAAGCCTTCACAAATCCATCCTCTGGATTGTCCAGATGTCAGTGCTGCATGATATTTGTAGAGCATGGTTTAGAGTCACTGAAGGCAGGAAGTACATTTAAAAGGTATCCAAACTGTTCCTACATGCTGTGGCCCGTTTAAGCGTCTGCAGCGTGACCAGCTTCGACTGAGAGCCGACACCTGTCACTCAGAGGGAGTGCAGAGGCGGGGCTGCTCCAATGCAAAGGAGCCTCTTGTCACACCAACTGTTGTCGTGTTTCCTCTTTCTGATTTCACAGGAAGCTCCCAGGGGCCGCTGTTTGGAATGTCACTCCTCTATTTCTTTGTCTTTTTCGCACTGTCCTCGATTCTCTCATGCTCTCTTTGCCTTTTCTGTCAATGTTTACCTCTATAGAGTGGCGAAGTCCCTCCCCTTCCGGTGGACCTCCATGGGACCTTATTTCGGAAAAATTATGTATTGAAGTCAATGGAGAGAGAAAGATTATCTTTCGATCCCGTTTGAATTGTGCCACGAATTACACATATGATGTTTGTCAATTTAAAAGATAATTTTGCAAGTCAAAAAAAAAAAAATGTGTCGTAAAACTGTGAAGTAACACATTTGTTTGTGTGAAACGCTCAATGAACTACATCTCTGGTCAACACCACACGTCACCAAGATGGCCGTCACTACTGTCTTGTCAACAAAACGATTGACTACCCTCACTATCACCACAATGAAACACGTCCTGAAGAATGTCATGCAAAGCTGCCTGCCTGCCTTCCTTTGATTCTCTCTGAACTGCCTGGTCGTTTTAATGTTTAATGTCAACCATTTGTGCAGATAGCATGAAGTAGAGAAGATCGCAGGTGCTAACGTTAGCGTTAGCATTTCTCCCCCGGGCTTAAATGGTGTATTATAGAATGATCACACCGGTGACAGTACTATTCAAAGGGTTCACGAAATATGACTACTACTCTTACGGACCGTCTCCACAGCAGCGTTAAAAAAATCTTGGAGGTGGGCGTATCTGAGGCTTGGGGATTTTTTTGCGATCAACCAATCACATGAATCTCCCGCCCGCGACATACGAAGCCAAAAAGCCCGAAGTAAACTGGATATAAACTCCCCAAAACAGGCGAAAACATACCACTGTCTCTGCCACCTCCCTCCATGCCTGGCTCCTCCGGTTTATATCCCGGTAGGTCTGGTCATAAAGCACCGGGTGATTGATTCGCTACCGCTAATTTCTCCTCCATTTTTTGGAATATGAGGAAATGACCTGCGGTATGTCTCTCCCAGCATACACGCCGTTTGATTGGCTAGAGCTTGAACTGCCAGATTTGCGTACACGGGATTTGATTGGCTGCCGCTTCCACCTCAGCTTCAAAAGTTGAACATTGTTCAACTTTGAATCTTGAAAATCCTGAGAATCTCTGCTCGCCTGCCCACAATGCATTTCGGCGAAAAGTGAGGGAAAGTGACGTCACCCCATTAAAAGTGAATGGGCAGAAGCGTTTCAAGATTTTTTTAACGCTGCTGTGGAGACGGCCCGTTACTGTTTAACATTTTGGGTTACTTAATATTACTTCATGTTAAGGCTAATACAAATGACAAGGCTGTAATGCTAACTAACATGCTAGCTACTAGCTAGGTAGCTAACTTGATCAAGCCACTCCTGGTCCTTTCATCAGACGGGAAGCAAAAGAACGAGCAAGACCCATTGCTGGTATAATAACAACCTGGTACTAAGCACACAGGCATCTTGTTAAAGTTATCTTATTTTAGCCAGCGCCATATAGATAGATTATATCTATATTGCGCTGATCTTCGGTATCTGAATGGTGGAGGAAAACAATTGTGACATCACTTACGTGACTCTGGGATTTGTAGTCTTTCTAGTTACGTATTTTTCATAGTCTTATATTTCAACAGTTTTACGACAAACTGACTTTTTTGACATGGAAATTATTTTTTAAGATTGACAAACATCATATGTGTAATTCATGGCACAATTCAAACGGGATCGAAAGATAAGTTTTCTCTCCCCATTGACTTCAATGCATAATTTTTCCGAAATAAGGTCCCATTACCCGGAAGTAGGTGGGCGTGACTTCGCCACTCTATGAAAGCTAACACCCACAAACACAGTGACGCACACAACACATTTCTCTCTTTTTCCAATCTCCTAATCTACAGTAAAAGAGGTTGGGTTGTCCTTACACCCCGTCAGGTAATTTGTTTCCTCCACTCCCATTGTGAGACAGATGCCATTCCTCTGTGACTGAAATTTGTTTATGGAGCGCTCCACATCAGCTTCTATTATTCTCATTTGCGCTCCCGGAATAATTAGGAGTTATTAACAGTACACCTGTTCTGCGGTTACCTGAGGGATTAGAGGTAAAAAAGCTACTAACACATCAGTATTCTTTGAACTTGCACACCCACCTTCATAAAATTGATATTTTTCTATATGTGTTCTG
Organism: Trematomus bernacchii; assembly: GCF_902827165.1. Classification (NCBI taxonomy): domain Eukaryota; kingdom Metazoa; phylum Chordata; class Actinopteri; order Perciformes; family Nototheniidae; genus Trematomus; species Trematomus bernacchii. The sequence goes on along the minus strand of NW_022987828.1, from coordinate 4,016,137 downwards.
TAGTGTTCAAGGCAGAGCAGGAGGTATTATAGAACCATGTAGTGAGTCTGTTTTTTCTTTGGGGCTTGGATGGATACTGTGTTATACTTGTATGTGTAGCAGTGTGAATTTACACACTGTGAGAGCTTTCCGACACTGTTCAAAAATGTCAGACGCAGACCTGGGCTGACTTCAGCCTCTAGCAGGTCATTCCCTTTCCCCTGAAAACCCTCATCTTTTATTGAGCCTGTCAAAGTGTCAGTAACCCCAGAGCTGCCCCATCACACAAAGTGACATCAAGGTTCTGATCCATTTTGAATGCATTTGTCCCCTCTTTCACTCACTCTATGCCGTCTGTCTTTCACACTGTACACATCTCTCTCTTTTCAAATCAGTATAATCCCACTGCTGTAGCGCTCCAGTACACCAAGTTCCACCGAGACTCACCTGTACAAAAGATGAGAGGTCGCTAGGGAACGAGCATCACTCAAGCCGACACTCACCACACACATGATTTGCTCCCTCTACAGCTTGAGCTTTTCATCTGTAGTGGCATGACTCAGCCCAGACTCATAAATGCATCTCTTTGTTGTGGCACTCTTGAGGAGACTAGCAGACAGCATTATGACATTATCTTAAAAAGTGTGATCATTAATATTTTAAAGCTTTAAGACAAAACATGTGGCTTATATCCTTTTTCTTGCATCATCCACTTCCCTCTTTTCCCTTTCTCTTGTTATCGGGGTGTCCGCAGCTGCAGTGTTGGACAGGGTCACAGATCTAATCAATAACAAAGCACTGCAGCCGCTACAGTGGTATTAGAGATGGCCAAGTCTGAGCTGCCATCAGCTCCTAAACCAAGTGCACAGCCACACAATGTGCTGGAGCAGCATATCAGAAGGGAAGCTAGCAGAAAATGGATGGGTGGAACATAATATATTTTAAGTGTCAATGTTAAAAGATTGCAGGATAATGTGTTGAATTATGCCTCATCTCCATCACAGTCACATCAACAGTATCAGAATGCTTTATTTTGTCCCGGGGGAAATTGGGTTTCATGACAGTTGCTCCATTTTTACAGTGAAATGAAAACAACAGCTGCCAGAATTATTTTATTAAGAGATGATAATTATGCCCATTGTCAGAAATGCCTGCCTGCCTTCTCATCAGCACAGCTTTGATATAACTGAAGCCAACAATACGATGAGGTTAATTTGATCTTTTTAAGTTGTTTGCATAATATATTTGGAGATCTTTCTTTTTAAAGCTTTGATCATTTGTTGATTCAGTCAGAGATAGTTTGTATAAATTGTGGCTATATAAATGTTAAAGCATATAATTCCTCAGTTTTTTATTCTACAGTTAATTATAAATACTCCAACAGCTTCTTATGCAATCCAAGTTTTTCATGGTGTGCTTAGAAAGTGTTTCTAAGGCACTCTGTGAAATGAGCAGAAGGTTATGCAGCCTCTTTGTATGCTTGCCTCTGGCTTTGCCTTACATGTACAGTATGGGTCTCATTTGTTGGACTCTCTTTGCCTGCGCTAGTTTAAATCTGGCAATGGCCGCTTCTGGGCTGCTCCATTGCCTGGTGCTCTGGAGAGATAAGCCCTGACCAAACCCTTAACCCCGTCTGTGTGTATATGACTACATTAGACCACCTCCTCCAACCAGCAGCTCTGTCAGGACTGATGCTTCTGCCTCAGCTCACAGGCTATGTGTGTTGTTCAGCCAATCATCTGGACACAGCCCGTGGACTTTGCCATAGCGTGGCTAACACGTGCAAAGATGTGTGAACACATAGGCAGGCTCAAGGCAGAAAAAAAAAAATATATATACATATTCAGCTATGAAGCTGACACTTATCACGAGACGAGACACACTGACAGACGTAGCGTTAGCTTTTAATTAACTTGAGTGCTGCGGCAGAAAGATTTACAGTCATTGGAAGATCAGTGCTTTGGAAAAAATCTAAGATGGGTGTTAAATGAGTGACTCCAATGAAGTTGAGATCCTGTTAGTGATTGCAGCCACATATTTTATAGGCCTAATGTCCTTTGTGTAGATCAATCAAAACTGATGAAAGACTAAACTAATGAGACACATTCTTGGCAATCAAGTGAGCTAATAGGTCTCTCTTGTAGGTAAAATGTATTTTTACCATTCATCTGAATAATATATGCGTGTGTGTGCCATTGAGTGGCTTGTTGCTGGAGCACCCAACTGCAGTAGAAAGCTGAGGCCTGAATTGTTGACAGAATGATGAAGGGTGACAGGAAAGCTTGGTCGTGGTTTAAAAGCCACAAAAGCCAAGGTGACACCCACAGCACAGTGATATACACACAGCCATCCCTCTGTGGCTGTCTGAGAGAGTGCGCTATTGTTACATCATACGTTTGTGGGAGAGATTCACAGTATGGTAGCACAGAGAAGGCAACAGAGGGAAATCTATAAGCAGGTAGCTCTGTGGATGCAGTGGGAACCTATCTTCTGACAGGGACACACTGCATTAGGGTAGACTAAAAAGATCAGTGCTTGTATGCTATTTAGTATGCCCATACAGATCTCTTCCTCCTTCAGCTGAACATGCATGGCTCCTGTCTTTGGCAATTATATTTGGATTGGATTCCTTGAATATCATTTTGGCAATTCTGCGGGGGTGTATTTTGTCCTTGAGTCAGGACGCCGAGAGAGAAGCATTTTTTTTAATTATTACGCCTAATGTGCTTTGTTCCTCTGTTCTGATCATTATAATGATTCCCAGTGTGTTTATACATCTTGTGTGTCCTTGCGTGGGCCTGAGTATTTGTGAGCCCATTAAAGTACACACTTCTGCTGTTGTGTGTCTTTTTTTGTGGACAGGCATTACGGTTCCAACTCACCTCAGGGCTCTCTCGGGTTGTCATTGTTCCAAACTCAGAGACCAATACCAACCTCTTTTACTCACTTTTTTTCTTTTTCTTTCTATATGTACACACTTGTCCCTCTTTAGTGTTCTCTCACACTTACACACATGCAAACACCTGAATGCTTATTGCACCAAGAATGAAAATGTTGCCTTGAGTTATCTCTCTGTGTCTGTCTTTGTCTCTAAACCAGTAGCACTGTTCCAAAAATAACGTTTGTTTTTCTTTATGTCACCTCCCCCTTATCTCTCCCACTCCCTGCTCCCCTTACACTCTAAATGTATATGCCATCAATAATTAATGTTACAGTAGAAACCACTATTTGCAATATTTGCATCACTGACATGTAAAAGATAGACACGGATTGGGGACATATCATGAGGATGGAGTGGGTTAATGGGGAAATAATGAACTTGTTATGCTATGAATGAGGATGCCACTCAAATATTAGTATTCAGATATGTTTTTTTTCCAGTTAATAAAAGCCTATATTTTAAAAGCAATACTATGGGACTTGATTTGCCATGTGCACTCAGCAGACAGCTCCCAGACAATAAATGCTTGTTATAACAGCCTTGTTAGTAAAGCTGCATCAATCTTACAGACTGCAGAGACAGCTTGACGTATTTGAATCCTTAATTTGAGTGGTATCCCACCATTATGTTGTTTTGAGCGAGATGCTTTCTGTGGGTGTGTCTGTGTGCAACTATAAGAATGCTTGTCTCTGTCGTTGAAGGCCCTGCTAAAGACAGCAGAGGCCACGCCGTTCTCTAACAGTTGTTTCTCCTCCTCCTTCCTCCTCCTCTGAATGGACCTCTTACAGACGGAGGTAACTCCACATGGGTTCAGCGCGGCCCAGCCCCCCCCTCCCCGTCCCCAGGCATGCTCTGTGCGTCTGTCCACTCTGTTTGATGGAGCGTCCTGCGGGCGCTGTCTTTCCTAGTCTCTTTCACTGAGCGTGTAGTGTGCATGTGGTTAAGTCAATCTTTCATACAATGCTGTGAATATACACATGCTAACAGAAAAACGTTAATTTATGTGCGTTTGTTTATATATATATATATATCTGTGTGTGTGTGTGTGTGTGAAAGAGAGAAGTCACTTTGTTTTTAATGATTAATACATTTGGGTTGTGTTTCACGTGTGGTTAATCAATAGTGTGTGTTTGTGCTACAGTCTCTCGTGTTTTTCTTCTCTTTGTCAATTTCACTCTGTGAGTACGGCCTTTGGTGGATATCGTGTTTTGTACTTGAACTGACCACCGACTAATTGCTTGTTACTACCACCCTCACTTGCCTGTACGGCTACATGTGTATGCAGCATTTGCATGACTGTTATCGTGATAAACCGTCTAAGCATAACCATCCTTATGCAACAGGAGTATTTTTGTGTGTGTAAGTACAGTATGTGTGTCCGTTTCTGTGTTTAGAGCATAGCCAGTCTCTGATTGAGCTTCCCTGTCAGACACACAGACACTTGCTTGCACACACACAAAGCAACACCTGGGACAGCTGCAAAAGCTGTAAGGCTTGTGCTGAATCATGGCAAATGTTTTAATATAACTTCTTCCTCTTTTTGCGGTGACCCAAATGAGCAGAAGATCGCCCAGGAGAGGGAGAAGTTTGCAGACGAGGACAGCATATTTTTCTCATTGGGAGAATGTGGCCTTATCTCCTTCTCTGACTACATCTTCCTCACCACCGTGCTGTCCAGTAAGTACATCGTTGAACTGACTGCAAAAAATACAATGTTTCTTATATGACAAGTCCAATTTAAAACCACACATTTCAAATCCTACTCACAGATCACAAATCAAATTTAAAGGAGAAGGTAAGACAGAAATTGATAGCCAGAGAAATGATCCAATAGGATATTATTAGACAGTTCACTAGGATTTCCAGTTCTGTCAAAGTTAATAATGTTTGTCTACCGAGCAAGCCTCCCTGAAGACGTTTCACAGAATTGGTTTATTTTAGCTTGATCTAGCATTGGTGGTTAATACACAGGGTGAATTTAGAATGAAAAACTCCCTTATTATCCCTTATGCCTCCTAAACTCACATCCCCAGCTTAGCTCGACCATTTATTATAATCCGTTCCTATGGAGAAAGTCCTGGGGGATGTTTTCAAGGGCAAGTCATCGTTAAGCAGATAGGGCAGCATGCCTTATGTTGGTGTGAATCCATTTATTACGGCCACAAAAATAGTACAAAGTAGGATATATTTTGCCTTGCCATGCCTTATATAAATGTGTACTTTTGTTATACATTGTGCATCTTTTTCAGATAAGGTTTGATCTTTAATCTTTAATGTTTCCCTTAAAGGAAGTCGGGTTGTTAAAGATAGAAATTGTTTATTGTAGTACACAGAGTTCATTTCATTTGATAAATAGAGGGAAATCATCAGATAAACAGTGTAGGTTTTATAGCCACGGTTCACCATACCACCGTCACTGTCCAAAAACGGGAAGTGTTACGAAGAAACTGTAGATACTAGCAGCAATGGGTGAGACCTTTATAGAAAGAGTTAATGAAGTAAACAAAATGAATGGTGTGAACATGTTCCCAAAAAATGGCATGAATGGTTCGATACAATACCTACGCAGCCTCCATGTTTTTATTACCTCCATAAGTTTAGGCAAAACTCGAGCACTATTCTTTTCCTGTGTGTGCCGTACATTTTTTTTCTTTATTAACACAAATTATCGAACCCAGAGGGAGATACAATTTAGTAAAAACTAGGCTTATAGGGAATACATCCTAATGCTGGTGGTGTCGTTATTCCACAGCCATTATATTGTGCACCCAACATTTACTTTAAAATGCTACGTTAAAGCATTAAATGTGTCTATTGCCACTTAATATATAATATGTAAATGTGTAGCCAATATATCTACTATGCAAAGTGTGCATTGCATATACAATAAGTATTCTACAGAAGGCCATATGTTGCTTATGTAGGAACCCAGATTGTATCATAAAGGAAGAAAATGGCCATATGTTGACATTTATTACAGGCGCTAAAAGACAGATTGTGGCTAAAACTCTTAATGGAGGAACCGATTGTTCAACCGTTTCCATTTTTGCCTTCTCTGTCATTATCAGACTGTGAACTGAGCCTTGTTATCCCGCTGTACCAAAAACAAATTTCACGGTGTCTGGTTGCGTGATCATTAAAGGGATGTGAGCGTTAGTAGCAGAAGTACAGTTAACTCCATTTTCAAGGGGTACACTTAACACATTGGAAGAAACAGTGTACCAAATTGAAATTCAAACATCATTAATGCAAATGTTGTTTTACAGATAAGCTCGTACATACAGCCCAGGGTCTGAGAAGTAATTATTGTGCAGTCCGATTTCATGTTGCACCACTGTGGGGTGAAGATGACAGCTGGGTTGATCCGGTGTGACGTGTCGTTTCCATAATGTGCAGTATTGATTTCAGAATGTGCTTTTGTGTCCAGCTCCCCAGAGGAACTTTGAGATTGCATTCAAGATGTTTGATCTGAACGGGGATGGAGAGGTGGATCTGGAGGAGTTTGAACAGGTAAGAATGACGGGCAGCAGCAGACAAACAGCATCCACGCACAAAATCAACATAATGAAGGAGACACAAGGTTAAAACAACCAGCCCACACACTTGGACTTTGCTGCATCCACAGAACGACTGATTGCATTACAGTAACCGGTAACACACACTGACAGCACTAAAGCTAGGTAGATGTGCAGCACTCTGACATTTTCTGTAAGGGAAAAAGATAAGTGCTGTGCGGCGCACTCTGCGGTGTATCATTATCTCTACCACTGAAGCTGATGGGGTTTATGATGTACAGTGTTATTCAGAGAGAGGTTTTTTTAGGTTAAACCTCACAATGTAAGACAATAATTGAAAGTCCTTTTTGTATATAACTGAAGTACCCACGTAAAATGCTCTGTATTTTAAATGAAGTAAATCTCACACACAGTTTTGTTGTTGTTTACAGCAATAGGAAAACTGCCCACGATTGTCCTAGTACATCATTTTATAAATGGTTTGAATACGACTAGCTTCAGGAAACAAAACAATAGTTGCTGAGAGGCTGAGGTCGGGCCTGGAGCGCTATCAAATGATTTGCTGAGGTCAAAACATGTGTGAAAAATATGTAATTTAATGAAAAAAGAGATGATAAACAAAAAAATATATATACTTCGTCCATCTTACCCTCTCTTCTACACATACCTCACACAGATGAACAGGTGTTTATATTTACCATGAGTGCTGAGCCAACAAACCCACACAAAATAATAGATAACTATATAAGACCAATGCCGAAATATAAACAATGAAAAACCTTGTTCAATTTACAACAGAAATAACTACCTTTCTGTCATTTTATGCATTTCAACCCCTCTAGAAAGTCACAAGTACTACTGAAACCTAGTCTTCACTGTAATCCTGGTTAACATGATGGGACCTCTTCCATCCTTAGGTCCAGAGCATCATCCGGTCCCAGACCAGTATGGGCATGCGACACCGCGACCGCTCTACCACAGGAAACACGCTGAAGACGGCCGGCTGCAGCTCTGCTCTCACCACGTACTTCTTTGGAGTAGACCTGAAGGGAAAGCTCACCATCGGCAGCTTCCTGGAGTTTCAGAGGAAACTTCAGCACGACGTGCTCAAACTAGAGGTAAGGAGAGAGGAAAGTGAATGAGTGAGGAAAGATAGTAGTATACTGAGAGATTTAATTAACTGCTTTACAGTACTTTAGTGTAGAGTTGTATTTAATTAATTTAAATGTTATGGCTCTCCTAAATCTCAGCCTCTGCTATTCAGGGACTACCCATAAAAAGTAACAACATACTCAGAGGAAATATTTCTGAAATTGGTACATCGAGTCCCTCTGTAAATATTCAAATAAACCAAAACATGTGGGGGGGAGAGGTTATTGATGTAAATGTTATGCATATAATACAACAAAAAAGCCCAGAGGATGACAGAGCTCTGTGTGTTGTCTGGTCAGTGTCACTCTCTCAAACTGTGACGGTTCAGTATAACAATCTACCCCCATCCTGCCTCTACTGTAACAGCAACCCATCAGTGTTGTTGAGCATATGGTTTTTCTAATCTCTTTAATTAGCGTGGGTAGTTCCTATGATACACTGAACCATAAATGGGTGCCATCATCTGACGCTCTAACAATAGGCCAGGAGTCTAAAAAGCATCTGCCAGATGGAAGTGCTATCTGTCAGTTCGTAATGACGGCACGATGCTCAGAGAGGAAAATCATAACACCAGAGATAAAGTTGACATCAACATGGGTAATCCAATTCCTGTCTTACTCTGACACGCTGCCTTCCCCCCCCTCTCTGTCTCTATTTGCTGAGCCTGCAGCTCACACTAGGCCATATTTCGCCAGCTGTTGCGGTTTTTCTTTTGCAGGGTTTTCAATTTCTCTTATTCTTATGAAATCCCTTGTTTAAAGCCTGATCTCGTGTCAGTCAGAGTAAAATGAATACAGTTATCAAACGCAGGGAAACACAATCGCTGTCTTATCAGGCTTGTATGCATAAAAACAGGAATGTCAGAATAACTAGAGCTAATGTCCTTAAAGGGCAGCTTTGCTATTTTTCAACCTGACCATTAATTTACCATGTTTTTAGGTTCACAATGACACGCTTTTTTTTTTAAATAGGTCCAGTATTGAGGGAAAAAGAGATGGAGATCAGATTATTGTTTAAGTGTCAGACAACATTATGGCGTAAATGACGTAGAAATAAATCGTTTTACTTAACCTTTCCCTTGGTCCAGTCCGTTAGTCTTTCTCAGAGAAGTCTGTGGCCGTTTCTCAATCGCGAGGATATTGGCTTCCAAGCCAATATTTCAAGGATGCTACGTCATCGAGTGCCGCCGAAGGACTGTTCCAATCTCCAGCATACTTGGAATTCCACCGAGGCCGCGTCCTTGGTTTGGGGGAAATTTCGAGGCTGCACATGGGTAGACTTCGCGTCCTTAAAATCCCCACAATGCTTTGCGCATGGACCAATTTCCCCAAATCTGTGGCGGAAGATGTAAGGCGGGGCCTCTCATATGACACACACCTGCACACTTGCTAGCCTGTTCCACTCTTTGTTTTCCGAATGCCAGGAAGTATTCTTGCCTTGCTTCTGAAGCAAGATGCTCGGCTCGGCTGTGCCACCAAGCAAGCATCCTCGCGATTGAGAAACGGCCTGTGTTCTGAAATCTTGCGTTACATTTACATTTACATTTTCATAATTGGTTTAAGATTCAACCATCACATTTTAAATATCATGAAGTTATGATTTCTGTACTCCAATACAACAAACTATGACAACATCTGCATTCAGGTTTCCACTGATCTACTGACAACAGGTTAGATGACACAATAACAGACCAACTGGATGAAGCGTTAAGGAATGTGAAACATCATTATTTTCTGGAGGGTCCTTTCTATAATGTGGTCGGACACATGTTATAACAATCTGAGCGGCAAAAAGAAAAAAGTGGCAAAAACAAGCACTTTTAGTTGACATGCATCAAAGGTGCGGAAGTGCCCGATATGATTAGATTTCAGCCTGTTAAGCAGCTGCCATGTGATTCAGTCTCCCTCAATACTGGACTGATTTCCAAAATGGTTGTTCCCATTACTCCCTTAGAAACAAAACACATGGGTTAAATAGGCTCCAGGTTGAAAAAAACTAAAGTTACCGTTAAAGTGTGTCCTGCCGAGTCGATTTTGGCAGCAGAAGGCAGCTGTTATTAGGGAGAGAAAGAACTGTACGTTACCTGCTCATCACCACATTTAATGGGACTTAACCTCAGATCGAGGTAGATCCTCTGGGAGCTTAAATGGGCAGGTCCCCTCTGAAATCTGCACTCCAGGCTTATTTTTGGCTTAGTTATGAGCAGCCTCAAGTGCGACAAATTAACATTTTAAGAGGTCGGCACGTTCCAGAGAGAAAGGGGGGAGGCAGCTGCGTAGCTGTCGAATAGCCTCAGATATAAATCCACTGGATTGACCTGACAAAGCCGAGACTCACAGCTCCGCTCCACTGGAAAATTGTAAAATAATGCACATGCAGATTTTATGTCACCAACACCAGCTTCAGGCATGATTCAACTAGAAGCCTGACAGCAGTATTTACTGTTTCCCATCTCCCCATGCACTCCTTCTATTAATTTGTTTGTTCCTCTGCACAGCACTCAGTCTTCATCTGTCTCTCTCTCCCTTTTTTCAGTTCGAGAGGAATGATCCTGTGAAAGGCAAAATCAGCGAGAGACAGTTTGGGGGCATGCTGCTGGCATACAGCGGCGTCCAGTCCCGTAAACTCAAGCAGATGCAGAAGGGCTTGAAGAAGATGTTTAAGGATGCACAGGTAGATACATCAGAGTGTACTTATTCACACTTTCGTGGAATCCAGAGAAAAGTGATTGGTACTCTGAAGTTATATATAGTGCTGGGGAGGGTTTTAAGTAATTTGCTAAAGGCTAGGAAGCGTGACAGAGCAGTGTGCCTGAGGGAAGAGGAGATTGTGCGAGGGTGTGAGGGAGACTGGGTGAGAGGTAATACATCACCGGGGGAGGACGGCACATTCTGACGTTATCCACCTGACCGACACTTACTCTTTCCCACTCTTCTACTTTCCACTATCTGTGTGTGGTGACCAAACAGAGCAGCCAGTGCTCAGCAGGAGGACATAATTACTCCATCGCTCCTTGAGCTTCTTAATAACCCCTCCAGGCTTTGTCCTACTCCTCGGCAGCTCTTCTATGAATCAACAACTCCCTATTCAGTTATCTTGTTCTACTCGGTCGACTCATTTAGTTCCTTACAAAACAAGGTTTGTACTTTCCTTCCCCTAGACATTCTTTCATCCAACATTACCACCTTGCTCTAAGCAGGTACAATGCCTCCACTGGTACCAACAAAACAGGGGGAAATGTAGAAATAATGAAGATGCAGAGGGCTTTGAGGCAGCATCATATTCTGTTCCCATTGCTTTGCATGCTTTTATGCCAGTTCTGCTTCACTGTAATGAGCTCCATCACTCAATCTACTGAAGTTACGCCCCTACATATCGTATCCCCGGGGGTGCTGCAGCGAAAAAGACATCCCTTTTTTGTATTTTCCCCCAAAAGATAGCTTTGCATCGCTTGGGCTATGATAAGGCACATTTGATGATTAAATGCCGTGTTTAGCTGAGAAAAGAAAAGCGAAGAACCTGCTGTTCCTCCCAGGCAGGAGAAAAAGATGAGGCTCAGAGTCGTGTCTCTCTAAGGAATTAAACTGCAATAAGCATCTCTCTCTTTCCCTCTTTCACTATTTATCCTGACTTCTTCCATGCCGCTGCCAGTCGCTCTGCATTGGCGTAACCTGTAATGTAAATGAGAATTGTGTTATTTACGGCTGGAGACCAGCTGCTTGCTTTTCTTTGCAAATAGGCTCATCAGCAGAGTGGCAGCTGTGTGACTGTGCGTCTGTTGGTATGTGGCACACTTTTTATCCATGTGTCTTATCACGTCACGCTGCCGAGCTGTTCCCAATATGTCACCGTGCAGCCGCAGCTCTTCTAATGACAATGTTTGGCTTATCCTCAACATAATTGCAGAGCTCTTGTGGCCCAGGTAAAACTACAGGAATGATTTGTTCCTGAGGTTTTTGTGTATTTTTCCTCCTTGTGCAGGGCATCACATTCGAGGAGGTGGAGAATTTCTTTACTTTCCTAAAGAACGTGAACGATGTGGACACGGCGCTGAGTTTCTACCACATGGCCGGAGCCTCCATAGATAAAGGTACTCCCACATTTTCCTCCTGACATTCTCTCCACCTAATTACTCCCCTTAAGACTCAACTGTTGTCACCTTCATCCCCTCCCTGTCTCTCAGAGCTGTTAACACTCTGCCAGCCAGGTTCTCTTCCCGTATGTCCTTCTCTTGCTCAGCCATCTCTCGTCTGTTTCTCCATCTATCCATTTATCTCCTGCCTCTTCCTCCTGGCCTGCTGGAAAACATTCAAATCCGAGAACCACGGACATGCAGACATGACAGATCCAGTGAGGGCGTTATACCTTGTCGTTGTCCGTCATTTTGACAAAAAAGGGTCGTTAAAACATCTGTCATAATCTATTATTACCCTTTAGTTTGATTTTCTTTACTTTTTAATGATAGTAAGGCATATCCGATCGCATTTGCATAAATACATTATATATACAAGCTTATAGATGCTTTTAAAAGGGCATAGTGAGAAAAGATCAATATTGACACCAAATGGGGGCAACATTTTTATAGGCATTATTCCTACCTAAATAGGCAAATGTGAACAATGCAATCCTAACAAATGACAGACGGCTTCTCATGACCGTTTTGATTTTGTTCTGACGACTGTACTGTCAACCCAAAGACTGATTTAGCACTTGATCCAAAGTCTGAAGTCGGCAAACATTTCTCCCAGGGAAGTGATCAGACGTTCGCAAGAATCTCTGAACGTTGCGTTTCATTCATCGATCCTGAAAGCACTCAGTTCAGAGGGAGGCTATCCTGCTCTTCACTGAGAGGAGAAGAGGAGGCCTGCTGTGATAAGCCTCAGTGTTCCAGTCCGTTAAAATGATGGGCAGCTTTTAGATTTGTCTAATGACAGGTAATATACCATTAACGTGACATATGGACCTCTGATGCAAGACGTTAATAAAGTTTCAGCCCTGGTTGGTTTGGCAGCACCTGTGGTTACCGTGGCAACAGTAAGTGCAGTTTAATACTCCAGCAAACAGTCATTGAGCAGCTACTTTGTCAGAAATACAACAGTGGCTGATAAACAAATGCACGTTGTTTACATACAGACGTAGGTTAATACGCTGGCTTTTTCCATCAGGCCCTGAGTGGCAGAAATCTAATTTAATTCTTCACACAGAGCAGAAGCTGTTTGCCACACTAAAATGTTGGTTACCTTCCTCACTGTGGAGGCTTCGTGTTCATCCATTACTCCTTCTGCTGTCAAACAATGCAGGAAAAGATTGTTGTCTTGTTTTGAAGAAGTATTTTTGATAAGAAAATCCCGCTAAGATCCAATCGCTAAGACAATACCTTCTGGCTCCCTCACAACGAAGCTAAATGTTGTTTAGCTAGTTGAGATGTGAAGCAGCTGCAGTTGAATGTTTGGTTTGTATTAGCACAGCCCTCACACTGTGTAATGACACCGTTAGGCTGTTATCATTGAGGCCCAACTTGTGAGTGCAGGGAATTTAAATAGACGTGGTAATACAAAAGCAATGAGAAAACTCTATGGGAGGTCTTTTCGGATGTAAATGGATTGTACAGCTATTATGGAAAAAAACAATCTGTGTGATTTCATTCAAAAGTCTTGAGGAATATAAATTAGATGATTGTCCCTGAATTCTAACTCCTGAATAATGTGTCCCTGATGATTATTCAAAAAGACCAATTACTAAAAGAGTCAACGTGTTCTTTCCTTTATCTCCTTCAACACATTTCTGAATGAATCTGTTATATATCCTATCAATGAAAGTCTAATGTGAGAGCGTCACAGAGAGCGAGGACTTGCAGCTTTTATAAAAGGGCAAATTGTTTGATGATGAGTCAATATTCTCCTCATTCATTGCAGTGATTCAGACTTCGTTGGGCCTCCATATGTTTACTGTCAGCACATCCATTAGTTCTGACTCACTGATGAAACAGCTTCAGCAGTAGGGAGTGCAGGCTCTGCCCCGAGGTGCTTGTTTTCCAGCGTATGGTTTCATCTGCAATAACAGTAACAAGCCATGTGTGTGTTTGTGAGTGTGTTGTGGAGCGGTATAGAGAGCATCAGTCTGCAGAGGGTTAGTGGAGAGCTGCCAGGCGTCTGTAAATTATCTCCGCACAGTGAAACCGTCTTCCTCCTCTTCAAGCCTTATAGGGGAAGAGTCTTTTGAAGTGGGGTTGTATGAGGTAAAAGTTGAAAATATCCAATGGCCATTTTTTTAAATGATATTACTATTGCAATATGATTCACTATATTGTACAAATGATCATGCCTCCATTGACATCACTATGTAACACTCACGCTTCTATTGGCTAGCGCTCCAACACATTGTACTTAATAGGCTAAGGGGCGGGACAGCTCGGCCAGCTAACCAATCAGAGCAGACTGGGCTCTGGTTTCAGACAGAGGGTGAAAAGAGGTGCTGCACAGGCAGTATGCGAAAAATAAAGACCTTTTTAAAACATTAAAGTTGAGGCACATCATGTCACAAAATACAAATATGTAAATAAATGTGCTGCTGCCTCTTTCCAAAGCAGCACATTGCTCAGCTCCTGTTCTGGTTCTCCTGTTCCTCTAAACTGGATCATGCCAACAGTCATCTACTGTATATGGACTGGATACAAGTAACTCAAACAACGCCACCTCAAAAGATCTGAATGATCCCTTCAAGGAGCTCCTGTACTTTACACCCTTCGTTTTTGTGTGTTTCATCTCACTCAAATCTGATCATATCACACCCTTTTAGTAGGCTACGGTTTCTCACATGCGGGTGTGTTATCTGGAACTGCACATTGTTAAAGGTAGAAAAGAAGGCCACTGAATAGATTCTTGTCGGAGTGACTCAGCAGTTTTTTTTTCTTTCTCCTGCCATTTGCAGGAAGATTGTGTTTTGTTTTCATCCCTGCCCTCTCCTCTTTTCTCATTCTCCTGTTTCTCTTAAGCTTTGCTCCTCTTCTTGTGTCTTTTTAATAAATCATTCTGGGTGAGACTATGGAGGTTTTCATCATTTGTTTTTCTGAAATGACCTCAGAAGCTGTTTCCTCTTCTCTCTCAGCCAGTCTCCTTCTCAGCTAGATGTCCCGATGCTGTCCTCTCCCGCCTTTCTCTCTCTATTAGATAGTCTCTCCGGTGAGCTGCTATCGATCCCAGGCAGTTTGACTCTCACACAATTTCCTCCACATGGGCCCATTTATGAGTTGACTCGCACCTCTATTACTCTCTTCCACAAATGTTCTCTATCTGTGATCCCCTCCCTCTGTCTCTCAGTTACCATGAAGCAAGTGGCCCGCACCGTGGCCAAGGTGGAGCTGTCGGACCACGTGTGTGACGTGGTGTTCGCTCTGTTCGACTGCGACGGTAAGCACCGACTAACTATGGAGGGCAAATAACATTTTAAAGGTCCCCTATTATACTGTTTTTCATCAATATATTATAGGTCTCAGATATCAACAAAACATGTCTCTGAAGTGTTTGGCTCCAAATACCAAACAGATCGTGCATTGTAGCATCCCATAATCCCCTCTGTTTCTGCCCTGTTCCAAAAGTGCTGATTCTCTGTCTGTTATTTAGATGAAAATAAGGAGCCACTCCCCACGCCCCTCTGAGAGATATTTGGTTAAAAATAACACAATGGTGCTCTAGGAGGAGATTCAGGTGATAAGGTGGGGGGGTGTTACCTTGGTTGGTGATTGGCTAATGGTTACACAAGCCAAAAAATCGTTATGACATCGTAAAGTGGCCAAAATCTGATCAGCTCATTTTCAGACAGGTTTTTATCTAAATGGATCAGGACAAAAAGTGAGTGAATATTTTTTTCTGAAACTTTCAGAATCTCTTTCCACAGAGGGGACACATGTTTATGTATGAAAGACATGAAAAAGTGGATTTTGCATAATAGGTGACCTTTAACTGACGGGAGGCAATCATTAACAAATGGAAGTGTTCTTCTCCTCCTCTCATGTACTCTTTGTCTATTATTTCATCATCTGTCCTCTGTCATACCCTCTCCCTCCCGCCTCCTTGTCTGTCTCCCTCAGGGAATGGAGAGCTGAGTAATAGGGAGTTCATCGCCATTATGAAGCAGCGGCTAATGCGTGGGCTGGAGAAACCCAAGGACATGGGCTTCACCCGGCTGGTGCGTGCCATGTGCAAGTGTGCCCAAGACACCGCCTGGGACTTTGCCGTACCAAAGTCATAAAGAGACGGAGGGCTAAGTGTGCGCAGGAGATGGACGGCGTGTGAATAAAGCAACAACACCAGTAGCACCAACAGGTCTCCACGATACAAACACATTAATGCAATGAACTCATTAGGACTGCAGAGGGGCTTCATCCACCGTAAACGCATGTCGCTGTAGTTCAAAACATCAATAAGGTGACTGAAGCGACTGAAGCATGCTGACTCAGCGCACCGTTTCCTGAAAACGCTTCTCTAGCATGCCTGTCCAAGGCATCATGGGTATGTTTTAAAATATACAAGGTTTGTACGTTTATTTTTGCCATATTCTATTTAGAGGAATGCAGTGTCAGCAGGTATGACCCTTAAGTCAAATGCTAAAAACAGCACTTTTATATCTGCATTCAACACATTTTACTGAAGAAACAGACAGGAAGTGGAATTAAACTTCAGCTGTATAAATGCGGCAGTATGTCCATTCTATACCAAAAACAGACCCTTAGTTATTTCTTTGCTGGGGCAGAGGTCAGTGATCTTGTTAGCATCTCTTCATTCAGTCTGCTAGCTCCAGCTGCATCTTCATTCTGTCCCATAAAAGATCAATAATGCTCATCCTGCTCTACAATGTACTGTTCAAAGTGTGTATTTTTAATTATGATTTCCAACTGAAACACTTTATATGAGATGGATGTTAAAATAAATGCTATATTAAAGATGTTTTTAATAATGAAGAAGTGATTAAGCTTTATTTATGAGTGTTCTGCTTAAGTTGGATTGTTGTCATGCCATGTTCTCATTTCACACTTCGACTTGGAGAAAAGAGCAACGGGGGATTAGCGTGAATAATCCATGTGGCACAAAGGAAGTCATTTGTCATGTGTAATGAAATTGAGTGTAACGTTTTGAGGCACATTTTGTATGGCTGATTGTATGCAGTGGCTTTGAGTGTGTGCCAGAGGGAGAAAAATATGCTAATGTGTGTGCAACAGTGGTCAGCAGTTTTGTCTAATTGAAATGGACAGGATGGGCAGTCCTCGGCCTCTGATGCCCATTAAAGGATTGTCCTGCAGCCGCTCAGCACACACACTGCTGCAGAGGCCTGAGAGGAGCTGTTGGCTCCTGCACACTGCGACTGACACACAGAAGTGCTACTAGGAATGATTGCGAGGCAGGAGATTTGATTGAGTTTCCTCTCATCAGCACTCCTCAGCCGTGCTCCTTTCTGAGCATAAGTCTGGTGATGGATCGTTAAAAGAGTCAACTTTTCAACAGTCACCTTTAAACATAGCATTCTGAATTTCTGAAACTGCATAAATTCGAACTAATCCAGTATAGGGCTTTTAGTGTTTTCAATATCTTAAAATAACCCGTAATGAAGCAGATAATCCTTTGCTCTTCAGACAAACTCAAAACCTATGGTAACTCATGTTTAATAGTTCCATCAGTCATGTTTATGTTTAGATAAAAACTTTTTGTCAAATCTGTACAGTGTTAGAAAAGTGTGAATAATGCCTTCTGTTTGTTATATTCAAACAGTAAAAAACCTCAAGAAAATCAGGTTAATATCAAATGAAGCAGCTGGACCCAGTGATTGTACCGTGACTATACAAAATATTGATAAATGTCCTCAATTAAAGATTGTTCATATTATTCCAGCACTGACTGGTTTCTTCAGCTTTAAAACCCTAAAGGCTCCTGTATCTTGTAGTGTAAATCCCATCATGCTGCAAGCAACATGGCCTCGAACTGCTTCCAGTCTGCCATCAACTGTTCTGCACTCACAAGTTGCCCAGTAACAGCTGTACAGTAGCTGCAGCACCATCCCCACCCCCCAACCCCCTCTCAACAGCTCAGCCGTGTAAACTCCGAGCACACACGCTGTCATGTTTCCCTGCTTGGTGAGCACTGAAGCAACGCCCAACGGTGAACTGTTGTCAGGCTGAGGAGAGGGGGCTATATTTGGAGTGACTGCAGACCTCCCTCCTTAGTCAACAGCGCTTCATGTGTTGGCACAGAAGTGTACACAACATTTCCTCAGTGTAGATTCATAAACTGCATGCACAATGCATGTGCTGTTTAGGAATAAGGCTTTTTCTCTTTTCGCTGAATGCTGCAAGTGTTTCCTTCATAAGGCCATATGTCATGGTTTATAACTAAATGCAAAGATAAAATATATTTAGTATGATTGCAATGTGAGAACAGTGTAACCAATCAGCCGAATCTAATCACTTGTCCTGCTTCTCCATCAAGTTTTTTTTAAAAGGATGGCAATATTGGTAATTTATTGTGCTAAAACTTGAGTTATATTACAGTAACTTATGATCCAGCCTAGTGCAAGTAGTATTCATTCAAAGCAAGAGACTGACTTTTCTCTCAAGGCATTGTATGGATAAAGTTCTTAGTTAATGGGCACTTAATGGGTAAGACTGGTCGTGCACTAAATGGAAGGCTAATGGTCGATCCCCCAAAAATGCTCGAGTCTGTGAGAATATTTATAATTCCCGATGAGCAGGTGGAGCCTTGCCTCCCAATTGTATGGAAGTGCAAGGCTAAATTGTTTGGAGTATCCCTTTCTGTTCTATGGCAAGGGATAAGGTGTCAGTTCACACTGTACATTGAGTTTCCCATTTTCAACTGAAGCTCAGTACTGGAGCAAAGAAATACCTGACTGCCATCTAGTGGTTTTCCTTGACACTTATACAGTTAATGCCTGTGAATATGCTGTTTGTAACTAAATGGACAAAGCAGCTTATTTGTAGACACCCAGCAACAACATTATCCCCGTTATGTGTCCATAAAACACAGCTCAGTGAGAAACTGAGGACAAATGACTCTTATCTAACAATTGTAGGGAAGATTAAAAAAGAAAAAAGTGTAATACCAATCACACCAACATTTGAGCTATTCGGTCTTTAATTACATCTAAATCCATTAATAAAAAAAAAGGTTCTCAAAAGTCCCTACAGGTTCACACCGTAAATTCCAATCATTGAAACAAACATGGCTCTCGGTTACATTGACTAATAATACATTCGATACCACTAACAGATTAGAGCAGGAGTATCCTAACATCAGAAGAAATCAGTTTCAAAGCAAAATGGCTTAAGAAAAAGAATGAAATGGACAGTCTAAGGTCCTCAACATTGAAATGGAATAAAACTTAATAAATACACAGTATAAAACTCAGTTTTACTTTCCAAAAGATTGGGTAATGTTAAGTGAAAAGAAAATCCAAGTGCCAAAAAAAAAGAAATGGCCAAAAAGAAATGTTGACAAACAACCAAAGAAACTTCAAGAAACCATGTGATCCATTAAAATCGTTATCAACCTTGTTTCATCATATAAGAACCTGTTGGGGTGTATGGCTGTCAATCATACATAGAACAATGAAAGAACAGGTTAACATCAAAACAAACTGAAAAGGGGGCCCAATACACACATTGGCGTTTACCATTAACAGGTGGCCTGCAGCCACCTAGTGGCTATAAGTGATGATATCACATGGGTGCCAACCTTAAGCAGTACAGCGAAGGGCAGCTGACGGAAAGTGAGCGCCGGCTCAGCTCTACGGCTCACTTCCTGTCAGTGTGCTGCTGGGTAGTGATGACAGAGGGACTGGTAACAGGGGGGGGGGAAGCGATCATCAGACAGTCCTGATCACACAGGTACAGTAAAGTTCAAAGAGCCGTCCTTATTCACTGTCAAACTTAATAGAGTTGACGGAGGTGGAGTTGATGGCTCCGCCGCGGTAGCTCCCCCTCTTCTTCTTTGTCTTTTCATGGCGGAATGACTTGCCCTTTGTGAACCTGAGCGTGTCGTTGGCTTTCTGGCCCCAGTCCCCGTTTGATCCGAACTGGAAAAGCAAAGACAGATGATTAAGAGTGAATGATCAGCACCGCCATTTCAGTAATGCGTTTTTTAAATTGCTCGTCGCCGTAACTGAACTCACCTTTGCATCAAAAGAATTGTCTTGGAGACGGGGATCCACCGCTACTTCTTCCTCTCTTATTCTACGGAAGGGTACATTGGACGACTGGAAGAAAACACATTTCCATCAAATCATGAACTATTATTACACTTTTTTCCCCTTTAAGAAACCATGCTCAACACTAAGTTCTAGTCTCTGACCGGCCTTACCTTCTTATTGGCTTTAGGAAACGTCTGAGGTGTGGTTGTTGCCATCTTGGTTTTTGGTGTAGTCATTTCTGTCTCTTCCTCGTCGCTCTCCGGTGACTCTTCACCTTTTTTTCTTTTTCCTGCATACGAGAGGGGGGGGGGGATGTTTAACTTTGAGTAATCTAGGATGAAGTTGACACTGCATTACATTTCATACTCTGTATTTGTTTGCGACTCACCATTTGTTGTGGGGGTGGTGGGTGCAGTGGCTGCTCTGCGTGGTGCGTCCTCCTCTGATGAACTGTCTGAGGAGCTGCTCTCTTTAGCTTTAGCAGCCGGGGTCTTCTTGGGTGTTGCTGCAGGTGTAGCAGGTTTTACAGCACTTTTACTGGCCTCTTCTTCCTCTTCGGAGCTGCTGTCACTGGACGATGACTCTGCAGGCTTTGCTGGAGTCTTGGGTGTAGCTGCCTTGGGTGTAGCTGCCTTGGGTGTAGCTGCCTTGGGTGTAGCTGCCTTGCCATTGGTGACTGCAGGCTTGGCAGGGGTGGCCTCAGTCTCTGAATCGGAGCTGTCGGAGCTGCTCTCAGCCTTCTTTGTTGAAGCTTTGGGCGTGCTAGCAGGGGCTGCTGCTGCAGGAGTTGGTTTCTTGACTGCAGGTTTGGCTGCCTCATCCTCAGAGTCACTGTCGGAGTCAGAGCTGCTCTCTGCTGCTGCCGCTGGCTTTGCAGCGGGGGTAGTTGGTTTAGCCTTAGCTGATGTAGCTGGCTTAGCCTTAGCTGATGTAGCTGGCTTAGCCTTAGCTGATGTAGCTGGCTTAGCCTTAGCGGGCTCTTCATCTTCAGAAGAAGACTCAGAGCTGCTCTCTGCTGCAGCAGCTGCCTTTGCTGCGGGTGTAGCAGGCTTAGCCGCTGCAGGTTTAGCCTTGACTGCTGGTTCTTCCTCTTCAGAAGAAGAGTCAGAGCTGCTCTCTGCTGCAGCAGCCGGCTTGGCTGCAGGCGTAGCAGGCTTTGAAGCTGGGGTAGCTGGCTTTGCGGCTGGTTTAGCCTTAGCTGGTTCTTCATCTTCAGAAGAAGAGTCAGAGCTGCTTTCCGCTGCAGCAGCTGGCTTTGCTACAGGCGTGGCCGGCTTAGCCTTAGCGGGTGTAGCTGGTTTAGCCTTAGCTGGTGTAGCTGCCTTAGCGGGCTCTTCATCTTCAGAAGAAGAGTCAGAGCTGCTTTCCGCTGCAGCAGCTTCCTTTGCTACAGGCGTGGCCGGCTTAGCCTTAGCTGGTTTAGCCTTAGCTGGTTTAGCCTTAGCTGGTGTAGCTGGCTTAGCCTTAGCGGGCTCTTCATCTTCAGAAGAAGACTCAGAGCTGCTCTCTGCTGCAGCAGCTGCCTTTGCTGCGGGGGTAGCAGGCTTTGAGGCGGGTGTAGCAGGCTTAGCCGCTGCAGGTTTAGCCTTGACTGCTGGTTCTTCCTCTTCAGAAGAAGAGTCAGAGCTGCTCTCTGCTGCAGCAGCCGGCTTGGCTGCAGGCGTAGCAGGCTTTGAAGCTGGGGTAGCTGGCTTTGCGGCTGGTTTAGCCTTAGCTGGTTCTTCATCTTCAGAAGAAGAGTCAGAGCTGCTCTCTGCTGCAGCAGCCGGCTTTGCTGCAGGCGTAGCAGGCTTTGCAGCTGGTTTAGCCTTAGCTGGTTCTTCATCTTCAGAAGAGTCAGAGCTGCTTTCTGCTGCAGCAGCAGGTTTTGCTACAGGAGTGGCAGGCTTTGAAGCTGGTTTAGCTGCTGCAGGTTTAGCCTTAGCTGGTTCTTCATCTTCAGAAGAGTCAGAGCTGCTTTCTGCAGGTTTTGCTACAGGAGTGGCAGGCTTTGCAGCTGGTTTAGCTGCTGCAGGTTTAGCCTTGGCTGGTTCTTCATCTTCAGAAGAGTCAGAGCTGCTCTCTGCAGCAGGTTTTGCAGCGGGGGTAGCAGGCTTTGAAGCTGGGGTAGCTGGCTTAGCAGCGGGTTTAGCTGCAGCTGGCTTACCTGCAGCTGGCTCTTCCTCATCCTCAGAGGAGGAGTCAGAGTCTGAGCTGCTCTCTGCAGCAGCAGCAGGCTTTGCAGCTGGCTTTGCAGCCGGGGTAGCAGGCTTTGCAGCAGGCTTAGCTTTCACTGTCATTTCTTCATCCTCAGAGGAGTCATCAGAGCTGCTCTCAGCTGCCTTGGCGGGGGCTTTGGAAGCTACAGCAGCAGGTTTTGGTTTGGCTGCAGCTTTAGCAGCAGGTTTGGCTGGAGCCTCATCTTCAGAGCTGCTGTCTGGAAAAACCAATACAATACTTTAACATCAGATAGACACAAATGTAGTCACTTGATCATGGCACACACAGCTAAAACGTTGACTGTATATTACAACAGTCCTGCAGCAAATCCTGGCCTGATGTTAAGTTAACAAGTTTCAACGTAAACTAAATATTATCCTCAACAAAGATACACTGCCTTAGTTGTAGCAAGGTGAACAAACTGACAACCGTGTATGTAACGAAACTGGGGAGAGTTTATATATTATGTATAACTGACAGTTCTCATGATGGAATTTAGTTGGATCCCTCCACAAACTGGTAGCACTGGCAACACAGTTTAAGTAAATGAAAGCAAATTCAAGACAGAAAATAAACCACTTTGACAGAGATACAGAGCTCACACCCTCAAAATGTCTCTTACCTGAACTTGACTCCTCTTTTTTAGCTGGTGCAGGTTTAGCTGCTGGCTTCTTTGCAGGAGTCACCTTTGCTGCAGGTTTTTTGGCCTCCTCTTCCTCCTCTGAACTAGAATCGTCCTCTGAACTGGAGTCTTTTTTAGCAGGCGTGACTTTAGCTGCAACAGGTTTAGCTGGAGCAGCCTTTGCAGGAGTCACCTTTGCTGCAGGTTTTTTTGCCTCCTCTTCTTCCTCTGAACTGGATGAGTCTGAGTCTTTAGCGGGAGCAGCCTTGACTGGGGCAGCTTTAGCTGGGGTGACTTTCACAGCAGGCTTTTTTGCCTCCTCTTCATCTGAGCTTGAATCTTGAAAAACATGGGCATGGAGAGGAAGATTTGTTACATTTTGCATCAAACACAAAGTAGAAAATGACAGAGTGGGATTGTAATTGTTACCTGAGCTGGACTCCTTCGCCGCTGGTTTTGCAGCGGGGGTCTTTACCGGTGCAGGCTTTGCTGTTAGGATAACAACGCTGTTAGATATGTCATTTCTGAAATCACTACTTCCAAGTTGGGAAAACTGGGTGCCTTACCAGCTACTTTCTTCTCTTCTTCCTCGTCACTGCTGCTGTTTGAGGAGCTGTCCTTGGCCTTGCTGGCTGCTGGTGCAGCTGGAGCCTTGGTCACTGAAGCGGGAGGTGGGACTGCACTGTACGCTCCTACCAAGGCAAAGCAAACTAATCAGCCTCATAACACAGGGCCCATGTCCAATACTTTAAGCACTTAGGTTTAGGTGACATACTGCAAAAGAGGGACTGTAGTGTTACTCCAAAATAGGTGCTAGCAATTTCAAGTTGTTCTATTTTTACCAAAAGATTCCTCTATCAGATTATGTAAGGCTAAAAGATGACAGGACAGACTAACTATCATGTAAAATAAAACTGAAGTTAATATAACTACCTTTCGTTTGATTGGAGTTACAGAACCATGATAACAAAAGAAAGGCTTTGCTCAGAAAGGCCAACTCATTGCAAGTGCAATCAAACCTCTCTGTGTTTATTGGTTTTCATAGCCCCAAACAAGTTTTATAACTTGACATTGTCTGGCTTTTATAATAGAGTGAAAATAAAAACCCACCTGCTTTGGGTTTTTTGCTGGGTGGAGCCTCATCTTCAGATGAGTCTTCACTGCTTGATTCAGCAGCAGCTGCTTTCACGGGGGCCGCTTTAGCTGGAGCCGGTTTAGCTGGAGCCTATCGGACATGTGAAGTAAGTATTGTGTGTGTAACAAATGTACTTTACTACAATAACTTTTTCTATTTGTTTCTAAGTTTTGGAAGAAAGATATTTACATATGGGCAGTATCTTTTACATACCTTGGTTGGTTTTTCATCTTCTGAATCTGATGAACTGTCTTCGCTGCTGCTATCTTTTTTTTTCTGAGCTGCAGCTTTAGCAGGAGCAGCAGATTTGGCTGCTGTGACTGTAACACCCTTGGCTTCTATTAAAGGTTAATAACATAAATTAGATACAACACATTTCATTATAATCATCTCAAAATAAATTCACAATATTAAATGACATCTTGCTCTAGACTCACTGGCTGGGGCTTTAGCAGGCTGCTCATCCTCAGAGTCAGATTCTTCACTGCTGGAGCTGCTGTCTTTCTTCCTTCCTGCAGCAGGGGCAGCGGGCGCCTTCACAGGAGCCTACATGCGGAACATTCATTTTAATAATAGCATAACCACCAGACATGGCTTTCAACACTGGCAAGATCTTGTATGAAACTATAATTTGAATTATTCTTCCTACCTTTGCAGGAGCCTTTGCAGGGGCCTTCTCCTCCTCAGAGTCACTGGAGTCTTCACTGCTGCTGGATGCCACTTTAGTAGCTGCTGCTGGTACAGGTGCTTTAGCGGGCACCACCTTAGCTGCTAAAACAAACATTACAGAGATATGTTACACATATATAACCGGATCATAAATGTTACCGACCTATTTAAACCATCGTAATCAGTTTTCTGCATCAAAACATTGATTTTACCTGCAGGGGCTGCCTTGGTTGGTTTTGCAACCGCTGCTTCATCGTCGCTGCTTGAGTCTTCGCTGCTGGAGCTCGCTGCACTGGTTTTTGCCTTCTTGGCTGATGGACTTGTTTTAGATTCAGCTGTGCTGGAGGGCGCCTTTCGTTTCTTGGCTTCAGGAGACCTAGGAAGACACATGGGTATATTAAAAAGGGAACAGCTACCTCAAAAATTATCTAGTCATTTATTGTATACATTTCTCCTATATCTGAAGAGATTAGCGACAAAGCATATTTATCTCAACTACAGAGACTAATCCTGTAGCTGCTGCTTAGAGAGTGAACCTTAAGACATAATGAGCAGAAATTATTCTTAAAGTGAATATTTAAAAGGAAAAATGCATATTATTTAGCATCACTTGTATAAATCCCAAATTCAAGGGATAGCAGATCCACTTTAACCTAATAATGCACCAGTTAAAGCACTATTCTGCTGCTAAGGTAAACAGACTACTTTACACTAAAACAATTTTTTAAATCACGTTTAAGTCTGATAAAGGGTAGATTTTGTTTGTATTAGAGATAGATTAGACAATGCATAGGTGAACAGTGACTGCAAATGATAGGTGCAATGAGAACCCAATAAAAAGGCTTGGCCATATCTTAAAAGTGTATTAATATCAGTACTAAACAAGTTTTAGTGCTGACTCAATAACAAACAAAACAAAAAAACAACTCACTTCACCCAGAAGTCGTAGATGCCGACGAGGCTCTCATCATTTTCATCTTGTGGAGTCTGTAAAGAAACACGTGAAGCACTCAATTAGCCATTTGCAGTTGTAAAGTTTCACAAATTCGCAATCAAATACATGTTCCTGCAACGCAACACAATATAATGCCAATTAAAATATTAGTATGAGCTTTTAAAACGAATGGCAACCAAAGAACAAAGTGTGCCTGTACACACGTGCTACCTTTCCTAATGGGTGTACGGCCCCTCAACGTTACATGGCTGTACGTGTACTCCTCGTGCAGCATGTCTCAACTTCACCACACCGCTAGAGACAGACAGCACGAGCCACAGACTAACAACAACACACAGTGAGCCGCTTACCACTTTAGTCTGTTTCATAAACTGCTGAGCCGCCTTGGTGAACTTGTTCTCCACCAGAAAGGAATATACGCATTTGTAAAGATCGCTCGGCATCGACTTTTGCTCCGCCATCTTCACCACGCTCTTTTCTGGAAGGAAGGAAAGTGAGCGGAAGCGTCAATTGTGCGCATGCGCCTCACTATATGGCATGTTCCTCTCGAACTTTTGTTGATTTTGAAAATATTTTTTTATTGAAAATGTATTTGTTGAGTTGTAGTTTATATGTGGAACCCCTGTAATGTTATACACTCGCATTTCTCCTATGTAATTTATATATTTCTAGCCATGCTTTTATCAACATAGGCGCACACGTTATACGTCATCGCCAAAACCGTTTCCTGTCCCTCGTGTCATCATAACATGGTCGCCTTTGAACTGAGTATTCTGGCAATGACACCAACCCAGCAGATTTAAAACTGTGAATCGAGGAATTATTTGCCTGAACCATGCCTCGCTACGAGCTCGCGGTGATCCTGAAGGCGATGCAGCGGCCCGGGACATCGGCTGCTCTCCGGCGGACAGTGGAGACTCTGATGGAGCGGGGCGCCGTGGTCAGGGACCTTGAGAACCTGGGGGAAAGACTCTTGCCCTACAAGATCAACAAACACAACCAGAACCACCTCCGAGGGTCTTACTTTTTGATCGATTTCTACTCAGCCCCTAACATCCTCACTAGTTTACTGGATCACCTGCACCGTGACGTGGACGTGGTGAGGCCCACTGTGCTGAAGAAGGACGGCGAGGTTTCCAGCAGTAACTGCTGTGGGTCTTAGCTGTGATTAAATGTAAGGAATGGCTGAAGTGGGTAAAGCCAAGTTTATCAGTATTACTAACTATGTATGTGTTTATAAATTAAACCTACAGCTGTGGAGTGACATCATTGTGAGTATCTTGTGTGCACACTTAACTCTTCCATGGCTTCCATTAGATAATGTCCTTTTTGTCAATCTGCTTAAACAATCAGTAATTCATTGTATTCAGTAAAATAACAACATTGACATATACCAAACATCACAGGTTATGATGGAGGTTAACATGATGGCTATTGGCCATTGGCCCCTTGGGGGGGAGCCAAAGATCGCAGGGGGGGCGCCAGGCCTCAGATGATTTGAGGCCAAATATCATATTTAGTCTTTTAAAAAAAAAAAAAAATGTTTACATAATTGTAACGCAATACATGATTGTCACTAAAAGCCTTGTCTCTACATTACAATAACATATAAAACATAATTGATTAATTAATTTGAATACAAATTCAAGTTAGTAGCTATTATAGGCATAACAAGACAGAAATGTATAATTCTTTCTTTAATAGAAATGTTTCTTCTGCCCGTAAAGTGTCCAAACCAGGCTTTTCTGGATAAACGCATTTTTGAAACATAGTCATTGTCCATGCCGGTTTCAGATTATTTGTCACAGTTGCTCCAATCAGATCGGTCTCCTCCATTTTGTAGATTATTTACGATTTTTGTATCCACATAAACACATCGGCAAAATCCGGCTTACTTTGAGCATGTGTTTTAAACAGTTTAATCCCTTTGTGAATTGTTTCCACTTGCGCCGTCCTTTAATTTCTTCATACAGCAAGGCAAGGCAAGGCAATTTTATTTATATAGCACTTTTCAGCACGTGGCGATACAGCGGGAATCCAAATGAATTAATCCTGAGTCCAATAACCATCAAAGTCACTCCAATAGTGCTCCTTGATTACGCTTTCATCATCCTTTAACAAAATACTTCACATTCATCCAGTTTGTGACAGTAGTTGTAGCATTTTTGAGACTTTTAAACTTTAATTACCGCTGTCGCGCAACTTCCAACAGGAGTCATTTGGAGGGACTCTTGGGAAAAAAGGTTGGGAACCCCTGGACTAGGCAATAGTTGACTCATCATTTCAGTACCTCCTTGGTTCAAAAGAAACAATGGATATCAAGGGCCTAAAACCATGTGTACATTTTAAAAAGTCTGGTCATTATTTTGAATTTTTGAGAAGCTCTCCACTTACTATGGATATGGAGATACATAAACATTCTGTAACATATTGTAGTCATGTGATTTTTATCAACTCAAAAAGTGCATTTCATCTAAATAAATCTAAAAACGTTCAAGTGTTAAAAGGGGATTAAGCTGTTGTTTAAATGACTTGAAGTTAGTAAACAAAGGTGCAGAAAGTCATAGATAAATCATTGCACAATCATGTCTGCTTTTCATATAACTAATAGAAAGTACTGATCGACCGTAAAACGGAACCGTTTATGCAGGCCTCTCCTTTACCTGCTGTTTATGGAGATCATGTTGTGCTGACTGTGCTGAAACGTACAGCCCTATTAAACTGTTGTTCCCTTTTCGTTCCCAGGTTTCAGGAAGATGTACAGTGTGATCCTCCCCTCTGATGTTTTCCTTGGGTGTTGACCTACACATTATGTTATGTCATAATAAACCTCTTTTTGCTATCTTAAGTTTGACTTATTTGTTCTTCCATATTAAACGTGTGCAATGCATGTGGTGTAGTCTTTATCATGTTTAGCATTTTCAGTACCTATTTTTAATTCCAGCTTGATATGGTTTATGTATTTCGGAAGTTGTCGTGTAGCCATCGAAACTTGAATTTAGCCCTCTAGGAAAACACAAATAATAAACAATTATTACACTTTTACTGATCCTCCAAACATAAGTGAGTTGTCCTCAATTGGAAAAACAACCCCCAACCCCACACCATTTCTAAAGAGATAAAGGTCTTAAAAGGAGGTTATGATGCTCTTATATCTTTGTTTGTTACCTTGAATTACATTTTAAATTCCCACTTCGCTTGTCTGGGCCCAATCCCACAGAAATCACACTATGTACTCAAATTAGGGACATTTAAAACATTTCAATTTCAAAAAAATAAAATTGAATTTAGTTGTCTTAAAAAATGTCTCTCTTAGATAATGTGATCAGTTAATAAACCACCTTTGGTACTTCTCTTATGCAAAGTAAAACCCTTAATTTTTTGTGCAGAAACAGAATTGTATTTTTTTGAAAGAACCAAGAGGATTGCTCCAAACGGCACTAACCACTATATAATTATAAAAAAATATCCCTTGTATATTATGTTTGTTTGAATGTATTAAGGATCCCAGATTAGATCACCAATGAATCAGACAGGCGGGCAGTCACATGAGCAGTCAGCTGACAGTGAGACATCATAAAGGCATCAACAGCCCAGCGCCTGCAGTGCGTTGCAGTCCTCTCCACTATACAGCACACACAGAGAAACGCAGACAAGACAGACGAGCCGGAAAACAGCGGAGTCATGCTGTTCCTAACTCTACTTTTTGTGGCTTCAGGTAATAAACACGCAACAGAAACAATAATGGTGTTTGTGAGTAAATGAAACTATTCAGACAGCATTCCGTTGCCGTTAAAAGTCTGGTTGTGTAACCTAGAAAGTGCGTTTCAACCTAAAGGCGGAAGCGTTACAAACAAACAACGTTTGCTTTGATTAACAGTAACAACCATGCTAGCGGTTACTTTATAGCAAACACGTTTAAATAATGTTTTTATTGTTTACATGCATTTGCCACATTAAACCCGTTTTCTAAATCTGTAAACCTCTTGTCATTACCGTTTCACTCTGGTGAAGGCGTTATTGTTGGCCCGCTTGGCTACCATTAGCTTATTAGCTAATGCTACTTCGCTAGCTATTTGAATGATTCCTCAACAATAGGGCTTACACTGTCATTTTAAGTTATTTGCCACATATTTAGCCCGTTTAATACTGTTAAAGAAGCATTGTTGTAGCTTATGTAGGAACATCACCACGAGGTTACCTTTTTTATACGCATTTAGCTAGCAGGTTTAAGATTGTTTGCATGGTGTTTATGTCGGCATGGTCATTGTTTTCTCATTTAAAATAGATTTGTCAGTCCATGCTGATCGGCCCTAACTAACATTTATGTACTGTAATTGGTGCTTTTTTGGACCTTAGTTTGGCTTTATAAGGAAGTTCAGTTAGGTTCCTCTTAACCAGCGACTTTCGTTTCAGCTTTTTAGTAGGTCGGGCTATTTTTTTTTGTAGACTCGTTTTTTGTTACCCAAGATTAGTCATACGTCACTGTTTTCATGTATATTTTTGCCACTAAAAACGTAGATAGCTTATCTTGTTGTTCAGACAAAAACGTATCGGTGAAATCAACAGCTCAGGTGTTTCTTTCATCATGCTTTGCATAACAATGACTAACGTTAGGCTATTTAGACATTCACATACTGATGATTGGCCTTGTAGCATTTGAAGTATTGATCTGAGATAAATGGCCTGTATATCAAAGTACTAGCTGAGTTTTCTTGCAGACCATTTGCAATATTGGTATCTTAAAGACATGGTAATGTGTGCTTAGTGTATTCATTGCATATCTTCAATACAACTTCTGGTTCTGTCCTAACATTTGTATTAAATAAGGGCTTAATTATATTGAACAACAAGATTAAACATTACTCGTGTATAAGCTGCTACACTGAAACTGCAATAGGAAACCTATTTAAAGACCTTGTGCTTCAATGTGTCTTGTGATGTTGATTCACCCACATTGTGATGAGTTTTCTGTTTTAAATCACCTTCCCAGAAAGGGAGTCAAATACAGGCCACTCTCTACATGACACAGTCTTTTTGTTTTTGCTGACTGAGTACTAAAACTTGTACTCTTAGTCTAACAGATGGCTTATTTTCTTTTGTATAAGATTACATAAAGCCATTACAAGTAAACAAGACATATGTTCCCTTGCTGTGTATTGCCTTGTTAACTATTTACCGTCATGCATAACTGCCCTCTCAGTTCAGTCTTTGAGAACAGCTTGTTATTTTTGTCTGACTGCTCATGTGACTCCAGTGGAGGGAGGGAGTGCCCAGCTGTACTGTAACTCTATTGGTAAGACTGTTGAGTAGGAGGGAGACTCAGCAGTGTTACTGGGGGATTCCATGGTTTGTTGGTGCAGCTGGACCTCCATTTCCATATCTTGGTTTGATCACCAAATGTTACTCCTTAGGCTTGGACAGCTCTCTTTTTGTATCAGTTTATACTTTGTGTTAACACTTGTACTTGGGTTTGTATTCATTTCCAATGGAGACATGTTCATATTAACAGAATTGTAGTCATGAGTGACTAAATGTAGTTTTTCTGACTTATGAGAGATGTGGAGTGGTAGTTTTATCAGGGAATTATGCTGCATACATTAGGTCCTTTTTCACATCACTTTTTTCCACTTCATTAAAATGGAGAACTGTGAACAATTACCCCCTTTGTTTTGTAAAGAACCAGAAGATAATATTGTCTTTGTATGCTAACCCTTGAGTTTCACTGTAGTGCATATTTAAATAAATGATTTCCCTAAGGGTATTTCTTCTTTGGCTTTTGCTTTTTGACTTGCTGGTTGGTTTGGAAATCGTGCCAGATTTAGAGCTATGCTTAGCTTATGCGACTTAGCATTTTGAGCTAATAGGCTTAAGTATGTTTTATCTTCATGACATTTATAAAACAGTTAGGGTAAATAGCCACAATCCTCAGTTTATGAATTGTAGTTCTCACTTTACAGGTATTTCTTGGGGCAGGGCTTTACGGCAATTGGTTTATTTGAGAAAGGTTAGCATAGGGAGATGGGTGACTGAAAAAGTGAATTTGTTATCGATCAGTGAATGAAACTTTAATGACATAGCTGCCGTTCAGAAATGATCCTCCGTTTTAAAACATTTCAGTTCTATCTCTATGCCACATCTAAGTCGTTCTTGCTTAACACATTTGGTAGCTCACTTAAAAAACACTGGTTGATGTATCTTAAAAAAAAGAAAACACTGCTTGTCGTCATTTGCAAAACATCTTAAAAACTCAGCTGACAAGGTGTGGATTGATTGCATAGGACAAAACAAATCAGAGTTGTTTTTAAAATCAAACTTGCAAAGCGCTGACACAGTAGATAGAGAACTTTAAACAAATTCCTCTTTCTGTTGATTGAGGAAATATTTCAGCCTTGAATTTCCTCATATCTTCATCACACCAGGAAAATTAATAAAAAAGAAGTGGCAAAAACATACAGCTTACTGTCAGTGAAGAATCAGAATACCTTTATTAGTCCCACAGAGGGGAAATGCACATAAAAGCAGAAAAAATAGCCACAGACAGCTTAATGTTACATATGTTACATGCATTCAAAAGTATTAAAGTTACAAAAAAGTTAGGATATAATACAAATAAAAAGTTACACAATTTACAAAATACGCATCCTGTAACTGTTCTTAGGATTTAGCAGCCAGGTATATATTGCATAGTTATTAACGGCATATATATATATATATTGCACATATAGCACATAGTTGGTTGGTAGCAAGACTTTCCAGCAATTGAGACTTGTTCAAATACCTATTCTAGATAAATTGAGAACAGGTAAACTGAAACCAATAGATGCAGTGCTTTCAAAAGGAATAAATACAATGGTTTATCAGACTTTATCTTTTAAGCACCAATACCATATCCAGGAAATGGTTGTGTCCAGCGTCTGCCTTCTCTAAACTGTACAACGTTTGACTCTTGGTTCACTTTGCAGCTGCTGCCACCCCCCTGCTGGGCACTGAGCAGTGTGCCCGCGGCGCCTCCTACTGGTGTCAGAATGTAAAGACTGCCTCTCTGTGCGGAGCTGTGGCTCACTGCCAGCAGAACGTGTGGAACAAGCCCCAGATGGTGAGACTCGTAAATATTTTCCTATGTAAACTGAGAAAGTGCCATTTATAATCATCTGCAAATACATGAACAATGTACCACTGTTGTAGAAATGCTGTAAAAAAATATTGAATCAATTGTGTGGTTTCAGAAATCAGTGCCATGTGACCTGTGCAAAGAGGTGTTGATGGTGGTGGAGCAGATACTGAAGGACAATGCCACTGAGGTAAGATAAAAATGAAATTCCTGTTGGATGAAAACCCCTTTTTAGTGGGAAAATTACTTCTATATCAAACCTAAACAGTCCTTTGGAAAACTGATGTCTGTATTTTGCTATTGCAGGCTGAGGTTCTTGGGTACCTGGAGAAGGCCTGCCAGCTCATCCCTGATCAAGGTTTGACTGCAGAGTGCAAGGAGATGGTGGATAGCTACTACCCCGTCCTCATGGGAATCATTAAAGGAGAACTGGTGAGCACCCTCAATCTGTTTGTACTAGTTTTGGCCATGGATAGATATCTAACAACAAAAGTAACAGTATAGACTCCATTTTAAGGATGCCATGTTAGATCTTATTAAAGGTTATTGAAGGTTTGGTTTGATCTAAGACTCTTGAATGAAGGGTCCATCTGCCCCTTTGAGCAGAAAATGTAAAGGGAAGTGGCTGTGAGCAAAGCGCAGCGAGCTGAATCGGGGCTATTGATCGGGAAGTGAGTCCAAGTCTATACAGGAACAGAGAAGTCATTGTGTAAGACTAAAGCTCGTGACTGGGAGCATCTGATGTCATCGCTTTGTCTCAACTGTCACCTGCTACATCAACTTTGGGAATTAAAGAGACGGTTCATTACAGATTCTATAAAAACAAGACGTGGCCATGACTATAAATATAAATTGGAGTCGCTTTTCTTTTAAACTCATCTCCCTGCGTGCCATAAAGACTTTTTAGCTAGAGTCATTGGGGTTATTTTTTCTTCTACTGCTAGGGATGCGCAGTATATATCGGACACATGACAGGAAATGTATTTTATGTATCAAAATGTAAGCTTATCAATGAAAATATCCATATTCTTACTCTACTGTGTGAATCATTTGTGGGTTAGCGTCTAATTTAACTATACAAATGTAAAATGATGGGTAATCTAATCCATGAAGGCAGCTATTTATTTATTTTCCTCATCCTTAAACCTTATCCTGCATTGCTACTTACAGCCTACATGTATACCAGATTATTTGAAGGAAGCACTAAGCTATAAAGTGATGGTATAAATGTGGCAGTTCTTGGAGTAACTTAAAGGTTTCTGTTTTAGGAGGACCCCAGTGTTGCGTGTGGAGCCATGGGGCTGTGCCAGTCTCAGCAGCTAGCCCTCGCTAAGGTCCATGCCAAGGAACAGCTGGTGTCCAATGAGATCCCTCAGGTGGACCTGGCTCAGAAACTGTCTCCATTCCTGCTCAATATCCCCGGGCTCCTCTATCCTCAGGAGAACCTCAAGAAGGAGGCCCCCAAAAAAGAGACCCCAAAGCTGGTACACAACTAACGGCCGCATCGACATGAAAACGGGAATATGTTCCTGGTGTGTTATTGATGAAATGTTGCTCTGGATCTAACCCTCTCTGTAGGAAAGTGATGCTGTGTGCCAGGACTGTGTCAAGTTCCTGACTGACGCTCAAGCAGAAGCCAAGAACAGCTCCACATTTGTCGACTCTCTGATCGAGAATCTTGAGAACCAGTGTGACCTGCTGGGACCCGGTGTTTCTGACATGGTGAGAGTGGAGGACATTTTGGTTTTTGTCTTCGTGAAACAATAAAACAATGCTGTTTATTGACATTCTTTTTCTTTATTGCAGTGCAAGCAGTATGTGAGCCAGTATGCCGCGTCTGTTATTCAGGCGATCATGTCAATGGTGAGTTGAACCCTCCTCCTTATGTCTCGGTCTGATTTTAAAAGTCCAGAGAAACACTTCTACATTTTCAAACATAAATTGTCTTCATATTCTCGTATGGCAAGCGTAATTATCAAACTAATAAATGTGATAATTTGTACGTTTCTTTAGTGCCAAGCCCATATTCAGTCTTGCAGCCCCACCTGAGCTGTTGCCTTACATTTATTCCCATCTTTAAATCACTTTCTTCTTTTTTTTTTGCCCTGTGTTCCTTCTTTACTCTTCTCCCTCTCCATTCCGGTTCTGTTTTCTCTGGGTTTTGCCGCTCCTCAGGAACAGGTAGGTTCTCTCTGCGTTCGGCCTGTAGCCTCTTAACCCTTAGCTCTCTTCTTCTGC
The DNA here is from genome assembly GCF_902827165.1 of Trematomus bernacchii. Taxonomy (NCBI): domain Eukaryota; kingdom Metazoa; phylum Chordata; class Actinopteri; order Perciformes; family Nototheniidae; genus Trematomus; species Trematomus bernacchii. Next base: position 3,981,423 of record NW_022987828.1, on the reverse strand, counting down.
CTCTGTCCACTCTAACCCTGTAGAGATGCATGAACATGGTCATCTAATTAAGAGTCACACTACTTGACTTAACCTCAATACTTTGCTTGTGTGGCTAATAACTTGACACGTAACTGTAAGGACTGCATTAAAACTTGCCTGTGTCCTCTCACATGACCATACAGTACTAACATTGCAGTAGCTATCCCCGTCATAAAAGCCACCGTCTTTGTTGTGCTGTATGTAGCGGTTCAATGCTGGCTGATCTTGTATGATGTCTTAGATCTGCAGAAGTAAACCTTTTTTTGTCTGAATGGGTGTGTTTCTTTTTGTTTTGGTTATTGATAAAAGTGAGATGTGTTTTGGATTTCTATTCTGGTACCATTTTTGCATGGGTAGCATGTTGTGGAATGCGGATCACGGAAACAGTTTATGCTAACGGCATGCAAAATGGCAGGTTTTGTATACCATTTTCTGTGTAAGTTAACTTTTTGTTTGTGCCCATAGCAACCCAAGGATCTCTGCGCCCACGCTGGCTTCTGCACCGCCATGAAGAAGTCCATTCCCATGATGAACCTGCAGGCTGCCAAGACTGTTCCCGCTGTGGAGACTGTTCCTGCTGTGGAGACTGTTCCTGCTGTGGAGACTGTTCCTGCTGTCAAGACTGTCCCTGCTCTCAGGCTTTTCCCTGCCACCAAGGTCGAGTCTAAGGTAAGTCATTGTGGGCGCCTGACAGCTGATTTTTTTTTTTTTTTTCTTCACATTCTACATGCAAACAAAACATAAAGTATCTTCTTTGTGTTTCCAGCCTGCCATGGTGCGTGTCCGTGACTCCCCAGGGTGTACCATCTGTCAGATGGTGATGAAACAGTTGGAGGCTATGCTGCAGGATCAGAAAACAGAGGTGGGCTGTTTGCTTCTAGATCCATCCAATATGTACTGTACTTCTTCCATGATGCAGTGAGTCAGACTCAGCTCTGGGGCCATGCTAACTCTTGCTAACTCTCTCATCTCTCTCAGGAGGAGGTGATTGCTGCTGTGGAGAAGGTGTGCACGTATCTGCCCGGCTCCCTGTCGGCCCAGTGTAAGGACCTGGTGGAGACCTACGGCCAGGCCATCATCGAGCTGCTGGTGCAGCAGGCCGACCCCAAGATTGTCTGCACCGTGCTGGCCCTCTGCAATGATGCCAGCCGGGCTTTTGTCCGTAAGTTCTGAGCCTTCAAACTAACTGAATGAGAATGTTAGCTTTACTGACGAAAGGGATTTTGTACACTTTAGATGGTAGACTGGTTACATATTTCATGTTTGAATTGGTGCTGATGGTGGAGGAACAAGATTACACAGGAAGTGATTGTGAATGTTATGTAGAGATGTTGGGTTCAAAATGTGCTGAGATTTTCTGAAAAACAACATAGTATTGTAGATGCCAAAAATGACCAAATATGTTGAAATATGCAAGAAAAACAACTAAGTATATCATGTGGAAATAGTATATACATAGTATCTCGATAACATGCAAAACAAATTGTAGTATGTTGATATTCTCAGAAGAGAACGACATGGAAAAAATGCAAAAAACCTGACTAATTTGGATAATACGAAAAGAAAGAAATATATAGTAAGGTATTTGCACAATATGGATTCAAAACGACATGGTATATAATGCCACATTTTCTTCAAAAAAAGAAAAGAAACGGGATGGTATGAAGAAAATATGCTGTGTAAGTTAACGACATATTATAGTATGTGGACATTTTCAGAAACATGTCATGTATGTGTGATCTCTGAACTCAAAGTCATTGTTTACTCTGTACATGTGAGGGGTCTGTTTTCTCTGCATCTTTTTTGAAGCCAACGGGGAATTTTCATGTGTTTGTAATAAAGGTGACCTCTGCTCTTGCTCTTTCCAGCTGTCCTCAACCTGGCTCACTATAAGGCTGGCGGATTCTGCCAGGTCTGCAAGCTGGCCGTCGGTTACATCGATGGTATTTTGGAGAAGAACGCGACGGAGGCACAGATTGAGGAGGCAGTGAAGAAAGTGTGCAGCTTCCTGCCCGACTCTTTCCAGACCGAGGTGAGTAGCTGCAGTTTGATCTCTTTACCTTGTGATACTTGCACATCTTCTCCTTGTATTAACCTCTGTGTGTCTGTCAACAGTGTGACCAGATGATGCAACAGTACGAACCAATGCTCATCCAGCTGCTCCTCCAGATGCTCGACCCCGACTTTGTGTGCATGGTAAACTAGACCACTTCATAACTAAATACCATGACATGTGAACACTTTATCTTCCTTGTTGAGGGTTTTTTTTTTTTATGGGTTGTCGCAATGAAGGAGGAGAAGTTTTGACTTGACATATATTGTTTGTCACAAGCAGTAACGGGGGATATTCGTCTTGCCAAACCGAAATGCAGCATTTATCTGATTTTTGTTTGTGTAACAGAAAATGGGAGCCTGTCCTGAAGCAGTGCGCAGGCTGCTGGGAACAGAGCAGTGCAGCTGGGGTCCTGCTTTCTGGTGCAAGAACATGGAGACAGCAACTCGGTGCAATGTGAGTCTTTCAGTCATATTTCGACACCTAGACGAGGCGTTCTTGAGCTTCTAGGAGGATATATACTACCTTTTTCTAAGGCTATAACTCTGACTAATGCCTTCGCTTTCTAACTGTTCAACTGTTTATGTATACTTTTTCTGTACAAATCTGCTTGAAAGGGTCCGGTCTAATCTTTAGTTTTCTCTCTTTTAGGCTGTGAATCACTGCAAACTCCATGTGTGGGTATAAAGGAAGAAGAAGCACAAACTGACCAGTAGGGAATCAAATGAAAATATACTGTAGTGCTGCTTCCTGATTTTTAATTTGTCTCCCCCTTTTTTCCTTTTTTAATAAATGCAGTTTATGTATAAATTAACTTTGATATTTCGAATGACGCCATGGTGTAAAGGGACTGGATATTTTGTTTTCTGGGGGCTGGAGCAGGGGAGGAGCGAGGGGGGGGGGGCGGAGCTCAGCCTAGCCTAGCCTGTTACTACTTCACTGAGACCCGAGTCAAAGGTTCCCTGTCGGTACTTACCTGTGTTTCCTGCTGGGCGTGATGTATGCAAGACCACATGTTTAATGTTGATGCAGCATCAGACCCACTCACCATCTGTATTGATTCTTTCCCCCTGGAGAAACTGAGTGCGCTCAGGAGAGACCGCTCAGTGCGATACTTTTAGCAGTATGTCTGATCCTTAGACACATTTATATTTTGTAGACAGAATGCGTGTTCTTGTTTTAAGGATCTGATATGGAGGTCATTAATCTGAAAGCGTACTACCTCTCCCTCAGCTCTCATTGTTTGCACTCTTCCAGCTGTTTGTAAATCACTGTTTCTAAATGCAGAGAGCATCTCTAATTCATTTGTTGTCTGCCTGAGACCACTGTCTCTTGATCTGTACATTTTAACAATTAAAGTGACACCAATCCACTATTTAGTTTTCTTTCTTTTTGTTGTACAAGTAATTAAGCTCTCTATTTGTATCAAGCTTAACCTAACTGCTACTGGTTTAGCCAGACAACATGTTGTGCTACCTCAACACCCACTCACCTCTTGGTCATTTAAAGAACTCCCTCTTCAGTACAATGCAGATTTGTGATATGCAAATTGAAATGTAAAAAGGCTAACTGTTAAACTGTGGCAAAACCGCCACGTAGAACGCAGTCCCTGCAGTTTCTGTCCCACATTTATTATGTTTGACAGGTCTACATAACGAGGAGTGGAGACAAAGAAAATAGTCTTGCGGTTTTACTGTAAACCCCACAAGGAATCGGCATCTTTTGGCGGGAAACAGAGTTGTTGGAACTCAAACATTCTTCAATATGCTCCAAATTTCTTATGGATTACAACAGTCCAGCCCTGAGGACATCTACACACATATTCCCTCATGAAAAAATAGCAGAATTTTAGCATTTTTAAATAATAGAAGCCATTAAATCCAGGTTATTTACATTTTTATGGTTTGGGAGTCAGTCATGAAAGTGTAAGTGATTGGATAGAAATTACAATTATTTCTACCACACATTTTCAAATTGAATTGAGAGGTGTATCCTCCGTGTTATACAATACTGAATTGATTGGGAGTCACTGGGTCACATGACAGAAGCTATTGGGGAAAAAAAAAAAAAATAGACTTATACGTTAGAATCCCTAATAAAAAGGTGTACTACTTGCCCAGTGCAGTATAACATCTGTTATGGCTTGTGTCGATGGGTTACATGAAGTGTAAGCTACTGGAAATAAACTTAATATATTTTTGAAAAGATGCTAGATCCCTGATTGATGACATTGCAGTTCAGATTAGTTTACAAGTAAGAAAATGGCCCCACTGAGTCAAGACATTTTTTCAGGCTGATATAAGATAAGACACTGTCATATGGATTTAAAAAATGTGGCGGAAAGTGTAAGAACCCCGATCTTTTCTATCCACACATTGTTAGTGAGAATTAATATAACATTTAACAACCTTGGCATCACAATTTTATATGTACCACAAATGTTCACCCCTTGTACCAAATAGATGTGATGAGGTCTTACTAATGAACTGCACACATTGCTAATGTTGCAGATACAGTAAGGCTAACATCATGAGCCACCCACATTAGAGTAAACACAATACTGTAGAGTTAGAGGCAAAAATGCTTTTTAGTTAGTTTAAATTATTATCGCTTTGTTCCCCTCATGTCAGAACACTGGTGTGCTGGTAGTCTTCATCAGTCTCTGCTGTCCAGCCACTGTCTGCTGTATAGTTCAACTACACACCTGTAGAGGATAACAGCCTGGTCAGATGCAGTGCACAATCAGCACAGAGAAAGCAGATCCTACAGCCAGGCCCAGAGTGAGGAAGAAGGACATGACGACTCCTGTGGCCTCGGCCAGCTCTCGAGGGACCACCTTAGGGCCGTAAATCATCGGCAGAGTGCCTAAGTAGCCATTAGTGAGGCCTAGCAGGCAGTTAAAGACCACAGGGAACACGTCGTGGCCGAAAAGCACAGTGTTGAGGTGGTCCCTGGGCTGGTAGTTACAGAACATGAGGAGGGGCACCATGACGGAGCGGCACAGCACCAGGGCAGGCAGGACCCTGCTGGTCGGCCCAGGGACCTGCAGCCAGGCCGTGCACTGCCGGCCACAGAAGTCCGATATGTTGTACAGGAGGAAGCTGGTGATGGGCACAAAGTAAGTGGTGGTCCAGGGGCTGCCACTGTCTTTATTGGCAGACTGGATCCCTGAGGAGACTGCAGGGAACACCATGATGGAGACACAGAAGACGTAGAAGACGCTCAGGCCCAGCACCCATGTCTTCCTGAGGATCGGCCGCAGCGGTGGGACAGAGACGGCCCCCTCGCTCGTCCCCCCTGAACCAAGGTGCGTCGCTGCCATCATGTAGTGTCTGGAGAGGAGAGAAGAGAAGCATACATGTCACTAGTACATTTAAAAAACGTTTTGTTGATCCTATAAATACAGAAATGACTTATTGGCCCTTTGACAGAATGATATGCAGATTAGAAAATTGGGGCTCTTTGCTGGTTAAACTGCAACACACAATATCCATAATATTTGTGGCAACGGCAAGTGGGGTAGCGTTGGAGGAGGATGGATGGAAGTTGTTTTGTCGAAACATATGTTTTATCATAATGCTCTCTTGGTGACCAGTTAATATTTTCTTATTATTTTAAAAAGCATAACTGTGTCAAATTCAGTATCAAATCAAATATAAGACATAAATAATGAGTTGGGTGCTGTGACTATAATAAAACAATAGCTATGACACTTAAAACGCAAAAACAAAGTGTCTGTAATCGGTAAGAAGATAACATTTGTATCTTTGGCACCCTCTGGTGGTGGTATGAGGAATGACAGTGGCAGATAATGCACCCTGTTAATGTATGGTAAATCTTTAGTATTCAGATTCAGATTCAAGTAGATGTTACAGGACAAGGGAAGGTGTTATCATCACTTACATGTGTGATGCGAGGAACATACTCAATGGTTGCCTGGTACTGACCTAGTGTATGCAAACTTGGGCAGCAGCAGATATGTGATGATGCAGAGCAGGATGAAGACGTCGGCTGTGAGGAAGTAGGCGAGAGCGCTGTCCATCACATCCTTCGCCACGGACAGGTCCACTATTGATGCTAGAGCACTCAGAGTGCCCCCCATGGCCTGGCCTGAGACAACAAGGACCTCAGGTTATGGACAGTATTGTGCAGTCCGTTAACAAGAGGTACAAATACCTTCACATGTCCTATGTTACTATAAATTCATCTTTCTTGGCCTTAGAAAGTACAGAAGAGAGCTGATGGAGACAGAGGGCCAACATTAAAGAATTACCAAGGAATTTGACTTTTCTTTTCATCTTTTCATTTTTATTTCTTCTGTACGTGCAAACAGGCATATGCACTAATCTTGCATTATATATACAGGGGCTTGCAAAACGATTCAGAATCAGAATCCCTTTATTGGAGGGGAAATTTGCATTTGTTACAGCAAGAAAAGAGCCAAGGACAGCTAAATATTACCCAAGAAGCATGCATTCAAAAATATTGAAGATAAACAATTAAAAATAAAAATTACACAATTTACAAAATACACATCCTGTAACAGTTCTGAGATATAGCAGCCAGGTATATATTGCACCGTTATTAATGGCATATATATATATATATATATATATATATCACACATATTGCACATAATTGGTATTGCACAACAACACATCAACCTCCCTAAAAATATCAGATTTGCCTTGATTACAAATGACACATGTTTTTCTTCTGAGAAAACATATATTGTATGATGATACTGTCTAAATGCTATAAAGACTATGACTGTACCTGATATGAGAGCCTGAGAGATCCTCATGGGGAAATGCCCGCTGATGCCGAACATGCTGCCAGAGAAGACGTTGGAGGCTGCGCTGACCACAGCCACACTGACCAGCGTGCCGATGAAGAACTCCGTCCTGCAGTCAGACACGTCCACCTTCACCATCACCGTGGTGACCACAAACACCAGCAGGATCACAAAAAGGGAGGACAGGATCCGCACGTTTGAGGACACCCTACCCACAACACACACAGAGAGACAAGTGCTAGGAGTTTTTCACAAGATCGGTAAACAAAACTACATATGAACATTTAACAAACTGTGCTGATGGACATATGTGAGCTATTATTTGTGCACATGTAATAATTATAATACGTATTATACAATATGTTATCTGCTGCAGATGCTTTTCAATGTGTGTGTGTGTGTGTGTGTGTGTGTGTGTGTGTGTGTGTGTGTGTGTGTGTGTGTGTGTGTGTGTGTGTGTGTGTGTGTGTGTGTGTGTGTGTGTGTGGAACTGACCTGTTAACCAGGACATAGTTGAGTATCAGACTGAGCACAGAGGGCACCGTGGAGGCAATGGCCAGATAACTTTCAAAGTAGTCCTGTGGATAGTTACAGAAGAAGTCAAACACTTAAATAACCTTGAACATAAGATGAAAAAAAACACTCAAAAAGTATACACACAATATAAGAGGAAGTGAAAGCAGGGAGGAGAAATATAAAATGAAACATGTTCCTCCTTCCTTTCTTATATTTTTTAAGATCTCTAAGTCAAATCAAATCAAGCATTAATCTCAGAATAGCAGAAACCGATACATTCATTCAGTTTAGAAATAAATAAATACATTTGAAGCATATCTTCCTGGCCAACCTGACTATACTTTAATCTTAGTTGACCTTAACTAACCTTGTCTAATTGTATGATTGTGTCTCAATGTATTTCTGTCAGATATGAAAAGACATTCCTCACATCTGTCACAGTACTGTGACAGATGTGAGGAAGCACATTACTGTGACAGATGTGAAAAGCATGTAGAATGCCACAAATGTGCATCTTCCTGTGTAAACACATGCATGGTGAACATGAGCTGTATTTAGAATCTCACGCTGAGGTCTGAGCGTTGTTCCTCACTGCCGCTGTGATGTGTGTCGTTGCTCAGTTTGTAGAGCCAGTAGTGTTTTGCTGTTATGAAGAAGTTCCAGGGCAGCAGGGAGCCGATGCCCATCAGAAAGAAGATGATGTAAACCAGAAAGTAAGAGTCCTCTGGACTGTAGCGCACGGCCAGAGGCACTGAGGATTGTTTGGGCAGCAGGGAGGCTGAGGGGTTCTGCTCCTCGCTCTCCTCATCCTCAGATAACTGCTGGTGGCCCAGAGCACCCGGGATGTAGGAGGAGTTGAGGCTGGGCTGCACAGGCTCCGAGTCCTCCATCACACACAGACTACAGGACGCTCACAGAATAAAGGCAAGCGAGAAAAGGGAAGGCAGTAAAAGTAGACCAAAGAAAGGAAGTGTCAAACAGAGAGCTGTGAATGAGAAGAAGAAAAAAAACAAGTTTAAAAAGATCACAGCGAAATGATAACAATATTGAAATATGTGGGGTTTGGCTACGGGGTTCATTAAGAGCTTTGGCGATTAGCTTATTAGTTGTTAATTAATAAATGAATCACCCACTATTTTCACATATGATTGATAAGTTTAAGGTTTAATTGTTTTTTTAAAGGAAAACAGATCTCTGATTCCAGCTCAATGTGAATATTTCCTGGCTTCTCTACCCCTCTACGACTTTAAACTGTATATCTTTGAGCAGTGGACACATCAAGACATTTCAGGACATTATTTGGGCTTTAGGAAACACTGAGCAAAATGTCTAATACTTTTTCTGACATTTGAAAGACTAATCAACTCTATCAAGGAGTATAAGAGTTGGAGCTCTACTTACATTCACTTGTGATAGTCCAGAAGGGAAAGGGCAGGCTGTCCGTTGTGAGGCCATAGTCTGCTGTTGCTGGTTGAGATCAGTCCGATTGTCCCGATCATGTGATGCTGCAGGACAAGGAGTCACTTATAAACCGTGACAAATAACATTAAATCCTGGGCATATGTACAGATGTTATCCCTTGGCATGTAAGACACACAAGAGAGAAGCTGTTTAACATGTTCAGCACACACTGAACAGGACACACAGTACATCAAAAGGCGCAGAAAGGTAAACAATTTAAAAATGGCTCATCATCACAATTCAGATGATGTGGTATGTGACATAAACACTTTGTCCTAGTCTTACTGTGCCACTGCATCAACGATTTGAATCATAACTATTTGGCAGCAGTGTGTGGAAGTGAACCCACTGCTCTTCAACAGCAGGAATCAGTCCCAAGTGAAATACTATCTCACATTAAGTAATCCAGCATTTAGCACTTGTAGTAAAGATGGTGGAAGAAGTATTAAGATGTTTTAATACTGGTGTAAATGTACCAATACATTATTGTCAAAATACTTCAAAACAAGTAGAAGTCCTGCAGGAAAAAAATTCTTACTTAAGTAAAAGAAATGTACGTAAAATATAAAAAGTACAAGTACGAAAAATTGCCTTTATGTGTGTATATAATTATATTTATTTATGGGACATTTCTAGATCATATTTGTGCATCAAGTAGCATTATACTGTTCATAATGTACAAAGTTCTGATTGACTTTTTGTCAAATGATTAAATGATTAAATGATTTGACTCTCTAGTGACTTAATGAGTATGTTGTAAAGCTATTATATAAATGCAGTGGAATAAAAGTACATTCTTTTCTTTTTGAATGTAGTAGAGTAGAAGTATAATGTATCATAAAATGAAAATACTCAAGTAAAAGTACCTCAAAAGTACAGTAGTTGTGTAAATGTACGTAGTTACTTCTCACCTCTGCTCTTAGCTATGACCAGTTTAATTTCACACATGTTCTGCACAGTACAACCTCACATGGCCAACAACATGCATGCAGGAACAGTCATGAGGTGGAATCAGATAATCGTCTGGGCAAAACACACATATAGAAAAACCTGCTTGCGCAATATGAGGTTATTACTTTAACTATTTAAGGAGGTTAAAAAAGGCTGACATGACAAGACAAAGCTGACTTTGCATCCTTAAGTACTTCTAATGAGGAACCACTATTCACATGATGCTTACTCAAGAAAAAGCTATTACACGGATTTAGTCGTGGAAATCAAAGTATGCGTCACTGCAGCTGGTTTCAGACAGTTTTATGACTTTCTATAGTAAATATATTCTGCTCATTCTGCGAAAGTCTTCGTTGTTAATGTCTTCAAGCAAATAGACTTATCTAAAGTGTGTTTGTTTATTGTCGACACCGCTGTTAACAGTCAAAGTTACATGAGAGGTTAGCTAAGTTTGTAACCAAGCAAGTAGTGTACGAAAATGTAGCGGTTAGCTAACCTTCTCGATTCGTGGTTTAATGTAGGGCTCTTTAAATGAAATATAAACCTACCTCATTGTTGGAGACTCCCTGATGTTGCTTCTGTCTTTACAACAAGTGATAGTCTGAAACAAAATATATTTAACAGCAACTTCATTTCTGGTCAGCTGACTAACATCTTTTTTTGCCTCTGAGCAGACAGCGTAAACAACAATAAGACTTCCGACACGAAGCCTTCAAAATAAGAGTATTATTTAAACAAATCAGAAACAAATTGCTATATTACTCAATTAAATAGTACATTTTAGTAACATAATACTTATTTTAACTTTCAAACTTTTAACTTCACCTCATCCCAAGGTATTTTGAAATCAACAAAACATTTAAAAGTTAAAAGTATCTCACGCTATTAATCTGAAAGTAGGACCACTTACCGGAAGTTATGTTGTTACTGTTGAATTTGTAGCTTACTACATTTCCGGTTCTAAAAATAAAAGCACTTATTTACAAATGAAATACATGTGCTTTATCAAAACATATTATTATAGATATTATTTGCTTATTAATACCACATATTTATACAGGATGTATACAGGATTTAAAAAAACATTTGCTGCTAACTTACAATGTTTGGAAATACACAACGATAACAGCACATTGTTGCAAGGAGAAATCTGCTTAACAATTAAGACATACTAAATAGACGTTCTGCTTTTAGTCTTGTGTGATTTTGAGAAACGTAATATAATTTACTTTTTAAGATAATCATTTTATCATACAGCATTTCTTTAGCTTCTTCTGTACTGACATTTAAATAAATTCTAAAGTTTGATTTGTGAGATATGCAGGACTACAGACTTGTTAAAAGTTAAAGCGACAAGTACTAGTTATACATAAAATGTAGAATATTGTGTTTCTGTGTTATTATCTTTTACATTTCCTTGACCAAGCTTACAAACACAATACTATCATACAGATTGAAGTGGTACTTTTAAAGTAAACCTTACCTTTAGATATCCAAACTAAAGCATTACTCATTCATTACCAACAGAAAACTTTAGTACATAGTAGTGTCAATAACATATTTTGCTGTGGACACATTATTACATAACAAGTATTGATTGTATGCAATGCAATTGTGTTGGTCGTTTTCTTTGTGGCACTAACAATATTGTTGCATAATGTGCCTGTCAAACATCCAATTTATTAATCTACTGAAAAGCATACTGAAATATAACATGTTTGATTCATTTATGGTTTGTATAAACTAATACGCATTTAACTTCCCTTAAATTATATATATTTCCTGTTTATCTATACATTTGTTTTGATTATGGTGTAGCATTGTGTAGATAGCTTTTGTTGAGGAGTGGGGTTTACCAGGAGAGGGCACTATAACACAGCATATCCACCCATCTAGTGTGTTATTGGCCTCTAGAAAGTGAAAAACAATTGTATTACCTATAAGAAATAATCAAGACTAAAAGTCCCCTATATTCGAACATGACGCAGAGAGGTTTTCTGTATTTTGTCTGGAGTGAAAGCTTGCACTCATGGCTCTCTGTGTCACAGGATTGGACATCTCCAAAATGATCAATGGAATCACTGTCTATATGTGCATGTTATCAAATTAAGAGCTGCTGATCTGTTGTGTTCCCTGGCAACAACAGGTCTAATTGTGCAGAAACAGTCGGCACAAATAATAAACTCCATTATGTATCTTTTGTTTTTCGTACCATCATGAGCCTAGATTAAAATACATCCTCCATCCTACATATTGCAGGCTATAATACTTAGCATTGATTATGTATGTTTTACTCATAGCATTGTAATATACTGTATCAATGCATATGGTAACATATCTATTTGAATGTATGTTTAGGTGACTGAATAATCCTGGTATGTCACATTACAGGAAATAAATGTGTGCTATAAATGCAATTCACATAATGTGTAGCATGTTCTCAAGATAGTGTTTACACACCTTCAAAATAATATTTGTATGGCTGTTTTGTACCCTAATAAGTTCCAAAACCGTCGGTTATAGGTTGATGCTGCATTCAGCTTTCATACTGTGCCACCACTCTATGCATTACAAAAGGTTCAATTAAGTCATGCAGTGAAGGGTGGCATATTAGTCCTCAGTTAACACTGCATCTAATAAAACAGGTGCAAAGAGTTGCCTGCCATTAAGACCATACTGCAGTGCACTCTCACTAAAGATGACTCACTGGGATATTTGTTTTTTTCTATTTTAAGAGTCTAATCTGACAAATCCCCCCACTTCCTGCCCTCGTAAAACAAAACACAAACTGAGGTTAGAATGCTTGAGCGCGTAGAGTCAATCCTTTAAGGACGCTATTTGTTAATTTGAAGGCTAGACAGCCTGTCAGTTAAAAGCTTTTAAAGCTAAATGGACCTAAAGGGAATTTTCCAATGAGGTGTGAGGGAAACAGGGACAGGTTAAGTAGCTCTGTATTTTCTGTGAAAATGGGGTGTAATTGATAAAAACACAGGTGCCATTTAAAAGTCATTTTGTGGTGCTCAGGAGCTCTGGAGAGGCCTGCAATTTGCTCTATGGATTTATGAAAGCCACTTTAATGTTTGGTTTTTCAATATCACATTTGTATTCCAATAACAACAAAAGACACGCTGTTGTTAAACTAAGAAATATAATTTATTGCATAAAAATTATATTTAGTTACAGGTAAGAAGGCTAGACGTTTATTTACAATTGGTACTTTACAGAGATAAAATAATGTCACTGAATCCATTTAGTTTTTTTCGTAAAAATGTCTGACTTCTCGAACAAAGGCTAAAATGTTCTCTTTGAAGGGAGCGGGTAGGAATCCAGTCCAGCTCCAGCATGAATTATCCAGATCTATGGCCAAAGATCCAACAAATACTTAAGATATCTGGACGAATAAACACTGTAGTCTACACCTAGCCAGTCTCTGAGGAAGGAAAATAGTCCTGCAGTGTTCAGGGATCCAACGCTCTGAACTGGTGGTGTTCAGATATTTCCTCCCAAAGACCTGCAGGGCACGAGTTCATGGTGTTCGCCACAAATTGTTTTGCAGCCATCGCCACATAATTTGTTTAGATCTCCAACGTGAGCTTTTCCAACAGCAGCTTCCTTGGTCCGTGATTCAATCCTTCCCGATCCAGATGAAGAATTCACACATATACCATCATAACCAAAATGTTATCCCACTCTAAAATCACTTTAGGATACAAAATCAAAACCCTGTCAATGCCCTGATCTGAAAAAATAGAAAGTCTCTTCCAGGAAACAAAAGAAGTCAAAACGCTTTTCTTTTCTTTTGTACTTGCATAGCACTTACAAAGAGAAATGACAGATCTGAAGCGTGCGCACATACAGTACTGTTAGTGCACACCCGCCTGCCCACACATTACCACTCACTCAACACACACTCACACACACACATTTGATATTTCAGTTCATTCACACAAAACAGTGACGTGACTCACTGCCGAATAGGAGGGATACTGCCTGTGTTTTGGTTTTTGTGGTTTCGATATGAATACTTTTTTTTGCATGGAGGGGAAAAAACACACAAATAAGACAGAACTTAAGTAATGAAAAAGTCACAGATGAAAGCATTTCAATTCCTGTCTAACATTAACTGACAGAACAATCTTGATAATGCAAAAAGCTTGAGGACCCTGACCACAAAGCAGGCGGCTTAGTAAAAAGGTTGACAACGTTATCAAATCAAGAATGGTGACATAATGAGTTACTGGGGGGGTTTAATAAACCGATAGATAAGTGGTGGATTAATGCAATTTGTGTTGAGGTAACTTTTATGGTCCCTTGCAGCCTAGTTGATTCAAGGCATGGCTAATCTACTCTGTCATATTCATATCTGAACAATTACAACTGCCCTCAGTTACAGCGAAGCAAATATACAGTATATTCACCTGGACATTTCACCACCTCTAATCGTCTTTTACACTTTGAATAGTTGCACCGCATAAAAAAACCCAAATAAACATGTTTCTGTTATTCACAACTGAGACATCCACTGTGCATCTAACACTCCCATTTGGCCTGCTCTACTAGAATTAAAAATAAAACACAGCAGCCTAAATAAGCACAGATGATTGAAGATGTTCTACATGATCGTAACAGCAATGACAAAAAGAAAAGGAAAAAAAAAAAAAATCCACAAATATGGATAATAACTTAAAGAGCGTTCCCCACAGGAAACTTTTAAGGGACGACCAGAAAGGCTCTCCTGCAGATTTGTCTCAACAGATCCGAGGAGTGTGGCAGAGCGATAAAGGAATGCGAGGAGAGATGAAAGAAAAACACCCCTGTGAGTGGGAACGATATGCCAAGGCTTTGAGGCATTTGTTGGTACAATATAAAGAGTCAGTCGGTCTAGTTATCTGCCAATTCCTTCTTAAATGAACTTCAAAATTCACCCTCTCTCCAAAAAGATGAGGCAGATTTTCATTTCCAAGCCCAAAGCAACATGCTTGAGCTCTCATACCTTGAGGTTCTTTTGGACCTCAATTGACTTTCTCGCCAAGCAGCTAGAGAGGAAAACTTGGCCCATCTGATTCAGAGCCAGTTAATGGCCAGTTTGTCCGCGCCTGTGTCTGTAGCCCGAGGAGGTTTCAGACTGTTTGTCGGTGCTGCCCGTATTCCACTGCACACACAGAATGACAATGGAGAAAACAAAAGCCCCCGCCATGAGGTTTGTTGGTGCTAAATCATGCACTTTCATGCTGCTACTGAAACATGGGTAATCCCCTGTTAGCATTTGTCTGTTTGTTTTATTGTGCGTGCTTCCGTGTGTTGAATACATGAGTTTTTTTGTTTGTTTGTCCCATAGATTTGTATTATTTATATAAAAGAAAAGTGTAATTCTGTATCTTAGAAGCACCACGTATGACAGATTACTTTACGTCCATTTTATGCTTCATACCCCTCGAATTGGTTCTGCAGATGCAACATTGCTTTGGAGGATTGAAGCTGAATCAGATCAGTTATCATGGGAATGGGTTACGGTGGGTTTGTAGCTACAGTGGCTGATCAGGGGTCAGTGAGAAGGAATGAGGCAGAGGCAAAACAGAGCATGTGAGAGAACCAAAACGCTCTGTGGGCTTATGATGTGTGCATACTCATAGGCAGGTATTCTTATTTTCATCACGGTGGTGAAAAAAGAAAAAGAAAATGTCTGGCTTGCTCTCTCGTTCCTTGACCAATCAACAATCTCCATCTGTTGTCATGACGACTAGCACCTCACTTTTGCCCATTTCTTCCAGCGCGGTCGCCAGAGAAACCAGGTCTGCGTCGGCTTGGTGACAGGCTTCCCATAAGTCCAGGAGAACACCTGTGGGGCTGGGCTTTGTTGCAAAGTAGTTCAAGTACCTGCAGGGAAAAAAGAAGAGGCAAGTTTTGAGAAGAGTAAAGGAAGCTCTCCATCAGCCATTGATTCTATTTGTTGCTGCAGGAACCACTTTATATTCTGACTGTCCAATATTTTTAACAAAGCAGGATTAGCTAGCTAGCAAGATGAAATATCTTCCGAATCTTTTTAATGAAGCAATGTATAACATGTCTAGCTAATTCATATCCCCGAGTCAAAACAAGGATATGGCTAGTGCTGTCAGAAAATCAGATTTTCACTACAGGTTTTTCCAGATCTAAAAAATTCACAATAACGATATTATGTTGATATCTTTATAAATAATATAATTATTTTTAATAAAACTACTATTAGTCATATAGTATAAGTTCATCATTAATTATGCTTATTGTGCGTTTGGTCTGTTTTCCTGCAAATTAAATAAATGTATTTTAGTGGCAGTTAGAGCTGGGTGACAATGCATGAAGATTTAAGAAGCGTTGTGTGATTTACACAATATTATCCTATTTGTATTTAAACATAATAACAACATTCAATAAAAAAAAAATCAATAGACTGGCCACATCCTTAGACCCCATGCCATGACACAGTCTTTTTCACAGTTTTCAGTTTTTATATATAAAAAATAAATCATAACCCCCTACACCCAGTGGCGACTGGTCATTAGGGGCAGGTGGGGCACAGCCTGTTTTAGTCTGTGTTCTTCTAATTAGTGTCTACAGTGTGCCTATTGAGCCGTTTTGAGCGACGTGGGTCAAGCCCCGATCTAGCCCCTCTCTCTCACTGTCAAAGTGAATGGTTGCTGTAAAAACTACACTGCGCAGAGTATTTTTCTATTCAATGTGTGCGGCAAAAAAATAATCACCATAGGGGCACTGTGCTGACATACCTGCCAAACGTCATCTCATAATTCAGAGAGCTGATTGCCTGTAAATATGTGTGCCGCGAAAATAGTAGTTGTTTGTGAAGAGGAGACGAGAGAGAGCAGAGTGTAGCGATTCAAATCAGTAAAACGGAAAGAAAATGAATGAAGTTGACCATCTACTTCAGCTTTGGTAAGTTCATTTGATGTCGATTGATATTGTGACCTCGGTGATGAGTGTCTGTGTTTTCCTTATGGTCTATCGGGACCATGGATAGCCTACAGCTATTTGTTTACGTGTTTAAAAAAGCACCAGAAGCTTATATATACACATCTAAGTTGTTCGTGCCCCACCACTTTTGTACATATAAAAACGCCACTGCCTACACCTAACCTGAGCCAGTGAATATGTTCATGCCAGCTCATACACACTCCTGAGTCATCACATGACAGCAGGAACTAGGAACCTGAGTATCCTCACTGCTTGAGCAAGCTGCCATTCAAACACAAACATGTAGAGCAGATCTGACCTGTCAAAGCCCAGACTGCGGGCCAGCAGTCTCCAGTCACACCCCCGGGCACTGGGGGCATCCAGACTGGCACAGATCTTCTGGCGGATGGAGTCAGGCAAGCGAAAGGCATAAGGTCCCACCTGAGAGGATGGCAGGCAGGTGCCTCCGGAGGGGAGGGGCGAGTGTGGGGGGAGAGTCTGGATTGACAGGAAAGGTGAGGAGCATTACAACCAACCTTTTTTTGAGCATTGCTATGTGGCTTTCATGCAACTTTATTTCACTTTTACCTCCTGAATATCCGTGTGCAGCTGGAATATCTGTCCCTCCCCCTCCACCTGTCGGACGCAGATCTTACAGGCGAGCTGCGACACGGCCAGGCTGCCCCTCTCCAGGCTGAACGTGCAGTGCAGGGGTCTCTGACTGCCGCTCCAGATGTGATAGAAAGGAATCTCCTGTGAACAAAGACAAATGTTACATTGGGAAAGCTGAGGAAAACACGGTCTCTACACTGTGATTAAAGTCGCTTTATCCTGTGCAGCACAATTAGGAAGGATCTAGAACACAGTTTCCATTCCAGCAGAGTGCAATATGCTTTTTTTTAATATATTGGGTGTTTCCACCAACTAGGTCCCGTGTGTCAGAGGACCATTTATTTCCTAAGTCCATAAATGAGGCCCACTATCAGATTTATTCAGAGAGGGTTCAGACTGCAATCTCAAGAGAATGCAGCAGAGGGGTTGGATTGGAAGTGAATAGCTGTATTTTCTGTGAAATAGCAATTCTGCTGAAGTTAAATAAAGCGTTTGTCTGACCATAGTTCTGTTTTAGGAGTGTTTGTCTATTAGGCTTGAGGTAACACTGACACTTAAGCAATAGCTTTTTCAATCTACGTCATTCAAGCTGCTGCTGATTTGTGCTCTGTAAATAGACACACGTTCTCATTTATAGGCACTTCACATCAACAGGCCGTTATCTGCTGCATTGTAAGTACCTGATACTTTGCCAGTAGTTTGCTTCTCCAGTGAGTGTGAGGAATGTCGTGGATGGACAGGCGCAGGTTGTGGTAGCTGTCTTTAAAAAGAAGAGGCTTGGGATCCTCCAGCAAAACTCCGCCCAGACTCCTCTCCAAATCCAGCACCTCCTGCACAGACAGAGAGAGAAGACGGGTTTAGAAAATACAAACAATTATGGGTTTAACATACTAACACCATTTTCAAAACATGTTTTCTGCAAAGCTTAATTAAAATGCGGCGCGCATTCTCTAAGTTGGTCTCCAAAATGGAAATGTGTGAGAGCTAACAGTTGGAAAGCTGTTTGAACTTTAGCAGCCAGAAATCATGTCATGTGATGCCAGCAAACTGCACACAGGATGCTCATGTTTACTACCCAGGCTGGTCTGTGAACACTTTGATACAAAAGGGACTGGGAGATGGAAATAAAAAAACTCAGCGAGTCAAACTTGATATTCTTTGCTAGGGTTTTGTTTTGTGCCGTACTATTTTGAGTAGTTGCCTCTGCGTCAGGGAGATTCAATTTAAAACCAGAATGTGATATGGGCAGGTAGGGGGGATCTTTTGTTTTGATTTTTGTTTAGTGTGCAGTATTTGTTATTTATGATCAAACCAAGCTCTATTTTACCTGTACTTTAGAACTAAAGCTGATATAATCAATGTATTTATATTTAAAATATTGTCCCTAGCAGCTTTAAGGGGATACTGTATGTCGTTTTCGGTATATAAACAGTAATTCACCAGATTGACAAACATTAACATTGATATAAATTATGAAACAGTAAAGCAATAGTACACAAAGGCAAGAAGAAGAAAGAAGAGAGTTGAAAAGATATATGTAGACATTTTTGCACAAATAAAAACACACAAGCATTACCTTGAGAGCATGAGGAGTATCGTGGATGCAGTAGATACGAAGGCTGTAGTCCAGAGAGAGGCATGGCGCTCGAGGGGCGAACAGTGCTAACTGCAGGCGTTTGCAGGCGGGCTGGGGGGGGCAGGACTGGCCCACCAGGCCGTACGTTCCCAGCTGCTCCATGAGGACATGGCAACACTCCTCCTCCAGCTGCAGGTAGCACGGAGACGACAAAGTCTCCTCGCCTACTGTCAGCACCTCCTGGGAACAGATTGAAGTGGTGTTCAATGATGCTGTCCAGAGAGATATTAATGATATAGTACCAGTCAGAGGCTGCCTCACCTCCCAGGCCCCCTGGTGCGTCTGTGTCTTCAGAGTGAGGGTCCAGTCAGGAGTAGGAGTGTCTAGCTGGGCACAGTGTGGCAAAGTAAGAACCACAGGACGATTCAGCAGCATACCGGATGGACCGCAGCTGACCACCGGAGTTAGTACAGTCTGACTGCCCTCAGAGGGTAACCTGCAAATGACACACACACACACACACACACACACACACACACACACACACACACACACACACACACACACACACACACACACACACACACACACACACACACACACACACACACACACACACACACACACACACACACACACACACACACACACACACACACACACACACACACACACACACACACACACACACACACACACACACACACACACACACACACACACACACACACACACACACACACGAATACCAGGTGAGTTCATTCAGGAAAATAACATCATGGCCACGGCATGGTTTTCGAATTTCTGGTCTTCTGGTATTGACGCATTGAGGCCAACACAATATCAAACATCCAGAAAATTGGCAAGAAATGAATCCACAAAAAAAAGAATTCAGTGTAGAAGTTACGACAAGTCCGTTTTTTAACTTCAGAAAAATCGATAGAACTTTCAAATAAACTTCAAGTGGTTTGCAGCAGGCCAGACGTGCTTGGAAAATGTCTGATTGAGGTGAGAATTGAGGTCGGTTCAGCCTCGTGTTTGCGGAGGAGATGAGTGAAATAGAAGAGTAAAGATGAAGGGCACTCACGTCGTTTTGTCCCACTTGTTGATGATGAGGTACATCTCGTAGAACTTCCCCTGGGGGATGGTCCCTGGGGGGATCAACAGGCTGACACCTAAGGGAGAAGGCGTCATGATTAAAGTTGTGTTAGGGGTGATGAACTGAACATGTCATGTGTGTATGAATACTGGTTTCTGCTACATGTGATATTTATTACCTGTGTTGGGGATGGTAAGGCGTCCTCCCAGATTACCCAAGGTGGCACTGGTGCTCAGCCCAGGCTCTCTGGACATGGTGTGGCTGTGGTAATCCCGCTCTCTACCCATAGTTCCCACCGACTTCAGACTTAGGATCTCCCCATCGCCTAAACACATGTTAGCGGGGAGCTCCAGAGAGGACAGAGTGGAGGCGTTGTACACCTTGATTTTGAGGCTTGGCAGTGGGTCCAGCAGGGGAGAATTGGTCATGGGGATTTTGTGTGGGCTGTCGTTGACCCCTTGCTGCAGGGAGAAGAGCGGCCCTCGGAAAGTCCCCGCTGTGGCTGTCAGATCTGGAGGAGCTGAGGGATGCAGAGTGTGAGGGTTATCTGTGGAGAAGAGAGGAGCTGTTCTCTTATCACCAGAAATTACACAGGCAGGGCTCCGACTGCTAAAAGTGACGCGAGTGAAATGGATTAATGTCGCTAATTAATATTTGATGTCGAGAACAAGAGAAGGGATACCGTGACAAATGCTGCAAATGTAAAAAATGAAATGCAGCAACGAATGGAGAATTGAGGCGAGAGGAGATAAATGGTATAAAGAGAATTAATTCAAGCGACGATATAAATAGCAGTGTGATAATGAAATGGATTGTGAATGAGAAGATAAGTGAAAACATACCAATGACAAAAAGCGACATTTTGTTTTGAATGGCCTACGTGTGAGTCAGTGTGTGAAACTACCTTGTCTGGGAGGCTTGTAATTGCCAGGGTGGAAGGCGGCAGTGAGAGCAGATGAAGAGTCGGTGATGTCTCCATGGAGATGTCGGCATCTGCGGCGATATGCAAGCACTCCCACGCACAACACCAGGATCACACACAGCAGCAGGCCCCCGACCAGGCCAGCGTAGACGGTGACACCCATACCTGGGGCCAGAGCTGGGGGGGGGAGAGAGGAAGCAGGGGGTGAGACCGCCATACAGAGATACATGTGGAAACACACAGGAACAAATGACAGGGAAGCACAAGAGCGAAGAAAACACAATTTAAGAGATATAATCTGATTTACAACCCGTTGAAGCAGAAAGTAGTATAAATGAGTTATTGGAGCCAAGTTAGGGCTGAAGCAGTTAGTCAGTCAACAGAATAGAAAAACAAATTGGGAATTGGATTAATCTTTAAGAAATGTATCAAGATACAATTCCAAACATGTGCTGGCTCCTGCTTTTCGATGTCAAGATTTATGGTTTAAAAAAAATAAAAATGTTCTATTTCAATCTTTGGATTTCAGATCGGACACAACAAGCTATTTGAGTCACTTGTGACAATATATTAAAATACCTGATTAATTCAAATGTAATCAATACATTAAACACTGATTAAAATAACCTGAGTTTTTTCACATGGGCAGCCTTGGTTGAAGATGGTTCACATTTTCTAAGTCTTTTTTATAACAACTCTGACCTGCCCATATATTCAATCAGTTATTGGCTTAGCATGATTCCAATGTAAATGATGGTATCCACACTCCGTAAAAATGCATCCCTTAATTTAGGTGAAGCTAATAAGACAATTCGAAAGTCATATCAAGAACTTTATCTTAAATTTGAGTATTTTTGGTGCATAGTAATAATAATAATTAAATGCAATTAAGCTCTAACATCAGACAATAATAGGAAAACGATTTAGGTCGATCAGTTATGACCGTTCTACATAAAATACAGTTACTTTGTCATGTCATTATTAAATTCACTGTTTCTGCTATGAGTGTCAAAAAATCAGTCACAGCGAGTCGTTAACAGACATTTAAAAAAGTTGGGGACGAAATTGGAATCAGTAGAGAAAAAAAGTTTGATTGGTACATCCCTAAAAGTGTTCACCTTATGTGATGAACTCAGATCACTCTTTTAAGCCTAAGCCAAATGCAACGATGCATTTTCACAGGGACACAGGACTAATGATTCTGTCCCCCATCTGTTACCTTGGAATCACATTAGGGAGGGGATCACTTCACAGCCAGTACAGAGAGGACGAATGATGCACTTGTGAGCATGTGAGTGTTGCTTTAAGATAGACCTAAAAAAACAACAACTATTCTTTCACTCTGGCAGTGTGCCTGCTAGGATGTTCCCGTTGTTCAATTTAATTCTAGCTAAAGCTGCAGCTTTGTTTGGTTAAAACAGATCATCCAGGGAAGCAACACTAATAAACAGCTCCTCCTATCCTTCAGAGACACACACACACACACACACACACACACACACACACACACACACACACACACACACACACACACACACACACACACACACACACACACACACACACACACACACACACACACACACACACACACACACACACACACACACACACACACACACACACACACACACACACACACACACACACACACACACACACACACACACACACACACACACACACACACACACACACACACACACACACACACACACACACACACACACACACACACACACACACACACACACACACCAGGTGGGGGCGGGGTGGTTGGCCATAACTTCACCTGCTCTCTGCTTGGGCTCCCTCTCTTTTCTCCTGCTGAGTGATTGGCCCTGACTCCCTAACACTAACACTGCCATACCGGACCCTGACACGTGAGCCAGTCACACCACAGCGGAAAAGAGGAGCGGAAAAGAGGAGCAGACATGGAGCGAGGTTGGCGGGAGACAAAGAGGAGGAAAAAAACGAAGAGGGGGCTGGATAAACAGAGAGAGCTAGATGAGAGGCAATTTGGCAAAAGGGATGGGAAGGAGTTAGATAAGGTTGTGATTTGTCGAGAGGACAGACGGATTATAAGTGTGGTGATGAGGAGGAAGCAGATAAGGATTGCGGCGCTTGAGGAACAGGCCCTTGTTAAAAGAGCAGGAGAGAGTGGGGGGGGGGGGGGAGTTGGAGGAAAGCACAGGCACCACAGAGCAGCAGTGAGAGCAGAAGAAAGGGTGGAGGAGAGGAAAGCCGGAGGCAGACTGAGAGGAGAGCTCCCGTGCTTACGTGGCTCGATGGAACTGAATCAGACAGCCATCCGCACTTATTACCAGAAACGGAACAATAGCGAATTAGGTACATTACCGCGGCTGCTCTCCCCTGAGTCCACGTCACATTGAGCTACAGGAATTAGCATCACTTCAAATGTAAACTATATCACAGATTAACTGAAAGTCAGACTGCTTTTTTTTTAATTTGTTTTACAGCAAGTGCTACCTCATAGCCTGTAGATCAAAGAGTCTCAGTTTAGAGGCCTGTCATTTTTAGCTCCTTTCATAACAGAGATTTTCTTTTCTCCTGACATGTTGGGTTAGAGCCAGAATGGAGACAGTTAGTTCATTTGCACCAACATCTATTGATCTCTTTGTTGTAATTGTATCTTGATTCTAAATTGAATTGCAGCAAGGTGTTATGTAACCGATGCAATGTGCTAACGCAGAGCCAGCTCAGAAACCGATGCTACGCTCAGTCAACATAAAAGACAAGACTGGATAGAAACACTCATAAGCAGGCCAGACAAGAAGGTGAGGCGTGTTGTCACTGAGCTCCATCCGACGTGACAACAAAGTGTGGATGGACGCATGAGGCGCCACGTGCTAACACAGATGTTACGAATCCTCTCTCACACACACACACACACACACACACACACACACACACACACACACACACACACACACACACACACACACACACACACACACACACACACACACACACACACACACACACACACACACACACACACACACACACACACACACACACACACACACACACACACACACACACACACACACACACACACACACACACACACACACACACACACACACACACTCACACACACACACACACACACTAAAACAGCGTGAAGAAGTAAAGGAGTGAAGTCATGGGCAGGTGAACTTACGATGGCTTGCATGTTCAATAGAAATCTTTTTATCTGTTTGAACAAGAGAAAAAAAAAAGAGAAGAAGAAAAGGAAAAAAAACATAACATAAAAATGGATGGACTAGTCGTTATGCAAATGAAAGATACAATAACATAATACAAAGCAGAGTAAACAATAGCTCATCAATATGAAAATGGAAATGTAAATATAAAAGGCACACTGAGAGCAAGAAAACATACTTGTTATCTAAGAAATAATAACCTCCTCTAGAATTGTGTCACAATGGGCGGCATTGTGAAAGGACGTTGTGCATAATTGTTTATATAATGTATAAAAACCGAGTATTAGAAATGACTGTGAGAGAGATTAGGATCATTTGGATGGTAGTGGCAAAGTAAAAGATAGTTTGGAAAATGAACAAGGACACTGGTGTTTTGCGGTTCATGAGGGGGACAATGTCGATTGAAACTGTGTCTGTAAACACCCTACAGGGTATGTTATCTCCTTCATCATTCGAAGAAAAAAACCAACTCTATCCTGACGGGAACAATCTTTTCCTAGACAACACCAATGTGAATCATCCCCGAGTGGTTTGATGAATGTCGAAATGGTCTTTCAGGATCGTGCCACTAACTACATCTCAAAGCGAATAACATTCTCTCCTAAGCATCATCAAAACACCAAATGGCCCCCCCCTCCAACTTTTCCATTCAGCCAATAACAATTACAACCTACTAAGAGGCAGCGGAGTTGATGGTTTGTGGTGTCTCGAAGCATTTTACATTTATGACTGTGGTATTTAGCTGATCCTCAGAGGGATTAACAATGAGTGAGACATCAGAGAGAGCCTCATAATGTCATCAGGACAATATGTGCCTGCAGAATAATCATATTAATGTGCTGGGGAAATAAATAAGCCAGGAACCTGGAGTTTGCCAAGCTACACATCTACAGATTTTCAACAGCACAGTGCTTCCCATCTTTCTCCTTTTTGCCAGAGCCACTTGAGTGCATGTTTTCGCTGACAGCCTCTTGAGAGCCCTCTGCTCTGTACAGACAAATCAGAGAGTGTATTTGTCTAATCTGGCTGCTCCATAGAAGCCTGTTTATGTCAGGGCTCGCATGCAAGTCTGATAAGGTTGAAACACAGGGTGCATATGATCCGTCCTCTGCACGTGTATTTACCAGGGTA
Source organism: Trematomus bernacchii (assembly GCF_902827165.1). Lineage (NCBI taxonomy): Eukaryota > Metazoa > Chordata > Actinopteri > Perciformes > Nototheniidae > Trematomus > Trematomus bernacchii. The sequence continues at coordinate 3,956,108 of NW_022987828.1, read as the reverse complement.
GTCTGCATGCTTGGGCGTGTGCGTATGTGTTTTAAAGTGTGTTCTTCAATGTATCTCACTGCCTCTGTGGATGTGCGTCTCAAAGATTCTAATGCACTGTCAGCTGGATTCCTCCCAGCTCATCACGGGCTGCACATTTGGTGTCAGTGTGAGTCTAACTCACTCTCATATGCTCTTCCCTGTGCTAATTTCTCGACTCGGCTGTGTCATGCTCGCTTCCCACTCCGTACGCTCCTTTAGCCTTCCCTTACTTTATCTATTTCTCTCTCTCCATCTGTGTGCTTTTCAGATGTGGATCACTTGCCTTGTCTCTTTGTGAACCTAAATCTTGCCTCGTGAAACATCTGCCAGAGATTTAGCTGTTTCTTCCTTTCATCTCTTGCTACATCATTCACGCAGCGCCAAATCACCTTGGGAATACAGTTCTATACAAATAGCTTTGAACTGCAACACACTTTATAGAACTGTGAACTGTGAACCAAAATATAACCGCATTAAAGACTACTATTATAATTCAACAACCACCTATACACATTACATTTTCCGTTGGGGACTTAATCCCAGTAGATACCTCAGAAAGACCATTTTCTGTCGGATAATAGAAAGTTGAACTATGTGCAAAAGTGAACTTAGCTAATCAGTTGCTTATCTTCATTGTAGCACCAACTGGGGAATTGGGATATTTTTTTAAATAAATATAAATGAGCCACATATTTACTATCCTTTAAACACATTGCTCAGGTGACTTACTGCGCGCACACAGCCCCTCAGTGCAGTTTTTGCTCTCCATCATGCTGCCGCTGCAGTGCTTTCCTCCATTTCTAGGTGGGGGGGCTTGGCACTCGCGACTGCGCCAGTGGGTGCACTCTGTCCCACAGGCGGACCACTTTGCCCACTCTGTCCAGCCTCCATCCACTGGAATGAGACAGCAGAGATGTGAGTCACTTTACAGCCAGCCAGCAGCTAAATACTTCCATCACTGCACGTAGAGGGGAATTGGGCATGACGCTATAATGTGGCGCGATGCATATGTAATGGCCCGAAGTGAATCATTTAGCAAATTGCAAAAATGCATTCTGTGGTTTGTTTTAAATGACTTTGGAGTCAGGGTAGTCTGGCACACAGGGCAGAAAGGTTCGTGGCAGTACATCAGATAACACTATTCACTGTTCCTGATGTAGGTGACATTTCATGAGGAAATCAAAGCAGTTACATGACCAAATGTTTGATGAAGTTGTATTTGAGTGGAAGTTTGTTAACAGCATGGTTTGTTGAGAAACTCAGCACATCAAAAAGTTTTCAAATTCATCCTAGCTCTGCAAAATGGCCCATTTGGGAAATGTCCTGATATTCCAGAAGCATGACTACTTGGTCTGAAGACGTTATGAATAGTAAAGATGAGTATTTCATCCTTACCTGGGCACAGTGTGGTGCAGGTCACTCTCTGGAAGGGCGGGCCCTCACAGAAGGCTCCTCCATTCAGAGGGGCGGGATTGGTGCAGCTGCGTGTTCGTCGCTGCCAGCCCCGCCCACACCGAGCATTACACTCTGACCATTCAGTCCACGAAGACCAACCTCCGCTCACTGATGGAGAAACACACCAACACACACGCAGAGTGAGCAAGCCTGGCAATTAATAGCCGAGTCAACTTAAACAGTAATGACATGGTAGATAGGTAGTAAAACCAGTTTTAAAATGTAATCAGGCTAAATATATGTGATGAAATCAGATACATTATTAACTTTTGTTTTTTCATCACCCCATTTATCCACTCTCAATCTGCCTACCACGCTCATATGCTTTGTAAACACAGAAAGTATTTACTATTGATAATTCAAATAAGTATGGTGGTATCTGACTCATATTTCCTTTAAATGTTCAACAGTGTTTTACACAGAAGTACAAGATACATTCAATAATTTAATCTTGGTGCCGAGCTGCTAAAATGTAAGATTTTCTCATTTCTAGGCTGCTTTTTATTACTAAAATACTGCATCACTGAAGCGATCTGACAAGAAACACATGGAAGATTTTATGTTCTGTCATGATTCATAAACCAATCTCATAAAACCTTCCCACAGACGTGTGCGTATTACCGTAAACAATAAGAGTAGCTGTGCTGCTGCGTCTTTTTGCCACCACGTTACGAGCCATGCAGGTGTAGTTGGCGGTGTCGGAGAGTCTGGCCTGTTTGATGATCAGATCATGATCGATGGTGATCAGGAAGTTGGAGTCCTGCGATGGATCTATGACATCCTCGTTTTTCAACCAGTCCACCTGGAAAGAGACACACAGATACACATCAATCAGAACTTTGTTATGATGAAATACATATTCAGACAAAGGGATGAAAATGGATGCAAATAAAAAAAGTAACATAGCAGCCAACATTTCTGTTGTTAAATTAAACAAGCGATAAAAGCGTCTGTACTCTCGACAGAAGCAATTTTGAATGAAGCATTGCTTTAATTCTTTTGTGAGATATTTTTTCAGAAGAATCATTGTACAAATCAACAGGTGTGTATGCATAAACATGAGTGAGCACATCACACACAGAGACATTCAGTAAACACTATAAACCTGCAGATTATTTAGCCACCACACACAGCACAGTCAATATTTGATCATTTTGGGTTTGCTCAGGAAAATATGAATTTGTGGCTTTCTCTCACTTTTATTTTTGTATTCTTACTTTGATCACTTCACATGAGCTTTTATACTTTTATTGCTCAGAGCTTTTTACAACTTGTTATTTAGCCAGTATTAATAATACAATACAGCCTGAAGAACATTAATGTTTACTTGAGTAATAAAAATCTACATTTTTTTATATATATATATATATATATAATTGCACTGTTGTTTAATGAGAAAATTAAAACTGTTTGATAGATTGTTGTGCAGTCAAAGCAGCTTAATGTTTTAAGACACAAAGCAAATTTAAGCTTTATTGCTTAAAAAGCAGCGCATATTATCACAGATCGTTATGTTTATCTGTGAGTTTTTTCTTGATGGTGCCATGTCGCTGGATAGACTTAAATCTCTCAAACTTTATTGGCAAGCCCTTTGAATGTTTGCCTTGAATATAATGTTTATGTTGCTTTATAACTTATTATTTAGATCTCCGCTTTGCCATCTCCCTTGCGATAAATATTAACAATCTTGAACTATTACCCTACAATATCAAAACCGAAGAAGGAACCCCAAAAGTGATAGAGGAGGGAGAGGTTTACCTCGGCAGCTGGCATGCCTTCGGGGGGGCGACACTGCAGCAGCACTTCCTGCTCGAGTCGCACCTCCCGCCCCAGTGGCTCCTGCTCAAAGTTCTTCCTCAGGTCTACAGGGGGCGACACAGATATAGTCAGCAGTGAGTGAAGGCTCCGTGTGACAGCAGTGACACACTGTGTGACAGCCAATGTCACTAACATAAACAACAAACACTCACACATCCACTAGGCAAAGCCCCCCAAAAGTCCCTGTCAATGTGTTGAATTTTCTTTCCCTTCATACCCTCATAAAGATGCACAGTGTCAATCACACCATGCCACCCATTACCACGGGGGACTTAGATAGAGAGCTACGGCAACTTTATTTGCATATATACTTAAGCTGACACATTTGACAAGCAAAAAGTCGGAAACATTTGCCCTTCTGCTGTCTCCCTTCCTTCCTCTCACACAAACACACACACACAGCCTTGGTACTGACATGCAATGCGGACGTAGGCCCGGTTGCTCTTGGTGGTGCCAGCCGAGCTCCAGGCCACACACTGGCACCAGTAGTCCTCCAACCCAAACAGCTCCTCCACCTGCGTCCTCGCCACTGAGATGTCCACCTCTCGCACCACCAGACCTGAGCAGAGGGAGACAGAGAGAGGGAAAGTAGAGAAAAAGCGAGAGTGAAGGAGAGAGAGAGAGATTAGTGGGCCATGTTTTTCACAGCGCATATAAATAATGCATTGGCTGCAGGCCCAATGCAGTTAACGTGCACATAAACTCCTGTGGGAGCTAATGGATTATGTAGTTGGAAATTATGTTTGTAATTGAGTATGATGTTTATGTCTGTGAAATATAAGGTGACACTACTTCGTGTGTGTTTACAGTAAATAACTTAATGTGTACCTGTGATCTGGTCCAGGCTCTCTCTGGTGACGTGATCGTTTTGATTGACCCATTCTCCGTTACATTTGAAGTAGATCTGGGTGGCTGGCGAGGCCCGGCACCGCAGCTGGACTGGCCGGTTCTTCACGATGAAAGCGTCCTCTGGTTCAAGGAGGAATTCTGGGAGAGGCTCCGCCGGTGCAGACGGGAAGGAGTCAGGGAGAACCTCGGCATCGCTGTAGTCAGTGCTCTCTGCAAACACACAAGGGAATACAATCAATGGAAAGAGTTAAAGTCTCCGCCTGCTGGAGGCGTACTCGAGCAAAGCAGCAAGACCCCATCATTATTTTCATGGCCGCTCTGTGGCTAATCCGGCACCCTGACCTCACTGTTGAAGAGGTGAGCAATAACCAAAGTGACAAATGTGTCCCTCTGGGATCAATAAGCTATCACACACCTGGAGGGAGAATATTGTGTGTGTGTGACACCTTGTCTCAATCCAATCCATTTCAGAGACACATTTAAGGTGTTGACAGTTGCCACTGTAAATGAAGGGACATTTTTGCCTCCTTGTATTGCCAGCAATCTGGTGAATGTAGGCCTCCTGCTCTTGCCTCTCAGCTGGGAGGAGAGCGGCTGACCTTCCACCAGGTCCTTTTGTTCACACATTATTCCCTGACATTTCCGATGTGACACATTGCTCCTGGCAACGCTGCCGAGAGCTTCTCCTCGCAGGAAGGACGCGATATTTCTGACCTCTATCTCTGACTCGACTAATAAAGATGGGTGGATCCCAGGCAGTATATCAATGCTGTAATTTTATTGGCTATTATACGAGTTTTTGTAGCAGTGGAAAGATTTAGGTACTGATAGGGTTATAATAACCTACAATGCTTTTGGATACTGTGTAGGACGCCAATTACTATACAATTCATTATCAACATATTTATGTATTATGATCTGCTTAGAACTCTGTATGACTATAGTTATAAGCACTTATCAATTTTCATAATGCTTTAAAACACTAATCATAGCACATTATAAAGAATTCAATAAGGACTTATAAAGGTTAGGTATCATAGTTTCTCATAACTGCTCAGACATTTCTTTTACAAAGATCATAGTAATGTTTAATAACCATTATGTAATGAATCATAATATTTCTATAAGACAAAATTATGATCATTATTATAATGTGATTATCAGTTACTACTAGAACACATTTTTTGTTCAGTATATTACACAAATACAACTATGCACTTTATTAAGATATGTTTCAGAAATGTTGTCTTCTTTATGCAATCTCTTAACATCAATTACGATCAAACTCCTATCATCACTTTCAGATTTTTTACATCAATTGTTAATGGATCTGTCCTCCAGATATAAATTCTGCTCTGCTTGGGAAAATAATCAGAATTCAACAAGCATTAAATGAAAGATTGGATGGAGTTCAGGGACATGCTCAAAAAGGTATGGGGATTTCCAGCCTTTTGACATACACACACACTTCCATGCAGACAAAACACACAAACATGCAGGCATAGCTCAGGGGCTTTTAATACACAGCAGTGTTACAGTGCTACTATCTCTTTTCTACATTGAGGTTTAAGCAGACGCATTTGCAGCGTTCACTTTCTCAAAATGTATCGAGCCCATCCTGATCAGTTATTCCACAACCAGGGAACAAGAGAAACTACTTAGAAAGATACCATCTCCTATTTTGGGAAAGGGAGCGCTTCCCCCCCACCCCCATCCCCTCGACAAGATTGTCTGAGACATTAGAGGAAAGCTAAGAGGAACACAGAGAGCATGAAGGAAGTGGGAAAAAAAGTTGCGGCTCGATTCAAACCAAAGCCAGCAGGGATTCAAGAGGCTCCAGAAAATACGGTACTTTCCGTTTCATAGAAAAAGCCTGGCAGCGCTGTGGCCAAAGGACAGGCAGAAAGGACGAAAGCTGCTTCAGGCCTCACAGCAATCCAGGAGTGACCCGTCATCTTTAATCTGTCTCTGACTCTCTCCAGCCAAACATGTCTCTTAAACCTTCCACCAACTACATTGATTTACTACTAACCCATGACCCCAAAATGAACCCTCACCAATGCACGCTTTGTTCCACTTAGACACCATTAGTCTACAATTTACACAGAAAGGCTTGATGATGAGTTAGCTTAGTGTGATCACAAACACACTATATGACTTGGACAAAGTCAAATATTCTCCACATCTAACAATCCAAGAAGACATATTCAACCCAGATGACCACTTAGGGGGAAAACGACCCAATCTGCTTGGAAAAAGGAATGGGCGTCCAAGGTTGTCACAATCAAGCATTTAGTGTCAGACCGCACTCAACAGGTCCATGGCGACAATCTCCAAAGGAAACAATGATTAGCCCTTCAAATATCTAGGACCTGCCACTGCCCCTGTTTGGCCTGTCTCCACGTGAGACGCATCAAACAATGTGTGCTTGTGGAGAAGAGCAAACAATGGGCACATCATTGAAGCTGGCCCTGTCCATGGACTAAAATAAGGGATTAACCACCCTCCATGAAGCAGACTTGGAGGCAACTGAATAATTTGCAGAATAAATAAACAGTTAATATAGTAACACTAATAACATTCCAAAACTTCTTAAGTAATTAATTATTTAGTACATAGCAGTAAAGCAATGTATCATAAGTATGTTAAAAACACAACCAACAATCGAAATGAGAGATGATGAAATATTGTTTTTATCCTCTAACCCCTTTCCAATATTTACATTGAACCAATCTGCTCTTAAAGCAAATCTGTTTTTGGTGTACATGGTGTTCAACCAATATTAATCCCAGCAGAGCTGCTGCTGGCTTACTCCATTTGAGTGTGTGTAGTTATTGGTTGGGATTGTACTGCATACCAATATTGAAACCCAATCTGAATGAACAAGTACAAACTGTAATTTATAACAAAATCACACTTTATAATTGTGAAAACACAACTTTTCGACAATTTTCGGCAGAACCACATGTAATTAATAAAAGTAAGCACACCCAGAAGTGATGCTTCGCCGTAAACATTCAACACATTTATCACATATGCCTCGCTCAAACTCCTCTCCTCTTCCTAAGCTGTCGCCTCCAGTATTTCAGACTTTGAATTCACTGTCAATAACCAATTGTGTTGCCCCTCACCCCCGCTTTTTCTCTTTGTCCGGCATTGATCGCTCTGTGTTCAAACATCGGCTGAAAAACACTGCCTGTCAATCCGCAGGCCCGATGAGAGGGGGCACGGGGAGAGAGAGAAGAAGAAGGCAGAGGAATAATGGCAGCAGAGACAGACAAACACAGAGAGACGGTGGTTTTGAGCGAGAGAGAATTGGAGGAGAGCTCTGTGTATTTGGATAAACCCTTCTCTGTGTGTTCAGTGTGTGCGTGTTTGTTGAGGAGCTCTGCAGAGAGGCACATTTTAATTAAAACACTTTTGGATGACAGAGGTAGTAGACAGACCGACAGCTTCTTTCTCTCCCCCTGTCTCTCCCCGGGATAATGGAGCAGCGGGTTTAAAGTGGAACCTGTGTTTTTGGGCCAGCATACAAACATCCATCAGAGCTCAGCAGCTGGCAATTTGTGCGGAATGGAGGAAGACAAGAATTCATCGTCGTGCAGCGCAGCAAGTATTTTATTACTCTAATGACAGACAGCAGACAGCTAGGAAGCAAACACAGGCTTCTGGGTATTCTTCGAACACAATTGAAAGAACACACGCATGTAGACTCAGACGCCAGATGACAACCTATGCTTATACAGTAACTTCTCTCCCACTCTTATTCATGAATGCTGCATGCAAATGGCGTAGGGAGACCCCTTCTTCGGTGGTGGAGGTCAGAGCTTCAGCGCAGTGTAACCGAGAGTCGGAGTGACAGTGGTGAAGCGAGGCCACACTACAAGCCAGGCATGCGTGGGAGAGAGATAGAAGGAATCTGGACAGAGGTGACACGATGGGAAGACAGGAAAGCTGGTCAAAGACGGGTCAAGAGACTCTAATCGACAAGTGGAGAGGAAAGGCACGACGGAGCGCACACAAACACACAACACTCACTGCTATAATAACTGGCGAGGAAAATGAATCATAGAAAATGTCTGTCTTTGTGTCAGCCAGACTGGGGAACTGTCTCTGTTATTCTTTCTGCCCTGTGTCTTTTTCTCTACCCTCTCTTTTCATTCGCCTCTCATTCTCACACACACATGTAATTTTCTTAGCCCTAGCGCCTCTAGCCAGAGAGGAATCTAAAGCATCTGTACTTTATCATTACCTTTACAGTCAGTTAGTCATTACTGTCCCCTCCAGTGCCATCACTATCCCAACACTGAGAGGTAGGGGGGAAAAGAGCAAGAGAGAATTGGAGGAAGAACACTTTGAAGAAACTAAACAATGAGAAAGGGACAATAAAAAACAGGGGGTCAGGTTTTTTTCTTAGGCTTCGAAATTAAACAAACAAAAGCACAGCATCCCACCTCCGCCCTCCCCCCTTCCCAGATTGGAGTCTGACTTGGGAGTGCTTTTATTCCGGCCCTCCCCTGACTCCAGTCCTCCTTCCCTCCTGCCTGCTGGATTCAAAGCACTTTGTGAAGCTCCACCAGACTTCAAATGACATCCTACAGCGATAAACACAAACACACACGCATAGAGAGAGAACCATAGCCCGCAGCCATGGAGCTCAACCGGTTCACTGAGCCCACTAAGGACAAACAGCTGTGAGGACAGACAGTCCAATATGACAACACTGCAGGTGACAGAGGAAACAAGGCCAATAAATAGAGTGATCAGCATCCATTATGTAGCATTGACAGAGCTGAGTAGATTCATCATCCCTCACCAGATTTACCTCATTATCATCATTCTTGCAATGAAGCCCCAGGGTAGGGTCGCGCACGGCAGGTCGAAAGAGACAGAGATGGATCGAGGGAGACAGTCTCTCCTTGCTTTCCTTAAAGGACAATTACATTGAGTGATTGATATTCAGACAGACCTCATCTTCATCGGCTTGAAAAAAAACTTGCTACAGGGGGGAAAGAGAAGGAACCAGCGGCAAGGAAAAAAGATGAAGTGAAGAGGCTGAGAAAAAAGCAAGTGTCAAGATTGGGATGAAGAGTTTGATGGAAAAATCTGCGAACGTGTGAGCGGGACATGTTTGTGTTGGCATCAGGCAGGGCATGAGGCGACATGAGAGCAGGACGGAGCCACACAGCATCACTTCTCACATCAACAATGGCAGAAGAAGTGTGAAGAGTCACGCAGTTCACCCATCTGACTGAACACACACTCGCACAAACACTTAGGGTGTATAAAACCCTTTCCAGCACAGGCAGGGGGGTAAACCTGGTCATCTTTTAATGGAAAACGCTGTTGATTCACCAGTGACTAACAGACACGCCGTTATTTTCATTTCATCATGGTAGCTGTGAGGCAACAGGAGGCAGGAAGCCGAATTTGACATCCTGCTAATAGCGACACAGATCCAACTCGGTGTGCTCTCCCATAAAGCCCTTTGACACGTTGGTCTTGAAAGTAGTTTGGATATTTTGAAACCGGCACCAAGATGTGCACCTGCGGCGGCTCCACATGCCTCTGCAGCCTGTTTCTTTGTACTCACCACGGTTACTCTCTAACTAACAGACTCCATGTCTCACAAAGGCGAGCGCACACATTCCTCCTCTGGTTCTCCTTGATTCTTCCTTACCTCCCTTTTCTGCCTCTAGACCTTTCAGTTTTTCCCCCTCTAACAAGTAGAGTGACAAGTTTTTTTTTTCAACCTTTTGGACAGATATAAAAAGTTCTGATGGTAAATAATTTGTTGCATTTTGCCCAGTCAGATAATAAAAAAAATGTTAATAGCATATTTGTATGCCTTGTAGCCCACAGCAACAGGTCCAAGATGTGTAAGGCAAAACTGGAAACAAGACAAAGTAGCTAGGCTTCGTAAAAACACTTTTTCTAGCTACAAACTTGAGAAAATCCTTCATAGTGGAATTTCTCTAATTAGCTCAGCACATCGTAGTGCTGTACAGATTAATAAATAGTGTCAATACCACTGACAGTAAATGAGAAGTAGACGTTGTCACAATGATGTCCCCCATTGGTTTTATAGATTATCGTTTTAAAGGATCCAAAAGGAATTTTGGCCAGATACTTCATAGTTTGTTTTAACCAGAAGTAACACAAGAAGGTGAAGCAAAGTAAAACCATTTCATAATTGGGACCATTGACTACAAGGTGTAACGAAAACAACTTGAAACTAGTGATTGAGACCATAAACCCATAAGGAAATTGTATACTGAGGTAATCAATAAAGTGAGTTGGGGTTATTTTGTCATTGATTTCTATACAATCAGGCTTATTTTTTCAACCTGTGGAGTCTCCTCCTTCTGGAAATTAAAAAATAACATATGTCTAATCTGCATAATTCCTTCTAAGCCATATAGCTGTATTTTACTTTTGTAGTAAACAAAAAAGGTGATAAAAGATTTTTGTTGGCGTCTTGTTTTCACATATGCTATCCTTCTTTTCTATTGAGTGTGTTCGATGCGTGGCTAACACATACTGCTAACATTGTTTGCTTCCAAATATTAACTTTGGACACAACAGTATACAAAAACACATGTTTGACTAGCTTTTTTATTCTTTCCTTATGACCAAAAACTAATCCAAACCTAGCCAAATATTGTTGCCTAATAATCACTAAATCAAAGTTAATTGTTACGGGAGCTTGTGGAGAGTTGTTGGAGGTTCATCATTGCAATGGAAATGTCACACCTTTGATTGGATCCAACATGCGAAAAATGGTGTCAGCAAAGTGGCTATATCTGTGCCAGTGTGAACCCTCCTCTCTCTCTGTGTCACCTACGGGGGGTGAGTATGTAATTGATTGTGCAAGGCGTGTACTCGAGTAGATGCAAGGGAGTAAAAAAAGTTGGAATCTGTGTGAGCTCGAGCAGGAAGGAGGAAAAGAAAAGGAGAGTGTTTGTGTGTGAGAGTGAGAAAGAGAGAGAAAGAGGGAGGGAGGTGACAGGAGGCTGGAAAGCAGATTGGCAGAGTGAGAAGGCCGAACGGGTGATGGAGATGCAGAGTGACAGAAATGCTTCGCTTGTCCATCCAACATGTCCGGGTGGCAGGAGGAGAGAGAGCAAGCCCGAGGACATGATCACACACACACACACACACACACACACACACACACACACACACACACACACACACACACACACACACACACACACACACACACACACACACACACACCACCACACACACACACACACACACACACACACACACACACACACACACACACACACCACACACACACACACACACACACACACACACACACACACACACACACACACACACACCACACCACACACACACACACACACACACACAGCAAATGGAAAGGCTTGCAAGAACTCATTTACAGATCTTCTTGTAAATAGTGTTATCCCCCACTCTTAGCTGCAAGGTGTGTTGCCCTTCAACCCTGTAATTGATAATGAAGTGTGACCTGCCCTTTTTCAAACAGACTAACCTTCTGTCTCCCTTTTACCTATAAGCATTAGGTAGTTATGACACTTAATCAGTTGGAGTTGTTGGAGGGTTAGCCAAATTGCCAAGGGACACACACAGACACACACAAGTAAACAAGTTATCTAACTGCATGGTTCCAGACAGTAAATACGGCGCAATGAGAGAGTGACAATCAGCAGTGTTTTTCAACTGATAACTGGGTGAATACCGCAGAATGTTTTTCACATCGACCCACACTGCATCTATACTGTGTGTGTGAGAGGTAGCAGGGGCGTGTTTGTAACAAACTATGGATTAAATTTGCCAACTGTGTATGCAAGGGACGGCCTACTCTGAGTGAGCTTCTGTGACTGTGTTTTGGAGTGTGTGGGTGAGTGTGACTGCGAGAGTGGGAGCGCTAAGAGGATTTGCGCTTGTGTTGTTGCTGTGATCCCAACGCTGCTACTGCAACATATTTTTGCAAGATAGACAATAGGCGCTTTCACACCAAAGTACTTTTCCCAGGAATAGTTCCGATAGTTCCTGGGATTTTGCGTTCACACCAAAAAGATCTGGAACTAGAACTTTTTTTTGCGAATCTTTTCACCCCTTTTTAGTCCCTGCTAGAGAGCAGGGCCTTTCCTTTGGAGAAAAAGGTTCCAATTTCTGATTGGCTGGGCGAATTGCAAACCACACCCCGTAAAACTCTGAAAAGTTTTTGTGAAGCCGCCATTTTCTTTGCTCACATCAGCATTATTAGCATTAGCATTAACCCAGTGCACCAACGGAGAGAGACTAACTTATGGCAACACAAAATAAAACATGGGAGCGGTGGAGTGATGAGGAGGTGTCGACGTTCTGGCGATTTACTCGGTAGGCTTCACTAGAAGCTACTCCCCAACTCCGGGGACTTCCGGCCGGGGACTTCAGGTGGCAGTATACGGTGTGAAGTTGTTTGCGGCCTGCCAGTAAACCCAAAGCAGAAGAAGAAGAAGAAGAAGAAGAAGTGACGTCAGCGGCTCCCTCAGGGACGTCAGCGGCTCCCTCAGGGACTTATTCTGGTGTGAACGCGATTTACTAGATAGTTCCAGGAAATAAAAGTTCTGGGGAACTAAGTTCCGGGAACTATTCCTGGGAAAAGTACTTGGTGTGAAAGCGCCTATAGTTGTTGGGGAGGCGGGGGGGGAGGGGGAGCCCACATGGTGGCTGAAAGTGTGCTCTATCACAACTAGGGGGCGCCACTCCCCCCCCCCCTGGAGCTCATTAATCATAGCCCATCAAGAAGTGGCCCTGCACTGTTTGTGTGTGCCCCGACGGCCACCTACTGCATGGGAACACAGGCGTACACAAGCGGCACTATCAATCACTATCAGAGGGGGAGACAGAGGGGTGAGGAGACAGGGAGAGAGGGAGGGAGAGGAGACAGAGTGGGTGAGACTATGTTGTTCTCCTATTATCCTCTCGAAATTACAGACCAATGTCACAACTATTACTTGGAGGTCAAACTCATATGGTAGACTGAGTTTCTGTGTGTGTGTGTGTGTGTGTGTGTGTGTGTGTGTGTGTGTGTGTGTGTGTGTGTGTGTGTGTGTGTGTGTGTGTGTGTGTGTGTGGTGTGTGTGTGTGTGTGTGTGTGTGTGTGTGTGTGTGTGTGTGTGTGTGTGTGTGTGTGTGTGTGTGTGTGTGTAGTGTGAGGCGCCACTGCTCGTCTGCTCCACCACTGTGCAGCTGCTTGATGAGAGTTGCGCAAATGCACCCAGAGTGGCTAGTTGCCATGGTGGGTATTCACATGGAGCTGGCTCCTCTAGAGGTCTGTAGTCTACACAGCCATTAACTCTGGTGCACACAAACTAGAGTTACACACACACAGACACACACGTTGTGTCTGTTGTCTGTCTTTCTTTTGCCACCTCACTTCCTCCATTTGGAAGTTTTGTAGACAATCTCTCCTTCTCTGTCACCAATTGTCTCGCAGCAAATGTGTGTGTGTGTGTGTTTGTGTGTGTGTGTGTTTGCGCGCACGTCTGTGTAGTGTATAGGTGAGCAGTACAGTGGGATGAGTGTTTGGAAGCCGGGGCCATTTAAATGGCAGTAATTACATGAGAAGATGAGCTGCATTCCTTCCTGAGGGCAGGCTGATTACAGGCCTCTCCTCTCTGGGCCCCTGTAATTACCCACTCTACCCTGCCCCCCCCCCCTCTTCACCCTCCATCCCACTGTACTTGTATAGGCTCTGTCTCCCCCCCTGCTCCTGTCCTCTGATCCACCTCTCTCCCAACTTCTGCGGCCCTCCCCGTCCCCTCACCAGGTCACTCTTCTGTCCTCTCTCATTGCTCCTCCAACTGATTGCCACACACACACACACACACACACACACACACACACACACACACACACACACACACACACACACACACACACACACACACACACACACACACACACACACACACACACACACACACACACACACACACACACACACACACACACACACACACACACACACCACACACACACACACACACACACACACACACACACACACACACACACACACACACACACACACACACACACACACACACACACACACACACACACACACACACACACACAGTTGCCTAAAGATCTCTTATTGAGGTATAATTACATTTCTAAACAAGGCAGGATTATGCACATACTTTATATCAAAAGCTATATTTGTCAATTCATAATGACCACTAATACTACTTCTACTGGTATCCCTACTCTAGGTATATTTCTGTGCTTATGTTTGTGTAAATAAGACTGGGTGGGGGGAAGTTGTTGTCAAATGCCAGTCAATCCTGATGGCCACTCCTTGAGACAAGACTTGACAGCTCCTGCCTTACAGGCAAATATCTGCTCATTCTCACCCCACTTTTCTGTCTCTTACACAAAGACACACACAAAGTAAGGGTGGGGTTGACCTCACACATAAACAAACCTCAACAAAACCAGTAAGTCCACCCCAGTCAGGGATTCCGGTAAGACTGGAGACACACAGACAGTCAAATTACACGTCTTTCACCCAAACACCGACAATTGTTGCATCAACCAACAGTCTCAGGCTCTGCTACCCTCTCATTTGATTTCAAGCACATATTCAGCATGGGACTAATTTACAGTTTGCTCCTTTAAGCTCTCAGAATATCACATTGGCTCTTGTTGGAAGCGATATAGAAACACATTTCTTCTTCTTTTGTTGTGGAACCCATTGATTTCTGGGATTCACCAATCTTTTCTTAAGTAACACAAAAGAGATCACTCTTAAAAAGATAAGCAATAAATATCCTGTTTTCATAGTCGGCAAATCATTTTTATTGCAAAGAAAAACACGTATTAAATGTGAGGAACTTTGATTATCATATTTTTTGGTCGATTGATCACATTAACAAAAGAAAATGTGTACTCTGAATGGCTAGCACACTGCTCTTAGATGCTTTGGCGATCCAGGCCTTTTGCTTTTAACCCCAGAACTGACGGTATGAAAAACCAAGTTTGTTGTTGTATAGGTTATTTAGTTCTTAATAGTTCTTCTTATATCCGGTTTTGGTGTCAGCTCTCCAACTATTAAGTATTTGCCAACGTTTTTACACAAGGCACAAATCTGCTCTTATATAGTGTTTAGTGTGCGTTACCTTTGCTAATAATGAACATCACAACCCCAGACCTCCATTTTCTGACCAAGTACAATTCATCATTCGATACACCTGGGTAACAGGAGATTTAGATGGGAATTTGAAGTTGACTATTTTTTTGTCTTAAAATGAAGAGAATATAAAAGAGAAATTGAATGTAGCTATATCCGGCCCAACATCGCGTGGAATTGTCACGTGGCAATATGTAGAGTCGAGAGGCATGAACTGTGACTGTGAGAAGAGACGGCAAAAAGCGCCACAACATATGCGCGTTTTATTATTTGATATGACAACTCGTCTCCTTGGAGACAGGAAGCGGGCCGGATCAAACTTCCTGTACAAATCACATTCGACACCCTGAGCAGGTGATAATGAAGAGAGAGAGCAGAGTGTTGGGGGGGTTCTAGAGAGAAAGAAAAAGAGAACAAACCATCATGGGGGGAAGAGTGATGGATTAAAAATGAAAAGTCTTGATCTCTTCCAGCATTATGAAGACAGAGAACAGGAAGAAGGGAGACAGAAATAGAGATAGTCAGGGAGAAACTTTTTGGGAATGGACAAAAAAAAATGGGAGGGATGGAGGGGTAAGTACAGTTAACCTGGCTGATGTAAGGTGATGATGGAGGGAGAGGGTAAGGAGGGAGGGGGTTAATGAAAAGGCTATAGCCATGCTAGATGGGAAGGAAGGAAGGAGGCAGGATATGTGGATGGAAGGAGCAGGGTAGAAGGAGATGGAGGGAGACAGAAACACTCCCAGGGTGCAGATCAAGTGCAACTCTTGATTGGTCCGAGTGTGTGAGTGTGTGTGCGTACTGTGGGCATTGGCTATGGTTGCCACGACTGCCAGTGCTATTAGAGATGCCTGCTGGTGTAATGTGTTGTGACAGGGGCTGATTCTTGTGACTAACTGCTTTGGCAGGAGGGCTCCTCTGTCATGCTAATGAACAGATGAGGAGATGAGCCGGATTGACAGCGGATCAAGTCACCCCCAGAAACAGAGGGTCGGACGCCATGTGAAGACCAGAGCAGACCTCCTTGTCATAGATGCGTACAGAGCATGACACAGAAATGCCAGATATCCCCACTCACAAATAACTATAGTTACCAAGTCATTGTGACAGAGTTGACAATACACCGACAAACAAAGTGAGATGAAAATAAAACAACAACACATGTGCCCGGGCAGACACACGTTCACACTCCACACAAACACAGCGGGGTTGGCGTCACTCTGTTCCTTCATTGCGTCCCCTTGCATCAGAGAAATCCCTAGACATGCCGTACATAACAAGCAACATGCTGTAGGCTAGCCTCTGTGTGTGAAATGTGTGTATATGTGTGTGTGACAGAGAGATGGTTTGTGAGCTTGGCAAATTGGGCAAATTAAATTGTAGAATATACCGCTCATTGTATGTCTGCAATGATGCAAGCGCATTAATATTCCAAAAACACCCGACAAGCAGCAACATTTCCGAAAAAGATACTTGAGGATAACCAATGATTAAATATTGAATAATTGCTTGAATAACAGGGATTATTTAAAAGCCAATGATTTAAAAAACATTTTAGAAAATAAAAATGAGAAAAGGTAGGGATAGAAATAGACAGATAGCAAGGGGAGACAGAGGTAGACAAGGAAAAGAAAAGATTAGGGCACTAATAGGCAGAAAATCCATGTTGGAGGAGATAGATGACTGGAGGTGATGTGGCGATAGCAGAGGAGGACAAATGGAGAGGTAGAACATGGAGGTGAGATTCAATCTCCTCGCCCCGCACATGTCGGGGTCTTGTAAGCAACAGTAGTCCTGTGCTGAAGCTAATGGTTGTTTTATCCTTCTGATCTTTTTCTCTCACTCTCCTTTTACCTCGCTTCATCATTCTCTCAAAAATACATTTCCCTCCGGCCCCTGCCTCAACTCGGACACACTTGCTCAAATCAGGCCAAAGGGGGAAAGGGGAATAAAGGTTTTCCATCCAAACGTCTTGTGTCAGTCAACCAGATCTGATTTGATTTATTAGCATATATTGAGTCACGTTTGCTCACATTTTCAAAAACATGAGTTCTTTTTTGCATTTTCCTCATAGTTATTGAGGTACTTTGTGTGTTTTTTTTCAATTCGACAGCAAGAAAGGGAAAAAATATAAACCCAGATAAACTAAAACGTCAGAGGGAAATGTGCAGTTGAAGATAGGAAGGGGAAAACACACCACGCTGTTTGACTGCCAGGTAATCTCAGTGCAGTGCAGAACCAAAACAGAAAAGTAATAACTAAAGCACAAGCATCTTGCAGACTATCAGTTTAGGCCAGGCCAACTTTTCCATATCTGGCCATCTCAGCTGCTAAGAGATTGCGAAGCAGTGAGAAATGATAACTCTGCATTGCACAAAAGAGACTGGTAGCGTTGCTGCAAATTTATCGGCAGCCCGCACGGCCGGTGTGCATCTCCGGATGTAAATCTAGTTATGTTTTAGGTCAAATGTTGGTTTATTTCTCCTGTGTGATGAGTCAGCACTCACGCATCAATCATTCATGAGGCTTTGGTTTCTGCCTGTTTTTTCGTTTCTCTTCGACGATGCTTCGGGAACACGTCCTTGACCCGGGGATCAGGATAGTGACTCGGCTTTGAACGGGAAAAGAGAACACCCAAGAGCCTCGGGCCGCGGCCAATATGACTGGACTGGCAGGAATGGCTGTGATGGAGAGCAGCGATGAAGAGAGCAGTGATGAAGAGAGCATGACGAAAATCCCCTCGGCATATCATAAAATGAAAAGAATATGCGGCCGCGAATGAGGGAGAAAACGTGCCTGTGTATAAGCTGAAACAGGGGGGAGATGGATGGATGGACGGACGGAGAGTCAGAGTGTCACCCGCTAGACGCCCAGGGCCAACACAGACTGATGGTGACACTGAGTGGCCGGAGTGTGTGACACGGTGACAATAATGTTGAGAGACTCTTTCCCGATCTCTCTCTGGTTTCTTCTCCTCCTTTCTCACTCTCCTCCTTCTCTCTCCTTCTCTCTCCCCCCCCCCCCCCCCTTCAACGCCGCGGGGCTGGTGCTTTGATCCACACCCTGACCGTGCATCCTCCTCTAGCCTGACTCAAATCGCATCGGCTAGAAAAGTCTTGTGATCCCTTAAACCCAACTCACGCAGTGCTCAACAGATGTCGGTTAAAAGTTTTTCTGTCCTTCGTGCCAAAATATAGAATAAGTCAGCAAAAGAAAAAGTGAGATATTGTTAAAAAACGAAAAAAGTTTTGAGTGTGAAGCTTCTTGGGCTTGTGGTAACATGAAAGTAAAATGAGAGAGATACATTCATGGTTTGAGTACACTACCAGAAACAGAACACATTATAATTTATTTAACAAAAACAAAAAACTGCCTCGCTGAAGATGTACGTTCCCCATCTTTGTGTAGCTCGACAGCATTTAGGCATTTTCAAATTAGCACTTGAAAGAAAGGACATCTGGAGGGGAATGTCATTAGCCCAGCAGGTATTTGTTCATAAATACAAGTATGGGATAAATAGAACATTTAACTTAAGGATGGCTGTAAGTAAAAAGTCAAAGTTATTAAAATGTGTCCTAAGGGGGTGTGAATGTGAAGATGTGTTACTGAATAAAAGGGAAGATGTGCTCAAATTGGTGCATTTTTTCCATACGTTTTTTTTCTTCTATTTTGTTTATTTAAATGTGTAAAATGTGTGATATTTCTAGTCCTATTTCTGAGTCTTTGCCAGTGGACATGTGGTGCTTGGTGGTAGCTCCGTTGGGCATTAACCCTCTGTAACGCTAATGCTGATGGCCATGGCCCCCTGAACCTCTCACAACCTGATCTAACCCAGGGTCACGCCCCCTCCTCCTCTTCTAACAGCATTGTTTTTGTTTACACTATACATTTTTTCTGACCTCCTTGGCATGTGTGGCCTGGCTCTCTGTGCTCTCCCTCTCTCTCTCTCTCTCTCTCCATGCCATGGCAGCAGTGCTGGTTAAGAGGTTTGTGTATCCCATTAGGATGATGAAGAGGCCTTTCATCAGTACACTCCCTCCGGCCAGGCGCTGACAGGAGCTTTACCTCGACAAGCTTCTCACACACCGCTCGACATGAGACGGCACCCCTGCAAAGAGGTCCGCAGGGGGTACACGTACTCACTGACAAACCCCCACTGCAACACACACACACACACACACACACACACACACACACACACACACACACACACACACACACACACACACACACACACACACACACACACACACACACACACACACACACACACACACACCACACACACACACACACACACACACACACACACACACACACACACACACACACACACACACACACACACACACACACACACACACACACACACACACACACACACACACACACACACACACACACACACACACACACACACAGTGTGTTGGGGTGGGGGAGGGGGGGTCGATGTGTCCATCATAATGCCACTGTGCTTCAGCTCGGCTCACCAGACTAGAGACCAAAAAGGGAAGAGTGGGTCGTTTATGGCTATTTTTACTTTAATCTTATATCAATTTTTTAACATTAGCCAATTGAATTCAGCATACAAGGAGTGGAGAAAGGAGGGGGCTGGAGAGAAAAAAAATCTTGACTAATTCTGACTCAGTACTGATCTATTTTTAATCAGTGCCACACGAGGACTAATAGTGTAACGGCCGTGCAGGGCTCTGTCCAGATGGGCAAAGTCATTTTTCAGGATAAGGATAGCAGGAGGAGGAAGACAGAACGTGCGGACAGAAGGAGAAAAAGAGGACAGGAATAGATAGGAAGAAGACAGAGACGGAGAGAGAGTACAAGTGAGAGAGGGAAAGAGGGAGTTAGGGAGACAGAGATTGATAAAGACAGAACGCGAGAGAGAGAAGACACAGGAGCAAAGATGACCTGGATTCATAGGACCAGTATTGATTATTGAGGATGTGAAGTCAAGGAAAGAGCTGCTCTGAGACTAGATAAATGGACTCACACGCAAAGACAGAACTGGGTGAAAGTAATTCAAACACAACGTACACACCCAGAATCTGACTATTGTAAATGCATTGCCTTAAATGTGACAAGGTGGAAGCAAGTGAGGTGCTTAATCCATTGCTTTGAAGGTTAAGGCTGAGGGACAACAAAAGAGAAAGAAAAGTATAACAGGTAGGGACTGTTTGTGTTTTCGCTGGATCCACACACAAACAGCATTAACAAGGGCACCAATGCAACATATGGGACGCTCCATGATCTGATTAGATTTTGTGGGGCAATCTGTGGGATGTGTACAGACGACGCAGAGGGGCTTGGAACCGCACACACATGCATGCGTACCGAAAACACACTCCCCATTTGCAGTCTGGATTATTCTGCTTCACGTAGATTAACTCTGTATAATCGCTTTGAGAATTCTGAGCTCATAGCACTGACGCCAGCCAAAGATGCGCCGTCAAAGACTCATAGTACACTAAAGTGAAACACAGGTAGCAAATAAACTCTTGCCAAACAGTGCGCTCTACCCGGCTCCACATTCATCTGTTATTTATGATGAGAGGTGGATACTTTTATCCAAAGAGACTTACAGTACCAGAGAGAATGCTTGTACTTGTTTCAAAAAAGGCAAAGACAATAGTTGCTTTTATAAAGTTTAAAGGCCAGAAGTTGTGGAGCTGCATAATCTAGTGCAAGTAGTCAGTAAATCACCATAATGACCAAGTCCTGTGTGTACTGAACAGGAGCCTTCTTAAATAGATTCCCACATTAAACATGCACTGATTGATTTTGTTTGGTCATTTGGGGGTGCTGGATGACTGTAAACCCACACACATTTGCTAGATTTCACTAAAACATGGTCTATTGTCTCGATTTAGCTTGAGAGGAGGAGCTAGCGGATAGCATTGATATTTCAACAAAAATCTAGAACAAGATTGAAATGGTTGACAATCAACATAAGCGGTAATCCTGGAGCTTAATGTTATTCAGTTCTTTCGATAGCAACACAAAAGATTTCTGAGGGA
This sequence comes from Trematomus bernacchii, assembly GCF_902827165.1. Classification (NCBI taxonomy): domain Eukaryota; kingdom Metazoa; phylum Chordata; class Actinopteri; order Perciformes; family Nototheniidae; genus Trematomus; species Trematomus bernacchii. The sequence continues at coordinate 3,934,760 of NW_022987828.1, read as the reverse complement.
TAACAACATACCGCAAAGGCCGATATGATTTGGGTTTGTTTGTTTGTCAGCAGGATAACAGAAAAACTGCTTTCCTGACATTCATGAAACATGATGGAAGGGGTAAGCATGGCAAGCAAGCACTAGCGCAATACACATAATTTTGTCGATTGCTACAGCAAAAATATTGATTATAGCTTCTTCAGTAAAAGAAGTTTCAAAAGTTCCACAATCTCTTTCAATTCAAAGTATTCAGGCGTTGTAATAGAAGGGAAAACTTTCTAATAACTTCCGCTAGATATGTCTTCCTAATACTTATGGGCCATAGAGCAACGGCGGCAAGCCTTGAACGGGCCCCACTGTGCTGGAAACGATAAGAATAGAACTGCTTGACCCTCATATGGCTGCGGTCACTTGGGTCATTTGTGAAGCACAATGGCAGGCTGCAAACATAAAAGGTGTTTATATCTTCCCCGCAATTTACAATCTATTCAGCATGACTGACTTCACAACTTCAATTTCCCACAACAACAAAGACCCAGCATATAGAGAGTGTGTGTGTGTGTGTGTGTGTGTGTGTGTGTGTGTGTGTGTGTGTGTGTGTGTGTGTGTGTGTGTGTGTGTGTGTGTGTGTGTGTGTGTGTGTGTGTGTGTGTGTGTGTAGAAGCTGTGCTGGGGAACATGTAAGTGTCTGGGTGGCTGACGAGATTACAGAAACCACGTGCAATTGAGGGTATTCTAATATTATAAACTGCATCATATGCACAACTATAAGACAGCTTGAATAGTTAACACGCTAACCTCTGGCATAAACACAAACAGCAAATGATTGATGTGAATAAAAATTAAACTATGTGCAGCTTCTCTGAAAATAGCTTAATTTATGCGAACAGTGTTATCAGCCCATTCTGAAGCTGGTTAATAACATTGAGTATTCATGTTGCAGTTTCTGTTATAATAGCTCACAATTGTGCCTTCATAACATCAAAATGTAACATTTCAATGTATTTATTCAGTGCAAATCCGAGGTTGCTGCCCTTCGTTTAACTCCATATTCTAGCGTTCAAAATTATAATTATGGTTCTGCTGCACTAAGACTACTGGCTACACTGTTGACACGTGTTGACATGACGACCAAAGGTCTCTCAGCCCCTGCGACCTCTCACCTCCACCTGTTATAGTCGCACACAGGTGGCCTCTCTGATACACAGAGCACGACTATTCTGCAAACGCATGTAGAAAAAACAACAGATCACAATCTCAATTTAATTACCAGACACAGAGGCGCTCTACTGTGTTTTCTCCCCATGAAATATAATAGCATGCACAGCGAAACTTCCTCTAAAAGTACCAGCACATTAATATACATTACACAGTCTCCAATCATTTTAACGACTGTGGAGACCTTGAAAGCGATAAGAGGAACACATTAAACAAGGAGGAAAGAGGAACAGAACGACGCGACAACAGCAAAGTGGACGGGATGAGGTGAAGCTATACTACTTAAGGAGTGTGAAGATGAAGAAGTAAGAAAGATCGCCGAGCAGAAAAGGCAATTTTGGGACGTGTGAGATTCATCATGCCGTCTTGTTTTTTAGACTCCTGTTCTGAGGTGGTCCATATAACAAGGTGTGGAGATCAATAGCATCCATTTGCTGGGGTGCAGCTCATCTAATCATCTGGTGCTCTGCTGCCCACTGAAGGTGCTGCGACACACACACCTGGGCCTCAGGAGGAGAACAGAGTAATGAAATGTACACTGCAGCCAGCTCTTTCAAGTCCCAAACTGATAGCACAAACACAGCCCCAGCGACTCCCCTGTCTCCCTTCCTTCATCTCCTTCCACCTCCTCACATGAGCAATAAACCCAAGCTCCACTTCTTCCTCTTCCCTCTGTCTCTCCTTCTTACGCACATGCAAGGGCTGTCTTACGTTGTGCTAAAGTTGCATATCAGGTGTCCATTAGGACTCTGAGGGGTGTGAGGCACAGGGACCAAATTATCCACAGCACTCTGTTTCTTTCTCCAACTCATTGACTGAGTGCCTCAGGGTAACATCACAATAAACCCTCCTTGTCCCCGCTCCCCAATGCAATTCTATAATTCATCTTAATTAAGAAAAACAAGCAAGCAAAGGGGAGCACTGGAAGGACATTAAGTGCAGGTCATGTATTTCAGGGACTGAGGGACCTGGTGTGTGTTTTGCTTCCGTGTGAGGTGAATGTACGGGCTTACTGTTGCAATAATGTATTCAACTTTCTTTTTTTTGGGAGCACTTTTACTTAAAAAAAGTATTACTCTAATGAGGTAGAAAGCAAATCATGTAAAAAAGAACATGCACAAATGAGTACAGTTTTATTTTGTGCTACAAAGACTGAATACAATGTGTTTTATAAATGTGGTTTAATTTTAATTGGAAAAATAACAAAAATGAAAACACTGGAAATGACACACTGTTCGTTTCACACATTATGAATGACAGGAACATGTTTGAATTTTTTTTTAATTCACTGTAATTTAACGCATACTGTCATATTTTTCAAGGTTTTCTTGTGGTTCAGATTTGAGAGCGTAAGACGTAGGTAAGAGGCAGATGGTGTTTAAACACTATCTTGAAATGCAACTAAACATAACAAATAAAATTGTTGAGCTAATTTCAAGACGATATGGCAGCACAAATACAGATGGAGCCCTGGCTTTAACTGCACACATACAGACTTTTGCTTTAGGTTATAAGCAAAACGTTATGGCTGTTAAGGCAGATTCTAACTGCTAAGCAGAGTCAAATCTTGTGTTTCATTATACGGTTTCACTTTTCAGAATGAGAATATCCTTGCTGTTCTAACGTAGGGTAAATGCTAAATAGATGCATGAAAAGGGGATTTCCACATTGGCGCTGCAGCTGAGCATGTACAGCCATATTACAGAGAACATGTTTTTAAAATATGCAGCAATATATCTTTGTGTTTGCTTTTGTTTTTTCATCCACTTTCCAGATCCTGCGCTATCTAGGGCGGTGGTCAGCAGTTTTAATCAATTTTTCAAACACAGAAGCACTGGAGCAGTCAGGAAATCCCTGCAGGACAGTAGGGAATGGACATAGCAATAATAATAACACAAAATCTAATCTGAATTATGCTCTAAAGAGATTAGGTCAGAATAATCCTCAGAATATACACAAATGGGGAGGAGGGGAGGTCGCGAGTGATCAAATACAGGGTTGGGATTCGAAGCGCCTGTGCGTTGATATTTTTTTTTCCTGATTGTGGGATTTGTGTAAAGTTGTGTTTTGGATGTACTTTAGGAGTTATTTTGGGAAATGAAAGTATGTCTGCAGCTCAGAGAGGTACTATTATTAAAGTAGAATAAAATGTTTTCTATTTACTGCTCGAACAAAGAGATTCAGTGCGGTGGTTTTCTGAAAACATTTTCAGTAATAAAGCCAAAGTGAGTGTATTCATTTTCTAATTGGATTCAGATTTATTCCATGATATAATGCATGTGATGTGCACAAGTTCTGTATCTTCAGTTAAGCTAGTGACACAGATGTATAATGAATGTGTAAGTGAAAAAAACTAGCGGTAATGCAGATATGATTTAAATATAGCATTGATCGTGATTCTACCGGGTAAATGACGAGTGTGTCATGTAACACAATGTGTCACCTGCTGGCTAATATGGATTAAAGTATAAAGTGTAACCACCTGTAGCTAAATTATAAATTGTGAATGTGTACTAAATGTCATCAGTGGGAGTGTTTAGTGGGTTGATAGCAATTATGTACTTGTGTTTCTGTATTTTTAGAACAAAGGAAGTCGAATGAGTTCATTTGAAACCTATGCTTCAATGAGTACATTTAGAGTGCAACATTTGGAAACCGCCATGCTAACTGTTTCCCCTGCCTTCAATGTTTGTGCTAAGCTATGCTACACTAAGCTAGCTCTAGCCCACATTTCTCACACAGATATGACTCATCTGACTCACGACGGAAAAAAGGGGATATTGATGAAAATGTATAACTATGCCTTTTATGGCAGCCACTAGAAGCTGAACAGTGCACACAAAATGTTTCTCAGGTTGATTTGCTCAGATTACTGCAGGGTCTCTGCTGTGGCTTTCTGGTGCTGACTCTGTGTGGCGAGGGTTCAGGGATCAGAGTGGACAAGACCTGGAGGTCACCGGCTGCCTTTCTGCTGAGCTGGCTATTGTCCAGCAGCTGCATGGCTGCACCACTCCGGCTCTATTCAGCAACTCCAGTTAAGTGCAATAGAAGACCCCAGTCTATTGTCTGACGCCAGGTCTTTTTGAGCTGCACCAGAGCGCTCACTTCATCTCCCAGTGAGTTCAGAGAAACAGTGAAGTCTATTTCAATGGGGGCGGATTTACACAAGTAAAAAGACACGTTAAACACATTCAGGCCTACTCTATCTCTCAGACAAAGAGGTGCTTGACCTCAGTGACCTCCGGGCATTTTAAAATCACACTGTATGACCTCTGTTTGTTTCCCTCAACATAACACTCAATCATACATTTAGATACAGAGAAGAGGGGCAAAATAACTCTTAATTGTCCACTAGATTCATGACAAACAACCTATTAGTGTTAACTCCCATTTTGCATTTCTGCAAGCATGTCATGTTAGCTAGTTTTTTTGCATTTCTCTTATGTGGCAAAAAATAAATTGAAAGCAATAAAAACATTATAATTCAAAATGGTTAACAAGAGAGCAATGGCATTGCTAGCACGTTAGCTATTCCCAAAGAATTGGGTAAGTGTAAGATCATGCACACAAAACGGCCATATCTAACTCAGTAAAAAAGCCATCTGGAGGCATCAGCACTTCTATGGGCAGAATTAAGTCATAGTGCAATGACTTTCTCATTTAAAGTGCCTCCAAAGAGCCCCATTATTACCTTCCCAGAATGCAAATGTGCTTTGGGCCAATTAGAGCTTGAGCCAATAACAATGTAAGTCCATAAAAATCCACCCTTCCATAATCATTCAGCAATATGACTCATGGGTAAGATTGGAACACCGGCCTGTAAATGTGTCACGATTATGACTCTGTGCTTAAAATGAATGGAGGAGCTGTGTATTTCATTCCCAGGGTGCTGGAGCTGAGCCACGCATATGTTAGTGTCAGTGCTTCTAATGAAATAAATACACTTGTGATAGTACTTATTAGGCTTCCATAAGTGGCAGGTAAAGACAAGGGCCCTGCTGGGGATTAAAGGTAGTTAAATGTCTCTTTTTAGATCTCCCCCTATCAAGAGGTATTTAGGGGGAGAGGGGGTTGCTTATTTTTGTTTGTGGAGACAGACACCCTCATCCAGGATCTCTCTGTGTAATTACACGCTGCAGAGGACCTTCATTCCTCTCCTCTTCACAGAAAGAGATGAAAGACAAGAGAGACAGAGGCATGTAATCGCTCCTCTGGCTAGGAGAGGGGGAGATGAGGTGAGGGAAACAGAAAATAGAAGGACAAAAGGATGGTGAGTGGCAGTGGGGTTTTAATAAACCTCCACTGTCTCTTGTTTACAGAGACTCCCCTACCTCTCCCTCTTCCTCTCTTACACACACACAAACACACAGTCCATCTTTGACTGAGACTTTCATTATTCTTAGACTTGCCCGTTCCTCGCCTCAGGACAGATGTGTAAATTGTTGTGCTAATGTAAGGCCCTCTGCTGAGAGCTTTAGAGGAAAGGAGATTTACACACTCTCCACCGCTGTATAACTGTCACTCACAAACTCACGCTCACAAGAGCATAAAGAGAAGCGCCGTAAGCGACAGCATCTCAGCACACACACACTTACCAGACCATGGCCGCATATGCAAGCACACACACACACACTTCGGTACTGGCAGAGCCGTGGGTGGACGTTGACATGCACACATAAATGTTCCATTTCATTCTGCCATTCATAGTTTTCTAGCCTAAATGTAACACAAAAAGGCTCCATCAACTCATCACAAAGGGCTAAAAAGCAGCAGAGAAGTTACACTCTGTCTCTGTTCTGCTGTAAACCATTTTTCCATTACAGGTATGTTATACTCCGAAGGGCACAGGGCGCAAAACTCCAGAAAGGTACCAGTTAATGATCTCCCTGTGCCCCTGCGGTTAGTTTGAGGTGCTAATGTGAGGGATATCTGCTGTTTTTTTAATAGTTTTGGTTCTCATCATACTACATCAAAAGGTTCATGTCAATGAAAAGTAACCAAGGACATTACAATTACAGAATTGTGCCTTGACTATAGAGTCATGCCATGCCACAACAGGGCTTTATTTACAAGTGGTTTATCACAAGAAAATCAAGCAACAACTTTTTTATATAATTGATAATCATTTTAAGGAACATTAAGGGAAATAGACTTGAGAGCTGGATGACAATGTTGATAAAACGGTCATGTATGTATGTTAAATACGAGTTAGCAGTAGTAAGGGAGGGATTCTGAACCACCCATCTGTCCAGGAATCTGTCTGTCTGTCTGTCTGTCTTTCTGTCTGTCTGTCTCTCTCTCTGTCTGTCTCTCTCTCTCTCTGTCTGTCTTTCTGTCCGTCTGTCTGTCCGTCCATCCGTCTGTCTGTCTGTCTGTCTCTCCACAGGTATACCTATCTGTCCCTGCGTGATACATGTTTCTTTTATCAAGCCGTTGACAAAGAGGGCAGGAGCTGGCTGCAGCGTGAAGGTTGAAGCTAAAGACATAGAGAGACACCGCTCAGTGTTTAATGACCCACTATAACTACACCTATTCATCTCCCCGGCAGTGAAATTCCATGAAAATGATGTTCTGCTGAAGGTGTTGCATCAAAACTAGATCATAGCTCGTCAGCCGGCACTAGTATGATTACGTGGAACATGTTTCCCCTGCTGCAAAAACCCTCTTTTTGACACAGATGACAGGAATGCTGCAATAAGAATTATGGTGGGAGGAGCAGGTGAACATGATGACGCCAGACAGCGCAAAAACAGAGAAGTGGCAGCTACTGGCGCTGCAACGCTACAACATAAACCAATCAAGCAAAAAACTTCAAGCTCACATATATCCCCGATCGATGAACGTCTATAAGACTTTCCTTTGCTTGCGTGAGGTGCTTTTCCTACCTGCTCTGCCCACACACACACACACACACACCTTGTTGTTGAGAGGATTGGAGGCAAGTGAAGCTGAGCGAGAGCGAAGTCAGAGCAGAGACACCCAGAGTTAATGAACCCTCACCAGTCAGCATGGCTGTCCATCTGCTTTCATAATCCCCATAAACAGCCGGCCACGGGCGCTGCCCAACTAGCCCCACACACACACACACACACACACACACACACACACACACACACACACACACACACACACACACACACACACACACACACACACACACACACACACACACACACACACACACACACACACACACACACACACACACACACACACACACACACACACACACACACACACACACACACACACACACACACACACACACACACACACACACACACACACACACACACACACACACACACACACACACACACAGTGTGTTGGGGTGGGGGAGGGGGGGTCGATGTGTCCATCATAATGCCACTGTGCTTCAGCTCGGCTCACCAGCTAATCTATGCGGAGTGGCGGGAAGAGGTGAGCGTGAGGTCAGCTGTTGAGCCCATCTGGTCAGCAGCAGGTAAGAGGCTTGAAACACACACCCGCTGACACACTTGATGCGTGCGTGTGAGCTCATGCACTTAAATGTAACCTTAATTACATGCAGGTACATCTGCCACATTAGGCCAGCCGTCGTACTTCACACATGGCGCTCATTTAAAGTGATTCCTGACTCTTCTGTGACCAACGCCTGGTGGCATTTTGTGGAGCACTTGCCATACACCTGGCTGGGTGCATGAAGCAGGAGGATAGACCAGGTTTCCTCCTGTGCAATCAGAGCGCCTGCCAGAGCCAGAGAGATGGGTGTGTGTGCGCGCGCTGTGTGCTGAGTGAGGCTGGGCGTGTGACCCCACTGTGACCCATGCAGAAAAGGGAGTAATACCTAAGTAATAAGGCTTGCTTTCCATCAGTGTGCACCCATGGCGTATGCACCCACACCACAAGCTGGAGCCAAGAAGGGCCTGTCAGCCCTTGATTAAGACCTGCATCGAAGGCGAGAACAGAATATTTACTGTGTTAGGAGCCTCCCAGTCAAAGCCTCTGGAGGAGAAGTAAGAATTAAGTCCTGGCGCTGAAGACGGGTAGAGGAATTAAAGAGTGGATGAGGGCAGATCTCATTCTTTCACTCTTCTCTTTGCCATGGTTGTGATCCAAGAGTGCTTGAGCAGAAGCAGGATTATTGCCCCTTCTGTGCGTGCTTGTATGTGTCTGCATATATTTGGAGGATGAAGCTAGATACTGCATAGCAGACACTTTTCTTTTGCCCTGTATTTAAAGCTTAACTGAAGAGAGGAGGGGAGAGAAGAAGAACGGAAAGACAAGGAAAAGTAAGAAAACAGGCAAATAGAAGGTAAGGAGAGGTCTGAATGTGCCCGTGTTGACCTCTGATTAAGTGGCCAATCACTGATCCATTACTGACGGGGGCGGGAGAGAGACAAAAAGTGGTGCTTTAACTCCACAACGGCAACTACCTTAAATCACCCAGCAGCGCACTGCTGACATGCAGCCAATCACACAACCCTACCCAACCCTACACACACTCACAAATAACAAATACTCTCATTAAGCAATCATTCGCCTTGATTTAAAACCCAAGGGAAGAAATAAATGGTAAGTTGTTTGAAAGTCCTGCTGTTGCCTAGCTGCCTGCCATGCAGACAGAAGGAGGCAAGATCATTTCCGTTCCCTCTCTCTCAGCCGGAGATATGCACACGTACGCTCGATCCGCCATCTCTCCGGGGAGGTCCGTGTGTCATTCCCCTACTTTAGACACACCAGCTGCTTGGTGTGTGTGCTCCACAATGTTAAGAGCCCCATCCCACCTCGCACGAGCCCCCAGTGGCACCCACATCCACTTACACAGAGTCATGACAAAGCTCCCCTCGTCCCCCCTCCTTTACCTACTCACGACAACCCAAACACCCCCCACATTCATAAGTACCCTAAGGGCAGATGGGACCCTAATAAGCGTTACACTCAGAGAAATGGGATTCTTCACAGTGCCTTATAAAGAGCAATTCCCAAACTCCGCCAAGAGAGCTGGCTGGGGGAAAAAATGATGGAGTGTGAGAGATATGAATGACAAAGGTTGGTATATGTGAGCCTATAAGCTATAAATACACCTGATGAGACTATCAAGAGATTGAAGGAAGGCAGAATGGGGACAAGTGAAGGCAATTTATTAATGTGGATGTGGGGGAATTTAGCTTTGTATGCCACATTCATAAGTGGAAGTCAGAATAACACTAACTGCCATCACTTCCCTAATGCAGTACATTTTAACACACTTTAAGCTGAATTTTCCTCCAGTAAGCCAAGCCCACATGGCACACTCACATACAAACAGACACAAACACAAGCATTAACAGATTGGCTGTGGTCTAAGCTCTGAGAGGACTTGGCTCAACTGCCTTTTGAAGACAAAAAGCCTCTGCTAAGAAGCTGAGGGGAATATACATGGTCTGAAAAACCTCCCTTTTATATAACACACACGCAGAGTGCTGGACCACAGCACAGCCAATCAAGTGCTGACACTGCGTCTGATCTATGGACCTCAGCGCTACCACTTTTACCAAGTGTGCGTATGTGTGTGTGTGCGTGTGCGTGTGCGTGTGCGTGTGCGCGTGTGTGTGTGTGTGTGTATATCTTAGGGTAGGGGGGGTTGTTCAGGATCTGGCAAGACCCCCCGTAGTGAATCCTGATCCTATTGGTCACGATGCCGAGAGTGCTGCTGAGATCTTAAATGAAAATTCCTGCACTCACTCTCTCACTCCTCCCAAGTGACCCAGCGGGTCTTTCACCATTATACAAATAAATACTACCTCTTCATCGGAGGATGTGGCTCCGTTTTGCATATGTGGGTGTATGTGTGGGATTCTGGGTGTGTGCTGTACTTTTGATGTCAGGTGTCACTGTCTTTGCATATCAATCGTAATGAGATTCAGAGATTTTTTAAGAGACAACAAGCAGGTGTGATCCTAACTAACCTGTGTGTTATGCAACAGTAACACCCATCTTAGGAAGCATGAACACACACACATAAATGCAAGTGTAGCTCCTGTTGTGAATGAGTTCTGAGTGTGTGTGTGTGTTCTGTTTCAGCCCCCCTTTACCCCACACAAAGGGGCTGAAAAAGCTCTGTGGAGTCTCCTATTCATCTAAAGCACAATGGAACCCCACAGAGGTTTTCTTCCTGTTTCCCTGCCTGCCCCACCCATCTCCCCCCACAGGGCAGGTTGGAGGGGCAGGGGGTGCCCTGTCCTGCCAGCCCAGCAGCAACTCAGCTCCCATCTGCCACCGAAACTCTCCCTCCTCCACCCCCGGCCCATCCATCCATCCATCAACCCCCTCTCTCACTCCAACTTTAACTTTTTTGCCTCAAACACACTCCCGGGCTATTTGATTGCCTGTGCCAAACTCTTTGTGTTTTATTCAGAAAATATCGCCTCAAAGTCAATGAGTGATAAAAAAACGATTAAAAAAAACGAGTTTAACCCTGGGATAAATAGCTCGGTCAGAAATGTTTTTAAATTTCAAACATCAATGGCTTTAAATGTTTGGACTAAATTGAAGCATTCCTGCATTTTATTACTGTTTTATGTGAAGGCACCCAGGTAAGAGAGACCATCTGGTGTGAGATAAACAAAACATTTTTCAACCAGAATCCAAGGTGGCATCACATGAAATATTCAAACTGCTTCAATTGATGAACACTTTTTAAATAATGCACAGTTTGAATAAGTTGCTTGACTTAGTAGTATTGATTATATAATTATGTTACGTCCTCTGATTCTTAATACTTGGGGAACATTTCATTTTTGCAGAAGAAAATAATGACCTGTGCTTAAAACCATATTCATCTCAAGTCTGCAAATCTCTGCTCTAACTTTCTTCTTCTGCCAATTCCTCTCTTCATTCTTTATAGTCAGCTCCTTCTTCCATTTACCTCGCCATTTTGCCTCCTACAGAGCCCTTGCTGTTTGCTGGAGATTTATGGTCCGGTCTAACATGCAAAGTATTGGCAAAGCATTAAACATGTCTACTCTTAATACTGTGAGCTCTCTCCATCGATAAGAGCCTTAATAAAAACATCCCCCAAGTGGATTTGTGTGTCTCTTTTTCACTTTCCACCCTCCGCCCCTCCTCGACGATATCTTTCTCCCTGAACAACCGTTTCTTCTTCTGCTTTGCTGGCTTTAACCTGGTTCCTGCTGCACATCACTTGCTTTTCTCTTCATCTTTTCTTACCTATTCCTCCCGACACACACCTCGCCTCATTCTCTGGCCTGTGCCAGAGGTTTAATGACGCTTGAATGCCACTGCTATGGAGTTTTCCTCTTCGCTCTTTTCTCATAAAGGATATTTAAAAGCCATGCCCTGCGTTCAATCTATCTCAATGTGTCTCTCTCGGATTCATTTCTCTTCCATCTTCTCTTTCTGTTATTTCCTCTTCAGATGGATAGCATTTCCCTGCGTAACCCCTCTTGTTGTTTGGTTCACACATCACCTCTGCAATAGCCCCTGGCCGCAATTGGCACACTTGCTCGAACTGCCACTCTTTTATCTTGTCTACAATTGCCTATTGGTACCCTAAAATCCTTCACTACCCCCTGCAGTCACCCGGGTCAGCTAAGCCAATAAGAGCTGCGCAACTGCTCTCCTCCCACGTCCTTTGCTGTCTCTGATGTCAAGAATTTGAGCATCATAAGCACATTTTAAATATTAACAAAGACCACTTTGCACATATGAATAATACAGCAGAGAGGGCAGTGGCTGGCCAGCGATCCCATCCCCTGCCGCCTGACGGTCATAAAACTAATGCACTGCTCCGGGACAGCATGTGGCCCGGTCTGGTCTGCCAGCAGGACTTGCCTAAAGGAACTAGTCTGGCCTGTGGGCTGGCCTAAAGAGGGCTGTCGGTGTGTTTATTTATCACGGTGCCCAACCACCTGTCCAAATCTCTGCAGATGCAACAGCCTGGCAGCACTTTTGTTATGACTACATGTTTCAGAGACACTTTAATCTAATCTGACACCCAATCTGTTGAGCATCTTTGAAGCGGATTCTGCTTTGGTGTTTGTTTGAGGTTAGCTGTGTTGTCACAATCCTTTCTTTGTATGCATCTAAAATTCATACTTTGGCTGAAAATTGCAGAATTCTTCGGAGCAAAGTGTAGAGCAGGGCTACAAAGATTTTAGTAACCTGTTATTAACTCACATAGAGTCTTCTTAGTGTCGCTGTGCTGTTATTCAAGAGTAAGATGATTCCCACACTTAACACAAATGAGACAGCACATCATGGAGGGGTGTCACTATCCGTCCAACCTCTTTGGGAGTGTCTGACATGCTACGCTGCCTGACTCTGAACACTCAACTGCTTCTTCGCTACCCTCTGCCTCGCTCACCTCCTGGCTTGACCTCCCAGTCTGGACACTGGTCTCTTGCCTCACCCCCCCCGTCGTCGCCAGATTGTCTTCATTTGATCCCAATGTGTCTCAAACTGTGCAAATTTCCCGTATGTTTTTTTTAATTCTGATGAAGTCATTAATAATAACAAACCCAGAGAGAGAGGCAGCAGACAGCAGGGTAGTTACTCCAGACAAGTGTTCCTGGCAGTCTGGGTAATTAATGCGTATGTCAACACAGAAAGAGGAGTACCAATGCAGAAATGTGAGCTCAGCACATCCACAATGCAGGCAGAGGCCGAGACAGGAGGGATCTGAGGGAAGGCGGCATAGGAAAGGTATACACACAAGTGGAGAGAAGATAAATGCAATCTGTCTGTCCCATCATGCATTCCCTAAATATATCTCTGCCTTGCTCTCGCCCAGACAGAAACTTTACTGGGGCACACTGAGCTATTGTCCCCTGCCGTCCCCCTCCTCCCAGGCTCTGCTCCCCTAACAGGACCTCACTTCAATCCTCAACTGTTTATGTGAACGATTCTCATTTCTCATGCAAGGATTTCAGAATGTTCCACAATTTTAATAAACGTAAGCTGCTTTTCTGCTCCGCCTGTTCAGGGAATAATACACACGAGGACTTTGGGAGGTACGGCGGTGGGTTCTTATTGGCAATCAAATAAATGACCACAGACCTGGACAGACAGTCAGTGTCATTAGAAAAGATGACTGCTGTCATTAAGTAAAAAATGCACTTCCTCACCAGAGTCAGTGGACTTTTAGCAATGCATGTGTAGAGTCTGCACTCATTGTTGTTCGCATTGTTCTTTTTTTTCCTACTGTAAACCGAGCTTAATCCTCAATCCACTAAAGCCTCAGATTTCTGCCTTGTATTTCAATCTTATCAGGCAAAGGGAGGGGAGGAAAGGTCCAGGCGTGCCTACCACTAGGCCACACTGAGAGAAATCATTCATAATGGGTGTCACCTTGGTGTCCAGGTCTTGTCCCCTCAGATCACCAACTGTGACGTGCCCTATGTACCAAGTGATTTTGTCTCCATGAGAGCTGCTGCAGTCTTTTAAGGCATTAACTCTGAGAAATATGCTCTTCCCAGATCAAAGCATGTTCTGTTCAGACTGAAATTCTACGTCCAATAAAATAATGATTAAAAAAGAATCAATGGTTTATGATCATGTGGGTGTAGTCTTTCAGACACAACTTCTACACCTCAGACACTCAATGTAGATCTTGCAATGAGAATTTTTATTAATAATTCCCCTCAAGCGCTTTAAGTACTCTGTCTTACTTTTCACAAGGCCTTTCTTCTTTTTTTTTGGAGAGGCTGAGAAGGCATGGAGCAAAACCTTAATTACTCCCTGCGCACCGGGGGAGTTTGATTTTTCCGCTTCAAGAAAAGAGAGCTCTGAGCTCGGGTCTACTGTAAGACTGAAGACTTTACTGGGGAAAAGAAAGTGCTGGTCAGCAGGCGAACCTAGATCCCTGCACTGATATGGGTGCTCTCTGGAGTCCAAGGCATGTACTTTAAATTGCCTGGAGCAAAAGTTAGGGCGTGAAGGTAACATTGAGGTTAGTAAAAAGTGGAAAGTCCGAATATTTTCTTGTTGTTTGACTTGATATAGGCTACTCAAATTAAATTAAAACAAACTCGCTGTGTAAATATGCCAGTGTTGCAGCATGTCACATACAGTGTTTCCAAAATAATAACAAACTGATTTCACAACTTACCAGTGCCAGACACGACATATCTCCCGACCAGGAGGAGAAGAACCAGAGGACCGAGACCTTGGCCACGCTGTATCCGAACAGAGAGCATCTTTTCCGGCTACGCCGTAGCGGAGCTTCCCGGGGTTTCCCACGCAGCGTAACCTGCGGTGCTTCTCACACAGCAAGTTGCTCTTGTCCAACAAAATCCCCTGACAGATTTCTCAGGAAAAGGAGAAATATAAAACAGTCCAGTAATTTATGTTGGATGTCGTATTTTTGGTAAATAGTTGACTGTTTACGCAAACAGACTGCAACGCTCAAAACACATCCATCACCAAGCAGAATGTGAGGGTGTAATTTCCGCCCGTAATCAAAGTTTGAAGCGGTCCGTAAATATCAGACCCTGTGGATGTAAAGAAACAACTTGCCGCTGCTATTCCTGGTAGATCTCATGTCCAGCTGGACTCATACCCTGCTTGCCTGGGAGCAGTAAGGTGCCACAGAAGTCACCAAAAAGTTTGACGCATTGCTGCTCTAAACGCAGTGGGAGAGTTCCGATTCCCAGCAAAAGAGAAACTTGTGGTTTGGGAAAATAGAAAACAAGTAACCACGGAGGAGATGCTGTCAGATAGCCAGCTTTTCTGCACACTGGACCCCCGAGTTTGTTCTGTTGGGCCACTGGGTGTCTCGTCCCCGTCCACAAGGTGTAAACAAGAACACGGGGATCAACGCGGAACACAATGCCAGCCTCCGGACTACCAGTCCCCGCCTGGCCAATCATAAACCATCCTCCTCCTCCTCTCAGAGTGAAGACTGAACAAGTGAAGGTAAAGTAGTGGCAAGCAAGGAGGAAATAGATGGGAGGGGAGAAAAAGAAAACCCGGACCCTAGAGCGCACAGCACCGCTCCGGATTCAGAACTGACTGCAGAGAAGTGAGGATGTGAGTTTATTTTTATTATAATCTATCCATCCATCTACTATTCTATTATCCATCCATCTACCTTTCTATCTATCCATCTATCTATATGTTTCATGTTAAGTCTAATAACTCTAATGCCCCTGTGTCAATATTCTGTGGGCAGCTTATCTTCTTATGTTGAGTCTATAAAAAGATGTCCAGCAGCACCAGCCTCTCTTTTATGAGAGCAGCATATTATTTCTTGTCAATCTCTCCCTCCAGCATCCTTGGGTCATATTTTACTCCCATTGGCCACAAGAGAGCACCCTTTCATAAATGAGCCTTTCTCCAATAAGAACGACACCTGGCTGGATCTCCAGCAGCACTGCCGTTTCCTGTGTGTGACTGGATGGTGCTGATAGTGTCTGATTGGTGATTGGACACCACAGGGGGCGTGATGAAGAGGTGAGCATTGCATTCAAGCTGCTTTAATGTGTAATATAAAGCAGGGATAGAACAGCTTCTCACCACAATTAATTAACAGAGGTTTTATTTGGACTGTGGAGAAAAATATTTTTATCTGAGACGGCATAACATCTATGACAGCAGCATAGTCTTTGAGTTTGGACATTTTAGGGTCTTTGCTTATCTCCTCTTTAATTTAGTATTAGGAAATCAATGCTGTTGGAAGCAATACCCTTATTACTCTCATTACATTGGCAACCCTACACAACATTGCATTTTCAAACAGCAAATTGCTTCCTTTCCTGGGCATTTGAAATACAAATGAAAGAAAAGACCAGAATAAATTAAAGGGAACATACCAGTGCAAATATGTTTACTGTGGAATGGTTTAGAAAGGAAGAACACATCTATCAAATTATATGTGGCAGTTCCCAGTGCGAATCTAGTTTAACCCTTTTGAGAGTTTGTTTTCAACCACCATCATGAAACAGAGACACTAATGTTTATTTTTTGGGAGAATGTCATTCTTACCTTGAGTAGAAAACCAAAGACAAAGAATCTGTGTCAAGGAGCACTGAAGCCGCTCTGGAAACGTAATGGTGTTTTTCCTTTAATTTGTCACCCATCTGCTATATGATTTAGTGAATTAGTGATACCAAAAACAAAAACACTGTATCAAAAATGTCACAGATTATTAGTTCCAACATTCCTCTCTACAGGCATCATAACTCTCTGGCTCATACTGAGTCTCACATTCATTCCTTCTGTTGCTGAGTCACATTGATAGTCAGTGAGGGGATCCTTGCATAACATGTACAGAGAAATCTGATGAAGTAAAATGCTCAAAACGCAACATTTCCTGCCACTAGGGGCCTCTTAATCAGAACATTACAAAAGATGGTGTTTCTTGGCGTCTATCACGTCATTGCAGTCAGCTTCCCCTGGATTGGATTTATTTTATTGTTCATTGTCCACAAGTGTATCACTGAGCCAAAATATGAATCTTCTCCTCAAAATCAGCAAAACATTTAATAAAGCAATTTCCCGCTAAAAATCTTCGTGTTTTCAATGCTGTTAATTTGCTACTAACGTTCGCTCAGCTTGATTCTTTAAGCACTAAAGTCTGATAACTTCAATCCTTTGTCTGGTTAAAAAATAACAATATAATATAAAATAATCAAATTGCACTTTGGCTTGAAACAGGATAAATAGTCAAGTTTCCGGCATACAAACAAAATGCTGATTGCATGCGCAGAGGGTAAACCCCGCCTTTTTAAGTGAAACCGACTGTTACCTTGATTAAAATTACAGATTTCTTTAGGTTTGAAAATTGTTAACAATAATTGGTATAATATAAGTACACAACTCAAGAAAAAATCTAATATTGGTGTAGTTGTTTTGGGACATTTAATGGGGAAAAAAAGAGTGAAGCCCAGAGTTTTAGGCATGGGGCGAGGCAGACAGAGAGCCAGTATGCACGCATGCTGCTGAGTTTAAAGCAAGGCCCCTCTCTAGGATGTGACAGTCTCTGGCAACAAAGCAACATTTCTCTACTTTGCTCCAATTCAACTTCAAAGTTTATAATTTGTCTGGACAAGTGATGACTGCCAGTCCCTCCCCCCTCCTCCCACAATTATGTTGTTTCCTGAAGCACAGAACACACTCGGATTATTTATTTATTCCCTAAGTCTTTAATGTGACTGGAGAGAGAGGTAGGGGGGCGAGTGACGCAGATGGAGAGAGAGACACTGACGGTGATGGTGAGAGCGAGAGAGGTTAGGCGTGAAATGGAGTTCGCAGGTTGTGTTTGAGACAGATTTGCCTCTCGGAGCTGCAAATGCATTTTTCTGTTTACATGTCTGTGCATGCTGTAGTTTCTGATTGTGTTTCTGTGCCACTTTTACTGCTCTGTTGTTCCATATAATAGCTCTGTACAGTGCATTATGAGTACTTAAGTGACATTATCCACAATTTATTTCTAAATGCCTCCCTTAGCAGAGGTTCTAAGAGTGTATGGAGCACTTATGCCTGAGGAACTCATTCAAGAGTTTTTATGTACCTGATATCTTTCCTCGATGAGGACATATAGGATGTTTAACAGTTTACAAGCTCAAGACAATTCGCCCTCTTCTCCCTCCCTCCAACACATTTGAGATAATGACAATGTGTAACTTGCTGGAAGTTATTATTATTTGTTGGCCTTTGCTAAGACTAACTGAAGACATGAGTCAAAGGCTCCTAATGGAACGCTGTAGAGGAAAGCTGTGGGCAAGGGGAGCCGTAATCGAGTAGGAAGGAACTCATATGCGGTGCACCGTTCAGAGGAAGAGACAATGAGAGAGCTAGGGCTATTATTAAGGCATAATAGGTATCTGCCGAGGACTGTTTAGCTCTCTGCGTTGATTTGGGATGCAGGCTTGACATAAAAACGATCAAACTTCCTATCTCTGTAAAGCAGGGGGAGGGGGGTGGGGGCTAAAAATAGGAGACATGCTCTAGAAGTTGCTGTGGAGATAATTGAATATTATTTTCAGGAATGATTAAGTTGACCTATCCAGTAGACTAATTATTTTTTGCAGGCCAGAAAGGAACGTTTTTAATAGATTTTGGTAGCAGTGAATAAAGCACAATAAGGCAGCCAATCTGCTGACCAAGAAAACATCATCTGTGGAAAAAAGAATAATAACGATGGGTTACGTATTGTAACCCTAGTTATATAAGCACAGGCGGAGCCCTCTATTGGACTCTATGGGTACTACCCCTTGACCTTACTATGCGAGCGTTCACCTACTGAGATATCTTTAAACGTAGCCGGCCCCTCGGGGCGGGCCTACCTGAGTGCGCGCGCAAGCCCACCCTATATAAGGCGGCCTCGCTTCCTGACTGTCATCCTACACCCTCTTCAGCGAGCAGCATAGGACAGACAGGGCCCCTAGAGGGCTCCGCCTGTGCTTATATAACTAGGGTTACAATACCTAACCCATCGTTATATCTCACAGGCTCCGCCCTCTACTGGACACTATGGGTACAGTGGGTGGAGCCCTGATGGATACACGCCCTGTCGTCCAACAACCCATCACACTGCCCCTGACCGGCTTTCTGGTTAGCAGCCACTGCACCGCAACTTCTCCTCCCTCGGCCATGACCGTGGAAGAGTCGGGGCCGCAGTTTACTTGGCTGATAGAGCACACTCAGACACGCTTACCTCGTGAAGAGTGTGCATGGAAAATAGTGAGGAAGGCTCCCCCCCTGCCTATGGTTGAGCCCCATCCTTTAATTGGATTTTAACAGGTTCAGTTTTTAGTGTGCCGTGCTCACCATAGGCTTGAAGGTGTTCACTGGTAGTGAATTTCACTTCATCAACACGCCTTACCAGGTTCATCTCCACTGACAGATCCCGGCTGAGTAGGTAATTGACACTCTGGCCACGGACTACATATGCTTCAAATAGGTAGTTCTTTCCCTTGTAATTGACCGTAGCATTAAAGCGTCCCAGACACAACAGTTCACCTCCTGGGCTGTCTAATGGGATGTCAGCTGGTTTCAGTGAGTGTGTGAAATGCATCCTCACATAAGACGCTGACATCAGCTCCTGTGTCCATTTTAAATTCCATTGGAGTAGAATCCACCTGGAGCTGTACTCCACTGCTCTTTCTCATCTGCACTGCACACTGAGCCTAAGAAATAAGGGGTCTGCTCAGCCTGTACAGTCCCTGTGACCTCATTCACTGATCTATTGCTGTTTCGGCACACTCTGGCCCAATGTCCTATTTTATTGCACTTGTGGCATGTAGCTTTAGCTGCAGGACACCCTTCTTCCTTGCTATGCTGTGATTTCCCATATTTACCACATTTCCTTTCACCTCCCCCCCATTTTTTGTCTTTTGACTTGCCTTGATGTTGTTGAGGTTTCCATTTGTTATTTTTTTCTTTGAATCTCACCTCCTGTACTGATCCCACTGTGTCTTCCTGCAGACTCACTTGTGCTGCGACCTCCTCTGACTGCCTGACGGTCCGTATCGTCAGTGCTAGTGTTAGGTCCGCCGTTAGCTGCAGCCTGCGCGAGAGCTCTCTGTCTAGTATCCCGACGACAATTCGGTCGCGGATATTCTCATCTCGGCTTGCGCCAAACTCACAGTGTTCTGATAGATCATACAGGGCTCGGATGAAACCCTCTGCCTTCTCCCCTGACCGCTGGACCCGCTGGTGGAAACATGCCCTCTCGTGGATAACGTTCCTCCTCGGGAAAAAGTACTCGTTGAACTTTCCCACCACAACGGCAAAGTCAACGACTTAAATATGTTTTCAGCCTCGTTGCCCATGGTATAAATCAGGCAGCTCACCTGCACTCTCCCGTCATCTTTGTCGAGTTTAGTAGCGAGTCTGTACCGCTCAAAGCGTTACGTCCATTCTGGCCATTCAGTCGGCTTATCAAAAGCAAAGTTTGCTGGGGGATTAAACTTGGCCATTCCGCCGTCTATATTCCTTTACTTTGTCTTATTTATTTCTGACACCATGTAGAATGATCGAGGGTCGAGAATCTTTTACGATTCAGGTTTATTCAGCAGTAAGTCAAGACATTACAGTAGGCAGAAACATAACAACTGGCGGGCTTACTCTGTAGTAAAGCAGTCCTTCCCATGCCGTAAAGTCGTAACAGCCTTAACTCTGTATGCATTGCATGCATATGTGACAGGGGCGACCTGCTGAGGGGAAATCAGAGAGACGCCCAACACACCGAGATTATTGGCCGCTGCTGCCATTTGCACACCGAGCCGGAATATTCTGTCCAAATACTCAAGGTTCAAGGTTCAAGGTTCTTTATTGTCAATCTGACATAGCTACAGAGTAATTATGCAGTTGAAAATCTTATGTCACAGGCTTCTCCAACAATGCAACATAATAACATAATAACAATAAGAGCATGAGCAATACAAAAATAATAATAGTTGTAAAAATGAAAGTTATAAAAATGAAATAAAGTTATGATGTGGAATAGTGCAGTACGAGTCTATATACAAGTTATTGGAATGATATATATATATTAGGTATTAGATACATACTACTGAGTAGCAGATGAATGTTTGATGTTGTTTCAACAGTTCAATTTTTTAACAGTCTCACTGCCCGCGGGAAGAAACTGTCTCCGAATCTTCTTGTCCTTGCCAGGATGCTGCGGTAACGTCTGCCAGACGGCAACAGAAAGAACAGTTTGTGGCTGGGGTGATGGGGGTCTTTGATAATCCGTAGTGATTTCTTCCTGAGCCGCTGGGAGTAAAGGTCCTCCATGGATGGCAGCTCCGCCCTGGTGATGTGCTGTGCAGTTTTCACCACCCTCTGTAAAGCCTTACGATCGAGGTCGGTGCAGCTGCCGTACCAGGCCGTCATGCTGCCAGTGAGGATACTCTCTATCGTGCACCTGTAGAAGTTGCAGAGTATCCTGGAATCCATTTTGAACCTCCTCAACCTGCGGAGGAAGAAGAGCCGCTGTCGAGCTTTCTTGGTGATGGTGGTGGTGTGAAGAGACCATGTCAGGTCCTCAGTGATGTGGACCCCAAGGAACCTGAAGCTTTTGACTCTCTCCACCGTAGTCCCATTGATGGCGATGGGGGCGTGTCCCTCTCCCTGCTGCTTCCTGTAGTCCACAATCAGCTCCTTTGTTTTGCTGATGTTGAGATGGAGGTTGTTATCCTGGCACCAAGATGTCAGGTTTTCGACCTCCTCTCTGTACGCCGTCTCGTCATCGTCTGTGATCTGGCCGATGACGGTCGTGTCATCAGCAAACTTCACGATGGTGTTGGAGCTGTGTGTGGCCACGCAGTCGTGGGTGAACAGGGAGTAGAGGAGAGGGCTGAGCACGCAGCCTTGAGGGGCACCGGTGTTTAGAATCAGGGTGGAGGATGTGATGTTTCCCAACCGCACTGCCTGGGGTCTGCCCGTCAGGAAGTTCAGGATCCAGTCACAGAGGGCGCTGTTGAGCCCGAGATCTCTGAGCTTGATGGCCAGCTTGGAGGGCACAATGGTATTGAATGCTGAACTGTAGTCAATGAACAGCATTCTCACATATGTGTTCCTGTTCTTCGGGTCCAGGTGTGAGAGGGCAGTGTGGAGGGTGAGGGCTATGGCGTCGTCTGTGGACCTGTTTGCTCTGTAGGCAAACTGCAGGGGGTCCAGAGATTCAGGGAGGGAGGAGGTGATGAATAATTTGACTAACCGCTCAAAGCACTTCATTATGATGGAGGTGAGTGCTACTGGGCGGTAGTCGTTGGGGCAGGTGATGATTGTCTTTTTGGGGACAGGAATGATGGTGGAGTGTTTAAAACATGTGGGGACTACAGACTGCAGCAGGGACCTGTTGAAGATGTCTGTGAACACCTCTGCCAGCTGAACTGCACACACCCTGAGAACACGGCCAGGGATGCCATCAGGTCTAGGAGCCTTGTGTGGGTTAACCCTTTTAAAGGATTTACACACATCTGCCCTATTTAAAACAAAAGGGCAGTGTAGCTCCTGGTCCCTCTGTACCTCCACAGCCCGGCTGCTCTCAAAGCGTGCAAAAAAACTGTTTAGCTCATCTGGGAGAGATGCGCACGCAGACACTCCCGCAGCACCCCCCGCTGCTCCTTTGTAGTCAGTCATTGTCCTTAGTCCCGCCCACATATTCCTAGTGTTACAGCCTTTGAAGTCAGATTCCACCTTGTCTTTGTACTGTCTCTTTGCATTTTTAATTGCTCTCCGGAGATCATACCTAGACTTCCTGTACTCCTCCAAATCTCCCGCTGTGTGCGCGATAGTGCGCGCTTTCAGTTTGCCGCGCACCTCACCGTTTACCCAGGGCTTTTGATTTGGGAATGTCCGTACAGAAACCTTCGGTACCACGTCATCGATGCATTTCCCAATGTAGCAGATGACAGTGTCCGTGTGTGTGTTGATGTTATTGTCCTCAAACACACTCCAATCCGTGGATGCAAAGCAATCCTGCAGTGCTGAATCTGACTCCTCGCTCCATCGTTGTACTGTTCTTGTAATCGGTCTGTCCCTTTTAAGTTTCTGCTTGTACGCAGGCAACAACAGTAGTGAGATATGGTCTGATTTGCCGAAGGGAGGGCGAGGGAGAGCCTTATATCCATTCCGGAAAGGGGAATAAACATGGTCCAGTATGTTTCCCCCGCGCGTCGGGCAGTTGATGTGTTGGTAATATTTTGGCAAAACCTTCTTCATGTTGGCGGTGTTGAAATCTCCGGCCACAACGAACGCCGCATCTGGCCGTGAAGTCTCGGTTTTATCAATAATCCCAAACAGCTGATCGAGTGCCGTGTTGTTGTCGGCGAGTGGCTGCGGCGGGATATACACTGCTGTTATCACAACAGATGTGAATTCCCTCGGCAGATGGAAGGCCCGACATGAGATCATGAGGTGCTCTAGCTGTGCGGAACAGTCCGATGAAATAATCTTCACATCTGAGCACCAGTTGTTGTTAGTCATTACACACACACCGCCTCCCTTACTTTTCCCCGAGTTTGCAGTCCGGTCCTGACGAAAAATAGAGAATCCATCAGGGGCAATGGCGGAGTCCGGGATAGCGGGGTTGAGCCAAGTCTCAGTGAGAATTAACACGTTACAGTTCTTAATGTCCCGTTGAAAAGCAATCCGGCTTCTGAGTTCATCTAGCTTATTTTCAATGGATTGAACATTAGCCAGAAGAATACTCGGAAGAGGGGGCCGATTCTCTCGTTTCCTCAGTCTGACCAGCAACCCGGCCCGGCATCCGCGCTTTGTCCTCTTCTTGCGTCTCTCAGGTAGAACAGCAACAGGTAGCCATGGTGAATCTCCATTGTTTGTCGGAGGGTTATTATTGTCCACGAAGTTTCGCAATTGGAGAAGTTCCTCTCTGCTATATTGTATGGCAGAGTAGGTGCGGTCGGCTAGCATGTTGCGAACCATGTTAAAAGTAAAAAAAATATGTACAAAATACGAAAATGGGCAAAGTTGGAGAGGAGCACATAGACGATGCGGCCATCTTCACCGGCGCATCCACTCCAGCATTTCCCAGTCACGAGGCAGCGGGGGCAGAGGCTTTTTCCCCTCCGCCCATCCAGCTGCCTGCAGAAGCAGATGGGCCGCCAGGCTCTCATCAAGGGGGGGCACGCCGGGACACACCGTGTCCGAGCGGCCCTGCACCCTTAGGATATCTGACATACCTGCCACTGGAGCCCTCGTTCTCAGTGGCTGTCGCCACGTCGCCTCCACAACGAATGGCACCCCCCAGCCGCATCCTGTTCCTCCATCTCCACCACCTCGAGGTCCACGTGGTCCTCCGTTTCCTCGTAGTAGGCCTGAAAATGCTCCATGCGGTGCCGGCGGCTAAGTTGTGGTAGCATCCGGCAGGCATTACAGGAGGGAGACTGGGTCAGGCCATCCCCGGCGTGTTCAGGCCCCAAGCACTCGAAACAAAGGCGGTGGGGATCAGCACCTGCAATTAGGCCGGTGCACGTAGGACAGGGTCGGTGCTCTAGGATTGGTGAGTCCATTCTTTTATTCTTCCTTTTACTCTTCTTCCGCTTCTCTCAGTTGTTTATACTGCTCGCTGAAGAGAAAAGGATGACAGTCAGGAGGCGAGGCCGCCTTATATAGGGTGGGCTTGCGCGCGCACTCAGGTAGGCCCGCCCCGAGGGGGCGGCTACGTTTAAAGATATCTTAGTAGGTGAACGCTCGCATAGTAAGGTCAAGGGGTAGTACCCATAGAGTCAAGTAGAGGCTTTGGAGGGGGTGTTCATGGATTTATCATGCACTACTTCAGAGGGGTGTCCTCTTACATTTTCTTTGAATGTGTTAAAGTTTCAGACAAATCATACAACGAAAATATCTGCCTTTTTTCTTAAGCCATCCAAAAAAGAATTGGTTTTATGTACCAGGGTTTGAGAAATCTGACTCCACTCTGCAGCTTAACGCGTTGAAAAAAAGCAGTGGTCTTGTGCATCTAAGCGTTGCTAAGTTAAGTAGTGTTAAAGGTACTGTAGGGTAGGTAAGAATGGAGAAACCAGTTTGAGTGCGCTAGAATTTGAAAGTACGTAACCGAAACAAATCTGCCCCTTCCTTCAGACTTCCTTACAGAGCCCCTCCTCCAACACACACGAACGCGCACATGACCAATAAGGCTAAAATGATTGGTCGTGCTTTTTACAGCGCCACGGCTTCCACAGATGACATTTTTTAAGGTATGTATTGTCAAAGCATATAATATATTCATTGCTATCGGGATGTTAAGAGCATTCCATGGAATATAACAAAAAGTGTATCTGAAGTTAATTACCTACCCCACCTTTAAGTACTCTCATTCAGTAGATGATGCTGAGGGGGCTGCAGCACCCCCATCTGCGAGGCTCCACTAGCACCCCCCCCCCCCCCCCAGCGTGTCACAGTTTCGCCGCTGAGAGAGTGTGTGTGTGTGAGGAGCTCCACGGTCCATTTGGGTATGGTCACGTCACTGTACCCAGGAAGAAAACAATGGAAAAAGAGAAATCTCCAACGAGGTGTTCTGGGGCAGCATAGACAGGTCTTTTCTGTGTTAGAGTTGTACTCGCTACAGGGTGTACTTTGAGGGTTTGTGACTCTGCAGACCATACATGCATAAAAAGCTACATAACACACAAGGGGACGGGTAATAACCGGAAAAGCATGACATGGGACCTTTAACATCCACAAGAGTTACTTGTACTTTACTTGATTGAATTTGAATGATAGCTATAGTTACCAGTTAATTCTCAAACATCTAACAAAAAGGACTATTTGGATTTATCTAACAATCTTCAAGTAAAAAACGATTTTATTTTCTTGTTTACACATGAATGCATCAGTGACCAGTGAAGTATAGCATATACTAAAATAACAATACAAATGATACTGTGTACTGAGTAAATATATATATATATATATATATATTATTTTAGTATTTGATCTGGTTACTTCTTCCACGAATGCTCGGGATATCCACAGACCTAGAAACAGACAGTTTTATTAAAGAAAAACTAACAAACACAAAACTGTGAAAAACACTTATGTGTATATATCTACATATATCTATTTAATTATTTCTTGTGTGCTACCTGACCTCGTTTGAGGGTCTTGTGAGTTTTTTAACCTTTTATTGTGCATGACGACAGGTCACCAAGGTTATTTAGATTGGTATGCCAATAATTGTTGGTGGATTTGTTTGTGACGAAGACAGAACGTGTGAGTGTGAGTGTGAGTGTGAGTGTGTGTGTGTGTGTGTGTGTGTGTGTGTGTGTGTGTGTGTGTGTGTGTGTGTGTGTGTGTGTGTGTGTGTGTGTGTGTGTGTGTGTGTGTGTGTGTGTGTGTGTGTGTGTGTGTGTGTGTATTGACTTCACCTGTCCTCTACCTCTAATCCCTGGGCACACCTGGGCCTTTGGGCTTTGGGGCTTTTAGCAGATTGCATGTGTCAGATTTAGGACAATTACACTGATTGTTGCCCTAGAAACTCTGCTCTCTCTCTGCTTCGGGGGTAAAACAGTTAATACAATTAAAGTTGACAGAAAAGTGTGGAAAATTAGAGAATCTGTCTGCAGGCGAGTTTTTAATATGCATCTAACTCTACCACGCTGCACAGAAACAGCACCTTGACAAACAAATCAAAAGTATTGTGTCATAAAGAAAAGGTCAGTTCTATTACTGTTGTATGAATTGGATTTGATTGTACCCAAGTTTCTTTGTAGTTTGAAACTCATGAAAGCTGATTAAATCTATACTTGTTCTTTCATTTTCAGATGTAAACCATAAAAGGCACATTTCTAAGTTTAGAATTCATCAGCCACAAACAACATAATGCAGTCGATATGATTGCTCTGTTGGATTAACCTTCATATCAAAATGTATTTGTTGACATCAAGGAAAGATAGAAGGCTTAAAGCTCATCTTATTCACTAATGGCCACAACCAGATTGAGTTCAGCTTGATCCTTCAGTAGACAGTGAGTCATGACGAGAAGCATGAATCATTACAGCTCACCCATTGGTTAAAGTACTATGATCCCTTGCACTGATAACAGTTTCAATAAGTCATTGTAAAAATATGCCATCACAAGTTAAATGTATTCATATAATATTCTTCTTCCAACTATAGAAGTAGTATTTGCTAAATGTAATTTATTTTTTTTTATTTTTTTTTAACCTTTATTTAACCAGATAAAAAACATTGAGATAAAATCTCATTTTCAATGCTGACCTGGCCAAGAAGGCAGCAACGTTACACATAACACATAACACAAACATATAAAATACAGAGAACATAAAGAAAACAAAAGACGAAAAAGCAGTCACTACATTGTGCACATTAGGACAATAAAAAAAGTACACTACTTGTTACTGCAAGAGCAGCTGGTGGTGAGGACTTCAGACAACTTCAATTTAAAACATGAAATAGAGACAAGTGCCCTCAGTTTAAGGCGTGATTGAAGGTCATTCCAAGACCAAGGACCATAATAAGAAAGACTCCTTTTTCCAGCCTCAGTCCGTACAGTAGGAACCTGGAACCGTATCCAGGCACTGGATCTGAGTTTGTAAGAGTCACAAACTGGAGCAAATCTGACACATATGTAGAGTGGAAGCTTACCTAAAATGGCTTTATACATTAATAAAAACCAGTGCTGCATCCTACGCATAGTAAGTGAGGACCATCCAGTTAGGCTATACAATGTGCAATGATGAGTCCTATAGGGTGCATTTGATATATAACGCAGTGCAGCATGGTAAAGTGGGTCAAGTTTGGCCAAAACAGTGGGACAGGCAAATCTATAAATGGTATCACCGTAGTCCAGCTGGGACAGGAATAAGCCAGAGACCAACCTTTTACGGGATGAAATTGAAAAACAACATTTAAATCTGAAAAGGAAGCCAAGAGTGAATTTCAATTTCTTTGTTAAAACTTCAATATGGTGTTTAAAGTTCAGATTACTGTCCAACCAAAAGCCCAGATATTTGTAGGTATCAACAAATTCAACAGAAACGCCATCAAGGGTGTCAATGGAGAGGCAAGAGGAGGACGCTGACTTGGGAGCAAAAAGCATTGCTTTGGTTTTCTTACTGTTCAATAGCAGTTTAGAATCAAGAAGCGCATGCTGCAGCGTGATAAAATCTGATTTTAAATTGGAAACGGCCATATCCAGAGAAGGAGCACACGAGTATACAATAGTGTCATCAGCATACATATGATAGGTAGAAAATTGCATCTGATTACAAATAGTGTTTACATATAATGAAAAGAGCAAGGGCCCCAAGATAGAGCCCTGTGGAACTCCCTTCTCCAAGGTGACAGGGTCAGAGACAGTACTACCCAACCTGACGCATTGAGTGCGGTCGGTTAGATAACTCTGAAACCAGCAAATGGCATTGTGACCGAAACGAGACACCAACATAACATTAGACATAATGTGGTGATCTACAGTGTCAAATGCTTTGGCTAGGTCAATAAACAATGCAACACAAACTGATTTCTTATCCAAAGCAGCCTTAATATCGTCTAAGACTTTCAGGCTGGCAGTCACAGTACTGTGCTTTGATCTGAATCCAGATTGCATAGGGTTAAGGATGTTGTGTGAATTTAAAAAAAGTTTTAGCTGAGTAGAAACAAGGGACTCAAGAATCTTTGATAACACAGAAAGATTTGAGATAGGACGATAGTTATTCAACTCCGTGGGATCACCAGCTTTCAAGAGGGGCGATACCAGAGCTTGCTTCCACACAGCTGGCAGTGTGTGAGTGGACAGGGAGAGATTAAAAATATCAGTTACTGGTTGTGCTATCATCTGAGCTGCAATTTTTAAAAAGAACGGGTCAATGACACTACTATTTTTTATTTTGTTTATATCGATGAAACAGTGTGTATGCAGCAGACTTTTGTTTACTTTTTTTGTGTAGTTCGTAACAACTCATAAGCATCTGAAACATGAAAAGGAGCTCCAACGTTTTAACAATGTAATGTGATTTATAAGCTTATATTATTTTAAGAATTTTAATTTGAAAAGTAACTATTGTGTTTATGTAGTGGAGTGCAATATCTTCCTCTAAAATAAAAAGGAGTAATTACATTAACAAAACAGCAAAGTACTTAATTAAAAGTACACAGTAACTTTTCAACACTGATCTCACCACCTACAGATGTGATCCATTGTTTGTGTGCATGTTATACTAAAGGAAAAAAAAGTGTTTATATAGCATGAGCTGTGAGAAACAGGAAGAGCTGAATGGAAGTGTTGTATGGCGGTGATGCTCGGAGCGGCGGTGAAGAGTGGGTGTTAACACTAATTAAACATCTGTTGGAAATAGAGACACTGGCAGCTATGAAGCAAGCAATCAAATAGGCCATTAGAAACCACCATGTTACTGTCGTTTCATATCAAACAGAATACGTTCAGCAGATTGATCGGAGGGGGGGAAACACTTCCTCTGCTCTGAGTTTGCCTCCAGTAAGCTCCGCATGTGGGAGTTTCCTACCCACAGTGGGCCTTTGTCAGGTAATGTCTCAGTTTATTAGCCCTGATATGAACTATAAACCCACATTTTGTTTACGATGAAGGTCGTCAGGGCATTGTTGAGTGATGATATTTCATGGGGGAAGCATTATATACACTTCATAATATTGGCTCCTCAGCACATTCACTATGTTAGTCCACTCCAGACTTGTTTCTTTATATGGTAGCATGGGGCTTTAGGACACTGCGAGTCAGGGTTTCATCTCTGAGAGCAACATTATGGCTTCATATCTGTATGTGCTTGTGTGTATGTGAATGCGTAGGTGTTTATGCGTCTAGATTAATGACCACCAGCATAAGAAATGCCACTGTCTAGCATTTTACACAAACAACTTTTAGTTTTGTGGCGATATAGGGAAATGCCTCGGGGTGGAAACATGACTTTTGCTGTCCTCTGTTACTCCCTCCATCCCTCTCTCTCTTCATCATCCATCGCTCCCGTTCACCTGTGCCACCTCACTAATGATTGCTCAGCGGCTGTGAGCCTACCATGCATCATTTAGCCGAGCTCTGGAGAGGCAGCAAAGAGAGAAGTAAAAAGTGAAAAGGGGAGCATAACAAAGAAATGTTCTATTCATGCAGGTGGGATGCTGGTAAGGGAGCAACAGCGATATCCAAAAGGAAAGAATGAGAATAAGGAGAGAGACTGAGAGAGGTGCAGACACCAGGAGACAAGCATGTGCTGCGAAGGCAGTGCAGAGGAAGGAGGTGAGAATAGGCTACAGGGGACCAGGGGGCCCATTTTATTAATCACAGCCTTGATCTGGTGGGAAACGCTGACAGCTATGGATGGAAATAATACTCAAGAGTTGCCAAGGCTACACTTCTGCCAGCCTCTGAGAACTCGGGGAGACTGAGGCAAAAACAAAATGACTGTGCCTCTTGATATGTGTGTTATTTGTGCTTAGCATAATTGCACTGCAATAGATTATTGTTATTGAGAATATAGTTACCGGTTACATAACAACAGCTTCATATTTAGAGGTGTGAGACTTGCAAATAATTATGGTTTGATTTGATATGTAAAACTAATGCCAGACTTAATATATTTCCAATGTAGCAGGGTAAGGGCTGGCTAACACTATATATCTGGTTTCAATAACATTCACATTCATAAAGCTATCTTGGTGAATTTGAAATTAAACATTTCAGTTTTCCCTGACACATGCGAGTTGTTTCTCAGCAGCTATAAAAAACTAAAACAGAAGCAGGGCTTCACACTTTAGAAAAAAAAAACTGAACTGCAGGACGTTGTGCCAGAAACAGGAAATATCTCCTCAGTTTAAATATCACAGCAATGAATTGTTCATTGTTTGATTCACCGCATGTTTGGCCAGGCTAGACAAGGCTCAGTGGCATCTTGCAGCAAAATATCAGCCAGTCAAAAATGATTTAATATTCCAATTTACCTTTTCAGGCATAAAGACAGAGAAAAAGCCAATAGAATAAAGTGACAGTTTTTCCACATTCCTCACACAAGCTGAATGGAAACTATCATTAGGTGTCTGACTAGACGGCCAATCAAGTTGATAATAATAGGTTGGATTTCTACACACAAGGGATGGATAGCACAGCAGCTGACCCCACATTACAGCCAGCCAGCGGTCATCTTATTAGCCCGTAAAAAACCCAGGTGTGGGCGAGCTTTGTTTGCCTTTCCCATCGTACCAATATAACCTTGTTTCTGCAGGTGGGAGTCAAAACTGTCTGGAAGGGAAATGATTAGAGCGGAAATACTAGAACTATTCCAGCACTAAACGACTGTGTACAACATCTTGGATAATATGATTACACCCGACAATAATAAGATATACCGTTATTAATATTAAATGATTACTTAATGATTATTCCATGGCTTTAAATAAGAATATAAGAAATCATCTTACAAAAATGTTACTTGACATTTGTATATGGGGATAATCAATATATGGGCAGGTTGTTGGAGTTACCAGAGCCTTAAAGAACCATCGTGAGTTTATATTTTTCCATGTATATGTTATTATCTCTGACCTTTGTGCTCCGGCAGTTGAGGTAAGGGATGCAAATCCATCTGAGGATACCAGTCAAATCCATGCAAAGCAGTCTGTTGAGGTTGAATCCACAGAAGCCTCAAAATCAGAAGGGGAAGCTGACTCTTTATGAAACAAGGTCACATTGTTGTGATATAGAGCAAAGAGTTTAAGAAAACTAAGATATCTGAGTCATTTACAACCATTTTACGAGTTA
Source organism: Trematomus bernacchii (assembly GCF_902827165.1). Classification (NCBI taxonomy): domain Eukaryota; kingdom Metazoa; phylum Chordata; class Actinopteri; order Perciformes; family Nototheniidae; genus Trematomus; species Trematomus bernacchii. Next base: position 3,903,355 of record NW_022987828.1, on the reverse strand, counting down.
TTTGACCCAAATATCACTATGTTTACTGCTTTTCTTTTGCAGTAGTGGATATAAAAAGAGCAACAAAAGAGGTTTTAAACAAAAGGGTTAAACTGCACAGGGCAGATCACACAGACTTTTATTGACACATAAACATCCAAATAAAAGCATGAAATATGAGCCACTTCTTTCACATGGAGGGAATCACAAAGAGAAGAAGACGCTGTAGCAGAAAGGAATGAGATATCAGATGTCATCTCACTAAAACGAAATACATTTGATCCATATAATCTAATTTTGAATGATGCCTACTCTCCTTCAGTTTATTAATTTTTTTAATGTATTTCCGATCTTTGTCTTTTAATTATTTCTTTCTTTATTTTCTTAACTTCTTTTATTTTTTATTATATTTATTAACTATACATATATAAGGTGGATGGAAACAGACAAGAGAAAAAATAGAAGCCCTTGTAAGGTATGTCATAACCCCAGATGGATTAATGAGCAAGTATCACACCTGCTTACAGGGAACAGACGGGGGGTTGAAGAGGTGGACACCTGATGCCGGAGACACATCTGCTCCTCTCATCTTCTCCACGATTGTCATTTGGGGTTCACAAGGTGGAGGGTGTTAGTTGGACAAAACCTCCATCTGTATGAGTTCTGACCTTCTTTGAGGTGCAGTTCAAAGATGCCAAAATAAGGTAATCCCACGATGTGTAGCACAGCAGGGATGTAAACTTGAAACATCCGACCTGCAGTCCTTTTCCTGTCACATTTCCTGTGTTCAGGCTTTAAAGCAGCTCCTTCTGCGGCCGAGAGAGACAAAGGAACAATCAAACACAGAGAGTAAGCGTGCTTGTGGGCTCCCACGTTCCCTTTAGAGGACTCACCGCAGCCTTTCATCTCTGCTCCTCTCTCTGCATCTCCCCTCTCATCTCTCTGCTTTATGTTCTGCTTTCTGAGCAGAGTTCAAACACTGGGGACCCGTTTACATGTAAATACTGGCAGGTCCCACTGCAGTGCTCCAGTAAACTACAGTGGAACGTAAAAAGATCAGAGTTTTTCCTCATTTAGCCGGCTTTTTTATGATCTCAGTCTCACATTTATGTCCCCTTTCTTTTAATTAAAGCGTATTTAAGGCAGTGTTGTTACACTGAATGTTAATCTTTAAGACCGAGGTGATGAATGCGAAAGGACACAGATGGTCAAACCAAGAACATGATATTCCAGCACTGTGTGATGCAGCTCTCCTCATACACCAATGTGCAAATCAATACATGACAAAAGCAAAATAAATGAAAGGACCCACCTTAGTCGATAAACTTGCAGGTGATTGAGAGGAAATGAGAGCCTTGTGTGCATATGTAGTGTGTGTGTTTGCGGTAAGGCTTAAGACATATATCAATATTTAAATATATATTGCATGGTTGTACTGCATGTGTATTAGTCTTTTTTTTTGTGGATCTCTTGTTGGGTATTGACTCTGTTTGAGTTCTTCTACAGGAAGTATTTTTCAAGAGAACAGGGAAAACTCTGCTCCAAACAGGCCTTTAAGTCCATCAATAAAGAGGAAGGCAGACCAGTAGAGACACACAGAACAAAGCCCAGTGGAATCCACAAACACCTAAAACAACAAACATGTGATGTAAGAGACAGAAGCAGAGATCCACTGTCCAAAATAATTCCAACGGGAAGCACGTGCTTAATCAATCATTTTATCATTAATTGGATGCTAGCATATTAATCTGGTGCTTCTACAAATACAATTATATGGATTAGGTAAGAAGACATAATCTGCAATTCAATCCTCATTACTATGGTGATTAATCCACACTGATTACCACATTTTAATTAACATAATGAGACACTCAAAATACCCATTCTGCCAACAGGGACTGTGATCTTTGGTTATGTTTGTGTGTGGCCTGTAAGCATTATTGTTGTGTGTGTACATGCATGTATGGGTGTGTGTTCTACCTGGCTGTGACAGGGACGGTCAAAATTAGATTACACAATCACAAACGTCCCAATCAGGACTCATGCATATTTCATCACCCCGCCTGTCTTTCATAATTACTTAATTAATTCCCAGCTCTAAAGAGATAGGCCAGTGCTAATCCCCCCCGCCTCCCCTGGGGCTTCCTAGGGACTACTACTATAGATGTCCTGTCCCAGGATGCACTGCAGCAAAATAGAGAGCAACATCATGTACGGTTGTGTGGACTGTAACCATGGAGCTAAACCAGCTCTCTAAGGAGACCTCAATTCCTTCTCCTTCTTTGTCTCTCTCTGTGTGTAGGCTGGCTTCATGATTCTGACGTCCGAGTGAAGCTCTCAGCTGGAGTTGTGTACAGCCAGAGAATCTCCATCCCACTGTGAGAAAAACACCTGCACCTCTTGTGTTTCCTCCCAGAGCAGAGAGAATGGATTCTGACTGATCTGACACGTGGAAAGAATAGGAAGACGTACCTACTTCCACACTTTTTAACAAGCAACATGTGCTCAGCCTGTTTTCCCTGCTTTTTCATCTCTTGTTCTTTCAGCGACGTCTCACACACTCCAGTTTGCTTTGGTGTCAGATAAGCAAACAAAAAGGAAGCTTTTCTTACACACTCCCACATAGCAGCATATTTCAATACACCTTGAATATCCAGCTAAACCAAATTTAAACCTCTATTCTGTGCTTTTTCTAGCCTGCTTTGATATTAACTATGTCGGCTGATGTTGTAGGAATACATTCAAACACGGGGAAATTATGTCAGCTATAACAGCTAAACAATAAGTATCCAGTTCCTTTGAATATGTAGGAAAGATGAAACAATTAAGGGTGAAACAGCATCTCCATAGTTATGACTAATGCAGTCGTACAGCATAATTTCCCTTTGGCTTTCAATGTAAAGTCTAATGACACAAGATTCCTCCTGGACTTGCAGCTACTTAATCACTGATGCATGACTATAAGCAAACACTTAATTTAATCACACCTCCACAACCAAGGTGTTAGCAAATAACATCTATTAACACAATTATGTTGACACAAAATAAGTAAGGCTGCAACCTTTTCGTCCCTCGCTCCAATTTGAAAAATGTTCTGTCACTTTTTTATGCTGTAATTAGTAATTATCTGTAGATTCAGAGTTATCTTTTTGAGCACTTAACAAATGAATTTCACGTCCGCTGAGAGAGGAAATTATCACAGTGGAGGCCGCGTGTCCACATTGTGCAGAAGGACCGGTCACCTGCTGCTACTGAGCCACGCAGAGTCCCAGCAGCGGGACTCCAGCGACCCAGAGAGAGGAAGGAGAGGCAGCGAGAGAGCAAAGACAGATTTAAAGCACTCCAATCAATCAGTGATTTCACTTTGGGCTAAATCCATGTTGATAATTAGCCAATCAGAGCAGGTTGGGCGGTGGGAGCACGCCAGGCAGGTGCCTCGAGGCCCTCAGGGGACCCCAACTGTCTCTTCCCTTCATTAACTTCTGTCGTCCTCTCCCCTTGTCCGCCTGATCCTGCGAGCGGCCGGGGCTGCTGGGTAATTCTGTCTCTAGTCTCTGAGGTGACCCCACGCCGCAGGGCTGAGAGAGCGGAGGATACAACACTTCCTTTTAACCTCTCTCTGACTTCCTTTTTTCTCACTAGTACTGCCTGTTGTTCTCTTTGTTACCTGGGTTGAGCTCAAATGGTCTAAATACCATGAACTTTACTTTCTCCCTGACCTTCAACTGAGTCTTTAGATATAGAAGTCAAAGAAAAAGAGTTAGCTCTTCCCTTTTGTGTGTCTATCTGCCTTTTTCTCTCTGTCTGTCTGTCTGAAAATGCAATTTCCTCCCTTCTCTTCTTCTTCTCCCTTTTATGGCCGCTTTATTGCCGTTCTTAGCTGATTGCTCATATTTATTTACAACAAATGCAGTTATGAGGCACTGGCGTTGTATGCAGTGGGAATATAAATGCAACACTCATCTCCCGTTAGCTCATTAAGATGTATTGCATAGTTTTATACCTTTTTTCACTCTTTTGTCTTCATGACTGCAATTGTTAACCTCCCAGGATCCTCTCTTTGATTAAGATTGTCAGAAACAGTTGCTTTGTCTCAGGGAAAAATAGCAAAAAGCACGGAGGGCCTTTAAAGATGAGATGCACTATTTAATATGTGTCAAAAAACGGAGTTGTCATAATATCCAACTTCAGTAAGGGATGTGTGGAGATCCTCGCCTCACAGAAATCTACCCACCCACGCACACATGCACGCACACATGCACACATAGTAATCAGTAGGATTTCACATTATGGTTTTGCACATAGCCATTAAATCTGAGTTACAATGTGATTATTGCCTGTGACAAATGAAGAGGTTATATTCAAACTATTAAACAGCTCATAGCTTTTAATAGGAGACATATATGATCAGTTAAGGTGCTTCAGGCAGAAAAAATGCTTTCTGTCCGTCTCCATCTATGTCCTCTTCCTTTTTTCCTCTCTAGCACAAGATAGATATATTTTCAATTATGTCAATCTGCAGTCTTTTGAAGTTTTAGCATTGCAAACAATATCAGCAATTGTTCTCTCTCCCATATAAATGTGAATACAAATGTTTCACACACACAATCATAAACCAGCCTGTTTTTCAAAAGCATGTTAATCTGTAGGTTTTGAAGTGCCACAAAACAAAACATCAATTGAAATGATCGCACAAACGCACTTGATTACTTTTGTTGTCGTAATGCGTAAAATAAGCACACCCGACGGAGGATTGTTCTTCCAAAAGCTGCACAGGGGCACCACAGGTACCTCTTTTGAGGATATATACATCCATCAATTCAAATGTAGGTGAAATGACAGAAAGAGTGAGGTGAGTACGCACACAGCGTTACGAACACTCTCTGATGACAGGTGTAGTACGCTTCGCCGAGCAGCTTTGGTTACTGACAGATCGTGGCAGGTGAGCAGGTCTAAGCAAAGCAACGACTGTCACCTTTAATCTCCCAAATACAAACACACACACACACACACATACTCCCACCACACCACTGGAGCCACAAAAAAATGTCTGCTACACCCTGCATGTCTGATTGCTATCCTGTCTGTTGGGGACAGGGTCTACCCCAGGGGGAAGCAGAGTAGAGCCGGCGACTAAACCGATCTACCTCTCCCTGGAGACCCTTTTTCTCTCCCCCCAAGTGCATACACACCCAAAGTGCTGCCGCCGTCCCGCCCAGGCAGGCTCCTGCAGGGCACGCTTTAATGACTTCCTCTCGCCTTCCCCTTTCTGCATTTAGGTGTGGCTGCCATCTAAAAAGAGTGTTGGGGGAGAAGGAGAGATTAGCATATCAGGGGTGCAGATTAGTGCTTCTGTGGTGTGTACATGTACTGACAGAGGGTGGTAATGAGAAAAAAGGACCTCCTTCCCCCAGCCCGAATTCCATCCGCTGGTTTAGCAGAGGGAGTTCAAATGGAACCACAGATAGAGACGCTAGGCCTCTTTATCTGCTCCTTACAGGTAGAGGGAGTGACCGTGTTTCCTCAATTTGAGGCACAATGGTCGGATGCACAGTTGGGGATTAATGCGATCAAACTGCCAGGCAACCCAAACAGGAAACGAAAATAACAGGCTTAAACTGTCTTTGTGGCTTTAGTCGTATTTTGCTGGTATCACGTAGTGCTGGGTTTCTTTTTAGAAAATCACAATACCAGTGCCATTACCAAAACCCTTACAAGTTGTACCAATACCAATTTTGATCAAATGTTTCCCTTTGATAAACTGGCAACTCTGAAATACATTGTGCTCGTCTCAGGTTTCAGCACATGTCGCATTAAATCTAAGAATACGTGCAGTGATTTGCTTCCAGCAAAACCATACAAATGCAATTTTTTTTGTCAATCTGAGTACAAAGAGAAATCGAATGCAGGTATCATTTAACTTGAGAAGATTTGATACTACTTTTACTGGGTTGTTCTGGTTGATACCTTAATGGTATCGAGTAATGATACACATCCCCAGTATAATGTGATCTTTTCACTCCGACAAACAGACAAGCTGTCTCTTATTTCTTTTCTAAGCCGGAAAATAAATGTTCCCCTTCCTACCCTGTTCTCAGCGTCCTGCTGGTGTGGTTGGTTTTGGCCGGGGTCCAGCCCTGCCCACTGCCACCCAGTGAGAGGCCCCAGCTCGGTGTCAGTTGCGATACGAGACGCTGACCGCTGGTGCCCTGTCTCTGCCACAGGGCCGAAGTGCTCCTTACCCCCATGGATTTTTCATTTGTGGATCTTGCTGAATCAATGTTCTGTTTTTGCCTTCCCAGACAGGGACTATGGATCAGCATTTTTTACACCACTCCTTATGTCTCTGTATTTCTGCGTGTTTGTACCTGTGTCTTTACATCTTTCTTCTTTTCCTTAACCTTCCCTTTTTTCTTTGCCCTTAGGAAACATCTCCTTTGGCCACTGCTGCATCCTTCTCCTCTTCCTTTCCATTTTCTGCACATTTCTGCCATGGCTTTACAAGAAGTATTAGTAGTGTAAGTACCAGAGAATCTAATCAGCCTACCAACAGGGTATTTAAACACAGAGGTATTTATTTATATAGACACATTTCAGTCTCTGGAGCCGTTCTCAACCCACCAGAGGGCTGGAGACGGCTAGAATAGCAGCAGATTCCCAGAAAGCTGTGGAAAGTAGGGCAGGAGTCCCTCTTTGACAAACTAAATTGTTTGAATCATTCTTTAGTGGCACAGTGAGGGGCAGTTGCAGAGCGTTGCTTCTCCACCTGTTCTCAGTTGGATAGAGAAGGTGTTTTTTCCCTACCCTTGGCGCTTTGTTTCCTAAGAGACTCTTAGGTGGTTAGAAGTCATTGTTACCAACGTTGCAACTCACAATGGCAATGGCTGTGTAACAGGGAGTCTGGCAGAGCCCGACTACTTTAAGTGCCTCACTGCACACAATGTAAATGATTCCTCTCTTGTGCTCCCTCAGTTCTGCTGTTCAGTGAACCATTGAAAAAAACATGGGACACATTTTACGCGTCCGCAGTGGAGTGGAGAAGTGAAGCCACCTTTACATCATTTTGACCTACTACTAGATGCCGCTGGTCACTTCACATATATCGTCCAAGCACAAGATAGAAAAGTGCATTCTCACCATATCTGAGAAAAACATTCCCTGCAGACAGTTGGGTCAGTTAATTGGAATTTCACTTAGTGCCAACAAACTATCAAGTTAGGCACTGGGTTTGTGCTGGCCACTGTTCATATTGTGGTGCATTAGGACATGAAAACCTCCCTCACTGCTCTAATTATCAGTCTCTAGACAGTTGGAAGGCTCAGTTTTGGCTAGCAAAGAAAATAAGTAATGAGATGAATTAAACAATTAGAACAAGCCGTTTCTTTTTTAATAAACAAATTAAAAACATACAAAATTGGATCACTATAGCCCTTTAACGTGAGCTGTGTTTTGCATTGCTGTTTTTTTCGTAAGTTTTCCATGTGTCCTTACGTTTCATTCCTGAGGAATGGCAACCCCAACAGCACAAAGTGACCTTTGAAATGCTTAATTACAAAAATATCGAACCACAAAAGGGGAAGTTGGGGTGCGTCCAACGTCCCGTCTCTGTATCAGGGGGAGTTCAGGTTTGATGGTTACATTACTGAGGACAAGCAAGATGACTTTGTACCGCTGGTGGTCTTTATTCAGGCTTGAGCAATGTCTGAACTGCACTGGCAAGGTGTAAAAATACATGAACATTTACCCTGGGGTGATATCCTGAGTGTGCTCCTTTATGTCCATATTTTGGTTCTGCACCTGGTTGTCATGTGCAGATTTTTGTGTTTCCCTCAGGTGCGACCTCTCCTACAAATCGCAGCTTTCATCACACTCTCTGCCTTCCGCCAAACACAACTCCTGGTTATTTGCACTTCTCTGGTGACCCTTCAGTCATGCAGCACTGTCATGTCCCAGCCGTTATATGCTACAGCCGGATAGTAGCAGTGTCCAGCATTATTTCCAAGACTCCCTTCTCAGTAGCCAGGGGAAGCGTTAAGGGCAGGCAGAAAGCTGTGCAGGGCTAGTTCCACCTCCTCATTCTGCCTCCTCCACCATATATTAAATCCCACCCACTCCCTTGGAGAGCAGAGGGGCCATAAAAAGCACCGCAAGAGAGAGGAAAGGAGGAATCATTACGTGCAATTTATAAACCATTAAGAGCCGTATTAAAAAGCCTGCAATCTAATTCACCCAGCGGTGGGCTTCAGCAACGATGGTGGCTGAGGGGGAGAGGAGAGTTCATTTAGGGAGTGTGTTTTGGCCACTCAGTGAGATGGTGTGATGTTAATAGGGTCCTGTGGGTCACCTCTATCCAAGGGAGGCTTTACCTTTGCACTGATGCCCAAGTCAGCAGCAGAAGGGCGGAGGGAGAGCAGGGAGGCTGACAGACATGGACAGAGATGGGAGAAAAGGGGATAATACAGTTGAAGAGATACGATATTGCTCACCCATCACACCTATCAAGCTGTCCATCTCTTAAAAAGTCATTGTTATGTGGTTTCACAGTAGTACAGCAGCTAAAATAGAAATAGAAACGTGTCTCTTTAAACAGAAAGACTATGCTGTGGCTTCATTATTGCAACATTATGTTGATTAGACAAGCACTATTCAACCCCACAGAAGTTTACTTTAAATTATATTTGACATCTCTAAAAACATAAAATCTGTCAGGGTGAATAACAGGGAAATGTATCAGTTATATTGTATGAGACATCACAAATGTTCCATTTTATATATTAGTGTAGTCATAAAAACGTCAGCTCGGGTCTGAATATTTCACTCAATGTGCACAATCGTGTAATAAAGCTTAAATAAATAGACCACAAATGTTTAAATTACCATAAAGACTGGAAGCGGTAGAGAACAGCTTAGCTCTGGACAAAAAAAAGTAATATTGGTCCAGCTGAGCAGATTCTAGAAGGTGGAGGTAAATCACTGCAGACCGACACGGGACATACTGCATGAGCCCAGAATACAAAACTGCCAAAATAGTGTCAAAAATAAACCACAATTCTTTAATTTTACAAAAACAATGTTGGCATTGGAATCTACACGGTGCAACTGATGGAGTGCAGAGGTTTCTCTGGATGCTGAGGAAACGATCAAGCGAGTGCCGCGTTGGAGAGGATGTGACAGTTTATTGTGCCGTCAGCTATGTCTATCAGCTGAGGATCCCACCTACACTGAGGGGTAATATCTGCAGTGGAAAATGAAATAAAGAACAGGACCTGGTACCAAAAGTGTATCGACTCAAATCAAGACAAGCCGAGCCATGTGACAGTCTTGTGAGTTTTAGGCCAGGTTAGTGGTTTGCCACTCCCTTAAACAGCCAAGGTGGCAGTATTCCAGATTACATTAGCTTTGCAACTTCATTTGAAGACCATATTGTTCTTAATGATCATTTACTAGAAAACAGACAGGGAGATTAAATGTTAATGAATAATATGTTAATGTTTAGTCTACAAGTAAATCTGAATATTGAGCAATTTCTTCATGAGTCGCTCCTGATTATCTCTTTATCGGACAAACTAGTTACCAGTCATTAATTACTGGTGACTAATTGATTAGTTACTTCTGTGCCACGGTTTGTGATACCGCACACTACTTAGGGGTTCCTCATTGAATGATTGTATTACCATTACTTAACCTTTTTGTTTTCCCTTAAGTCAAGCAGCACATTCAAATAAGAAGTAGTCCGTAATTACTTCATTGTCTCTTCAGTTTTAACATGTCGTGTTTTTTTTAATAACAAATCCGAAACATCAGGATTCTCAAAAGGTATTTTAATAATTATATTAGGAACATACTTTGTTTATTTGACATCTCAGTCATTTTATGAATCATTAATTATCCTGGAAGGAATAGAGAGGCTATACATCTGAATAAGAACTGCTTTCACAAAGTGTATTTACATATTTAGAATGGAATAGCTATTTAATGAAAGTGCAAAAACTGACGATGGTTGGATTAGATTTTACATTCACTGATCCAATAGCTAAATTATATTAATGAATGAATGTGATGTGTGCAGATGTACACTGTGCTAACCCTGCCTGTCATGTGACCTTTGCCGGTTGCAGCAGCTCATCGTAAGTCTCCCCCTTCCAGTCCTTATGCTAAGCTAAGCTAATTTTCTCTGTTCTTTTGGCTTGTTACTTCACGGACAAACATGAGTGGTGTAGATCTTCTCTTCTAACTTTTTGCGAGAAAGTGAAATTACATAACCATTCATCAACTTGGGAAAACATCTTAGATTCAACTTTTTCTGCAATGTAAGACACAGTCTTAAAAGATTTGAGAGTGATAATTGAATACAAATGTAGAAGTGATAGCAAGTTCTAACCTGCTTGGATGTTTGATTTTTTTTTAAAATATCCCTTTGGTTTGCATTTGGATTATGAATCTGTGCCTTTGGAGCCAACAAGCACTAAATAAAATAGAGCAGTGTTTCCAAAAAGAGTAGGCAAGCTTGACCTGGTAGTGCACCATGATGAAAGTGTAACTCTCCAACTGTCCAAAGGAAAAAAGTGATTTGATTAAAGTGTTTTTTATATAGACATATCTTAACAATTATGTAAAGAATAGATGTCAAACAATACTTTCAATAATTTAGATATTTAGTGATGGTGCATATATATGTCTGACATAGCAAGAACTAGTAAGGCTAGCGCAAGGTAAGACTCATCAGTCTTTGAAAGAAAAGTGACAATTCTGAGTGAGAAAAACTTTTCAGTGCCGAAAAGGAGTCAGCGTCTGCAGTTGAACTCCTGAACGGCAACGCTTGGAAGAAAATAAAAAGAGGTTACAATGCTATCTGAAATAATCTAGGATTAACCGTCCCAGGGCAAGAAGAACAGCAAAAGGGGATTGGCTTTTTTATTGTTATTTTGTTTTGTTTTTCTGCAGTGGTAAGTAGTACTTGTGAAAGGTTGGTACATAGTGGGTACAGGGTCTGAACATCTGAAAAATATCATATAATTAAGACACTGAGGCAATGACTCACATAAATCAGGCTGTAGAATATGTAAACAATAAGAAAAAGAAACTGCCCAAGCATCTAGTGAAATGTTTATTACTTGACAGTTTTTTAAACTCGCTGCAACAGGAACAGAATATTCAAAAAAGTATTGACATTCAATACACAGATTAGGAACACTATGTGTGGTTATGAATAGAAATAATTCTTGATTCTAATAAGTGTATACCGACTGGTTCTGTTTATATCACTGCAGTGCTGATACAATATACTGAGCCCTCTGTAGACATGCCTATATTGTCTCTGTAAGTAGAAGGTCAGAGAGGGTCAATAACTGCCGCGTTGAGAGCGCCTGCTCGGAGCCCGAGGCCCTCCCTCACCATATCACAGCAACACCACAGTCAATACACTCCAAATTGAGCCCTCATGCAGAACACTGCACAAATCAATATACTTAAAAAGGTTACACGTCAAACTATTAAAATACTTTATTGATTCTAATGCGATATGTAGAGCTTATAAAGAAATCTATAGATATGTTATTCCTGTCCACTGGCAGAGAAGTATTCTCATAATTACAGTCTCATAATTTTGATTTCTTACAGTATCACATTACAAAGTAGGTGTGGGAGAGAGGCAAATATTTCTCATTCAGTTGGCCACATGCCTTGGCTGCTGCCGCTTTCTCTCTTTTTGGAGAACATCCTGCCAAACTCAACGCCAGAATTTGACAGTTTAACGTTTCCGACACACAGTTTGACATGATGTTCCCTCTCATACAAAACAGAAAGAAGGAAGGGAACATTTAATAGGGCTACGTATAACTCAGCCCTTACATAAGCTGAGTTAAGAATATCTCAGAAAACAGGCTGAACCTATTCATTTTCTTTCTTAGGGCTGTCAACATTTGGAGAGAAAACTCCTCCAGCTGAAAGACGCAGACAGTCAAAGAGCATCTCTCTCATCAAACCCAACTATCTCAAAACTAAACATTCACTTGTTTTTTTTTTCACACGCCACGCGTCATTCATCTAAAATGAGCAGCTGCAACAACATCACAGAATGTATAATAAACCTGTCACAATCTGTACTTGTAGGGAAATGGGAAATTAAAGACAAAAGCAGGTGTTGTTGAGGTTTGGGATTTTAGTTTGCCATGTGTAAATCTGGCAAATGGGATAAAAAAAGATAAATGGATGGAGGGATATTCAGTATCAAGGTGAAAGGAACAGCATGCAGGAGCGCAGAGAAAGATGCAAGGCGAGGCAAAAAGTCAAGAATCAGGTGCGGGTAAAAGTCGGCGGGGGGTCACACGTGTACCAGATTGAACGGTTATTACTTTTGATGGTTGCATCAAGGTGGAAACAAATAGATATATCCAATGAACAATGAATGGCTAGTAAGAAAACACGTGAGTTGAACTCTCAGGTGCAAAGACATGGAAAATAGTTTGGGTGTGGAGAAAAGTAGAGAAACGCAGACTAGAAAAAAGGGACCAGAAGCAGTTATGAATGCACAGTCAATAGAGAGACAGAGAATAGGCAGGAGGAAAAATCGAAAAGGGCAATGAAGAGCAAGAGAAAGTGAGTGGGAAAGAGAGAAAAAGGACTGACAGTGAAGAATGGAGGCAGTTAAAGATATCTGCCGAGCGATCTGTTATTACAGAAGGAGGGAGACAAACAGCTTCTTTCTTTTTTTTTACAACGGAATAAAGACACTCATCAATTTAAATCGGCGGGGTTCCTGGATCTCACCTTCTCTCTGTCAGACGCTGTGTGGTGAAGGCGTGTTCCTCCTTCCTCCTGTCCACTCATCACACAGAGGAAGCGGACACCCCCTCCAGGGGCATCCTGGGTAATCTTGCATGGCCGGAAACGTGCCGATGGTGAGCGGATGGCGGCAGGACCCTTTGTTATTTACTGCTCACTTAGCCCCTCTGCACCCTGACACACACACAATTTATGAGGACAATCGTCGGGCCCGCTGCGCTCCATTGGAGCACTCCCTGATGGATGTACATGCATCCCGGGAGAGGGGAGAGATAGGAAGGGAGGCAAGGGAGAGTAGGGAAGACAAAGATTGAGGTCGGGATGTCTTACAGTTTTCATTGCTCTAAATTAAACTACTCGTTCAGCTTAAGAGAAAAAAGTCATATCAAAACAATGGATAATGAAGATCATTTTGCCGTGCGGGCGGTAGGCTATGCATGATGTAGAACATTTATTTTGGGTATGTTAATGAGCACTCCTGTGTAGCAGCATGAATATCACAGAGGTTGAGCGGTCCCATCTCGAGCTAGGAAGGATGTGAACACAGCTACCTGCTCGTATGTCTTGCGAAATGCCACTGACGCACCAAATGTCACTGGAATGTCAGCAATCCCACCGTCTGTGTTTGGAGCTTTTATTTGAATGCATTCATTTTCTCAGATACCTCTGTTCTCTGCCCTCTGTCTCTTTCATCCTGTCTGCACATGCCTAAACCTCACCTCTGTTGTCCCTGTGCTTTCTCTAAGGCAGACGGCGTGCTACACACTAAGTGTTCGATCATAACAATCCATTAGAATAATCACTGATAACAAGTTCATTTTCATAAAAGAGGCGGGAGAGGGATTAATGAGCTTAACGCTACTTATGTTCCATCCATTTTGTGCTGTAAATCAATAATCCAGTAATAATGTTCTTCAGTGGGGCCACAGAGCCCCGAGAGCAGCTTCCTCTCGCTCTCTGTGAGTTATTTGAGCCGCCCTGCTATCTCCTTTGTTCTCTATGAAGTTGCCTTTTGGGACGGCCAGGACCAAATACATATATTTGTAGTCTTTCCTACACAGCCTGGTGTGAAACAACACATTGTTTGGTGAGACTGCAGGAAGCAGAGAGGGGGGGGGAGAGAAAACAAATGAGCGAAGAGGATGAGGCTGAGAAAGCAGGGGAGAACATGAAATGCATGGGCGGAGGTGAGAAGATGGAGACAAATGGTGGTGGGGTGAAGCATTTTACATTATTCTGTGTCACCCCCATCCTCCCTTACTATGTATAGCTATGCTCTAAGATACAATAGTTATATCATGTTAGTGCTCAGAAACAAGATTAAAGGTAGGGTGGGTAAGAATGGAGAAACCAGCTCGAGTGCGCTAGATTTTGAAACTACGCAGCCGAAAAAAATCTGCCCCTTCCTTCAGACTTCCTTACAGAGCCCCTCCTCCAACACACACGAACGCGCACATGACCAATGAGGGCACGAGATAAGTTTGTGCACAGATGGAAGGCTGACAGGCAGGTAGGCCATCCAGTTATTTTAGCCGGGCCGGCTCAGATGATTGGTCTTGCTTTTTACAGCACCACGGCCACAGATTAAATATTTGTATATATTTATTGTCAAAGCATTTCATTTATTTATTGCTATCGGGATGTTAAGAGCATTCCATGGAATATAACAAAAAGTGTTTCTGAAGTGAATTACCTACCCCACCTTTAATGTTTAGTGGTTATTGGTGTTTTTTTTTAAAAATGCTTTAAGACATTGATGGCAATTGTTTTCAACAGTGTTATGACATTATAATTAAAAAACGTATTTACCGGTAAGTTGCAGATTTTTCAATTTTATTCAGAATATGTGACCAAAAAAGCAAAGAAAGAGTGCAGTCTCTGAACATTTCAAAAATAATTCAAGGCTCATTCTTCTACAAACAAATAAACTGATTCAGTAATATCAGGTGTCTACAATTGCCAGCCTGATTCCTGCCATATGTGTGTGTGTGTGTGTGTGTGTGTGTGTGTGTGTGTGTGTGTGTGTGTGTGTGTGTGTGTGTGTGTGTGTGTGTGTGTGTGTGTGTGTGTGTGTGTGTGTGTGTGTGTGTGTGTGTGTGTACCTTGTATTGTGTTTTCCTTAGATGCTGTCATGGCAACTTCAGGTATGTTTAGCCTTATAGCTAGGTACTAAGAACATACATTATGATTGTAGCACTTTAGAGATCGTTAGCACAGCAGCAATGACTTATGAGGGTGGCCTGTCGAGATAAAAGGTTTTTTCTTGCATTCATTGTTTCTCACCCAATAATTAACTGTGTCCTAGATGTCTAACTTAAAGTGGACCTATCATGCTATATTTGAAAAATATATTGTAGGGCCATACCTATATAAAACATGTATGTGAAGTTTTTTTTTCAAAATACCAAACAGTTCACCCATTGTAGCCATGCCTCATACTGCTCAAACCCCTCTTTTGCAGCCCTGTTAGAGAAACTCAGATGTTGGGCTTGAAAAAAAGAAAGAAGAGGAGGCGGAGCTAATGCCTGATCAGAATTCTACCGGAGATAAAGTTAAATTCTGCTGTGATAAAACGCCATCCTGTTTAAACCACGTCAAGGATTATTTCTGAAACAGTATGGAGCTCAAATGCTTTTTCTCTTGCGGGTTTATCACAAGGTGAGTTCCTTTTTTTATTTCCTGCTTTTTAAACACATGTGCTCTACAGTACAGGTTAGCTCTGAGTGTTAGCGAGGCTTGCTAATGTAAACAAAGACGAGATTATGTCCAAAACACGTCAGGCATTGTTTCTGATAGCAACTTTCTGTGGGTCCATGACGTCACAGCGGATGGAAATCTGGATCAGCTCCGTTGTAGCCCCGTTTTTAGAGATTTGGGTACGGAGGAAAAGAGAGAGGGTTGTATTTTCTGACACTGCGTGAGTTCCCCGACGCACCGGGGACACATATTTATGTATAAAAGACATCACAAAGTGCATTTTGGATGATAGGTCCCCTTTAAAATAACTTATAATTATGCGTTTCCTTGCTTGTAAAACCTTTAAAAAATCAACATTGTTTGGTGGCTAGCCTTTTCTTCTTCAGTGCGTTGTGCACATTGCAGAATATCTTGATGCATTATTGCCCCTGGTTGACCAGTGGAATAATGAAACCGTTAACAGGATTTTGTATTGTTTCACCCACGTACGTGCCCATGCAGGTGTGTCCTTGCGCATTAAACAAACAAAACTGGGACCAGCTATTAAACTTTAACTACTCCATAGCACTAGCAGTGGTCAAAAATGTGCTTTAAATGTTGTCTCATGTTTGGTGTCAACTAGACTGGGTTTATGAAAAATGGACGTAGTCATCATTGCAATCGCCATCTTGGTTTTTGGACATTGCAATTGTGTTTGTTTTTGGACCAGAAGTGACACGGGAATGGAGCTAAATGCAACCGAACACTGAGCAAGACATTAAACAAAAATAAAGTCAACACCCAAACCTGACAACACCGTAACGCCAATCACAAATTAGCCACGCCCTAAAGCAAACCCTGCTTCATCATCTATTTGACTCTAAATAAGACCATCATTTACACGATGAACGTCTTGCTGTATTGAAGAAGACGTGAAACCAGTGATTGAGACCAAAACTCATTAGGAAAATGAACGAGGCAATGAATCAAGAGAGCTTTACCTTCCTGTCAGATTCATGTCCTAAAGAAAATTCCCTATCTTTAGGAGAGGGAACTATCCTTGCTCCTGGCCCCGTCCACAGAAGTTAATCGTTTGCTCCTGTGCCCTACTCCTGTCTGTTTTACCTAACTGGGGGCGTGCCAACCACCATATACCAGGCCTATAGGTAATACATGCATAACTACCTCGTAAAAATCAAAACATCCATACTATCCATGTAACTACTGTCTTAAAAGGAATGCTGATAAATGTTTCCAATAGATTTGATAATGACCAGGACGTCCAGAGGTCAGGAGGATTGGACAGCAATTAATCAGGTGTGTGCTGACCTGACCAGGGGTGACTGGGCCCCATAACGACCACTAAGATGCTTAAAACTCTGGAACGGCCAAATCAGACATCCTGCCTTCCTGATGCTAGCTTGTCTCGCTTCTCATTTAACGTAAGTGAGAAATCTTCACACCAATTCCATCTTCACTTCCTGTAAGAACAACTCTATCTACTCCATCCTTCATGCCATCCAGGGGAAATATCTCCTATTTATAACCACAGTACAGTTGATGGTATACTATTTGTCTGACTGTTGTTCTAGTCTAGATAGATGAAGAATAGTAGTGTGTTTGTGGCCGTGCTCTTTTTTCTGGTTGGAAGGGATGAGGGCGGTGAGAGCAGCGCAGGGTTAATTTGAAACATGTTGGGAACATCAGAGTCCAGACAGCCTTCTGTAGCCCCAGCTGGCAGCTTCCCCTTCTCCTCTATCCCTACTATGGCTGCTCACATCCTCATGATGCTCTAAGAGAGCCTTAAGAGAGAAACGGTTGGCAAACTTTGCTGCCCATGTTCCAGTGCCAAGCCCAGCTCGGCACTGCCTGCCTCAGCAACAATCCCTGCAACAGCATTTAGAACAGGAGGTAATAGCCCACAACATACCCTGACGTGGCAATTATTCACATAATGTAGGCAAATGAAACGGCAACAGATCGACATCTCATTCTGTCTTTTTCCAGATTTCAAAATACCCCAAGTCATTTGGCGGGTAAGCATCCAACAGAGTATCGCCGTCAGGTCCATATGTGTTTTTCTGCTGACGCAGCCTCTACAGTCCTCAGGTGCCATGTTAACAACCAAGTGGAGAAGCGAAGGAGACATTACACAAGGAAGCAGCTTTCTGTGCTGGAATAAAATATGACAAAATATGTGTATATCCCCCTATTATCTCTACACGTTATGCACATCAAGCAGATTAGCAAGCGGGTTTTACTTCTATTATATAACAACATAATGGGCAGGAAATGTGTAGGAATCTCAGTCGTGCTGTATAATTGGAAGCATGGCTTTATTTTATCTGCAAGGATTTACAGTAAATCACATAAAGCAAGCGCAGCAAATTAAGAGTACAACTTAAGTTCAGCATTCCCAGATGAGACGAAGTTATATAGACCTGTAGTAAGACACACCAGAGGCCATCTGCATGTGTTATTAAACTGCCCATCGCCTTGCACTAAATCAGTTGGGAAAGAGTCCAGCAATCAAAGCGCATATGGCCGGCGACTGCTGCCTGAATTATCCTTCAAATGTAGGTTAATGAATTCAGGAGCAGGCTGTGCTCGTGAGCATCATATCTTTAACAACCTGACAGACACACCTGCCAATCTGTGGCGGGGAGGAGGGGCGGTTAGGGAGGGGTGGGATCGATCGCACCTCCGAAGCCTGTTGGGTGACAGCATCGCCGGAGACACACCCCGGGCAGGACCATTCATCAGAGAGCATCAGGAGCTAATGAAACACAATGAGAGAGTGATTAAGACACAGACACCTTTTACAGCAGGGCCCCGCGCCTCATGCATTAATCACAGCCTCCGTCTTCTGGTACCCGCACTGTTCCTGTGTGTGTATGTGTGCAATCACCCCTATGGGTGTGAATGTGGGCATACAAATAGAAAGGTCTTTATGTCTGAATGCCTGTGTGTGTTTGTGTGTGTGTTAGTTGTGGAAATTGCATCGTGAGTTCTGTAGAAGGTCTCTTTGCCCGTTCTGGGTTTGCCCTTGGATATGGGCCACCACCTTTGTGGCTCTGCCAGTAAGAGACACTGTGGTGGGACTTGGCAACAATACAAGAAGCTGTTCTCTTACTGATCATTACCTTAAGGTGTTAATTGATTCATCAAACCTGGCTGATGATGAGCGAACACCTACTAGCAAAATCTGGTTTCCATTTTAGAAAGGCTCGTCTTGTCTGCTCAGCAAATGAATAAAACAATGCAGCTGGTACTAGTGTTGTATAATTATACTGGTAAGATATTTCTCCGCAGCTGATTACTCATTGCAGTCTGGTTATAAATACGTTTGTTACATGAAGTTGGCTGTTAGGAGCTGCAGCAGCTTTTTTTGGAAGTCCAAAACAGCGCTGGCGAGCTAAGACTACGCTACAAATTTGTTAGATCACATCCAAACACCATCTGTGGTGTCACCATCAGAGAGACAGGCTGCATATTGTTTATGACAGAACCAATATGAGGTTTTAATACCCGGTTTTATTGCTTAACAAATGAAGATGAGCTGAAGGTGATAATTTATATCTGTTAATTAAGTTAATTAAGATGGGAGGATTTGCTACCTTCGCCCCTGTTGTTAATTACATCTGTGTCTGCAGCGCAAGGTTGATGCCGTAAATACAGATGTCACAGCCAGTGCTAGAGATTAGGCGTGTGCATGTTTGTGTGCATGTGTGTGTGCAAGCTCAGGTTTAAATAAAAATGTCACCTATTCTAAATATATGGTGCAAAATGTCATACCAGAGCACGGTACACAGTGCCAGATGTCTCTCTTTAGCGGGAGCAGACAGTCACCGAGTTATACAGAACTAATGAAATATGTGTAATCCCTAGAAGTGAAAAAAGACATTGTCTCACATTGTGTTTCATGTGTCTTTGTCCAAAGAAGCACTGTAGTTCGACCTGCTGAGTGAGCAAACCCACCCTCGGCCCACTCTATCTCTGTCCCTTCTTCAGACTCGCCTCTGTTGCTGCAAATGGGACAGCGACCAAGGGGTCTGCACTACAAGCAGCAGATTAAAGGATTACCATTAATTAGATGTCAGGGACAGAGAGGGGCTTTGCCTGTCTTGGCCATGATACAATATCTGTTAATCTGCTGTGCTCCTGGATAAAAAGAAATCAGTCCATTGACAGGAATAACGGGAAAAGAGGGATGGGGCCAGGGAAGAATTGAAAACAAGAACAAAGAGGCAAAAAAGAGGGGTGGGTATAGAGATTGGAGGGATGAAGCAAATATGCTCGTGTTCCACTTGAATGTACATTGAGCTTTTTCGTATAGAAAGAAAAGCAGCTGGGGATAATGAGAGTCGTGGGGGTGTGAGAGACCAAAAGGAAGTAACAATGAGTTAATAACAGGGAGAAATAACGCGCCGATGAGAGGGGTGAAGTGGCTTTGGCATGAGTAGAGAACACTGACTTCTGAGAAATATAAAATTGTGGTATAACATTTTTACTGATATTTTTTAAGTTAGCTCCTTATCTTAGACAAGGTATTTCAAACATGTGTCCCTGATAGACATTTGTACTTTTCATCTGTCAGCTCTGCACTGATGCATCTGTATAATTGTCACAAGAAAAAAGTGGAAAATGAACAGCTGCACTTCAAAGATATAGCGTTCCTTTGTACAAAAAGGACATTCTTAATTGAAGTCTCCGTCAGATGGCTTGCAGGTAGGTCAGGTGATTGACAGGTGACTGCTTTGAGTTTGATAAGGCTGGAGTCCATAATAGGAGTCCTGACCCTGACTTTTAGAGCTATTAACCCCAGCCCGACTGCCTGTGTTTACTGCATCTTCCTTTGACAGCGAGCATGACGTTGTGCCTCAGGCCAGGTGAGGACAGGCTATCAGGGTCCTGTTAAACACCCGCCGACTGCCCAGCAGATAACACTCGCCCAGTGGGTATCCTGGTTGTGGACAGATCACCTACAGCTGCATTGTGCTTATCACCAGCATGTACACACATATCGCTAATCTTGCTTATAGGAAATATGTACTACCTCCAAAGTGATGTGGACGGTTAAATGTACAACTATGCATTTTGTCGCGCTGCTTGGAAGCCCGTAGGCAAGAGCATGACAGCTCATTTTCTACTGCGGCGAGGTACATTTGAGTGGGTAATTGATGGAGGGCAGGGACATCATTTTCTTATAGCCAGGCATAGGGCATTCCCTCTATTTGAGTAGAGGGACTCTGGGCACCCCTATGAGCCCCACTCGCCTGAGACTCTAATTACTTTGGGGACCTGGAGAATTCAAAGGATTTAGATACGGCCAAAAAAGAATTTCCAATTTACTGCACCACTTGATGTTTGTCTTCGTTTGTGGTACGACTTCTGCTTCGGGAAGCAAACAGACACAAAGTGCACATTTGGGTGACCTGATAAAGGTGAAACATTATTAGATTGCTGTCATGGCTGTGTTTATCCCTGGGAAGCATGTGTGTGTGGGTAATAATCTCCTGGACAAACACACTGTTACCTCGCCCCCGCCCCTTCTTTGCAGGAGCTATCTTCATCTCACAAAGCTCAACCCCTGCCTGTCTGGCCCCCCCGACAATTCTGCTCATGCTGTGGAGCCAACGCCCCAAAACCCTTCACACTGGGTTTGAACCATCTCTGAGAGAACACTAACAGCGCCATCAGTTTCATTTCCTGATTGAGTCGTATCTCATTCACTTTTAACACGCCTTTGTTTAGACATTTACGCAGACTTGTTAAAAATTCACTTCACAGTTATGGAAATGTTCTGCATGAGAATCTGGATCTGATATATTTCGGAGAGGTCCTTGGTCTGCTGTGATGATTCGGTTACATGCAAATTATCTTTTCATTCCCTAAGCTTTATATAATTAGAATCCTATAATCAAATTCAAATAAGAAAAAATTGCATAAAAAATATTCGTTTTCATTTTTCATTAGTTTGTAGCTTAGATTACATTTTCGCCTGATTGAGAACAAGTCCCCTGTGGACTGTGGAAGGTGCTGTCTAAACAATTTAAAACATGGCTTCCTTGACAACAGACCCTCTGAAGCATGATAATCAGAAACACATTTTGGTTATTAGGTCAACCGACAATAATTGCCTGGCAGGTTGCTCAATTAACACTTTTCCCCCACACGTGTTTGGATCTGTAAGCACACGTTTACTTAGTACCTTATATAGTGGTTCCGAAAGGTGTTACTTCCTTTCTGCATGATTAAGTCAGTGCACATATTAGTACCTCAGAGTAGGGGAGCGGTGTGTAATTCATACTTATTCGGCATGACGTACTTAGGAATTATGAGGCCACAAAAGCAGTCAACGCTTAATTGAGAGGTTACATTGTTGCCGACGGAAAGCTGTAACGAAGCTCAATGGTCATATGAGGATTTATTAAAAAAATATATTCCAACTGATTCACTTGTCATCAGTTGAGAGCCCCCATACGCATATGCACAGACCCATGACCAATGAAATGAGAATGAGAGAAATAGGGTGGTAAAACGTTCCATCATTTCCATTCTTCCCTATTTAACGGGGGGGATATTTTTGCTCTACTCTGAGTGGCAGAGACCAGTAAAGTCACGGTGTTTTACTGCCTCCGAGCGCAGTGTTGACAAAGATTGGGCACCGGAAAGACGTGCGAGAAAGTCACAAAGTCATGCAGGAGAGAGAGTGGGGGTTCGTGGAGAGATGCTTCACTGACAGAATCTAGTGTTTAAGGCATTAACGCCAAGCTATCGCACTTTAATTGAGCGCCTAGTGAGCGAGATGTCAGACAGCGGAGCCCTCCAGGGTGGCATATGTTGTCGAAGTTATGTGTATGCATGTGTGTGTTTGACTGTGAGTGTGTGTGTGCGTGTTTGCACCTCGCCTGTGTGGGAGTGTGACAGACAGAATGAGACCTCTCAGCAGAAGGTGCTCGGGAGACAATCAATACTGCTCACCAAGGTGTGCGGCTGCAGCCCTCTCGTTATGCGAGGGAGGCTGGCTGAGGAAGAGCCAGGGGAGTATGGACGCACTCACAGAGGCCCCCTCATGCCGGCCTTTGCAGTCTTCTTTTTACGATACCTGACAAGATAATGAGTCTATAGCACCCCTGAATATATCCCCCATGGCTGTATTACCCCTTTGTGTCTTTTCTCCGGAGTGTTACTGTGTTCTTTCTTAAGATTCACTGTGAAGTATGCGACCAGATGTCCATTCAAAGGCACCTCTATTTTAGATGCAGAAAACCAGGAGGATATTCCTGAATATGCTTGTACGGACTTACACAGAAAGAAAATGAACAGAAAATTATACCTACAGTACAGCATGCCGTGACATTGGAAAGAAATACCTCTCTGCAAACAATGTGGCCCCTATTATCTACAAATAACCAGTATCCCGAAGGTGCTTTTGGATTAAATATAACTGCAAAAATAATGGGCATATTTAAAAAAATGTGATCATGCAACCCAATCCTTCTGGGCACCATTTTCTTGGTCCAAGACTGTGGGACAGTTCTGTCGGGCCGTACCCAGTCCCCATCCATTTCTATGCATGCTGCCAGTAAGCCGTGCCAAAGTGCTGATATCCCTCATTAGAAAAGCAGGATCCAGGAAAGAGTCCAACTAATGCCTGCTCACACTGACAATGATGATGCAGGGTCTCCACAGGAGATTTGAAGGTCAACAAGAAAAACAAGTTGTAATAGATAATAAATTGTGGCCTGTGAAAACCCATTTAAATCGAATATCTTGTGCTGAGAGGAGATGCTTTCCCCCATGCTTGTTAACGCTAACTGAATTTGACTGCAGAGGGAAACAGACATGCCGATTGAGGTGACTGTGTGTGCATGTGTATCCAAGTGAAGCCTGTGTGATTTCCAGCAGTCAATTCCTCCACACAGTGTGTGGCCCTGCACTTCTACCCGCACACAAAAACTACCGAATATTTGACATAGATTAGGAAAAAGTACAGCTATTCTTGCAATTCATTCATTATCTGGTGTTATCAAAAATAATTGTATCCACTGAGCCCACAAAAGCCAACATTTATCCAGCCCTTAGGGTAAAGCCTGAGGAGGCTTGGCTCCAAGCCGACTGGAACATGGAGTTAACACAGGTCACATCCCATCTTCTTTATCCTCAGGCAAAATATGTATCATCATTTCCACTGATTCTGGATATCACCAGTGCCTACTATTTCTGTTATGACTACATTTATCAACCTGTTTTACTATCTTCTTTTAGTTTGCTCACTCAAATTCACTCGCACGCAAAGTGGATTTACACTCCTGTCTTACTTGAAAGCCTTCTCCCTCCTGCGGATCTTTACGAAAGGGGTCCTGCAGGTGTGGTAAAGGCCTTTCGGTACCAGATAGGGCACAAGGATTACACCCACACTAGATTAAAACACCATTTTCGCCTGCTGGGAATTATAACAATCATTAGCTTTATACTCCAGGGATGTGGGACCGATGGGGGGATGTTGGACCGATGGGGGATAGGGGGGGTCCTGAGGCAGAGGAGGGGCACAACCAGAAATTGGTTGCCGTGAGGGTAATGTCTCCATCTAGAATACCGGTCTGCCACATTGAGATAAACAGTGCCTGCCAGGCGAAACATCAGATGTCTCAAATGCACTGTCAGGAGGCACAGTTTGAGACAAGGCGTGGACTATTTTGTTTCATGCGACTGGTTAAAGACTAGCCTGCTGCTTATCTCCTTTTGTTTCATTCTGTATCCTTGGCCACAGCGCCGGTCACTGATGCTGCTGTTGAAAGTAAGTAAATGCTCCCTTTTGCCGCCCCCACAAAAAGCAAGCCTCTTTGTCATTTTGGAGCTTGTAAATTGAAGGACCCTTCTGAGGGCATTAGGGAGAGAAAAAGAGGCTCTGTAATGAGAGCATTAAAACAACATATGCTGCTCCTTTGCTCCTTTGCACTTCAGACTGGCTTTTATTTCACCCTTTTTCCCTCTATTGCCCACTCTGCTCCCCCTCTGTTGAATTCCCAATTGCCTCTTTTTGGAAAGTCATTGAGAGTCTTTGACAAAGACATGCTGAAGTGAAAGCGTGCCCCTGGCCTTGTCGCCTTGTAGTGAAGCGGGCCATCTGACCAACAGCAGTAGGTTGGGCCAAGTGGGGCCATTAGACCAAACCTGAGAGACTCGTGCCTCCACCACTGCCAACTGCTCCACTCTCCTTCAAGCTTCAGACTACTCTGCCCAAGTCAGCCACCACAACCCCCCTCTGCTCTACTCTTCCCCCTGCAGGGGCAAACTCTTCTGCTCGGCCAGATCCCACTGGAGCACACGGAGAAAATCCATCCCCATTCTCCTGTGTGTGTGGAACAGAGAACTGAAAGAGCACTGGTGGCAAAACGGGACTCGAAGGCGGAGGTGTCACAGGAGGTTCGGTCCCAGGAGGGCTCATTTTATATTGTTGTCCAGGTGACCTTGAGCTGGGTACCATGGAAACATTTCTACCTTGACTTTGTCTTGGTGGCTGTGTGTTTCACGTGGCGATATAGCCCTTTCACCTCAGAACAGAGAGAAATCGCTAAAGGCAAAGGACTGGAAATAATAGCAGAGCACCTTCTGTACCCGGGGAAGAAGAGTATTAGCAGGAAATCTTTTGAGGTGCCGCTGTTCATGCTCCATGGCTCCTCTTCAGACAGGTAGCTGTATTTGAAAGCTATTGATGGCCTTGTTCAATCAATTGAACAACAAAGTCCTGACCCAAAGTGACTCAGAGCATAGTGAGGGTAAGTGTGAGTGTGAGGGAGAGGGACGGAGAGGAAGAGAGAGAGAGCTAGTGATTGGAAGTGTTAATGCATGTTTAAAAGGGCATGTGTTTCAGGGGTGTTCAGATTGTGTGTCTGTACAAGAAGAGAGGAAGAAAGTCAGGCACAGAATGAAACAGACCGATGAGATTTGATGGTGTAATATGAGCTTGGAAAAAGACCAAACTCCCATGTTTGTATCCAAGCAACATGTGCACTCTAGGTAAATGCCTGTCAGCTAACACGATAATTGTCTGCTGCATTTGTATATCCAAATCAAGTCAGCTGGAATATATACAAGACTACACGCATTTATTTCAGGAATTAAGCAATATTAAGTTTTGATTACCAGGAACTGTGCCTAGGCAGGACAAGACAATATTTGTATGCAAATGCAGAAAAACAAAACAGCACTGGCGGAAAATGCTAAATAGGGACATCATAATGATTTATTTCACTCAGCCTAAAGACAAATGCAAAAATCTTTAACTAAACAACCAAATATTTGCCATTAGTGTTCAGTAAACTCATTTGATTTGGATGTATTTTGAATTATAGATTAACTGAGTAAGCAGATTTACCTGCCTCGGGTTTCTTTGTTTCCGCCATGGCTCATTGTCATGGACTGCAGCTGTGTGTCTGTACGAAGAGAAATAGGATGCATGCATCTTTCTTAGTGCCACACCTCATCCACGGTCCTGCTGTCCCAGCGAAGCCAATCTGCCACCACGATACACACCTACAAAAGAAAACACACTGATATTACCACTGATTGTTGCCATGCTCATTCTCCAGACACATTTATGAGCTTCTCAGTCAAATACAGAGCAGGTTTTGAGAGCGTGTTAATGCACAATTTG
This sequence comes from Trematomus bernacchii, assembly GCF_902827165.1. Lineage (NCBI taxonomy): Eukaryota > Metazoa > Chordata > Actinopteri > Perciformes > Nototheniidae > Trematomus > Trematomus bernacchii. The sequence continues at coordinate 3,877,254 of NW_022987828.1, read as the reverse complement.
CAAAGAACATTTGGATTAGAAAGAGGGGAAATGAGCTTAATGCAAACAACATTTGTCGTTAACACCAATTAGGAATTAATTACCAACCGTCTTGTAAACAGTGTTCTGAATACAGAGCAAAGGGGCTGTGTGCGTCATTGTTTAGTGTTTACACTGAGCAAGCATTTGCAGCGGGCATCTCTTTTCCTGTGTAGTGCCCTTGGAACCAGGTCTTTTATATCTCAATTAAAGTGCTTTCCCTGTGCTCCCTTGCTCTGAGCACGGCCATTATCACCATGGCTCCCAACAGTCTAATTATGCCCACTCCCAACATCACCCCCCGCCCCTTCAAACTATATACTGCGCCCACACTGCTAAGTCTTGGACCTTGGCAAGCTCACCTCAGCCTCCTTGCAGCCAATCAGAGAGCAGCGTGTGCTATCATTAGACTATGGTGCTGGCTCTGTGGAGCTGGGTGTCTCTATGGGAGGCATTGATGAAATACCCCAGGGAAGACAGGGCAAAGCAAGGCTGCTGCTAAACCCTGAACTGCCTGTCAGCAACACTTTGTCTTAACATGATAAGTTCCTGTTAGGAGGCCGTGCTGCCATGGTAGGGTCCACGCTCCCCCGCAATGTGCAGTATCAGAGACCTCCAAAAAAAAGCACCATATTTCAGAGCAGCCTCTGGTGTTGTGATAGCAATCTCTGTTTAATAACAATTACCACAGTGCTGCTGACAGAAAATAAAACGTATGACTCAACATTCAAGGTTCACTGTGGTAGGAGTTAACCTCTGGCTGCTCCAGGCATGCAATCACATAAATTACATGAAAATAATTTAATAATTTGAAAAAACATTTAGGTCAAGTTAGTGAAAGAGTAAGGCTGGGAAAAATACAGAATATTTATTATTATCAACACGTTTTATGAAAAAATACCAAAACGAACTACAAATTGATCACATTAACAACAATGGTCAGTGACTACACAGATAATACTTGATGTGTTCCCCATTAAATGCAATATTTGCGGCAGTTTGAGAAACATTTACTCATCTTTAGGAAATGAGTAAACATTAGAGATGAAGCGATACATTTGACATTCATTAATTTCATAAGATGTAGGTCTTCAGTAGGAACTAAGGACATGAGGCTACAGACAGACAGACAGGGTAATATTAAGAATACAGGGAACCTCTCCTCATGCTCATCGCAGGGAAATCTTTTTATGGATGTATGAAATCTAACTTCGATTAAGCTGTTAAGGCTACTGTATGCTAAACATATATTTTAGCTTAACATTATGCAAAATCAAAATGTAATTTATTTGAAGTCAAACATCTGAATGTATTCAAATAGCCTCTTAGCTAATTTGCCAATACAACAGCAAGTCTACATTTTGAGTAACCCAGTTTATGCTAGCCTACAGTACATTTCAATTGATTTTGGACCTGAAAAAACCTTTGCAAACACATCATAGATACAGACTTGGTTGACTCGCATACAGTATGCAACAGAAACACGATGAAACGAGGTGTGTTGTTGTTTTGGTCTTTTCATGTTGTTGTTTTTTGACAATGATAATATAAATATAGGATAAAGCCAGCCTTTAAAAAGAGATGTTTAGAAAATATCAACAGCACAAATCGAGGGGTGAGAACCAGAGGGGTGCAAGTGACATTTTGGTCAAAATGTCATATAAATGAGTTATATATATATCGAATGAAAGCTCTCGATGAGCTCTTTCTACTGCCAAAAGGGTGCATGTGAATTCTAAACCAATCAAGAGTTATTAATCAAAAACCAAAACACCTAACACAGAACACACTGAACTATTTGGGGCCAAAAGGACGTAAGTGCACTTACGTCCTTTTGGCCCTGAGAAATGTATTATGGGTAAAGCCTTTGGATAGCACTTGAGTCAAAATGGCTGACACCACATGTAGGCAAGCTAGGTCAACCATGAGAGGAAAGCTTTTCACTGCTGAAGAAGTGTTACTTAGCTTATTTCAAGATGCAGAAGAGCTTGATGAAGAGAATGAAATAATCCAGGATTCAAAGTCAATGCTGAGTGACAAAGGAAACTTAGTTTTTACAGATCCATCTTCAACAGAGAATTCAACTCATACGAGATCAGCTCATGCATGTTCCAGTATCTGTCAACTCTTTCAGGTACTGAGCATGTGGTGCTGTACTCTGACACATGTGGTGGGCAGAACAGGAATGCTGGTTTTAGTGCCATGTGTCTCCATGCAGTCAAAACCTTGCCCATCTCCATTATAGACCATACATTCATGGAGTCTGGACACAGCCAGATGGAATGTGACAGTGTCCATGCAGCCATTGAGACCGCCAGAAAAAAAGGGTCTGTGTACAGTTCGGAGGGGTACTCCACTCTTGTGAGGATGGCAAGGAGGAACAGGCCATAGAAGGTGATTGAGCTTGGGCACAGTGAATTTCTGGATTTCAAGTCCTTCTCACAACACACTAGGGCTGCTCGATTATGGCAACAATCATAATCACGATTATTTCGGTCAATATTGATATCACGATTATTAAATACGATTATTGAGCTGGTTGAGTAGGCCGTTGCACTGTAAAGCGCGACTGAAATGATGACGTTTAAAAAAAGCGGGCCGAGCCGGCCGTCTGTGATTGTCCAGAACACACAGATGGCCAGTCCGCCCCTTCTGCACTGTACTTTCTTTTGTTCCACATCGGACTCCTTAAACCCAAAGTATTTCCAAACAGCGGAATTCGTTTTACCTTTCTTGGTCACGAGTTGCTCTTGTTCTGCCAGCGCTGAACTCACACAACTATTGTCCAACCTGGCCAAGGGGGCTTTTAGGGAGGGGCGAAAGCGCACGCAGCAAAATAATTTTTTTATTTCGATTACGTTGTTTTCGTAATCGTTGCAAGCCAAAATCGTAATCGAGATTAAAATACGATTAATTGCACAGCCCTTCAACACACGGTCCGAAACAGAACCAAATACACAGAGGGACAAACAGTTAGTTGGCAGAAAATGAAATGGCTGCGCTACACAAATATGAGCTGTCCGACCAAGATGCAAGTTGGAAAGCAGGAGACCAGAGGTGCTCATGCAATTGAACCAAAGAAGATGCACACAGGTCCACCTGGGATCACTGCTGTGAAAAATAAAGACTTACTCAGACTGTGCACAAATGGGAGTATCCCTCACTCCTATGTGGACTTCTACCAGTCTTTGCAAGTCATTCAGGCAGAGTAGGCTAGTATGTCGTTTCAAATCAATCTGAAACGTACATGATCTGCATGAAATATGCTGTTGTCGTATATAATTATATTGCTATATTTGACATTCCCAATGTTCTAAAGTCTTTTTTGATTTGCCAAACAGTTATTAGGCCAGGTTTAATGTAATTTATTGTTATTCAGTAAACTAATGTGATATTGATATTTTATATGACCACAATGGACTCTGTAGCCTATTTTCAATTGGTTATTTGGGGAAATGGCTAAACAATTAACTATTTGGCAAAATGGTTATTAATGATTTTTTTAAATAATTACATTCAATGAACTAATATGATATAAGGATATTTGTATATGATATTGTTATTATAACAATTGATTACTGTTACTTTTTAACTCATACATGTAAAGCCTTTTTCCTATTTTGATCAGATACGCCCTTTTTCTTAGTTTATATGAGATAAAATCTTGGTTCCAAAAAGGCGCATGTGACTTTCTTCCGAATAAAAAAAGAGATAGAAGAATATTTTTTTGAATGAATGTCAAAATATTGTTCAATTAAGTATATTGTCATCCACATGTTTATGAAGTTTTCATATTAAAGATTGAATTTAATAAACAAAGTCAGGACAAAGTATGTTCATTTTTTGTTTTGGCTCTCCTGTAAAGTTGGTCAAATGTCACTTACGCCCCTCTGGTTCTCACCCCTCAAAATGTAGATGATTAGATAACCTGTATACATTTTCTCAGACAACTAAAGGTCAACCTTATGTTCCTCCTATGGCTTGATCCTCAAAAATCTCTGGCTGGGAGTGATAAATATTAGCAGTATTGTGCTATACCCCGCATTCGTTGGTTTGGTTTTTACTTATAAGTCACTTTCAAATGGAAACAGCAGGAGCAAAGCGCTTGCAGTTTCCATGCATAGCAGATGTGATCACTTATTTTAATCTTTTATAAACATTTATCAATACAGATGGTTAATAACAAGTCAGTTACGCATATAAAATGTATAAATAAAGAGGTTTGGAGTGCAGACTTGCAGGTTGAAGATAAATCAGAGTTATTTCTCATGATAACCCCAAGCTTTCCTGAGAGAGACACATATATGAATCGGCTCGGTGACTTAAAGCTTTCCATAGGCAGTATGGCAGCTTAATGGAAAATAAGGGAAAGAATAGAACTGCCAAAAGACAAGTCCAGGGAAGTGTAGAGCTACAAACAAAGCGCACCTGTTCTGCATGGAGAGCACAAATGAGACTTCCCTGTAATAAATCATGCACCTATAGTAGACAGGTACCTCTTCATATTTAGACTCTGGGGGCAGATGCAGACCGTGGAAGCAGAGGAAGTTTGTGGAATAAGCTGCCATCACTCAATAACAGAGTGAAACATACAACATGCCCCTGACAGATAGAAGGTCTTAAGTTATAAAATGAAAAAAACAACTTGATGAAAGTATAGTACCTCTAAAGAAAGGGCAGCTAGCCCTCAGCATCAAGGAACATCCTTGAAGTTCCATCACACTATGACCTTCACCCTGCAAGTTGCAATTATTTGACCATTCTTCAACAACAGCGACAGGATCCAGTTTTTAAAGTGCTGAAGGAGGTGAAAATCAAACACCTCTCCTTAAAATTAACCCCAAGGGTCCAATGATGTTTAGATGTCTTACTGTACTGTAAATGAAAAGATGTGTGACTTCTACATGGTGTTCATGAAACCACTTAATAATTTATTTAGCAGCTTGCATCGCGGTGTTATCATCTTGGTATATGGGAATATCTAGGGGGAGCAGCATTCACACCACAGGGTGCACTTGCTTCTGTAAAATAGCCTCATATTCTTTGGCTGTTATGCAATCATGCAGAGCAATCATCGCACCTAATGGTCCCCAGAAGACGGCTAGCCCTACTATTACAGCTCTGCTGCCATGTATAACAGACATTGTGGGTTGAAAGCATTTAGTGTTGAAAGATGACTCATTACATATTATTGCTTCTTGCTGTTGCTCAGGGTCCATGTTTACAGCAGGTTGTAACCCTTTATTTGTTGGCCTTGGATACAGTTTGCTTTCAAACAGTAACCTTTCCTAATATACCAGCTTCAAGAAACTGTTACTGTTTCTAAAATACCCTGGGAATAATAGGGCCTGCAGTGTTTAGTAACTATTGTATTATGGTTGTGCTTGCTAATTTTAAGCTTTGTCCACATTTTTCAGTTTTCTGACACAGTGCCACCATATTTAGCATAATGTTGGCATGCTTTTCCCTTGACACATGCAATTAGGCGATTGGAGTGTCTTTTTCATTAACACATTAGTCATCATACTAGTAATTCATTCTTCTTTTGAAGTGGCATGTACTACTAATTGGCATTCGACCTCCTGTTAAAAGGCTCACCCTTGTCTTTAAAATTATTATTCAGTTATACATATGCTATTTCTATTGTTCCGTCCAGTATCCCTGTCTATAATCTAATTATTAAGACCCGCAAAGGCATTGGGGATTTTTTTTCAATTTATGAGTGTGCGTCATGATGGCAAATATGCTTCTAAAGACACCTGCTCTACACCTCCAGATTTCTGTCTGTCAGTCTGTGGTCAGATTTTGTCACCTTAGCATTACAACCATGCAAGACGCAGTCACAACACTTTTAAATTGTGTAGTCAGGATCCAAATAAAGGCAGAGTTGGAAGATGGATGTGTCCGAGTAAGGCTGTAAGAAGTAAGGAAGTAGGAAGAGGGGAAGCAAGTCATTGATTTCTTTAGTAAGCTGTTGTGTAAGCAGCGGGATCTTTTTTGCAAAGTCCTTTTTGCTAAATGAACCCCATCAGGGTGATACTCCGACAGTTGGAAAAGTATATGTACGGCTCAGTCAGGGTCAGACAAAGTTTGAATCCAGTGATGTGTCATAGTAGCCGTCTTTTTGATTCTTGCAGCATGGTAAAGATGAGTCAAGGCACGAAATGTGTAGCACACACCGTACTATGAGGAATAATAATATTAATAATAACAACCTTGTGTGTGAACAAATCAGGTTGCTTCTCTTATTTGGATTAACAACTGAAAATTGTACAGTTGTAAAAAAGATCAACAACAAACTAACTAATTAATTGAGGAGGAAATTCCACAAAAAAACAACCTGTTAGAAATGAACAAATAAAAGAAGTTTAAAGCAACGTTTTGTTATTTAATAAAGTCAAAGCATTTAACAGACTTAATCTTTTTCAGCTGAAAGGACAGAATCTAGCACAAGCAAATTATTACTAGATCTGACCACATGCAACAGAAAATACAAGCACTTTATACACTCAAAAGCAAGGAAAGGGGAAGATCTCAACAAGGCAATTTACATTACAGGAAGTGTTGGCCAGATGGGTTGAAACGTGCATACATGGTCATTACAAACCTAATATCAGTCCTAACAATGATCGAAGAGACAGCCTTCTGTCTGTTCTAAGGAAGTGAAAATCAGAAGCTAGATGTGAATTCAAACCAGAGAAGGAAGTTATATACTTAAAGTGGACCTATCATGCTATATTTGAATAATAAGGCATATTTATACTTTTTTTTTTTCAAAATACCAAACAGATCATGCATTTTAGCCATGCCTCATTTTGCTCAATTTGACATTTTTTAGCTCTGTTTTTGCAAGGGCAGATTCTGTGAGAACAGCACCATCTACAGGCCTGGCATATGTACTACAGCATCTCCAGCGCTTTCGAACGGCAATGGCCGTGGCTGTCTCCTCCTGATTGGTGGAGTTGGCCCAATAGCCGTAGCGCCACCGTCCTGACGTCAGGACAGTGTTCAAATCTGGATCAGTTTTTATCAGATCCGTTGCAGCCCCTTTTTTAGAGATTTGGGTATGGAGGAAAATAGAGAGGGTTGTGTTTTCTGACACTTGGTGAGTTCCCTGGAACACCGGGGACACATATTCATGTATAAAAGACGTACAAAAGTGCATTTTGCATGATAGGTCCCCTTTAAATGAGACTTAATGATAAAATTACTATAATAATTAACGCATTCTTTCTGCTTTCCTCCCTGGTTACAATAGTGAAAGTTGACAGCTGTCACTGAGCACTGACACATATTTTGGTGGGGCAGTTAGCCTCAGAAGGTCGTCTGCACACGCTGTCACGCTGCACATCACTCAGACTGCAGACACATAGCATCGTTAAAAGTCCATCCATCTCCACACACACCGTCTATATCGCTCCACCCCTCGGGTCATTGTGGAAGGAGAGTGGCACTCAAAGAGACGTAAAAACTGAACATGCTACTGTGTAGTGTCTTCTTGTGAGGGCTCAACATAGAGCTCCATGGCTTTATGTTAGTTTACACAACCTTTCTAGCCTAACAATCATACTACTGCAGTTTTAAGGATCAAATTATAACATGGTGCATGTTCCCTGCATGTTTATTTCTCTGATGACAATGAGTGATTATGTCTGCTTTCAGATTTATTTTTAGATTCGATTCTAATGAATTGTGTTGTCCAGAACATCACTGTCATATCTAATTTGCTTACGTCTGCACACACATACACAATGAAGTATTCTTTCCTTTGTTTATGTATCCGTTAAATGGTCTACAGGTTCTGGGAGATGGTCTAGACATTAAACAGAATTACACTTCGTCTGTGCTTGCGACTAGACTTTGCCAATGTGTCATGGTAAGTTAATATGCAGCTTGTTTAATTTAGCCATTCCTTTTTTTCACTTTACCCTTACAGCTAAATGAAACATCTAAATAAGCTGGCTGAGCTGATGGTAGATGAACGGTTTTGATTAATATTTTTATTCAATCAGGAGGTGAGAGAGAAGAGTGTGTGAGTAGGAAAGTGAGAGATTGAAGGAGAATAAAACAAGAGATAGAGAATAAAAGCAAGATTAGACAGCCAATTATTTAATCTCTATTGTTGTTTGTGACTAATGATGATTAGCAATAGCGCACAATAATTACAAATTCAGACATGGGTGCAAACAAACTGCATTAACACAGCAGTAAATATCTTGTAATCAACAATTACCAGCACAGCAAACCACCGTTTGCTTATCACATCATTCACATTGCACTGGTAACAAAGTGCTGGATGATGAAAAGAACATGCACTCAATAACCTATGCGTTATGACTAAATGAAAAAGTTGTGAATGTGTTTAAGTCATTATTAAAGCTGGTTAATTCTTTACTCTTATAATACTCCTTCAGTGTACGACTCTACAGAATGCTCCATCTTGTGAGGCCTTGGTTTTCTGGTGATATAGCATGCAGCAACGGGAGGCAGGGATGGATGATATGTGTGGGAACATTAATCATATGCATGTGTTTGCAAACTGCTCTCCTTTTGTTTGTGCCGCCGGGCTGCGATGCCTGCTGTACTTTTGCTTCTTAGTCACAGCCAAGCAGCGGTGCAACGAAACAAGGGCAGCATCGTACAAAGTCAGCAAGAAGCAAGCCAAATAAACGTTCAAATGTTCCCACTCACATTTCAACAGGATTTGCATCATTTTCCAGCAGGGGAAACCACCGAAATGAAGCAGAAGTGCCTCAAAGAGAGATGAATTGAGGAATCTGTCTTCATGTATCATAAGCCCAGGAGGCCATCATGGCAGCTCCTAGGATGCCTCTTACATGTGGCAGCACTGTTGCCTCCAAGCAAGGAGCCCTGATCAATAACTTGATTCATTCTGCTGGTAAAGGTGCTCAGATCTTTCCATTAGTACAGTAGGAAAGACAGATAGTACAGTTAAAAGCTACATATTTTACACCATTTTCAATTTAAGCTGTCTGCCCCATTTAAATATTCGGAGGGATCTGCAGTGCTTTTATGTTTGTGTTCCATTTGAAAAGTGGAAGATAATCATTATAATAATATATATTGTACAAAATACCTCCACCTTTACCAGCTTATTATTATAGTAATATTACACTGTAGTGTTACTAGTTTTACCTAAGTAAAAATGTGCATACAGAGGCTAAGGGACAGATAGCATGCAAATACAAGGGCTGAATAAATAATAAAATCAATAAAATGTAATAATAACTCATCTTTTGGTTGTGACATGATGACATCTCATACTCCTTTCTGACTAGCTCTGGTAAGTCGCTTTCTGCTGCTTTTCCTCTGAGATCTGACTCATGACTCAGTCTCAGAGGAGTGATGGGTAAAGTCACACTACCTAATTAACCCGCAGCTGTAGCTCCAATAAGAAAAAAAGAACAGAAAGGGGTCTGACGTCATGCTTTCATTCCTTTTCCGGATGCCAAAGGTTAAACGTCACTTTCATCTAACAATTGTCTCCTCTTAAGAAAGTGACAGAGAGACCCATCAACTATCATCATCATCATCCCCTATTAAAGTGTACCGGGGATTCTCCAATCCTGTCATTTCACCGCTTCAGCTCAAGCTGAAACGACTCGTCGAGGAGAAAGTCTGTAAGTAAGTGGACATAAATTGACGGCCTTCAATAGGGCTTTGCATTAAAAGATGTTGACGTTCAATCAGTACTTGAATATGGAAAATATGGTTAGAAATGCCATCTCTGCGCCTGTACATTCAGCAGAGAGACAAGTATGACGAAGGTGTCATGTCTGTGAGGACATGTAGGAAAATAAATTAAAATGACGGCCTCCGAGGACTCTACATTTGCATCCCCCCCTTTTTGTCTCTCCTTCCTTTTAACATCCTTTCTGTGAGCATCAGTTTCCTGTGTTGTTCTTCCTCACTTGTCTCCCTGTAGGTTTGCACATACAGAAATACAAGTGTTTGTTTCTACTAAGATGTGCAAGACACTTAACACCAACAAGTTGTCTTAAGTTATCAGCACCCTTATTTTATCCATGTTTTAACTCACTTTCTAGCATAACTATGATGAGTATCAATACATGTTGACTATTATGGTTTATTTAACTGGGGAATAAAAAAAAGTTTTTTTAAACAAATAAATCACAAATTAATAAATATGACTGTCTAAATATTCTCAATCATCCTCATTGGCAAGATCCTGAATTCAATTCAATTCAAGGCTTTATTGTCATGTGCACATTAGCTACAGTGTAGATACTGCAATGAAAAACTTAGGTCGCAGGCTCCTCCAACAGTGCAACATATAGGACATAGAACAAATACAACAGAAACTAGTACAATAGAATGTTTTGAGATGTGCAAAAAAGGAAAATACAAATAAAATAGAACTAGTGCAAGAAGAGTATATACAAGTAAATGAAGCAGAGCAGGAAAATGCTATTTTGAGCTAGTTCTGTGAGCAGGTGAGTAAAGTGCGAGTGAGGCCCGGTGCTCTCAGGCTCCGTCTGTCCCCCCCGCCTCCACACCGCCTGCCTGCTCCCAGGGGCCCACGGAGGAATAATCAGTCATTAACTGGTGCAGGCCCAGCTCCAGCTCCAGAGTGCCGCGTCCCTGGGTGGATCAATAGGCCAGGGTAATTAAAGAGCTGGCCCGGGAGGGGGGGGCATGTTGCCAGTAAATCCACCGCAGCGACAGGATGCTTGTAGCCAGAATGACTACAACACTGACACTGAGAATGTCACCAAGGGAGGGCCACACACACACAAGAAACACTCATGCACACACACCTTAACATACCATAGACGCTAGGGCCAAAAGGTTCAAACACAAGCCTATGCACTTATTTATGTAATACCAAAACAAGCGCTGTGTACATGATGGGATTGTTGTGTAATTACGGGACTTGTTTAGTTTCTCTATTTTCATGTGTAAATTGGCATAGATGATAGTAATTACTGTGATTTACTGTTCTGTGCTGTGCCCAAACACCAGAGGATTAATCGCGTCTTGTGTATCCAAGTGGAGACGCAAATCTATTGAGCTGTCAGGACACATGGTGTTTCCATTTCTCTAAGCTGCTTTTGGCGTGAGTAATGTTGTATTGTGGAAAAAGGGTAGCGGAAAGGTAAGCTGCATGAGCAATATTGCTTTTTAACATTCAAAACACCATAGATAGACTCCCTTTTTACTCTGCAAATGAAGTTGCTCGGATGTGTAAGTCCAATAAAGAGATGAAAGAATTACGACATAAAATCCATTGGGAAGGACTGGTGTGAATTAAGTTGTTTGGCTCTTTGGTATAATGTGTTTTTTGCAGAGTAAAGTTCAGTGTGTGCCCTAGATCCCCGAGCATTTCCAGGCTCCAATGGTTTCTTTAATCTGATGCATTAGCGGCCTTTTCTTCATTCTAATAAGGACATAGGGGTCTTGTTTTGTTGTCAACCCTCTTGGATTTATAAAGACTTTTTAAATCCAGCCCTACATCACCTCTATTAACTTAATGTAATCTGCTATACACACTGCAAAACAAGTAAGTAGATAAGTGGTGTGCATACTCCCAGGTATTCAATGAAGACTTACACTGCATTACACGTATAATGATAAATAAAATCAAAAGGTGAGACAATTTGTACAGTTAGGTTTCAATTAGCATTTACAAATTATGTTTGGTTCAGAAAGCTACAAAAAACAAGTATCACTTTCATGTACTGTGGAATTGGTGTTTTTTTATTTGTATTACTTAATAATGTTTTAAATCTGAGACGCCATACATGTATATTAGGACATGTTGTTATAAGTATTTAGCTGTCTCCAAGGTTCCCCACACAACGAAGAATAACCGATCGGAAAATGTTAAATACTTGGATAGGATGGCGTTCTGAGCCTAATGAGGATGGGAAAAATATTCTCAACATATTTCGCACCACGGATTAATCCTGCAAGATGATCTTTAAATCTGAAAATTGCGGCTTTGTTGACCATTTTGTGAGGAGGGAATTCACACCTGAACCCTGTATAATCAGTTTTGTTCTGCTTGATGAAACACACACAAATGTTAAGCTAATGTAACATGTTTACAGAAATGTCGTATTTCAACAAAGCCTGGCAGTACTGCTTATGACAACAATTCTAATTGTCTTCCTTATATCAAGTCATCTCAACTCGTTGTTAGGCTGTATAGCTACTGGGGGACATTATTAGCAAAATAGCATGTTCATCCAAAATGACACCTGTAAAGTGCAAAAGAAAGCGTGCTAAACGCTTTAAATGCTTTCTATCGCAGAGTAATTTAAACATTAAGCCACAGACACATTTGCAGATTTCAGTGAAGACAAAAGTGTGGCAAAATTCACACTAGAAAGGACCAGAGGTGCAAATGAAGAGTTTTCCCTCATTCTGCACACTGGCTTAAAAGGACTGCAGCCAGAGACAGACGGTGAGCAGAGCCTGTAGAAAGGGTGACATTTTAAAGACTTTTTTATGGCGTATGGTAATGGCCTGGATATTGATCACTCTAATGAGGCTCATTCAGCTGACAACATCCTGAGTATTTGGTTTACGATTGTTCCTAGTATATCAAAATATTTTTACCGCACTAGTAGCGAGGCCTGAAGAGCAAAGTGATGTTTGATATTTAGTTGTGTCAGTGTGTAAATTGGGTACATTTCCACCAAAGAACTTCAGGTTATTGAAGATATCAAGGGAAGGAATCTTTTGAAATCTGATCATTACATGATGCGTTTTGTGGCCATCCTAAGGTCACATTTTCCAAAGAGTTGTGAAAAGCCTGTAGTTGTTGCTTTGGACTTTGTTTGTCTCAGTTTCCAGATACATTTTGATAGTCTAGGCCGCAGAGCTCAGAGATACATCTTAGTAAGACAATACTTTCTTTCCTGAGTAAAAATAGCTTGTCTTTTATCTGCTTAGCTGTCCCTGGCCCCCCGTGATGACGACTGAGCGTTTCACCAAAGACCTAAATGTGTGGACCTATTGATTTGGAGGCTTTCAGTTCTCTAATGGGGCTCTTTATTAGTGCTTTATTAAAGACAGTTACAATGGAAAGTTCACCTAGTTAATACTGTTTGTTAAAAATAAACAGACAGTGTTGTTTTCCACAGGCACTTGATGCCAACTCCAATAGAACTTCAGGTTTTTAAAAAGCACATTCTTATATTCACTTTTCTTTAAACACTGATTATATAATAAATTCCCATTATTCATGATGTTTTATTATTATAATCATAACAAGTACAGCGATTGAGACTTCAGAAATGTGTTATTTCCTGCTGGCACGCTTTTTACCATATTTGAAGTCAAAGCTAAACAAAATACTCTTTTCATCCAGTTACATACCAAAATACAACTTAACCTATCATCTCTGTATACCTCTCCAAGTGATCCAGGCATTGGACAAAGTGAGATTAACTGCAGCGCAATGGGCTTTTAGTGTTTGAACTCATGTTGCCGGGCCACAGTGAAGAGGAGAGGTCACGCCACCTCTGACCATTTCCATTTGATATCACTTTCATACAGCGCATTATATTTCTCCCTGCCTCGGCCTCTCTGGTAAAAAAATGACTGCATATGTGTGTGTGTGTGTGTATGTTTGTGTGTATGTTTGTGTGTGTGTGTGTGTGTGTGTGTGTGTGTATGTTTGTGTGTATGTTTGTGTGTGTGTGTATGTTTGTGTGTGTGTGTATGTTTGTGTGTATGTTTGTGTGTGTGTGTGTATGTTTGTGTGTGTGTGTGTGTGTGTGTGTATGTTTGTTTGTGTGTGTGTGTTGGTGTGCGTGCTGGTTGGCCCGTTCCAACATTTCACAAACTAATGGATTATCTTTCAAAAAATTAATTAAAATTCTGGAAAGATGATTCGTCAAATTTACATATGAAACTGGGCTGCGCAATTTAGTGCTGTCGTTTAAACCAAAAAATGATTACGTCAGTCTTTGGAGTATGAAAAAGTCCACACTCATTTAACAATCTGTGTGTGTGTTTTGTTATATAAGCTATCTGTTTTTTTCTTTGTTTGTTGGTTGGTTGGTTTCTGTGTCTGTTTGGCAGCAAGATTACCAGGAAGAAAATGGTGGAAGTGTGGACCAAAGAAGAACTCATTACATTTTGGAAAGAATCCGCGTCAAGGGGCGGATAGACACATTATTTTCACTTTAGGAAATAGCCTTGGCAGAGAACTGCACTCCCCAAGGGCCCTTCTAGTTTGTTTATGTTGTTATTTTTCTCAGTTAGATAACTGGGCGATTGCTAGATTATTATTTCTTTGTCAGTGGATTTACATTGCGTGTGAAACATCCTTTTTTTTCTTCAATCCTGTTTGCCAATAATGGTTGTGATTTTACTAATGACCTGCCGTTCGAGGCCTTCCGAGACACAGAACCTGACCCTCGTGTCCCATGTTACTCCCTGGGACTCTATCCAGCCTCCCCCCCTGAGCCCATTGATTATTTGATTTATTGATCATACCAATGTTCTTTCCATTAAGACATAGAGGAAAACTTTGTACAGTGTTGTAAGGGAGTAGTAAAGGGGGAGCCTATCGATGTTGTGGACAGTGACTTTGATCACTTTGAACAGCCAAGGATCGACAAGCCGTCCCCGGGGGAGCACAGCCTCGATGTGGCGAAGGAGAGAGCAGCAGATGGGCGTGTCCGTCAGCGACAAACATTCCACAACTCGACAAAAACAAGAAAGGGTATTAACTGTGATGCCCATCGATCGGTCAGCACCGCACTCAGTCAGAGGGACAAGCTGGCCTATTCGATTTGTCTGGAGACAGACCCAGTTTAATTGTAAAGAACTGCAAACGGCAAAAAACGACAGCAAAGGTCAACGGGACATCTTTAGTTTAAACACATTTCTGTGGTGTATTGCACAAGGAATCAGAATAGGTGGGGGGGGGAAAGAGAAGACAGACAGAGGGGAACATAGAATCAGAGTGAAGAAGAAAAATGCAGAGCTCCATAAGGGATTTATCTAAGCAGTGTCATTAACCGGCGAGGAGGAGACTCCTTCCTGGCTTTACTGCCCACTGTGCACAGAGGGTCACCCTTTCCAGACAGATCTGTGAGCAGGAGGAACATAAATTAGGAGCTTAAAGGCCGGCTTTAGTCTGTCGTGTTTGGCAGGATCTCATACTGTAGGTGGGGGGTCCGCATAAACAACACAAGTTAGAAGCTGCTAGACTGTCTTTTCATCCCAAGGCATGACACCCACCGAGTGGATGCAAGATGGAAAGCTTTGAATCACCTCAGTTGCTATGGATTCTTTGTTATATAAATATGCAACATTCTGTAAAATTACTACATAGAATGCTTAGAAAATACTCAAAGATTATATTTTCTCATGGAAATGACCAACGCTCCCTACTGAATCTCTATCTTCTTAGTTAAAAGGTCAAATTCAAGGTTCTCCTTTTAATTAAGGGTTCCCTTCTGGAGCAAATATTTCTTTTTCAAACCTTAGTACGCAGCAGTTAGCTACAACATTTTGTACTGCACGACTATGCATACAAAATAATGACCCCAACGATAAAACTAGGGCAGTAAGGGCAAAGTATAACTCATTAAAAACCCAGCATACCTTGTTGGTGCGGTCATCATTTAATACCAGCAAATGAAGATACCATAATCCACTTCATTCTAATAGCATGTTTGAGCTCAGGTACTAAGGGCTAACCACTTGTGATTAGAGCAACAATGATAATTTGTCAAAATGAGACAACACAGGCCATAGATTGCACATCTTATCAATTATAACTTTGACCTCAATCCATACAGCCTTTTTCCTCATTTTTGCTTCAGGTTTTGAATCCTCTGCCACACAACTTGATTGGGTAGAGTGAGATGGCTGACTACGTATTTCTGAATGGTCATTCAGGCTTTTAGGTTGGAGAAAGTCCTCTTTACAAATAGATTTTATTTGTATATAAAAGGGTTTGTAAAGAATAGGCACTTTTTGAACATGGATCGAACATAATACTGGACAATGGTTCAATCAGTCTGGAAAGAGAAAAGGATACAAAGATACAGTGACAGTTTAATATGAACTTATCAGGATAAAACTCCTTGATAAACAATCTCGTTTTCAAGGGGTCCAAAAGGCTTTAGCAAAGCTAGTTCTTCCTACTTCAATGTGAGTCAAGGGTGAGCCCTATTGGATTAGGCCATATTATGCAAACATACTTAACCTGGAGTATGGGCTTAGATATGTCTCATAATTATTTGTGTGAACATAAAAATAATTGGTGTGTAAAAATGTGATTTGTAAATGTAAAACACCATCCACAAATGCATTTAAAAGATTTGCAAACTCACAAATACATTTGCAAATGTAAAACGGATCTGCAAATAAGCAAAATATTTTTACAAATAAAAAAAAGATCTTTGAATATCTCTTTAACATTTACAACTTTCGATCAGGCATTTGTGAATCCATTTTGTATTTGTCGACCAAAAATGCGCTTGTGGATCTCACATTTCTGCTTGTGGATCGTCTTTTTACACACACAGAGTTTTGAGACAAACTTTCCGCCGGTCTCGGCTAAAATCTACTCGTGTCACTCGGTTATTTTCGGAAACCACGTGATGGCCTGCTGATGACGATATTTCCGCATGGTTTTCAAAGTAAGAGCATGATGGTTTGTTTAATGCACTGTTTTTTTAAATGAATGTTAGATGCATTCTTTATCACCATCATCATCATGTTATAGTGATACAGTTAGTTTATTGGTTCAACTTTCTTCATTGTTTTTTGTGTATTCAGTCAAGCGGGTCAAAGTTACAAAGCACTTCACATTTTATTAATCGGCCTAGTTTTACTTTACCAGTGCAGTGGTATGGTAATCTGTAGAAAAGCACCGTATTTAGGTCAGCCTTCATAGTAAGGCCACATTAAATGTTATAATATTCATTGTGTCCTTTCTACTGTATATGCATATATTCCTGTCTATTGCTTGTATTTAATGTTATTATGTTTATACTTGTTTCCACACATTTCCCAATTTGGGATGAATGAAGTATCTATCTATCTATCTATCCATCTATCTATCTAGGGGCGGCGCCAGGCGGTAGCTTGCAGTTGCTACAGCAACACCAACAATTGGCCTAGCAACTGCTAAGCAACCCCAAGAAATGTAGGCCTATGGGTTTTTTTTATATGTGAAATTCATAATTTGAAAAATGATTGATTCGAAAATGATATGCTACAGTACAAGTAGCCTACTTCTGGGTGTTTCATTCAAGCTCGGCTCCGTGTGTGTGGGGCACGAGCGCACGAGTGAGCGAGAGAGAGAGAGAGCAATATTGTTTTGAAAGGAAAGTCCTCTCCTGTCAGATAACGTCAGCTCAGTGAGGTAAAGGACTCTCTCAGTGTTTAGAGTTAACTTTAGTCTAAGTTATCTCAGTGGGTCTCAAAACAGTTTGATCACCATTTATTTAAACAAGTATTTCCGAGGCACACCTTCATATGATCATTATAGTTAGGCTACTCTATAAAACAATAAGAGAATAAATGAAAAACAGGTATGAAATACTATATGACAGTAAAACAAGAATACAGTTTATAAGGGGAGTGATTAGTAAAATATCCATAAAGAAAAAGTACATCTGTTTACAGTTCTGTTTCATATGGGTGTTGAGAGATGTATCCATAGATCTCTTAATTTGTAGGTAGGTAGGTAGGTAGGTAGGTAGGTAGGTAGGTAGGTAGGTAGGTAGGTAGGTAGGTAGGTAGGTAGGTAGGTAGGTAGGTAGGTAGGTAGGTAGGTAGGTAGGTAGGTAGGTAGGTAGGTAGGTAGGTAGATGGATATATAGATAGATATATAGATAGATAGATGGATATATAGATATGTGGATGGATAGATAGATAGATATATATATATATATCAGTGTGCACAAACATGCCTTTAAGGTTTGTGAGCCTGATAACAGTTTGACACAGAGCCGATCTAGAGGCCGGTCAGGAAATTCATTGCTTTTGAATGGATATCATTTCTGTTCAGGTCAGAATATGCCACTTGCCACAAGCAATGGGTATTTCCAAACCTGCAATTAACGAGGGAGCACATAAATCATTGAAGTAGGACAACATACGAACATGGACACTTTCCTGCCATTCATCACAGGCATTCAGCTTAATGAAATTAGACAGGCCTGTGTGACAGATATCATTATTTAGCAGTCAAGGCTAAAGCCTTGTTATAAATGCTATGAAAGTTTTTCATAAAAGGGGCCCTATTATGCGTTTTTGGCTTTTCCCTTTCCCTTTAGTGTATTATATGGTTTTTGTTCATGTAAAAAAGGTCTGCAGAGGCTAAAATCCCAACGTTCACACCAGAGAGAGTGTCTCTCCCACACACTCTCCCCCTCCCCCCACAAAGTACAATAATGAAACCTGTAAATTAGCATAATAGGGCTCCTTTAACTTAACCTGCACATATTTGACAAACCTTATTGTCCACCCATAATAAAAAGGAACTAGTGTAAAAATCTGACCTCTCTGTCCATCACAAAAATCCTGGCTTTGACAAGTTAATAGAAAGTGGTATTTAAAAAAAAATGAACTTATTAGCATTTTTTGTGGGTTATTTTGTGTATTTCATTCTGAGCATCTCTCCCATATATGTCTATGATCACAGAAACACACACATTTGCACATAGACAGGTAGCCGGCTCCAACTCCCACTGCACAAAGCCATTATTCCCGTTGTAATTTAAGACAGCCCTTTGTAACATGGTAATTATGGCAGATGGGAAGATTTTCACATTAAGGTAATCTAGAATTGCTGACGGGTTGCCGGATTTCTGCGGTGAGAGGGAAGAGGTCGGTGAACAGATTAACAGAACAATCTTTTATGTTTTATCTAGGAGACGCACGCAGAGAATTGAGGTGGTCAGGTTGCCTTCAAATCACCGAGTCAATTACATCGTCCATATGGGGCAGCAGTGATTCGGATATTAAAGACGGGCCGGGTTGAGAGTGAAGGGGCTGTATCAAAGGGGTCTCCTCGAGCTATCTCAAGTCCCTTAAGGCTATACTTATGAACACCTGACTGACTCTGATTCGGGGCTGCGCTGGATGCGATAGCTTTGGCAGCGTAAGCAGGTTGGGATGAGATGGTAGATGTAGCACCTGCGAACATCTGCCAACAACTCAAGGGACTATTATAGTAAGCAAAAGATTAACATAATAGCACCCCCGAAAACACATGTTAGTGTTTTATATTATATATTCACATGATGTAGTGTCAAAGAATGCCCAACCGGACATCACAAGGTATTTTAAAGCAAGATAATATAAGGTGCTAGAAAATGTGACTCAAATATGCATTTATTAGTGATGTCGTTTGCGAGAGTATGTATGTTTAGAATTTAGTAGTAATAATAGTATATTGTTAAGAATCCAACATTTCATACCCAATATGGATTAAAAACTTTATAGACAAAAGTGTGTCCTTTTATGACGTTTGACACTTTTTCTTAGCACCTCGTCACAGGCTGGCTGGTCAAAAATGATCCAGTGAGCTCCCAGACTGCAGTAGATAATCCAAGTGATCAAAGGGTCTTAATGCAATATGAGGGTTTTTAAAGGTCAGCTGCAGATCTGCCATTTCTTATAAGTCCTGTGCTCTCCTCTGGCCTGCCAGCCATTAAAAGGTCACATCATACTACTCTCCTGCAGACAAAAAGATGGCAAAGGGCACTTTCTTTTACACTTTTATTACACTACATGATGTCATACCAAACTCACAGCAAGCTCTCCCAACACTGAGTCCTGCAGATACAAAAGGTTTGTCCTATAGCCACTGAAATGATTAAAGTCACACAGCTCAGGAGGTAGTTCGGAACTACTGTGTTGTGTTCAGTAAATCACCCCAATCTGGAAGTCTGCCAGTATTTTTATTAAAAGGTCAACTATTATCAAGAACATGTTTTTAATACCTGTCAATTATAAGATAAGGTACAACTTGTTTAGGGCTAGGCAATACGAGTTCCTGAGTACAACCCATTTTACGTTATTTTTGTTAATTTGTATATTTAGGGGGGATTTCTTTCTTTTGTGCTTTGGCATAATGATACTTTTAAGAGGAAATGTGGGTTTATTTTCACTATAAAACTTAAATCGCAATTCAAACTGCAATGTTTTTTTTTCTTTTTAGTACCTTGCCAAAAAAAAGTAAAATTTCAAGATACTATAAATGTTATATTTGATACCAATACCAGTGAACTCTATGGCTCTCAAAACAATTTGAAATATATTTGAATCTGAATATTTACTTTGTTTAATTGTGTAATGTTTATATATGCTGCTTAGAACTATTGTAAAGCAATTATACGCTCTTTAATATAGATATTACATTGATGTGAAAACTTACTCTGTTAAATGTATTCCAGTCTGAACAAAAAAAGAAGATATAATTGAACACATAATGATCTTACAAATGATCATGGTGATAATGAAAATGTGTTTGTCCAAAACATTTTAGTAAACGATGGAAATATGCATGAGATTGTTCTGCCGCTTTCATTTCTGACATTTACATTTTACTGTATCATGGGACGGAGAAAAATGGAGCTAATTAAGAAATTAAATGAATGTAATTAATCCATCTTTTGAGAACCCAGCATCATCAAAACTCGACCAAATGAAGTTGTGGCTGTGTATTTATGTGGTTTTACGCTGAAAACACTGACAAATGACCTCCGGCGTTCTCATGTCAGTGATGCTTCTTCTTTCTTTAGTGTGGGAAGGAAGAAAAGGATACAGCGCTGTCATTTTTAATTGGAAAATCTTGTTTGGTGCAATAAAGAGGCAAATAAATAAATAAATAAAAGCCTTTCAGGGTAAGTCTGTCTTACTGTAGACCTCGTATCCCCGTTATCAATTTCTCAAGTTCACTACATTCCAGGAGACAGTTTATGTTGAGTGCTTTAATTTATTTCTAAGGAGTGCTCTCTTCCCCTCAAAACTAGTGGTAGAGAAAGTCAATTCATTGTTCCCCCGACAAGAGAGTGTGTACCTGAAGTATTCAGCACGTATACTGCAGGTGGAAAGGATTTCTTTTTCATGTTAGGAGCAGCTGTGAAAGCCGTGGCCCTTACTCATGTCCTGTAGTTTTCAGCTCACAAAATGTATCTCTGCCTCCCGTACAATAGACCTTTTCTCCCTTTATAATTGTAGAAAATGAGTTTAAAATTGCAGTTCCTTTATCAGGCACAGTCGCTAACCTCCGGCTCACGGTGTTGTAATTTTGGAATTCAGTCTTTATAAAATATCTTAATGTGATGTTTTTTCCGATTGTATATGTAAATGGTTTTTCCACTGCACAACACTAAGCTATTAAGAAAGTCACTTTTACACAAAGCTTGAAGTTAACAGGTATACAGCTCTAAAGGAACAGAGTAAAATCATTCTGTTACAAGAATTTAGGAATCTGCTTGCCGGGTGAGGTAAAATCAAATTTTTCACATATTTTATTAATACATATGTGTCCCCTCTGTTTTAAGAGATTGGGAAAGTTTCAGGAAAAAAGATTATCTCTCTCTTTTTGTCCCGATACATGTATATGAAAACTCTCTCTAATTAGCTGATCAGATTTTGGCCACTTTGTGATGTCACACTGTTGTTATGGGTTGTGTAGCCAATAACCAACCTAGGTACCACTTGCCAACCTTATCACATGAATCTCCTCCTAGAGCACCAGTTTGAATTTTGAAAACCAAACTCTTCATAGAGGGGCGTGGGGAGTGGCAGCTCATTAGCATTTAAAGCTACCGACACAGAATCAGCACTTTTGAAACAGGTCTGAAACAGAGAGGTTTATGGCATGATACAATGCATGATCTGTTTGGTATTTCGAGCCAAACACTTCAGATAAATGTTTTGTGAATTAAATCAATAGTGCTCTCACCCTCCCTCTGTTATTACTGGAAATGCATGCTTGTGTTTTTGCATCGCCATAGCTGCCATAAGAAAACCATGAAGAATTCAAGCTCACTTTATAGCTAATGATTTAAATATGCCGTCATTAGTAAGTCATTGTCAGCTGCAGCGGGACATTTTGTCATCAGTAAAAAAGAGATTTTGAGAAGTGACATTAATGAATAATGCTGCCTTAATCAGAAATATAAGTCATGCATAACCATGAAGATTTATTCAGATCACGTCAAGATAGTCAGTTTCAAAACTTTTTAATCTTTATCTGCAAACATAATCTGTAGGTTTAAAGAATGTTTAACTAGTAAACAGCAACATCTCTTCTGTGCAGCTTCAGTATTCTCTGTTTGTGCAAACACAATTCAATATGTCTAATGTCCACATACAGCAGTTTCTGGAGCCTGGTACATGTACATCTCAGACAAAGGACCCAGCTGTCTGCAGCATCACACAACTAAGAGTGTTTTCCTGTTAACACAGATCAGCGTTGACACTCTGGATTATATCTGTCCGAGGTCAATATACACACATTGTGGTAATAAACACAAGCAACAATAGCTTGATATGCAATTTCTTTACTTCTCTGCTTATATCTACACCTCTTGAAACATCCTCCTTTAATTGAGGTCTGGGAAGTCAAATGTCTGCATCTCTAAGAAAAAGAAAAAGGGGATGTTGGCAAAAAGGAAGTCTTTTTTTGTTCTTTCTTAGAGTGTTTTGATAAAAAAGTTTGTGTGTGCACCGAGCCGTGTAGAGAAAAGTGTCCAATGGAGAGAGAATAAAAGGGGGAGTTGTCAAATAGGAGGTCAGAAGGAAAAGGGCAATGATCTCCTCCAAGGTCGTACCCTCTCCATTCATCACCAGTGTTGGCCACAGTGGTCCCTATGTCTTATAGCATGCTCCGGCCCCCCGTGCCTCTGGGACCACTTTCTCCGTTAACATGACATGCCACAGTGAATGTCTGTTGATTACCCGCCACATGCACTCACCACTGAAACATAGACGATGTTATTCAGGTACAAAGCGACAGCCGGAGAAGGATGATGTTTCCTGAAAAACCACTCGTGTGTTGATAACCGACACCTTAAGTCATGCATATTGATTCGGTCCTGGGGGCATTAGCGAAATCAGTTGAATCTGCAGAATAGAGAGGTGGAATGAACGCTGCAGGAGTGAGTGAAAGACATTTAAAGACATTTGAATACAAAGGGCTGTGCTGGAGTGATAGAGGATGTAAATAAACCAGCAATCAGACTGCATTAGCTTCAGCCTGAGCAGCGACAATACACACTGTGATCGACTGCGTTTGTTAAAGGAGAAACGGAGCAACCAGGTGGATGAGTCATTGTGAAGTCATGCCCTCAGCAGACGGTCTCATTGTCCTTTGTGAAAACATTTTAGAGACTTATTTATGGGCAAGTTTATATCCACTCCATTAACTCTCTTTTTTCAAATTACCCTAAAAACAGGCTTGCCCTCCACTTAATGTCAGTGTCTCTTCAATTATTGTTATTATGATGAGCTGCGATTATCGTCCTGCTAACAACTACTCTATGGCTGCGTCTCACTTATTATCACGTTATTTTTCATTTCCTCGCTCCTCGGTCTCGGTATCACCGGAAGTTGATTTGTCTGCGCCATCTTGAGTAGCATCCCAGTGGCCTTATTTGTGCCGGAGGATCGAGGAGCGAGGAGCGATAACGGAGGAGCGATAATCGAGGAACCACCAGACCATCCTCCGGTGAAATCCTCAGACACTCGTCCCGCCCCCTTACTGTGTATCGCTCACTGATGGGACGATGCAGCGCATGCAATGATCTGTTGCTTCTTGACATGAGAGCAGTTTCCCAGCGGAGTGAAGCAAACACATGAAACTCACGGGAGTCACAACTCAGTTTATACTGTGTTTTGTTTCAATTAATGCATCATTCAGTTACAAATATGTGATATATCTGAACAACAAAGTGGTCAAAAATAATTGTATTCATTTATTGGAAACATTTTCATGATCGCTTTTTTCGTTTTACATTTTCATTTATTGTCATTTCCATTCAGTCAGTCATTAAGTGCTATTTAAAATGTTAATTTGCTACATATCCACACAAACAAAGTGTGCAATCCAATGAATGTTAATCGAACTGGGTTTTGATAGATAACATATCTCTTTTTCTTCTCTGAATTATTTTATTTCTATTGTGCACTCTAATCAATTAATCAAACTATTGTTCGTTTATACATTTTAAGAATGGCGTTTATATTTTTTGAGAATGAGTTCTTATTTTATTTGATTTATTTGGGTCTACAACAGATGATACAAATGTTTGTGTCGGTAAATGTGTGACGGGGGTGTTTGTGAAAATAACGGGGACAGAGCTGGCTGCTGTCAGACGATCAGCTGTGCGGCGTCATCACAAACGGACGTCGCTTCACGTGACGCTCCGGAGGAAAGGACGTCCCATTGCTCTTAAAACTAATTTCCCTGCTTCTCGTGGTTTCCTTGCGTCTCTCCATGCTTCCCTAGTGGGAGGGACTAGTCGCAGGGAAACGACGCAAGTGAGGGACGCAAGGATTTAATTTAACCAAAGTGAGATGCAGCCATAGATGCAATTTTTTATCCAAGTATGAGGTGGTTATGAAGCCATAATCTGTAATCATGGTGAAGCGAAGAAAAAAAAAAGCGAAGTCATTTTTAATAAATAGCTGCGGCATTCCAGGTGTTCCTGGAACCGGACAAATGTTTGTGCAGAAGTCACGGGGTCAGACAGGGTGTTTGTAGCAGCACATCTTTCCAGGAAATCTGTGTCTGGCTTCCCGTCATCTACCTCAGCAGTGAGAAGAGCGGCACCTCTTCAGATATCCTGCTGAAATCCAATGTGGCATCTTTAGTTTCCGGAGAGGCACGTTATGGCTTTTCAGTCGTGATAATGAGGTAACAGTCACCCCAGACAGGAGGTGGAGACCACATGAAACTTAACGCCGCTGTAAATGTACATGAAAAAGGGACAGCACATGGATGCTCTGCTGGGGAAAATGTACACACAGTTGTAACCACAATGCAGAGCAAATATAATGCTCACACTAATGTGAACATGTATTAAAACTCCTCGCAGTTTCCGCCCAGCTCAAAAGCATTTATTATTAATAGAGGGAATCATAGGAGGCTTATAATTGGAGATGCTCTAGTCGGTGTCTCAGAGGTAAGCGGGGTGCTGTCACTGTCGATCTGCGAACTTCCTCATCTTGGGGGAAAACGGCGGGACGTCGCACTTTCATGTGCGCCTCCTGTTGACTGTGAAGGATGTAATTTGAAGCAGGCCTTCTCTCAACACAGCCTCTGATTAGCAGCCCTGACTCCCAGGCTGGAGCATGCTAATTCAGGAGAGGCAGTCTGGGAATCACCGCCATTAGTGGCAGGTATAAAGAGTAAACGGCATAATATGCAAATGAGGGGATGGTATCACCTTGGCTGTCAATCACCAAAGTGTATGGAAAAAAGAAATGTGTGCGTCCGCTAATAATACCTCACCAGAGGGAGTGAGTGGAGGAATGCAGATGAAAAGATACAGGGGAAAAGGGAAGTATAGAGAGCATAAATGAAAGCAGTGTGGAATCAAAGCCGGCTGGCCTGCGCACATGTGAAGCTGTGATCATGGCAGGCGTTCAGGCAGTCTGTGTGAAATGAGTTCAGACACTGTCGTGAGTTAATGACAAGAAGGGCTCCGATGCCAGGACGCTCCTCATCATCAGAGGCTCGATGCTGTCTGCTGTCACCAATGTCTCTCCTCTGGCAATGGAAGAGGTACTCAGATCTTTCTCTTCAGTAAAAGTAGTGAATATTATAGAAGTAATCCTGCATTCAAATTTAAAAAGTATAATGTAGTTGCATTAGAAAAATACTTAAAGTACCATCAGTGAAAGTACTCAGTTGCAGAATGATCTATAATGTAGTATTGGAATATATTAATATGGACATCATTAAAATGCTGAAGATGGTGTCCGTTTTAACTACTTTATACACTGGAGGGTTAGATTAATCTATAATAGATTATCAATAATATTGCAATTAGCAGTAGAGTTAAAAATGCAATAGTTGCCTCTGAAATAGTAATGTGTAGTGAAGGGGAAATACTACAGCAAAGCATCAACAAATTGTACCCGTTTACAGTACTTGAGCAGAGGTGTTGTGACTTCTGATTTAATAATGACCATGGCTTCAAAACATCAACAAATTGTACCCGTTTACAGTACTTGAGCAGAGGTGTTGTGACTTCTGATTTAATAATGACCATGGCTCCACCAAAGCACTAATACACAGCCCTGTGAACACAGGAATTCACAGTGTTGACTTTTTCTCTTTTTCAACAAATGTAGCACAAAGGGCCATTCCGGAGGCCTCATATGAATAGGGAATATAAAAACTACCCTGATGTTTTGTGGGCGTCTGAACCCAGCCCCAGTGTGCCACAGGCCTGTGGTCCATCAAACTGTGTGGGCTGGCACCAGGATCTGAAAGTCCCTCTTGTTTGTCACATATTGACCCACTTTGTGTGACAGCTTACAAATCAGAGCCATCAGACTATGTCCTGTGTGTGTATGTGTTTACTTTACACACCCTCGAGCGCCACCTCCTCACATAGAGCTCCCCAAGAGGCTTCCAAGGCCTACCTCATTTGCACTCATCACGGCAACTTGGGACTAGGTTGACAGGCTCATTTTCCCCACTCTGCATGGAGCAGCACAGCAGCAATGCCTAGGAACAACCAGGCACCCAGAGTGGTTTTATAATTAGCTACTTGCTCTCTGCCACTAATGTACATGGAGCAACAGCCTCCCTCTGAGTGTGTAGGGTTGGCAGGCACTCAACATGTGCAAGCCACCGCTGATGATAATATGTAGGTGTATGTGTACTGAGGTCACAGTGACAGGCTGGAGCGAGGTGAGAGACGGAGGCGGGGAGGGTTGCGATCGGGTTCGTCGTCTCGCCGCTCAGTGGGTGAGAATTGTGCCTGGGGCTGGTGGCTGATTGCTTTGATGTGAAATGATTGCGTTTCACGTGGCTCTGGAGGTGGACAGACCACAGGCATGGCCCCGCTCTCGTTGTCACATGGTCAGTCAGGCTGCCGTTAGCCAGTGCTGTACCCCCCCCCCCCCCCCCCCCCCCCGGATCCCCAAGAGCCCAGACAGCCGATGTAGCTGTTGGTACATATGTGTGTTATGTAGGAGTGAGAACTCAGCTGCAGGTCGCATCTCCAGATAATGCCTCGAGATAAAAGAGTAAGGTCTTTGGAAGGAGGTGTAAATTAAAAAAAAAGGGAGAAAGGTCCCTCTGGGAAGGGTTAGCAAGGGCTCTTCTTAAGTCCCAGAAAAAAATGAATTTTCAATGGCAGTGAATAGAACAAAAGGACTATAGGACACATGAATGATTCCCTTTTTTTGACAAAACAAGTTTTAAGATTGGAAAACCTGCTGCTAAAAATAAGTATTGAGACTATGTGTCACTTTTAACGCCACGAGTGGGATGATTTGCAACGGAAGCAGGCTTAGTTAACTGTCATTTTTACTGTGTTTTTTTCCTTTTTATATCTTGTGTGTAGGAGAGCATAATAATTCAGTTTTGTATGTTGATAATTTATCATAAGTCCAAATTCCTGTTGATTTTATGTAACGCATGTGTCATAGCCTTTTCCTCAAAAAAGGGGTGAAGCTTGGTGTCCATCACCATGCCACATTTCCATCAGTGCCGATAAATATACCAGTAATTTGTCCAGGGGAAAGAAAGTCTATCCTAATAAACTTAACACAAAAAGTAAGGAAATTCGCGTTTGGTAGATGATTTATTTGTTGTAATAATGCTATTTGGCAATACATTTTATACCGTTGGAAAGCCTGTTTACCTTTCAAATGGTGCCACATTGGTGAGGAACAAGCATTTGTGGGATGAGCAGCAGAGCCGAGTATGTGGGGTGCGCCCAGGAAAAATGTGAGAAATCTCCTCTGCCAATGCCACAGCTTTTTTCTGTTGACTCTTATTTGGTGTTGTGGATTGGATGATTGAAGTCTGATGAAACAAGACATATTGGCAACAATTTATTTATTAACAATGTATTCATTTAACAAGCAGCCTCAGTAGCGTGTGGAAGAACCAAACACAGCCACAACAGCCTCTCCTCCTCATGCTGGTCACCAGCCTGGTCACACACTGTGCTGGTCACTCTGGCATGGACAGCAGGGCCAAGCTGATCCCACAGGTGTTCAATGGGGTAGAGGTCAGGACTGCAGGCCATTCCATCCTCTCCACTCTTACTCTATCGGTGCAGCAATCAGCAAAGTTCTCCGTGTCTACTCCACACTGAGACCCTAAGATCCAAGTGCTGTAGGCAGAATCTGGAATCATCGCTGAACATAATGTTCCTCCACATGTTGAGGTTCCAGTGCAAGTGGGCCTGACGGTGAAGGGCAGTCATGGCAGGCCTCCTGGCAGCCGTACGATACCGGAGATTGGCTGCTGTTTGGCACTGGAGATTTGTCACATTTTGCCTGGAAGCAACCCACATACTCAGCTCTGCTGCTCATCCCACAAATGCTTGTTCCTCACAAATGTGGCACCATTGGAAAGGTAAGAAGGCTTTCCAACGGTATCAGATTTATTATTACAACAAAGAAATAATCTACAAAACACAAATTTCCTTACTTTTTGTGTTACGTTTCTATATACAAGGCAAATGCCAGATGTCAATTTTCATAATTCGTTTTTTTTTTTCGATTTGGGAAAGGGGCTTAGATAAATGTTAAAGTGTTGGAATTGAAATATCACACAACAAGCTTCAGAGGTAATGCAATCATTGTTATGTGCTTTTTTTATTGTTTAGTTTATATTGTTTAGTTTTACAAGCCTTTTGTTGCAAACTGTTCAACATCAGCTATATTCATGCATTCATAAAAACAAGTTCATACTCGTGGGCTCTGGATGTTATGAAGCCACACAGGATTACAATGCACACAGTGCCTCATCTCATCTCCACCACCTCTGTGCTCTTTTCCTGCCTGCACAGCACAGACAGCATCTGTTGTTCAGCCGCGCTCATACAGCGGATAGAACATTCACCGAGTGTAAAGGTGGAAATGGAGCGATCAATTAGATTTTAACAAATGACTCTCTGTGTATTACCCAGCAGCTGTTAAATCGGTCAACCTTAGCACAGTCTCCTCTCTGAGGGGAAGCAGGAGAGGGCTCGTCTGCGCCGCGTGCTGTATCACGGAAAACTAAAGAGAAAGTCAGCCATCGCCCCGGGCAGGAGTGTGCTACTCCTAGCGTGGCTGCGGACAGAGATGGACGGATGGAGAATGCAGGATGGAGGTGGGTCAGTTAGACCCCAGGGAGCGCTGGTGGAGATGATGCAGGGACGGAGGGCTAGGAGATGGGCCATGCTACCTATGGAGGTCCATAGTTACCTCAGGCAAAGGCCGGCCGGGCCATTTGTTCACTTCCTCTACTCTTAAAATATATAAATAAAAAATATCCCACTGTATCTATTACTTGCAGGCACACACCCACAGAGCATGCAGAGACGAGTGTGCACAAACTCACTTCCGCAAGGACAGACCTACTTTTAGTCCTGGTAGTAACCCCAATCTTCCAGAGCACAGACACAACTCAGCGATTCAGCTCACTAAATGATGTAGTTTTATGGTGAAGTGCTACTAATGGCTCAGCAGAACATCTTAAAAGGCTACTTAAAAGCTAGCAGGCTCATAAACTGCGTGACACACAGCAGTGGGATCTGACCACAATGCTCATTTCAGTGACTGAATGCATGGTGGTGTGTTTGTGCTGGAAATGTGGAGGGAGAGAGAACGAGACACACAAACACACACAGACACAAACACACACACACACACACACACACAGGCAGGCAGTGTGTAAGGCATTAGCGCATCTTTAAGCCTGGCTACACGAATCCACTTGCTTTGTGTTCTCACCTTTGGCTTCATTCATTCGGGGTATATTTTCCAATAGCTACAAGATTGGATAAGGGCACGGAACGGTTGGACGGTAATAATGCAAGAGGAAGTTCTTTTCACCTTGAATACATAGATCCATAACAGATCAGACTTCTGACATGCATGTCTCTTATATTTCCTGAAAGAAAAATACACAGCAAAGTGAACTGCTTTCTTTCTTATGCAATTCAGAGCTGTAGTCGATAGTTAAATCTGGAGAAAATAACTTCATCTCCCCGACTGCACAGGCACCGTATAATCATAGAGCATATTAAAGCAGAAAGACTCTACTTATGGAAAGTACTGTAAAATGGCAGAGATGTTGGCGAGGGCTACCATTAAGATTTGATACCATGGTTGCCATGCTAACCCTTTGTAGATGAAAAAGTCAATTGAATCACATAACCTTGACACAGAGAAAAAAAGTTGCCTGTGGTTATAATGTTACATATATAAGTTTCTAAAGTTTGGCAGAGGTAGTGTCTGGTGGTTTTCTTCATGTCCTAAGTGTCTCTGCAGAGGCAACACTTTATGTAACCCTTCAACCTAACTGCATTTGTGGTTTGGTGGTTTGTTTATATAGCTTTAGTTGGATAACATCATGGATGTTAAGCATGTATAACATGTCTGTGACTGATTAGTGAAACCTACATTCTTGTTTCTACTACTACATTTAAGAAAAGGCTTTCAGTTTGTTTACTTTCCTGCAATTTTCATTAAATGCTTATGAGTGAATGAGATGAATTTTTCATCCAGGCATTTCAAAACAGCCAAATTAATAGCGAGTTTAAAACAGATTGGATTCTGTCTCTCTGCCCACAGAGAGGACATCCGCACAACAAACATTTCATCTCTGACTCCGACTGATAAAGCAAAAATGTAATTTTGTTTATGACGAGAATTACTCTACAAATTAATTTCCACAGCAATTAATCTTGATGCTTCACCTATGAGATTAATCCTGCTCTTCGGGAGAGGTGATAAAATGCAAAATAATTGAATTGATTATTTAATTTTTTTTTGTAATGACTAAGCTGTAATGGTTTTCTATTTTAAATGAGTTTTTTTTCATGAATGGCCTACGTTGTCTGTGATGTTCAATAGCCTCAGGGCTTTCAGACATTTAATAAATGTCCCTATATTGTGCTATACTCCTGAAGCTATTACCTCTTGTGCCTTTCATATCCCCCTCCCCCATTCAGTGACCAACCTCAAGCCCCATAACCCCGTTGAGGAGCATTTCTTAATTAAATCATTATTTATCTACTTGATTGGTATATAAGAGGGGACAGGGTTAAGTCTGCCATTCTCTATCTCATATTGGGACTCAACTGGTATAAGTCCAGAGGGAATAGGTCTTTATAATTTCCACATCAGGCCCACTGAGTGCTATAGTTTGCATAGGCGTGTAAGATAGGGTCTTAATAATAAGGAGGTGAGACAGCCAGGCGTCCTGCGGAGGGATGGAAACTAATGAGATGGGGTTTGTGAAAACAGAGGAGGGATAAAGATGGAACTGAGGAACAGAAGGTTGGATGAAAATGATAAACAAAACAGAGCAATACAGGACTGATAAGATTTTTCTCTAGTGGATGAATTAATGAAAAAAATGCTTCCGTCTGGGGCTGAACCAGCACACTATGGTACCAAAGCAAATTGTATTACCTTGGACATTTTATTTCAGTGGGGTAGAAAGCAATTACATTAACAGCAGGAACGAGCAGATATTTTGAAGGTGAACAACACTACATTTCAATATTGGAGTATTTGTTCAGCACTCAGGAGTAAGGGAGTGATGCTTTTTTTGCATTTGGAACCTTTAACATCTATGAAAAGATATCAAGTGTCACCATTTTTTGGCTCCGTTTATAATCATATGCAGACTGTCACTTGACTGCACACAGTGCTGCTCCCCAGTTTGCCAAATTTGTTTTCGCTCTACCAACAGAGATGGGTCACAGCCTGTCTAAAACCTTACTTGAGAATGAGAAGTTTACAAACTGGCAAAGTTGAATGTGTGTCGAATGCAAAAACATAAAAAACAGCAGCGAAATTTGAGAATTCTAAAAATGTATGGGGAAAATGTGTTTCCAGTCCTTTGCATAACCATCAATTCTGTAACTGAACTCTTAAAGGTGGGGTAGGTAAGTTTGAGAAACCGGCTCAAGATACACTTTTTGTTATATTCCCGATAGCAATGAATATCTTAAGTGCTTTGACAAAAAATCCATAAAAAAATGTCATCTGTGGAAGCCGTAGTACTGTAAAAAGCACGACCAATCATTTTAGCCGGCCCGGCTAAAATAACTGGATGGCCTACCTGCCTGTCAGCCTTCCATCTGTGCACAAACTTATCTCGTGCCCTCATTGGTCATGTGCGTGTTCGTGTGTGTTGGAGGAGGGGCTCTATAAGGAAGTGGCAGATTTTCTCCGGTTGTGTATTTTCAAATTCTAGCGATGTCGAGCCGGTTTCTCAAACTTACCTACCCTACCTTTAATCATACTAAATTACACATGATATATCAACAGTGTACTATACTATACTGTATGTTCTTACACTTTTGTGAATTGGGTCCCCGTCTTCAAATATACCTAATGTTGATTTGTTTTTTAGGCCATCAAGTACCTTGCAAAAAGTATCCTAAGTTTTCACAGCTTTAACTTGCAAGAGGCATGTCCATGTACAGTTTGCATTTGGTTCATGTCCTAACTTTTATGCACACAGTTTTGCCACAGTTTCATGAAACTTGAAACACGGATCATTTTAATTTACCATACTTGGTTGCATTTCACTAACATTCATATTAAGTCAAAGTGTTAATTGGCAATATTGTTCGATAAACAAAGCTCATCTTTGTTTCTGCCTGAGTTAACAAGGATTTTTTTAAACATCTATATAATAAAGTTGCTTATTTTGTCAGGCTGACTTTATTTGATTTATTCATGGCTGAATAAATATTCAATGGGAGTACAACATGTATCCACTGAATGGTTTAGAGCAGGGGTGTCAAACTCAATTTCATCGCGGGCCACATTAGCATTATGGTTGCACTCAAAGGGCCGGTTGTAACTTTAAGACTATATAAATATATAACATATATAAAATAATGTATTATATTACATTATTGCCTCTGCATTGGATTATTATCGCATAGGGTAATAACTTCATAATCAACTACGTCTGAGGCAAAAGTCTAGGGCAAATAATTGCAAGTCTCTTCAGTGCGCATTTCACAAAAAGAGATGCATTGTGGGACATGTAGTTTATTGGCAACGTGCTTCTGTAAAGCGGCATGTAACCGTATAATAAACGTATTATATTCTTTGCAAGCTCTTGCAGGGCCACATAAAATGAAGTCGCGGGCCGGATTTGACCCCCGGGCCTTGAGTTTGACACCCCTGGTTTATGGCGCAGTTCCACTACAGCGCGGAGCTCGCTTTAAGCGTGCCGTGTCGTGCCGTACCCGTTTTTGGTTGCGCTTCCACTAGGCCTAGTTTTCTGGCCCGACAAAATTGTGGTTCTATCGGGGCCAACAAACAGGGCTGAGTCGGGCTGAGTATGCTAAACTAGAGAGAGGAGCGCTGGCAAGAGGGCTCCAACTACAACAAGATGGACATATTTGACCGTGATTTAATTGTAATACACGTTTCAAAATGATGCCGAAGTAACAACATACTGATACCGGTTAGTAAAAACCATGAATTAATGCTTTGTCAAGTCTGCAGACAGACGGCAGGCGAAAAACCTTTTAAAATTCGTGTTTTTCTAGATGGAGATTGGCTAAGCTAACGCAGTATATGCCCCGACCGTCCACACTCACAACAACGGCCTATACAGACATAAATAAAGCAGCGACTGTATTCACCATGACACAGGCAGTCTGTGGTGTGTACTTGTTTAACTTTTGTCGAGTTTCTGAACATATATAAGGAGCTGTGAGCTCTGAGTGCTAACAGCTAACGGCTGTGTTGTGTTTTCTGGAGTTCTCGTTGAAGATGACGTCACGGCTCCGCCTACACTGCGTTACTATAGTAACTACCCCAGTTCCTAAACTGTAATGGAAGCGCAGCATGAAGTGAGTCGGCCCTGTTAAGGCCCAACGCGGCCAAGCCGTACCGAGCCGTACCGAGCGTGGCCGAGGCCGACCGTGTAGTGGAAATGCGGCATTAGAGGACAGTTTCTAAGAAGACGAGGTTATCATTATGTAAACACACATCAAGTTGTTTTTAATGTTATTCTCTGCTTTCAACCCGACACTGTAGGCTGGCTACCTAAAACATTTAATCATTCTGTGTGTAGACTGGTTGGTCGTGGTGCCAGACCTACTTAGAATTAACACTCAACGATTCTATCCTTTACGACTTTTAGCCTTTTGTTTTGACTTTTTTGGTGTTCTGTCCAAAATATAGGCTACGGTAAAGTCTGCCAGTCAACATGGGTATAATAATGTGTCTCAATATGGCCTTTTATTATTCATAATTAACATGAGGTTTCTAATCTCTGGTGTGTTGTTGGATTTATTGAGAAACGGAAAAAAAAGAATTCAAACATTGGTACATAATAAGTATCTGCCCAGCCCCTGGTGGTCAAGCGAAAGAACTGCATATCACCTTAAAAGAAGTGCCAAGTAACCTCTCATTAAACATTCCTCTATGCCTCCCCAACCAACCACCCCGACTCCCCTCCTCGCCCCCCCGCAGAGAACAGCTTAGGTCATTACAGTCTGCTGTCAAAACCTGTGACCGCTCCGCGTTGGAGCCGCCAGGATTAAGGGCTGTGAAAACAAGAACAAGGAGGGAAAGGAGGTGAAAGCTGACAGAGGGAGCAAGGCCTTAAATATTTTCTCTTTCTTCCCTTCCTTTTCCCCCTGCCACAGTTGACCGCGTGCTGTTTCTTGCAGCTACTTTGCAGCGAACTGCACTAATGTGAAGGGATATGGAGTCACATGGAAAACACGGACAAGGGGGTTGGTGCGCCGAAAGTTAGGAGCAAACATCTCCTGACTGCCGAGTAAAGCCATCAGTGCTCTTTACTTTATCCCAACTATACAGTGTAGCTAAAGAAATACATTTTCACTATATTTTGGTTCACAGAATTGACTGGTAGTTCCTTTTGTAGATAAATGATATGCCGAGCCATGTCATATAATAATTTCTACTAAATCTTCTTTGTAAACTGATGGAGCTTATCCAAATGAATGAATGAAATACATTTTGAGCCATTTGGTTCTTTGTTTCTGACTTTAATCCGTCTGTACGCCGCAGTCCTCACACATCTAGAGGTCCATGCAGGTTAAGACAAACACTTTTGACAACTGAGATCAGAAAGAAGATACAGCAGGATGTTAAAGTCTGCATTTGTTTCTGGGGTTTTTTTGCATTTAAAAATAGTCAAGGTTGACAACAACAGCAAATTGCATTCTGAATCAGACACATACGGGTTGAGGGGTTGTGGCAGCATTCTTGCATCAGGTGTGTGTGTGTGTGTGTGTGTGTGTGTGTGTGTGTGTGTGTGTGTGTGTGTGTGTGTGTGTGTGTGTGTGTTTCCCTTGCTGTATATATGTGATGTTATCTGAAAACAGAGATCAAGCCATGCAGGTGTCAGCAGGCGGCGGGCAGAATATTTGACTCAACCGTTTACTTCCATTTTGACACCATCAGGAATTTTCAATGTCAGCCTGACAAAAGATCTTTCTTTGCCTCTCAATATTTTGCTGGTGAAAGTAGAATATTCCTTTTTCAAAAGCATAATCTTCACAGGACGCATTGCTTCTTGCGCTCCTGCAAACTGGACAGGAAAAAGCTGCACATTGACTCCATTACCCTCCAACATCAATTTGGAATCAGTGTAAAATCATTTTCCTGTCCTGTGGAGTGGGCCTGTATGGTGTTTTATTTACCATCACCTCCATGCCCAGAACTCTGTTAATCCTCTGTTTGTGTTCAAACACCTTAGCTGGTTGCTCTGCGTCAGTCTGTCTCCATGCTGGCTGCTGTGAGCCGTCTGTGGAGCTGATCTGGCAGGCAGCCCTGCTGTCGGGAGGGACCATGCCTGATTCCAGAGATGTGTGACAGCGGATAGTAGATCAGTATTGTCTGACAGTCTGAAAATCTGTCTGTGTTACAGGCGCGTCTAGTATTCTGTATTTCCATCTCTCTGCCTGCCTGTCAGTCTTCAAGTTAACAAGGATGTATGTAAAGTCTTCATAAAGAGCATTATTCATCATGAAAGCATTTTGATACATCTTTGTACAGGTATTTGAGACTCCACCCGAAGGTCATATGTGTATCATGTGATAAAGATCTCGCAACTGTCAAATCTTAAACTCAGCAATCACTTTTCGATCAATGTTCAACCTGTCGCCCCCTGTAGGCGGCAAAGGAGCGCTGCCCCTGTTCCACGGGCCCTTCAGGATCACCAGCCGGCCCCGTGTTCTGGCTCAGGTCCCAGGTCTCAGGTCCCTCCCCTTGCCCCGCTCCTGAATGGTACCCCTGATTATCTCATAGCTTTCCTGGATATTCCCTCATCTCCCCTTTAAAAAGGACCGCATTACTTCCAGCTCGCCAAACTTGTCAAAACCAATTAGCTTTCCTATTATTCCCTCAACTGATTCCGCCATGACCCCTCCTCACGGCCCTCCCTCCACAAATCCTCGACCCTCTGCTTCCCTCGATCGAAACTCCCAACACGACCTGTGCAACCCCTAAAATCCCTCCACCCCCGTCCTGTGGACTCCTGTGACTTTTTTTTTTTTTAGCCCCCCCGACCTCCTCTGTACTACTCTTATCTGTCTAAACGCTGCTGTGAGTTCTTTCATCTCATAGCAAACCTTAAGAGGGAGCGCAGCAACAGAGGGGAATGAGCCTGTCACACGCACACACATTTACAGGTCTTTGTAAAAACGAAAGAAGACAGTGAGTCAATGACTACTAAATAAAACCTGTCCTATAGTGATCAACAAACCTGCAAAACTTTTTTTTTTTCCTTTGCCAGTGCGGGCAGCACTTCCACCATTATATCCTTCACAGCCCTGCCCCCCCTCCCTGCACCCACCCCATCCCTCTCCCGTCAATTAGCGCCTCACCAGTGACAACACAGAGGATCTTCATTAGTGGAGAATGCTCAATTATATCAGTTGATATTCCTTTCCAAAACTAATTATCCTAGTTGCAAGGCACGGCTGACTGAGCCTGCCCTCACCCCGGGGCGCAGCAGTTACTGATGCGATTTGGTTTTGGCTCCAAGGACTGCTTTCCACTCCTCTCCTTTGTTACCCTGCTTTCCCTCTGCACTCATTCAACACAGGCAATACTCCCATGTCAGTACAGCCTCTTCACTTTCCATGATATTTGTTGACCCACTGTATCTTTAAGACTTATGCTTGCATTTTGCCCATTAAAAACTAAGAGCCTGTGCATATGGGTGCAGATCTTGTTCGTCTTGTGCAGAACTGTGTATTACTACAAACAGAAGCCCTCTCTTTATAATCCTGCTCTTTTGTTCATCCTGGGGGGATAGCAAAAATAGAAATCCTGTACAGTTAACAGAAATGGTGCAAACACTGTCATCTCAAGAGAGAAAACTGAGAAGAAGGTGAAAACTGCAGAGAACATATGGTTGAGTCGTGAAAATGCTGTATATTGGCAAAAAGCATGTTTACTTGGAAGTTACCAACTAATTAATAGCTTCTGAAATGTGTTGCCTATAGGGAAAAATTGCACATATTGCCTGGAAAATCAGTTTGCAGAATGATGTTCTTTGTGTTACATTTTTCCTTAGAATTTGTATAATTTTTAAGGAGGTATTCTTAAGAAGCAAGGTTGAAAATAATGATACTGTTTACATCGTTCTTATCACTATGTTCGACACTATAAAAGTCAATGGTTCAAGTCGTGAACTAAGTTTTAGAACTAATTATTGAAGACGAAAATAGAGAAACAAAATATTCACGTATAGGGATTAAATTAATAAACAGGCTTAATTTGTCTTTCATCTCAAGCACATGACTTCCATGCTAAGCACTTCGTTTTACATTTCTCAACAAGGATTATTTGAGGAAGTATTATCCAAACGTCTAAACATGCTGTACACCTTTTGGAGTTTAAGCACTCAGTCTTCGGTCAGCTTTGGTTTTCTCGCTGGGCTCCTCTTTGCCCTCAAGCCAGGGACCGGCCTCACAGAAGGTGGGCCATTTAGTCACATTTCAAAGTGGCTCAGGCAGGGGAACACACTCATTACACATAATTCTTCTTCTCCTCTTTCCCCCCTGGATCCCTCTTTAGTCCTCCCTGCTCTCGCTCTGTGTCTCTCCTCCTCCCCGTTTCAAAGACCAAAAGCCCTTATGGTCCTCCGTCCGGAGGTAGATCACTTTAATTCTGCTTCACAGATCTTTTTCAAAAAGACCTGAGACCCTGAGACCTCAGAACTGGTGACCGTTGGGTGAACCCGAGCCGACCAGCCAGGACCCGGGTGCTTGTAAACACAGCCAACGTCTCACACGCTCTCATTCCCCTCGAGCGCTTTTGTTCCCTCCCCACAATGGCACAAGCATTTCATGTTGAGCAGAGTGTGTTCTTTGAGCTCAGATGTGTTTGTTTGTTTTGCAGCCACTGGTCATCACGTCCATCCGACTCAGTTATATTGACTGTCACTTGGCCGGGAGCAGCTGATCAATGACTTTAAGGTAGATTATTGCCCTGGACACACAACTCATTAAGGTTGTTTTTTTTCTCAAATGTTTGTTTATTGAAGGACTGCATTCAATGCTCAGTGTTGCCAAGACAACCTGGCCCTTCCTGGGACAACTGAAAACTGCTATTTCTCCAGGGAGGGGGGGCTGTTCTAGATTAACTGGATTGCTTTATGTGGGCCAGACCCGGATTCCACCGATGGTTCATAAATTAATTTCCCTGTTTGGAAGGAGTCTCCAACCACAGCCATCGGCCTGATGTCATCGTCCTAATTTACTCAGGGGTGATTGAAGCACAACCAAAAATTGATCAGAAAGGAAAAACACAGCATCCTTCCTAAAGTTCCTACAAGTGTTTTTTCAGTTTTACTTATTGTATTGACCAGTCTAATCAGTTCTGCTGCAGCCGGCTGTCATTACGAACAGGTCATGCAATCAATACACCAGGCAAATAAATATGATAACAAAACTGCAACCAAGGCCTTAACAGACAATCTCACAGATGATGTTGAAGCGTGACGGTTCGTGAAAGCTGGCGAATTTCACAGAAAGACGTTGATCTTTCGAGGGGACACACTCAACAATTGATAAACAATCGCCAAACACACAACAATCATAGATATGTCCATGTGTTGAGCATTCAGTGGCATTCACAAGGAGCGAAACGTGTCTGGTTTACTTTCGAAATCACTGTGAACACAAGTTTTGTACAGCCTTGTTGCTTTCGTACAGCCTCATTTAAAGGGCAGGAGGCTCATGCTTCAGATGACTGACAGTGGGATTTGCGGTGATAATGTCTTCAGGTGCCAGAGGATTGCGATTAAACATACTCCAATTTAAACAGCAAAGTTGCCATAGCGATGACCTTCAGTTTTAGCTCATATGGCTTACACATGGGGTGTACAGTGACTGGTGTTCTTGTTCAGAGACGCTTCAATTCAGCAGGGGCTTTGGCCATGATTGCACTTTCAAATCCTTTATCAAATTGTAAACTTTTTTCCTACAACATGTGCAGCGATGAAAAGCGCAGGTGACATTTAACCCAACAATCATTGCAGACAGGGAAATTGCAAAGAGCACAAACAGTCCCACTTAAGGGAAACATGACCGTAATACTGTTGAACAGTCGGAATTGAACTATGAGCCCCAAAAGATAAACTTCAGACACCCCCACCAACATTTCAGCAGTCCCTTGACCCGTCAACCATCACCCCTTCAGGTTTTAAGCAAACCTTTCCCTCCCACCCTAATTAAGGTGAAAGAAGCCTTTCAAATAAAGCTGATGAGGGCCGACATGGGGCCGTTCTCCCGGGTGTCTGGGGATGTGAGCACCCTGAACAGGCTCCAGCTGAACGGGCCTGGAGACTCGCGGTTTGGGGTCAGTGCCTAACCCCCTCCAGGGCAGTCCATTCACACTCTCACACCTGCCAGTCAAAGGAGAGAGCGGCAGGAGAAAGAGAGAACAGAAAGAAAAAAACATTTCAAAGCAAAAAGCCCAGGGAGAGAGTCTTCACATTTTTAAATAAAGTACAAACCCCAGTAGAGAGCAATACAACTGTGCAATTATTAACACACTGCGCCAATCTCAGCAATACCCTTGAGGCGTGGTTGGTCAATATGGATTGCCCAGTCTTGTAGATTTGACGGCATCTACTGAAGTTAAAAGTGTGGCAAGACTGCCACATGGTGGAGGCTGTGTGAACTACAAGAGAAAAGGTGCTGGGAGGAAGACGCTACTGTTGTACAGAAATAAATGCATTATGTAATGCAAGAAATTGTGAACACTTATCCTTTATCTTATATTTTCTTATTTGAAATAATTCTTTAATAATTCTTAAAATGTACTTAATTAGTTATTACTTTATTGTGTTTAGATCTAGTAGAAAACACATGACATTTGTTATTTAAAATGTC
Organism: Trematomus bernacchii; assembly: GCF_902827165.1. NCBI lineage: Eukaryota > Metazoa > Chordata > Actinopteri > Perciformes > Nototheniidae > Trematomus > Trematomus bernacchii. The sequence goes on along the minus strand of NW_022987828.1, from coordinate 3,836,671 downwards.
TTACAAGTTGTTAGCCTGTTAGTCTGTTCAGTCCACTCATGTTTATTACAGTTTATGAGTCTTATACACTATACCAAGTTCACTAATGTTTCATCTGTGGGATAAATGTCAATCTTGTATTTAAATATGATTGTCATATTAACATAGTTCATTCTGAGGGCAGCTGTTGTATCCCAGCTGTTATACATATTATTTTTGTACTGGATGAATGTAGATGTATTGCTCTGCCTTTGTTTTACATGATTTACATACAAATGTTCATCCTACAATAAAATCCTGTTGCCCACTTTACTTTTTTGTTCAGTTGGTCATGTTTATGTTATTGTCAGGCCTAATAAGAAGGAAATAAATGAAGCTCTACTTTAAAGTACCTTAATTAACCAAAGGAACTAACCAACATAAACACCATATTAAAACAATCTATAGCATTGTATAGTATAATATGGGTTTATCCTACATTCGATTTAATGTGCGCCACCAATTAGTAAGTAAGAATGACAAAAGCTGAAGTCTGACAAATACATTCTGCCAGTGGGGTTGAATGACTCCAGTGGAGTATCCCTTATTTGATCAGTTTCTTTAAAAATACATTCCTATTAGTTTAGACTCTTAGTGTTTATAATTAGTACGAAGTATGGTGTCATAAACCAAAATAACACATTGTTGACCTGATGATTGCACAATAAAGAAAAGCATGGAAGAGGACACCCATTTCGATGGCAATTCATCAAACAGTTATTAGGCTTGTTACCCAGGGGGCAAAGTCATTTTACAGACATGGAATGTTGTAAAAGGTTGTCCACCAGAAATGATATCTAGGACCTTCAAGGATCACAACCTTGGTGGACAACCCGGTCAACTAGCTACTGGAAAGCTACAGTGAGGGTCCAAACAATGCAACCTGGCTGGATCAGATGCCATCATTCTCTTTCTGATTGAATATCTCTGTGACAGTTCATGGTAAAGACAAACTGAGCCAACCTATTGAAAGAGCAGAAAATAAGCTTTCAGGTGATGCCTTGGTTAAGCCTGTTCTCAATAAGGCCACTAGATGAAACTGTGCCTTTTTTGTCTCTCCAAAGCAAAATCAATTTCAAGCAATGCATTTGTGGTCCTCTGGATTGTTTGCTGTGTTCAAAATTGGTAAATATACTTAAAAGATTATTTATATATAACATATTGAAGGGTTTACATTAATATACACAAGGTTTGCTCCCGATGCTAAGTTGAATTGATTCAATGTTTACAGATTTTTCAGTTTACAGACTGGAAAGCTACAGGCAGCGAAATTCAAAATGGCCGCCACTTTCTTTGCAAAACCCTTTAATTTAAGGTTTCTATGTTATAGGACAAGGCAAACTGAGTTAATCGTATCTGGAAGTTGACATTAAGTTCAACTTAATGTCAAATCAATACCCTTTTATTATTTGTACAAATCAATGTCTTTGTTTTTGTGAAAAATATCCTATTTTGATCATGAAATAAACAAATTTCCTGGTGGCAAAACATTTATTTCACTTTTACATACTCTTTTCTTAGTTATTAACTACAAATCAACAGATATGACACAATAATCAGAAGTTGAACACAAAATAATCATTCACATGGCCCAGAAATAGAAAAATGTGAATGTTTTAAGAAGAAAGGGGGATAAAGTAATATACACTGAATATACAGTACAAATGTTTTCAATGTACACATGGTGGTATTCATGGTAGTGTCCCAGAAGCTTTTTGCTTTCTATTCATTTTCTGAGTCACAGCTGCTGTCACTGCTCTCAAGTGTGGCAGTGTGTATCCTTCTGCATTTGGTTGCCAGTCCTTTGCAGCGGCACCCTATGTAGCATGGAACTGCATTCTTTGCACAGGAACAGTTCTTCTGACAGCCCTTGAGACATCCACATGAGATTGTCTTGTTCATTGACACAGGCCAAGCTGGCTTTGTAGATGGTACCGGAACTACATGTCCATTGTCCAGAGACCATCCAAATTCTGTGCATGGGGGGATTTCTGGCTTGGCGATGTGTGCGTTCTTGTCAATGATGGTTGCCGCAGCTCTTTTCAGGTGCAGCAGAAATGCAAGCTCCTAGTAGCTTTAGGAACGTTGATTTGTTGTTCAGGAACTTGTATGCTCTCAGTTTGCCCAGATCAGAACCCTCAAAGTGATCAGCTTTGGATGTATACACAGTGATGGTGAGGTCTCGTGCCTGATTGAGGAGGTCATCTGTTATGGCATCGGCAGGGTTCTCACCAAACTCTTCAAGTGCAGGTATGTCCAGACTCATGCTGCTCTTGAACCATGCCTTCTTGCCAGTGAAATATGGATAACTAGTGGTATCTCTACCACTCAGACTGTGGATGAAGGGCATGGCACAACACTGTGAAGGTCCCAGCGCCACAACCATTTTATGTATAGGCAGGTATGCATTCTGGCCTGTTCTCACCCACAGCTCTGTTAGATCGCTGAGGTGCGTTGCACCATAGTACAGGCATGTGGTAATGATGTTGGTGTCATTGGCATCTATGACAACTCTGTCAACTTCCTCATTCTGGACACTGTAGAGAGTGTGGTGGAAGATCCTAGTGTCAGCCTCCTGCTGTGTTGATTCAAGAGCAGGAACATCCATAACAGACCCTGCTGTGAGCACCACACTCATCATCTCTTCCTTGAATCCACCACCCAGGTAGAGATGAGTGGGGCCAAGACCAGGTTCAAGTTGTTCATCCTCACACCACTTTTCACAAATGAAGCTCAGCAGGTTTGCTTTGTTAGCAAACACTGCAACAAACTTCTTTGGATCCGGAGCTGTGTACTGCTCACTGACTTCATACACTTTCGCTGGTTTGGATCTGGCATATCTCTGTTCCTGCTCAGCTGACTTGAGGCTGGTTGTACTGTATCTGTCACAACAGAAGTGTATGATGTCAGTGCCAGGAGGCACATCATTCAGCAGCAGGTGCCTGTATCGCTCAGCGATCACTCCAAATCCTTCACCTGTGTGGAAAGACCAGTGTCGTATGGTGGACATGGCATCTACGACTACTGCTGTCTTGAAAAAAAAGACAGTCTTGGGGCAGATCAGGGATGCTGCTTACTTTGGTCTTCTCTTTCAAGATCTTCACAAGGCTTGCCTTGGTCCCTATTCTCATACTGCCATCTTCCTGGAAGAGGGATGGTGTTAGGATGGCGTGGAAGGGTAGGACCCAAATGCAGACTATCAAAAAGGTAACAGGTCTCGTAACAAAAAGCGAGCTTTATTTTAAAAGCTGATCAAAACAAGGCATGAAACAAATGGGTTGTACAAAAAACTGACCGTGACCCACATGGAGGGAGACAGGAGAGACAACCGTGACTGACATGGAGGAAGACAGGAAAAACCAACAATGAACCGACAAGGCACACAGGGAAAGACAAGACTAAATACAGAGAGGGGTAATCACAAGACAAGACACAGCTGGGGTAAGGGAGGCAGAAACACAAGGGCAACAGGTGAACACAATCAGACAATCAGACACACCAGGGAAACTAATGACAGGAAGGCAAACACAGGAAGAAGGAACAGAGAAGACACAAGGAGGAAAACATTTCAAAACAAAAGGTGGAAAATGAAAACATAAATACAAAACCGTAACAGATGGGGGAAGGTCACTGCACTCGTGGTTGCCTATAGGCGCGTTCACACCAAGTACTTTGCCGTATTTAGTGCCGGCACTCAGTGCCCCGGCACTTATTACCCCAGGGCATTTAGTACAGATCGCGTTCACACCGGAGTACTTTTCCCTGAGGGAAGATTACGCAAATGAGCCGCTGACGTCACTTCTTCTTCTTCTGCTTTGGGTTTACTGGCAGGCCGCAAACAACTTCACGGCGTATACTGCCACCCGGAGTCCCCGGCCGGAAGTCCCCGGAGTTGGGGACTGGCTTCAGTAGAAGCTGCTGGGACTCCCAGCAGCTTCTACTGAAGCCTTCCGAGTAAATCGCCAGAACGCAGACACCTCCTCATCTCCACCGCTCCCATGTTTTATTTTGTGTTGCCATAAGTTAGTCTCTCTGCGTTTGTGCACTGGGCGAATGCTAATGCTAATAATGCTAATGCCAGGATAATAAAATGGCGGCTCTACAAAACATTTCAGAGTTGTACGGGGCGTGGTTTGCAATTCGCCCAGCCAATCAGAACTGGGGCACTTTTTTCCCCCAGGAAAGTACCATCTCTCAGAAGGCACTAAAAATGGGGGTAAACGTTCCCGAGATTAAGTGCTCTTTTTGGTGTGAACGCGACATAAGGGGTACTAACGGAACTAAACGCGAAAAGTACAGTGAAAAGTACTCCGGTGTGAACGCGGCTTATGAAGTCAACAATGTTGAGTTCTCCACCACTGACAATGATCTGGGTCATGCGCAGAAGGGCAGTGACTTCATTGCTCTTGCCAGGTGCAGAGGTTTTCCCGCCAGACTTCTTTGGTTTCATCCTGTTTTGTGTATGGAAGGTGTTTAGCTTTACAACACTTGTCTTCTTCTGGTCACTGGACAGTGACTCTGACAATGCCTTCAAACCAACTGCTTTCACACTTGTCAGGTTGTCTTTGACTGTGGGATCTGCACACTCACCAGTTGATATATTAATCAGGGATGGTGTGGCTGTCGTGAATGGGTTGGTCTCTACTGCTGCCATGACCTTGACTACCATCTCTGCATCCCTGTTGACACGACTCCAACCAGATTCATGGTGGGGGCTGGAGGAATGGAGGTGCAGCATAGACTTGAGCTCTGCAGAGATAGCTGCAGTGAGTGGTTTTGTGTAGACCCACTTCATCCTGGCAGCACGATTGAGTGTAATACCATCCATACCACTTGCCTCCTTGGCATCTGCATTATATGTCTGCTCCAGAAGCATGTCAGGAGAGACACCATTGTGGTTTCCATCTGCTCTCCTTCCAACAAATGCATCTGCCATCAGTGCTTCATGTGCCTATGTGGCTGTCTCTGGCAGTTTCTTCATCTCAGCCAAATAGAGGCAAAGACTGCTGCCCATATTTGTAGTGTCCTGCTGCAGTGAGGTAAGGTAGCATTCGTGCTGATTCACAGAAATGTCCTGCCCAGTTACCTTCCCGCTGGTAGTAGATGAACCTGTGGAGAATGTCTGACATCTCCAGAAAGATTGACCAGAAAACTGCAGTTGGGTGCTCATTCAGAGATTCCTGGAAAAGTAACACCTGTTCTTGTAGGATTGATATCTGTGGACGTGACATCTGGATGATCTCTAACTTCTCAGTAGCAGTGGTGTCTTTCTCAAACAACATCTTCACAACATGTTCTACTTGTGACTGCCAGTGTTGTGTTTCTCTGTCTGCTGCACATGCCTCAAATGCTTGCCAGTACAAGCGCCACATGGCCCCACTGAGGATCCTGAGAACATGCATGGTTTGGTAGTAGTCAGCCTTCTCACCAAACATCTTCTTGGCAGTCCCTTCCTGACACAGACCAGCTGCAACAAGAATATCCTCTGCACCTGCATCCCTGATGATCTTGCAAACAGCCAGGCAGTCCTGCTTCTGCATCTGGAGGAGCATCCAGCAACTCTGAAGTTGTAACCATTCTTGCTAGGCGCCACATAAGTAATGGGTCTTCAGCTGTGCCATCTGAGGAAGTATCCAGACTCTCTAGCTTCTCAATATGCTCAATGACCTGGACCTCTGTCTGTCTTTAGCGGAGACGTGACACATGGGAGCAGGTAGGTCAGTAACATCAGAGAGAGTCTTCTTTCTGTCCAAGGTAGAAGTGGGGAGTCTGGCACCATCCTGGACCCGCACAATCTTTTGGTTTTCAATTATGATTGCAGTGGTGGCATTAAAACTCCCACCCCCCAGTGTCTTCATCTTCCAGTCCAGATTGTCCATGGCAAACACATGGGGGATCTCGCTGTTTTTCCATCATGGTCTCTGGGACGTAAACACCATCAGTTTCAACCTGCTGCATGACCTTCTCAATTTGTGCTGTGAGCTGACGCTGCATACGTTCATAACTGATCCCAAGCCCCAATCTGTTATTCATCATAGTGAGTGATTTACTACGTGTCTGGTTGAATAAGTGGTAGGTAGTGGCTATGCCCAAAGGTGTTGATACACCAGAAACATGCCGGAGGACGTGCTGTGACATAATGATGGCTTTCTCTGCTGTTGGCTGATCAACAATGACTCTTCCATCATCATTGAGTTCCACTATCTTGTCATTAAGCAGCATGGCTGTGAAGTTGAAGAGTGAGTCAGGAACCATGTCATTAGCAGATTCGAAGGATATCTCAGTTGAATGCTTCTCATGAGTTTGCCTCTTGCAATTCACACAGTCTGTTCGAAGAATCTTTGCAGCTTGCCGCAATGCATGGTATTTCTCGTCCTCCTTATGGTCTGCTTCTAGTCGCCTCAGCTTCTCAAGGACATCACCGAGGGGTACAGCTGATGCACATATGAAGCCTGAACCACAGGTCTGGTCAAGGATTGAAACACGTCCAGCAAAGTGTTGCTGCAGCTTCAATTTCAGTGTAGTCGATCGGTACTGATCTGCCGTTTTGATACGAAGCTCCCTCAGAATTTCTCGGTACCGGTCACACAATGATTTCACAAGGAATCCTCGACATTTCCGGTGCAACTTTGGTGTTCTGTCTTCAAACCATTTTTCTTCTGCAGACGCATAGTGCAGTCTATGAAAGACCTCGTCTTGTGTAGCATTCATGGCTTTTATAAACTTTGAAATTGTTGATGGATTAATACAGTCTATCGTAGAGTGTTCTTGACATATAAGACACTTTTTGTAGTCAGAGGTTTTGTCTTCACAGCTCTTCTTACATGGTTAATGCTTCAGTGCCATAGCAATGTCTGCCACACGTTTCTTCGGCTGGCTTGTAATCTTACTACAGGCTTAGATTACTATTGTTGACAGGCCAATACCACTGTAATAATTAAGTAGTGGATACAATTGACTGATTACAATAGAAAGTTTATAGAAATTACAATATTTTAAGCATATGCAGTACAGTCTGTCTTAATACTTAGTACTCACTATATCCTTTCCTCTTGCTACTTAACCTCTTAAACACAGGGCCTATTTTTCAGGCCTCAGACTCGAAAATGACATGCCCAGAATGAATGAGTATTTTTCACAACAAAAAGGGGTATATGAATAATCTTGTTATCAAAGCAATGATACACCTCATTTCAAAGTGACACAGAGACATTGCATTAACCTTTAGCAGCGTTGTTATGCCCTTGAACACAACTTTTGAAACCTCAAATTTCACCCTTATTCCACCTAGCTTAAAGTGAAGTTGTTTGTTGCTCTTTCCTGGCTGCTAGCTCAGTGAGTTTTGGTCGTACAGTGATGAGACTTATACCAATGGAATATGTGGAATCTCGGCTTTCATATGACACGTCGTTTGTTAATAGCATGAAGTAAAAATCTTGCCACTAATGTAGCGTTAGCATGTTTTCATTGTAGATGATTTAGACGCTTGGTGTTGGAATTGTGTTCCGTTTAGGTAAAAATTGTTATTATGGTCTGTTAACTGAGTTTCTTCCCGTTAAGTGGGTATGCATTATTAATAGGTTGTTAAATGTTAACACTGTAAAACTGATTTACAAATTATTAAAGAATTGTAGTTTACAGTAACAGTGCTGGCTAGCTAGCTAGCTAGCTTAAAATCCTCTCACTTGCTGGAAAATCTGTAAACATTGAATCAATTCAAATTAGCATCGGCAGTAAACCTTCTGTATATTAACGTAAACCCTTCAATATGTTATATAGAAATAATCTTTTAAGTATATTTACTCCAATCTGCCAACACTCTCACATCATTCAAACAATCCCTCAAAACTCACCTTTTCACTCTTGCCTTCAACTCCTAATCCACTAACCCCTCACCCTTATTCCACCTAGTTTAGCACCTTTTACTTTTGTTGTTATTTTTCTTCTTTACTTGCTTGTTAAGCGCTTTGAGCACCAGGAAAAGCGCTATATAAATCAAATGTATTATTATTATTATAATTATTACCCATTTTGAACACAGCAAATAATCCAGAGGACCACAAGTGCATTGCTTGAAATGGATTTTGCTTTGGAGAGACAAAAAAGGCAGTTTCATCTAGTGGCCTTATTGAGAACATGCTTAACCAAGGCATCACCTGAAAGCTTATGTTCTGCTCTTTCAATCGGTTGGCTCAGTTTGTCTTTACTATGAACTGTCACAGAGATATTAAATCAGAAAGAGAATGATGGCATCTGATCCAGCCAGAATTTTTGACTTTTTTTCATATAGGGGTTGCATTGTTTGGACCCTCACTGTAGCTTTCCAGTAGCTAGTTGACCGGGTTGTCCACCCAGGTTGTGATCCTTGAAGGTCCTAGATATCATTTCTGGTGGACAACCTTTTACAACATTCCATGTCTGATTTCCGAAAAAATTGGGTTTTGCCCCCGGGGTATGTGGGGGATTATTAAGGATGTGATATTTTGACCACAAATCACAATGAGCACAACACTTTATACAGATCACAACCTGGAGCTCTTATGTCCAAACCAACAATAGTCCTTCTGTAAAGCCTGTGCTACTTTGCAGTATTTCCACACAATTGATTATCAAAAAAGTATAGCCTACAAACGGCTCGACCAGAAAAGAGATACAAATCAGAAAATTACACAAAAAGCATCACAATAAACACCACAGCGGGTGCAACAAGCAAGATTAAGCCACATAAATTACATTTAAAATTCAAGTTATTATAGAATCAACAGCAGGCTAAAACAACAAAGAAGACCATGTAAACGCTACAGCAGTGCAGCCACAACACTCATATTAAAGCAGAGGATAAACTGCATGAATTTGTAGCAGACACAATATTGTGAGTAGTACAGAGCTGTATACTCACCTGTGAGAATGCAGTCATGTGCACCACGAATTCTTCCTCCGTCTTCTTCAGGTTCAACTTCTCTGATGGTTCATTCTCAAAGCAAAATCCTCTCATCTGGTGATGGTGAGGACATCACCAGAAAGTCCTCACACACCTCATAATGAAGGAGAAAGTGCCTCAGTAAACGCAGAATCCATCGCTGCAGGATCTACCGTGGTTTTAGCATTTAGCATGTTAGCTAGGCCCGGCATGTTGGCCAACAGTGATCCAAATCAAACACACCCGGGTGTGTTTGATTTGGATCACTTAACGTGCTGGCTGGGTGGGGCAACCCTTGATTGGATGTGTTATTTTGTTTGCTGAGGTGCAATAATGTTAACCTTAACCCAGTGGTTCTCAAATCGGGGTACGCGGGCCCCTAGGGGTACGTTGGAGTACTGCAAGGGGTAGGCCTACGTGAGATTTATTTTTATGTTAAAGGTGGGGTAGGTACATTTGAGAAACCGGCTCGAGATACACTTTTTGTTATATTCCATGGAATGCTCTTAACATCCCGATATCAATGAATATCTTAAGGCGAGACACGGCAGGCAAAAACATTGTTTTTCCTGCACTGGTCAATTTTGAGATTTTGTGCTATTTTGATTCCATAACATGTTTTCTTTCAGGCTTTTGGAAGGAAAACGTACAAAATACACATTTAAGTGTTTATTTTACTATAGTTTGTCTATTTGCGTCTGTAGATTTCTCCTAAATTCACCAAAAGTTAGCATTCTAACGTAACATAAAGTACCGCGACCGCTGTTTGCACCATGATATATATCAGGATACTGCCGTTGTGTATTTTATTATGTGAAGCACTAAATGGTTTTAGAAAAATATCGACTCTTTGTTTGTAGATATCTACTAAACTAAAGCATACAAATAAAGAGAGTAATGTAGGCCTGTTATACTGAGTGATATATATTGCCCACCGATTCAACATGTCGAATCGGTGGGCAGTCGGCCAAAGGCTGTCGGCAAAAGAAATCACTCTGATTGGCTGTTCAGCTAGCGAATCAGTGCATGAGAAGCGAAACGGAAGTGAGGGACCCAAACAAACTATCAGAGTTGGGTGTAACGCGTTACAAAGTAATAATATTACTTTTGTCAGTAACGGAGTAGTGTAACGCGTTACTTTTAGGGCTGTCAAGTTAACGCGTTAATAATGCGTTAACGCAAAAAAAAATTAACGCCACTAATTATTTTAACGCGATTAACGCATGTGTATTTTTTGTCCTCGGCCGCCGTAGTTTCAGAGCGTATCGAGTTTAAAATACCATCTACAAGCTGATGCTGACAGCCCCGCTCCTGCTGCCCGCTTGTGGCAGACCACACTTCCACGCTCACCGGCAGGCCCGGACTGGCCATCGGGAGGACCGGGAGGGAGTGTGTATGTGTGGCGCGAGCGAAGCACACCTTACGTGTTGTTGTTAGCATCTGGTGCTAGCTAGCTGAGCTAACGGATATAAGGAGCTGTTTCAATGAAAACAGAGGAGCGACATTTCGCCGACAACTGCGCCGAGCACTTGACTTTATGCAGGTAGCCAGACAGCACACTCAGCACGGATAGTGCGCGCAACAGCTCATACACACAGGCATATATGCCTTGAGCTGCACATAGCTCCAAAACACACACACACACACACACACACACACACACACACACACACACACACACACACACACACACACACACACACACACACACACACACACACACAGTATTGTATTATTGTATGAGAGAGGTTCCAGGTTGAATTGAGGCGAATATTTGTAATGTTCAGAGGTTGTTGTGTTTAATATTCATGAGAATATTTGTCATTGTTCAAATGATAATAAACAAACATATAAAGCATATTTGTCCACTCATATGTTGATAAGAGTATTAAAAACTTGAAAAATATCCCTCTAAGGTACATTTAGAACAGATAAAAAAATGTGCGATTAATTTGCGATTAATCGCGATTAACTATGGACAATCATGCGATTAATCGCGATTAAATATTTTAATCGACTGACAGCCCTAGTTACTTTTATAATTCAGTAATCACACTACAGTTACTAACATTGCCCCGACACGCGTTACTTCGTTACTTTTATAAAATCAGTCATAATCACACTGACAGACAAGAGGGGTTTCCGCCGCAGGTTTATATGTACGTAATCTGCGCGACTTGCACGTCCACATCTCCGCGTGCAGTGCTCCATAAACATGGCTGAGTCAGCGATAACTTTCGAGGGGTGGAGGTATGCCCATTATTTTGAGTTCGTCCGAAGAATAGACAGGAATGTAACGGTGAGGTGCAAACGGTGTCCAGGCCAGAAGCTGTTATACACTGCTGTAAACACCACGTCAAACCTCAACAAACACCTGCAAAGAACACATGCTAAGGTGAAGCTAATAGCTAAGGACCCCCAAACCCAGAGTGAGGATGTTGTGAGTGCGCCGCCGCCGATTCCGAAGCAGCACAAATTAGAATTTGGAGGACCGGTAACCAAAGCAGAGATGGACAGGCTTGTAGCATCCTTCATAGTAGAGGTAATGTTGCCCATTTGCACAGTGGAATCACCATCGCATCGTTCAGAGATATACTGCGCAAAATACAGATAGCAGGAGACAGAGGACAGCCATGGTCAGAGCTATCTGGATCAGTCTTATGCGACAATGGAAACTGAACTAAAGAGAACATTTGAAACTTTAGCAGTCTGCGTGATCTGCCTGCAGGGAGGGGCTGGCCGGCCCTGCGAGTAAAGTAACGAGTAAAGTAACGAGTTACTTTATGTAGAGAGTAACGAAGTAGTGTAATATATTACTTTTTTTTAAAGTAATATGTAATATGTAATATATTACTTTTTTTTAGTAACGACCCCATCTTTGCAAACTATTAAGAAGGCAAATCTGAGATTTAATTTAACTCCAGCTCTCGACACAGGTTCGGGAAAGCCCCATGAGCTTCTCGTTGTAGAGCGAAAATGGAACGCACACGCTATTTGTTGTTTGTTTATATCAATTTCTTCACTCCACTGGGAAACTGCTCTCATGTCAAGCATCAGATCAGTGCATGCGCTGCATCGTCCAATCAGTGAGCGATACACAGTAAGGGGGCGGGGCGAGTATCTGAGGATTTAATCGGAGGATGGTCTGGTGGTTCCTCCATTATCGCTCCTCCATTATCGCTCCTCGATCCTCGGTCCTCCGGCAGAAATAAGCGCCATGGGACGCTACTCAAGATGGCGCTGACAAATCAACTTCCGGTGATACAGAGGACCGAGGAGTGAGGAAATGAAAATAACCGACTTGAGATGCAGCCTTAGTGTATTTTGCTTCGCTCAACGGTCCGTTACAGCGGCGGAGCTGTGATCCGGAAGAGCTGCGTGTTCTCCGTCAGCAGCAGCTGATCTGGGGCCTCATTTATAAAGCCTTGCGTAGGATTCACGTGGGAAGGTTGCTTACGTAGGACAAAGCAAATAAATATGCACAGACATTTTCCGATTCATAAAACACTGCGTACCGGCCTAGGACTTGCTGCAGCACGTCCTAGGCCGGTTTTCCTTTATAAATCACAATCAACTTGAAATGTGGCGCAGCTTTTGCGGGCTTCACGTAACGCCCATATTTGCCTATAAATAGTCAAAGAAACGCCCTGTATTAATATTCATTTTGACTGACTGCATGAAGAAGATCGCAGGAAATGACGACAGAACAGCTAAAAAAGACATTTCACACCGTGTCAGATTTTGGTTATTTTGGGAAGGTGGAGACAAATCACATTGTTTGGTGGATGCAGTTTGAACCAAAGTAGCAGCATGGAGGTCGGATCGTCACCAAAATAAATAAATAAGTGGTCCGAAAAAAGTTATTGACAAAATACACATAACCTTCCCCAGGCAGTGTGTCAGTGTGTTTGTGCCGGGGACAGTAGGCCCCCCCATGATGAGAAACTGTAAGAAAGTATCGGGGGATCCCTGCGGAGTGGAGTCAATTAATGTTTATTTTTTTATTTGGTGGTTTGTGTTCCAGCTGTCGATCAGCTGTGCACAGCATCTCCACTGCAGCCTGTGCGTCTCAACCCCCCTGCAGCAACTCTATCACCAGTTAAATGACCCACAGCATTTAGCAATTTAGCCTCCCTGTCCCCAATATGGGGTGGACGACTAAAGCCGTCTAACTGTATAGCCCTCGACCTGAACGAACTCCTAAGGTTATTGGGAACAAAGGAGGGGTTTGGTCTGAGTGTCGCCCCGCTACGGTCACCCCGAATCAAAAGGCAACTCGGGTGCATCGACAGACCGGTCAGCTCGCACACTCTCTTGGCCAAAGTCAAGGCAAGCAGCAAAGCTGTTTTCAATGATAGTGCCTTCAGGGAGGAGAGCTCCAGAGGCTCAAATGGTTCTGTGACCAGAGCCTCGAGCACCAACGGCAGATCCCATTGTGGGGTGGAGACATGCACCACTGGGCGCTGTCTCCTGACCCCCTGCAAAAAAACGCGCCATAAGCGGTTGACTAAAGGCTGACCTGCCGCCAAATCCCTCATGGCAGGACGAGATGGCTGCTGCATACACCTGTCCACCAGTATATACAGAATAGAGCCCAATGTACATGATAGAGGCTCTAGACTCCTTTCTTCACACCACCGCTGGAATCCCAACCACTTCGTCCTGTAACAGGCTGTGGTGGATCCTGCTCTTGCTGCCTGGATAGTCTGAATAACTTTGTCAGACAGTCCCTCCCGTCTCAGCCTGTCCCTCTCAGGAGCCAAGCCTGGAGAGGTTGGCCCAGAGTGGGTAACGCCCCTATTGCACCTGCGGTGGAAAGGCGTAGAGCAGCTATCTTGGCCATGGCTCGTGTTCAAACGTGTCCACCCCCCAGGGTGGATTGTCCTCCAGAACCACCATTCGTCTGGCAGGGGCCCGCCTCTTGACATGAGGCCGGCCGCCCTGTTCTCCAGTCCCGGAATGTGGGGGGCCTTCAGAGATAAAAACATTCTCTGAGGCCCACAACCACAGGTTCTCCGCTGCGCTAAACAAGGCGGCGGAGCTGACTCCGTCCTGCCTGTTGATGTAAGCCACTGTGGTGTGGTTGCCGCTCTTCACCAGCACACGTTTGCCCTGTAGTAAGGGTTTGCAGTGCTGTAGGAGCAGTACTACTGCCCGTAGCTCGAGAAGGTTGATGTGCCGAGTTTCTGTCAGAGGCCAGCCACCACCTATAGCTCTCTCTAGGCAGGTCCCCCCCCATCCTGTCACGGATGCATCTTGAACACCGTGACGTAGGAGGTCACCCGCCCCAGCGGAGTTCCCCTCCGCAGATGCTTTGGGGACCCCCAGTATCGGAGGTTGCCCTCCACTGAGGGGGGGGATGGTACAAAACGTACCTTCTTATATATCGACTTTGTCCACTTCAATCAACTTTGTTTCCTCCGGCTTCAATTTCCATCACTCTCTATCGTTCTCTCTATGTCTGGTCAGAGATCAATCTGTTCCACGTAAAGCGCCCCCTAGAGGCCTGGAGCACTCTGTGTTTTTGGGTTTGTATGTGTTTTGGGATTTGTATGTGTTTTAGACTTTGCATATCGTTTTTGTATTTGCAGCGTTTTTCTGTTGCATTTGTTTTCGGGGTTTGTTTGTTTTTCATTTCATTATTTGCAGCTGTGTCCTGCTTATGTAGGTGTTGTATGGGATTAATTTTGTTTCATAAAGATAAAGCAACACTTTCTCAGAATCAAGCAAAACTAAGAGTTTAAGAGAAAAGAAAACTGAGTCAAGCAAAATTAATTTAATTTCAAAAATAAAACTAGAAGTTGCAAACAAATCATTTGTGTCTTTTTTCTTTGTTTTAACATATCTTTTTGTTTGCAGTTCTCTTTGGTTCTTTCTCAATGATCAGACTTTTGCTCTCGCTGCAGCTCTCTCGTTTGCGCTCCCTCATTTTTTGTTTACGATTCTGACACAAACGTCCCAGGTGGGCGGGACTTTCAGGGGTGCGTCCCCATTGGCTACTCCGTTTTTGAGTGACAGCCCACTACACCACAGATCGTATAGTGCAACTTATGCAGCAAACTCCGGAGTCCACTCGGCCACGTTTGTGTTGGTGCCTCCTTGGAGTTTTCATGAACATATCGGACTTATCTTATGGATTGCTGTGCATTATACTTGTGTTGTGTAGTTTATACTTTATTCCAACTTTAAATATTTTAATACCTGAACACACTGCTGCTGTAAAATAATTTCCCAATTTGGGATCGATAAAGTGTCTGTGTCTATCTATTTATTTATTTTATAGATAAAAAAAAACACATCTATGTATTTTCAAGCTAAAGGTGATACACAATATAAACTGTATACTATTATTTTTTCAAAGACATGTTACATTTCAAAAGCATATATGGCTATGTTTAGGACAAACAATTAAAGACTGCTTTAATGTATGAGGGAGGCTGTGGCTCAGTGGATAGTGTGATGGACTTGGAATCAGGGGGTAGTAAGTTCGAGTCCCACTGCCCCCCCCCCATGTCGTTGTGTCCCTGGGCAAGACACTTCACCCCAAATTGCTCCTGTGGGGATTGTCCACAGTACTGAATGTATGTAAGTTGCTTTGGATAAAAGTGTCTAACAAGTGACATGTAATGCAATGTAACAAATTCTACAATATAAAAGTGGCAGATTTGCTTTATTAAACAGACCAGACCTAGGTTGCATACCAACACAATTAGGAACATGCTCACATCTTACTATGTTGGTCTGAAGAGCTGAAACATCCATACACAATGGATACAAACTGTGTTGTCTCATTCTATCCTGTGAGAAAATTATATACATTTAGCATTACAAATTATTATTATTTTTTTTCCTAGCCTGAGGAAGATATGAATAGATTTGAATGGAATCTCTAACATTTTCATGTAGAATAAAGACAAAAGAGTGATTATACAAATTACATTTATTTTAACCAGAAGATGAAGTCTCAAAGAATGTTTTAAATGAAAGGACATAAAACAAAAAGGTGGATAATAATAAAATATATTAAATGTATATGTAAAGACATTTGGTCAAATGAAATGACACTGAGCAAGTGATAACAGCAACGCACAGCTTTTCTTTACTTCTCACTTAACACAATAAAGAAACAGACCGTATAGTACAGCACAAACAACACAAATGATCAATACTTACATATATTTTAACTTGTAGTATTATAATAATTGAAATGTTGGTTCTTCTGGGGGTGCTGTCCACGCTCAGCTACCGCCCCGCAGCTGCACTGTACAATCACTGGAGGACTGGGCTGTCACTCAAAAACGGAGTAGCCAATGGGGACGCACCCCTGAAAGTCCCGCCTACCTGGGACGTTTGCGTCAGAATCGAAAACTAAAAATGAGGGAGCGCAAACGAGAAGAGCTGCAGCGAGAGCAAAAGTCTGATCATTGAGAAAGAAGCAAAGAGAACTGCAAACAAAAAGATATGTTAAAACAAAGAAAAAATACTTATAGTTTACATGATTACACAAATGATTTGTTTGCAACTTCTAGTTTTATTTTTGAAATTAAATTTATTTTGCTTGACTCAGTTTTTTTTTCTCTTAAACTCTTAGTTTTGCTTGATTCTGAGAAAGTGTTGCTTTATCTTTATGAAACAAAACGAATCCCATATTTTTGGCCGTTGTTCCGCGTTTGCACCTGCCGGCCACCGTACAAAACAATATAATCATTTTCTGGGATATTTGAACGTGACAGCGCCTGATCCTTAGTTTAGCTTGTCCACGTAAAAATAAAAGGTGTAAAAACAAGATTAAAATCTTAAAATTCAAGGACAGAATTTACCCACTTATTGTCAGCTCCTCCTCAGTCAGATGATGTAACTGTAATATTTTCAATGAACTGTGGTAAAAGATAACAAGTTAAATGTGTTATTAATTACCTTTTTTTTTTTTTAATAAAAGTTTTTAGCTAATTAAAAAATGTAAACCCCTGGCTCCAATTTGGCTGGGGACAGGCCATTTTTAAGAACTTCTATTTTTTTCAAAAGTGTTTTTAAATAAATAAAAAAACACCTGAAACCCTATAGTGAATCACAGACCTATGTACAAACAACTCACAAAACACTACTATCTCATCAGTTTTAAGATATTTTATGGATTATAATTTGTATTCACTGTAACAATCCCAGGACAGATAATATACGTTTCTGGTAGAATGTATGCACACAAGCACAGAGGTGGGAAGTAACTTGTACATTTACTCAAGTGCTGTACTGAAGTACAATTTTGAGATACTTGTAACTTACTTGAGTTTTTCAATGTTTTGCTTCTTTGTAGTTCTACCCCACTACAATTCAGAGGTCAATCGTCTACTTTTACTCCACTAAATAACTTTAGTTACTTTACAGATTTGGATTAATGATGTGAAATATAATCATCACTTAAATAACACTTTAGTAACACCTGGAGTAAATTCACAAGCTACCCTGCAGTATACAAAGTCATTAAAAATAGCTACACCTTAACCTGCTTTGATAATACTTTAATGATCAATAATAATAATCAAAACATATAATATGATTCTGAAATGGACCGATCTGCATAATGAGTCCTTTTACTTTTAGTGTATATTTTGATGCTCATACTTTTAATAGAAAAATATTATACTCACTTACTTACTTTAATAATATCATTGTGTGATTTTTATTTGCTAATGTTTATCTATATTTACTACTTTCATTTTTTTCCTAAGCTTGGGAAAATTCCTTATTAAGAAGATGTGTTGCAGTGTTGTTAGTTACACTCTATGTGCACCAACAGTATGACCTTCAACTCAGGTGAACTGAGAACATCCTGATACGGCCTCCCTAACTTCCAGAATGCTCCATTGTTATCACCAAGCTTCACCCCTCCCTTTCTCCTCTCTCTGTGTTTAAATATGAAACCCAAACTCTATTCTTCGTCTTTCACTCTGCAGACTGTATGCTCTCTGTATGACTGACTGAACTTTCTTGCAAGAAATAAAATACGACAAAGACAGCTGAATGGTTTGATTCTCTATGCACATTTGATAAATAAATTCCCACCACAATACTTTTGTACTTTTACTTTTACATTTTGAATGCCGGACTTTTACTTGTAAAAGAGTATTCCTACACTCTGGTACTTCAACTTTTACCCAAGTACAAGATACGAGTACTTCTTCCACCTCCGCACAAGAATAATAGCCTACTGCAGCTTCTACTGAAGGAAAAAGTAAAAAGCTGTAAAATATTTAAATGATTTGTTTTATATGTCAGTGTTGTTTTTAGGGCTGAAATTATGACATACTGTACAGACTGAAGTGTACACGCAGTAACAAAAATACATGTACAGTATCTTAAGGTTCTTTATATTTAATGATTTTTGAAGTTGGAACATTTCCTAATGTTAGTTCTCTAGAAATAATTGCAAAATAAAGATACACAATAAACAGTATTCTTCATAAAATGGACATAATTCTTTTTTTATTTAATATTCTGCACGATATATACAAGAGCTGCTAATTAGATTATAGGCCATCTTCCAGTGAGAAGTCACAGATACTGTTTATACTCAGTAATTATTTAAGTATCTTCAAACGTAGTGGATTAACCTCAATGGTGTAACACACCTTGCCTGTGGTGTGTAAGGCTTACGTTGATTTGCTGTGTGTGAGAAGTGTTTTCTCACCACCCTCAAAATATCTCGCACAGCACAGTGATATCGTCAGATAGAAGGCTAATGATGTAACAACATACCAGATGATTGAACTCTTAAGGGCCATGTTTAGATTCTGGAACATCTGCTACTCCAACAAAGCTCTTCTGAGATACTCAGGCATAAATGCATGTTGTGTAAAATCCTTTCACAGTCATTTCACACATTGTGTACAGAGCATTTAACCAGGTTGAGCTAACTGATGAACAGCATCTCTTCCTTTATCAATATAGAAAGCTAATAATAAATTATCTATGCGTATAACAGCCCTTCCCTTAGAATCCTTTAGTTAATAGCTTAGTAAAATCCATTGAAAGGTAAATCTACTTCAGTACTGCTTGGAGTCAATCCAACATGGTATATATAATCCATGCAGTCACACTTAGCACCTCAAGCTTATATAGATACGTGAGGTATATCAAAGAAGAGTGGAATGGTAGTTAAGCATGACGCATACAATTAGGCAGGGTTATTTGGCATTTTTGGAGTAAATAAGAACAACACCAGTTGGCATTTGTCTTACAGGTGGATATTGTTGGCATGGTGAAGTTGAGCAGTCGGTCTACTGCAAAACGCAGTGGAACAACAGAGGCAGAATCAGCAGCAGATAGTTGAGTCCTGGCAGCCTGTAGGCAAAACTGGTCACATTGCAGTCATCCCCGTAGCAGCAGTGAACTCTGACACCTGGCGCTCTGTAGCCCTGGCTGTTGGCCTGAGTACAGAAAGACTTGTAGGAGCATGACTTCATCACCCCACCTGACAAAACAGGTAGAAATAGAATTCAGTTACACTGGTGAAGCAGCTGATTTACATGAACAAACCCCTTTCCTTCTTTATTTTGTTATTTCAAATCAAATCAAATCAAGTTTTATTTATAAAGCACATTTAAAAGCGATATTTGTCTGTGTGTGTCCAGTATACATTAATGTAGGGCAACTAGAGTATCTAATATCTGTCATTTAAGGACATCTCCTATTGCCCCTTTCTTATGATTAAAACATTTAAAAACTGAATTGAGTTTGTGAAAGAAAATAGTTTTATTGCCTTGCACACATGGAGTCCTAATTGAGGATATTGATCAGGTAGGTGCAGCAAAGCTCTTCATTTCCTTAAACGCCTTGGACCACCTGCTGGGATGTGCCTCCAGACAGCAGCCTGTCCTCACTTAAACACACAACCTCACCTATACAAAAACAGCTTTTTGTATCTCTAATATGGGTGGAAAGAAAAGAGCTTGTAAAAGAAAGGTTACTATCTGTCACTGTTGGACTCACTTTCATGGCCCACCACCACAGCGCAGGCATCAGAGTAGCTGGGACACGTTTTGGAGCCTTGCCGGTTGCAGTCGTCGTTATTGGAGCCCATACAGCTATAACATTGCAGAGCCTCACCTGAAGGAAGCAGAAAAGAAATACTGTTACAGCACACACTCAAGCAGGACGATGAAAACTTCATGGCGTGTTGAAAGAAAATAGTTAAGTGATCTCTAAAGCATAGTTTATCTTGGTCTGGGTTGATAGCATCAAACATGCTAACTCATCAGACAGCAATTTAATTTCCAAAAGAGTAATTTCACTGAGTTACATTGTGGCAAACTCAAACTAAATAATTTCCATTAATCATGAATTGTAGCCTTTTCGTGAAGATCATTCAATGCTTACCAGGGACTTAACTGAATGTGTTTTACCCTTTATCAACACAGCAGGAACAGTGTGCTGGATGAGTGTGCAAACAGACACCTCACATCGCAGTGACTCGGATGCATGACTTTGTCCCACATTGAGATAGAAGTGAGGAGAGCCCCAATGAATCACTTCCTTCACACAAGTCTTCATTAAATCAAGCAAAGAATGAAACAAGTGGGATTTAAAAATAAATCTTTCTAACCTTTAGCTAAAGCTTCAGAGGCCCACTTTAAAACTCTAAAATGTATGTTTAAAGCTCTAGAGAGGAGTATAAGCACCTATTTGAGAACTAACTGACCTTTAAAATATCACTATAAAGCTTTCTTTTGAAAACCTACATCCTTATCCTAAATTCTTAAATGTCCCTTCAGAAACAGCCTTTCATGTTTCTTCCTAAGAGGACCAAATCGAGCTGGACCCTACAAATATTTTGTCTTGGCCATCAGAATCACATCCTTTATCACTGAAACTGTCTTTTATCAGCCAGTTATAATGTGTAGGAGGACAGGAAGTCGTTCAGCCCCACACGTGTTATGTCTCTTCATGTGGCTATAGACCAGAAAGGTGAAATCTTCTCTTAAAATCAGCAAATCAACCTCATGAGACTAATAATTAAATTATTCATTTGTGAAGCCCTTCAACTGATAAAAGCACAATTGTATTATATGGATTTGAGAAACTTGTTTCATTGCTTTGCTTCGTGTGTGCCTGTTGACATGACAAATAAACCCCCCCGCTGTTCATAGTTGACCCCGATCTATCCCCGCAGCACAGCCGCTCTACACACATGCTACAAGCATTAGTCTTCAGGCCTATTAAGAGATTAACTGTTAGGATTGCATGCTAGTTACAGAGGAAGATTACAAACTGAAGGAAGGAAAAACTGTGGAAAATGTCCAGAGTAATTATAACAGCAACTTAGCAAAGTTGACAGGATTTAAAGTGCCATTAGAAGGTATAACTCCTTTAAAACATACAAGGCATTTTCTGAAAAACTGAAATGTTGTTATGTTCAACATTTCCTGACATGTCTGAGAATAACTTGGTAAGTTATTTTCCTGTCTCTCAGAAAACACTGAAATACAGAAAAACAACAAATGCAAACTGTTCTTGGAAATTCAAGAGTGGCAAGGGAGAAGGATACCTGGAGGGAGATACCAAAATAATAGAGGGGAGATCTAAAGGGGAACAGGACTGGGTATATATAAAAAACTATAAAAAACCTAAAATCCTTACTGTAGGTTGCTAGCAGGACCAGAGGAAGCAGGAGCAGTGGACAGAAGTGGACAGCTCTCATGGCGCTGGTGGTTCTCGTGGTTCTGATCTCACAATGCAAAGCAGATTGTGTGTTCCTAAAGACCCCGGAGCTAAATCTGAGCTATCAGATGAGCTAATATCCCCTCCTGCACTGACTGAGATTATCAGACCCTCCGCTGGGACCACAGCTCTGTGGTCAATCGTTGCTTCTTCCTTCATCCTGTACCTCTCACCTCAATGCTGTTCTATAGCCACACCTCCTGAGTGAAGATCAGCCCTTTCTTGTCCCTGTCTCACCTGCTCCAGTCCCTGCTGCACTACCTAACTGATCTGTGAACTTTAACTTGGCCCTACAGGTGGCCATTTAGTTTCCCAGGTTCATTTGCCATTGGTTGCCCTGAGAGGTACGTCTGCCTGTGTGAGATTTTTTCAACAACAATTCCATAATTCTATAGAGATGGTTAAGATATTTGATATTACAGTTCCAATTGCAGTAAATCAATTCAGGTTAGACATCTGTGTCAAAAATATTGCTATAATAAATGTGTTTTACTGACTTTACTTTATTGAAAAATGCATATCCTTGTCAAATTAAGTCAATTACTTGTCAAAATATGTTCTTACAAATGTTTTTTTGACTGAATGCTTATAAACATATTTATTATTTATATTTTATTATTTTCACTCAAGTGTGATTCTGAAGTCGTTGATTTTCAGGCTTGCTCTGTGGGTTTTTTCATTCAATTATTGCAACTTTGAGAGAAAGATGCTTAATTTCCACCTCCGCCAATTAGGTTGTAACTTTGTTTTGGTTTGTTTTTTGTTTAGCTGTTGGACAGAAGGTTTCCAGAAAATATATTGGATCCTATTTCATGAAACTTGTTGAAAGGGTCTAGTAAGGGCCAAGGAAAAACCCAAATACATTTCTGGAGCTAATCAGAATCATGGGGAATCATTCACCCATTAGTTTCAGGTATCTTTTTCAACCTCATTTAACTCAATCATAGCAACTTTGGAAGAAAACTAGAATGATAGTAATTCTATTTGCATATTCATTTTCCTCATAAACACCAATATGTGGATAAATAGGTGTATTGTACCAAATTCTTCATTGGTCATGCCAGGTCAACAACATTTAATAGAAAACATGTCATCAGTGGACCCAGGGTGCTGTATTGCCATCTTTTATTGCACTTTGTAAGCAGATGCTGTACAGCAGCTGTGCAGAAGTTACTCCTCAGTGTGACAAAACGACCGTAGCAGAACTAGGACATATCCATAAAAAAATTAAATGACTCCTGCTCACAACTTAATAAGGTCACGATTAGTTTGCTTTATATCAAAATAAAATCCCAAAAAATAGTCAAGGAAGCTATTACAAGTATGACAAATATCTACAAGGTGACATGAGGAGAGTGGGCCGAGGATGACAGAATAACTATCAAAAATGCAGAAGAATCTTTTTTTATATTTGGAATTTCCTACAATATATACAAACATAACAATACAGGTTCTCTCCCACATGCAGTAAGCTATTGGGATAGTTTGTTTTCTCTTGGTGGTGTATCAACATTTTATAAATGAATCTAAATCTGTTTTTCAAAGTCTATCTTTCTCTCTTATCAAGAGGAGACAACAACAGGAATGGGTAAACAGTCTTCTCCCTCAGTGGCTGTCATGGCAACATCATTATAGATAATTTAAATCACAAACAATGATCTTTCTTTCTCATTATCATACACGCACTCACACGCACAGACACGCTCATAAGTGATATGTTACATATTCTTGAAACCAGACCCCTGATACAGAACGATACACCGACACATCAAAATGTACAGAGTGATAAGGAGAACGCCATTCCTGTGGATCCTGTATACACAACATCAGTAGGAACTGAACCCTTTTGGCCGTTTTAGCCTTAATGTCCATCAGTCCTTGGTAAGAGTTGTAAAAACAACGGATCAGCTTCATTTTCCAAGTCGTTTATTTCCCACAACTGCTCTTCTTCTCTGTGGGATTTGGCGATGTGGTCGCTAACTCCTCCCCATCTTGGAGATCAGCTCATCGCAGATCTTTGTTAACTCCTCGATCTCTTTGTTCTGTAAAACAATTGTCAAAAAATAACATTAACATACTTGTTTTAATGAATATTTTCCCATGGTTTTTATCATCCTTTCAAGCCCCAGGATTGAGAAGTTCTGACTGACCTTTTGCTCCAAGGTGCGCTCCAGGGAGTCCACCTTCATCTGCTCCTTCCTCAGACTGGCCTGGTGGGCAGCCTGCTCCTGCATGGCCTTGGCACGTACATGAGCTATGTCAGAATTCGCCCTGGAACCACACAAGTAATACAAGGAGAGTGAATAAAATGCGAGAAAAATAACTCACACTAAAGGTTGTGATGAGGTGCTGATCACTGGAAGTAGACTTGAAAGTAGGGAAAGGTGTCACATTGTCAAATCTTCAGGAACGACATTAATTATTCAGTTAACTATGAGAAAGCTTCAGGTCCTATGAGACTGCAACCTCGTGTTTGTAAAGCCAATGCAGAATACATCTTTCAAAATGGAGATGGCTTATATATATTCTATAACAACAGCTAATTCAATTGGCATATATATCCAAACATATTACTTCTTGTCATTGATTAAGTGTATGTAGTTAATGTGTTGTGATGCTTTCTCTTTGGGGGAAACAACATGGTCATGGTGGATTAAACTGTAGATATTAGGACTCACCTGTCTAGTTTCTCCTCTGCATGAATCTTCAGGGCTTGATAGCGCTGCTCCTCCTTGCGGACCCTGCACAGATACTCCTGAGCACATTTCTTGAGAATCTCCTCATTCTGAAAAGAGTGACAACATTTTTTAAATACTGACCAAATGTACTGTTAATCTAAATGTCTTACAAAGCCAGATCCTAATAATTCTCTTTAGTTGTGAATCATTTGTGTCACCTTGCGGAAGCCCTCCAGTACATCTTTCATTTTCTCGTAACGTCTGAAGAGGTCGGCAAGAGACTTTTCCACAGAGTTGAGGTCGGACAAGGCCTGGTCCTTCTCCATGATCAGCTGCTGGATGGTGTGGTGGGACAGAGATTTCTCTTTCTGGTCATCCTCTGACAGGCACACACAAACATACTGTAGATCAGATCATCTGTCTGAAGAGCCAGCTGTACTGGTCACATATACATTACATGTTACTTGTTATACCCACAAATACTTACAAACAGACACTTTATTTTTGACAGAATATCAAAATGAATGTGTGGGTTAGTATGATTTAATAGCATATAATACTAAACTATATGTGGCATGCAAACAAAAACAGTTAACAATGGGAAAAACAAAGAGACCTGTAAACAATATACTGTAATCAGAGCTAGCAGCTTGACCCTTGCAGCTCGTTTCTATACCCTTAAATATTAAATGATGAACCTTACACAATATTTCAGCCACCTACCCAGCTTTCCCTTTCATTTCCTGTCGCAAGCGTGAGAAGAATGACTTTTGCAACCATATAATATAAAAAACAAAGTAATGATGTACTTAATATCAACCACTGAGGGAATAGATAAAGTAAATACCATACTGTATGATTATTCCTAAAGTAAAATAAAAACAGTGTCTCAACATACAGGATGAAATGCAACAGAAATGGACAAACAAATGTCACTGGACGAGATGAAGAAAGTGAGCACATCTGCTCCCTTTTCTGATGTGAGCTGACACAAACAAGTGAAGGACAATTCCGCATTACTCACCTGGCATGCCTGTCAGGGTTATCAAATAGAAAGGGAAGCAAAGATGAGAGCAGAACAGAAAAAAATGGACTGTGTTAAGTCAAGCTGGGAGGGCAAGACACGTGAGAGAGCCGAGTGTTAGACAAGAGCGGCGACAGATTGAGGCTTTTGTGAGAAGTGCTTTAATGATAGAAGAAAATTAAATTAGACAGCAGCGGAAATCAAATCTTCAGGTGGCGAAGAAGATGTAGGTGAGAGCAGGAATAATGTGGAAAGTAACCCTGCTGCGAGATTTAATACAGTTGGACATGTGTGGGCAAAAGGTGAATACCTCCCACTCTTAATGACATCAGGGTTCACTTCATATCAATCTAACATAAAAGCAAGCACATAGCAAAAATAGCTTGTGTCAGATTATAAAAAATAAATCTCTCTGGAATAATTTGCAATGTAGTGTAAAGCACACATTTTGTATATTGCAAAAAAAACAAACAAAGGCAGCAAAAAGTAGGGGCAGAGTTTGGAGAGACAAAGGGTTCAATATCCTGAAACCAATCCTCTGGTTTTGTAAGCAACCCAAAATCTGTATAGAAAATTGAACTCACCTATCATCTGTGCAATCGTCTTCTCATACTCAGCAACAATCCTCCTATGGATGAAAAAATGTCAGATCATCAATATATTGATGGGGTTGAATCTGTATCTCATATTTTCTCAGGGTATAGATGTTTTTAAATGTCAGTCTGTCGGCCTGTTCGAGCAAGAAAAACCACATGATCGAACCTGGTTGTGATATTGCCTTAATATGCTGGGAATCTTTTAGTGGCATTTATGATCATCGGATTATCTAAAACTATCAGTAGCTCTGTATCTTTTATTTATCTGCACTGTGTGTACAGTTTTCATCTAAGCATTGCAGATTTAGGCTCCCCCACACTTCAAGCCCAGTAGCAGCATGGCCCAATGGGAAGTCATGTTTTGGGAAAAGCAGGTTGATAAAGGGTAAGAGGATTGATTAGCCATGCCTCCCCCTTAGCATCTTAGCCCATCCTTATCCCCAACCTAATCAGTCAAATGAAGTAAGCTCAACACTAACTGAGCGATAGCCAGCTGGACCCACACCCACCACCTGCTGACAGGGAACAAGGTCTTAGTATGGTATTTCCTTGAACCCACATTGTCAGACATACTGTAGATTAATCCTCTCTGGACGTTAATATGAGTTAGTTCGTTGATCCAAGTTTTAAGATGTTCTCAGACTGTTGGTGGTGTATAATCCAAAGGACACCAAAAGCCACTAACACATCTTGTCATGAAAAGTTGTCAAATATCATATACAAACATCATTGGTTCCTCTTTTCTCCACCATTAACTCTCATGCTAATAGCAGGACTCAGATGGCTCTCCACTCTGCAGTTAACCATGGCTGTGTTTTACACTTAACGCGATAGTGATGGGTGGAGTCTATGTAGAAGACACTAAGCATGGTGACGCGGTACCATCTAGCATAAACACGGGGAGGTGTTAAATCTATGTTGTGTAGTGTATGTGTGGGACCTCACTGTGTTGTAAAGGATGACAACTCAACATACTACTTCTTACCTCATCTCCATCACTTCCTGTCGGCTGTCTTCATACTTTCTATGCCACTCCAGCACTTCTTTCTCCTTTGTCACAATCTGAGGTAGTAACAAAAGTGTCAAGTAAAGTGTGCGATGTAGAATCAAAAATATATACAGTGTTACTCATAGGACAAAAATAAACTTTTTTGGCACCTCTTCTCGTGCAATTCCCAGCGAGTGGTCCAGTTCTTTGGGGAGGTGGGGACTCTCCCCCTCGATGTAGTTGGTGCTGGTCCTGGTGTACAGCGAGTCCTTGGACACACCGCTATCTACCGCAGACGAGATGTCTCTGTGCTGCTTCCAGGAAGCAAAGGAGATGCGGGAGAGGAAAGGAAACATAACCAGTTATAAACCAGACTAAGCTACAGATGGTACTCCCTTGGGCCCACTCGCATTCCTGAACAATATCTTCGAGGCAGCATCAAACTACAACAAAATGTACCACACAGCAAAAACAATATGTAAATGAGGGAGACTAGTGATGTTCCTGAAGACTTGGTCAGCTGCCACATGATTGGATGAAACAGTCTTCATTTCTACAGTATTAGCCAAGTGATTTGGCTGATGCTGCCCCCAGCTGAGCGGTCATGATCACCTGCTCATCGCAGAAGCTTGAATGTGATTGGGTCCAGGCAAGGCACACAAGAAGGAGGGCAGCATTTGATACAGCAAGGACTGCATCAGATACAGCAGAGGGAGGGAGGATAGGGCAAGGGGACTGGGCAGCATGGGTAATAGATGTTATTCTCCCGTTAAAACATATTACAACATTGTGGTCTTACCTGTTGTGGCTGAAATCAAAGTGTAACCTGTTACAGCATTTAGCCAACTATTTAAAAAATGCAAAGACTATGATGGGAAGGGAACAAGAAATTCCAGAGGATTGATCTTCAGAAAGACTTTGGATAAAATGTTGAGGTGTACTGAGAGACAATTAAAAACTAAGTCTTATGCATCTGTTTGTGTAACCATTGCAACAATTCACCAACACTTTTGGTCCCCTAAAAACTGTAGGTTTATTCTGAGAGAGTCTGGTTTTTGGAGGATTTGATCAAATGATGGGGGCTTACAGGGTACAAGGAGATCCACTAATATGCAGAAAAGCGAATAGAAGTGTTTGGCTTGCCTGGATCAGTAACTTTTTACCCACTTTTGGGCACCATGTGTAATTGGACTTCAGTGTTTTATAGGCAAAAAACGTAAACTTTCGACTTGAAAAAAAAATAGTTGATGTGAACAAAAAAGGATAGGCTAGATAGACGAGTCAAACACAAAAACAACCCAGCAGCAAATGTATTTATTCAAGACTAAAAGAGATACTAAAAACTGCAGATAACACAACTTGGACTCATTTGCTCACAGGTACAAAGTACAACTAAGGGAATCTAAAAAGTAATTTATAAAAGGTCTAAGACTTAGTTAGTTTACAGTGCAGTCTAAAGGTATTTGAGCAGTGTGGGAAATGAAGCCCTATTATTTTCTGAGCAGTCTAAAATTGGAAGTAGACGACTAAGTTTTGAAGTGTTGTGATTCCTACACTCTTAGCTAATGTAGACGTGTTCGACTTCATTCCCCCTGAGCACTGTAACCTCGTAGTTATTTCAAATCCATTGTGCTTGTGCAGTGAGCCAAAAACCATGAAATGACCAAATACTTGGACTGCACTGTAGTTGGATTATAGGACGGGGGCGGATCAAGGGGTATAATGATACTCTTACTTTAAGTAAGGGTGAACCGTTGATATTCCATCGCCGAGTGCTGGGTTTCTTTAGTCTAGACTGTGAAATGTGTGGGACACAGCATGAGACAAAGCAGAGAAGGAAGCGTCTTCCTTCCAGCTCTTACACTGACTTTCTTTTA
This sequence comes from Trematomus bernacchii, assembly GCF_902827165.1. Lineage (NCBI taxonomy): Eukaryota > Metazoa > Chordata > Actinopteri > Perciformes > Nototheniidae > Trematomus > Trematomus bernacchii. The sequence continues at coordinate 3,807,853 of NW_022987828.1, read as the reverse complement.
ATGTTCATAAATCAGCTAAGCAAAAAATAATCCCTATTCGTATATCCAGGCATGTGCTGTTTCAGCATAAGCCCTCCAACCAGCAAAGTTCTCACACTCTACCCTAAATACTGACACCTACCTACCTGTTTGTTAGTGCTGTTAGTCCGGAAAAAGGACCAATTTAAAATACAAGAATGTGACTGGGATTTAGGCGGATGATAGCAAAGCATCAACAAACACATCTGAGACAGTTACATCCCTACAATTCCTCGGCTGCTGATATAAAGTCCATCAGGAGACAATCCCAGTCACATTCATGCCATTGTAAGGCTTTTAAAAACAGGCAACATGCAAGTTGCCTAACAGGACACAGTTGAGGAGCTCGCTGCTAGGCGGGGGGGGGGGGGGGGGAGCTGGATGCGTAAAGCCATGTTAGAGATTCCATATGTGGGGATTGAAGAGGACTGCATATGTAGCTGTGCAGCCACAATGTTGATAAGGCCATGGGATCACACTCACACTCAGCATGGTGTGTTTAAGGGGAGGGGAAAAGGCAGGCTGAGACACACTCATGCACGCACACTACAGCCAGGCACACGTGCATCTCACACACACCTGCATGTCCGTAATAACTCATTCAGGATGCTCTTTCCTTTTACACACACATTCACACACACACACACACACACCCTTTGCATACATCAGGTGCAGCACTCAGCGCAGTACCTGGGGGTTTACAGTGGAGAGGGAGGGGCACTGTGAGATGTTTTTGGCTATCTGCAGAGCCTCTATCCTCAGGGCAGCAAGCACCAGTTCCTCCTGGGCCGCAGACATGGGGGGTGGGGGAGGGGTATTGGTATTTTTTTGGGGGGTAAGGGAGGGGGGTTGCGGCCCCAGGATGAGAGAGCAAAGGGAAAACATACAGACACTTGAGTTGAGTGCACACACTTGCTGTCTACATTTCACACACCATCAATCTATGGGGAAATGAAAAGGCTGGATGTAGTGAGATGAAACAATGGGAGTAACGTGAAAAAAACACACAATCAGGGTGGAGGGGGCCCACCAGAGGCAAGCCATTAACATAAAGAGGGGTCATCTGTGGTCTGTCAACACACCTGTAGTTTTTGAGCGAATGCTGTCGGGTTGGTTTCAGCCAGGTCGGGCTCCAGGTACTGCAGGAGGTCGTCACACTCAGACAGCCTGTCTAACAGGGGCATGGGCAGGACAGGAGCAGGGGCCTCCACAGGGCCCAGGCTAAGGGGCTACAGGGGCACCGGGAGGAGTGGGGGAGGAGGGTAGGGGTCAGCATGGCAAAGCAAAGCGCTGAGTTTTTGAGTGGCAGCATTGGGAGCTGAGTCACTGAGTTTAAGCTGGGAAGCTACAGTAGTGTGGGGAGCTGGCTATGTGTTATTAACAGTGACAGGGCTTTAATGAGAATCACTATGACTGATGTTGGAGGGCTAATTCAAGGCCTGAAATACAGCCTATTGCAATCTGCCCCATGTGACTAAACATTGACATGGTATAAATGTGACAAAATCATAACTGTCCCAACATGATGAGGACAAGACATAGAAATGACAACATGTGTGATAACTGATCGCTGAGTTTTGAATATTTACAATAGTGATCGGCTCACCTGCTCATCCCTCTCTGTGCTTTGTGTTCGGCTGAGCGCCTTGTTCTCTCTCTTTCTGCCCTTTTCCCCAGCAGAGCCCTCGGGACCAGGCCGGGAGCTCAGCACCGGTGTCTTCATACCCGCTGTTATCTGGGCCTCCATCTCCTCAAAACTGCTGCTCATAGGGAGAACCAGAGGGGAGAGACATGGCATGTGATTTACTGTATATGATGGATGAGAGTGTTAATGAAAAACGGAGCTGAAGCAGCTGTATGCATTATGCAATCTTAATCATTCTGGTTTCTAGTTAGCCCAATGCATAGTCTACTGTACAAGTGAAGCACTGAACATTGCACTGTAAGACTTCCTACATTATAAAGTGAACATACAATGTAGACATTTCCGCCAAATTACAACACATAATACAAAAATAAAACATGAGTAGGTTGTGTTTACCCAGTGCAGGGGGAGCTGGGTTCAGATCCATTTGCGCACTTATTCTTGGGTAAATTGTCAGAAACGGAGTCTAACTTCAGGTACAAAGACGGCTTCTTCACAGACAGTGGCTACATGAAACACAAGCAAATAAAGCAGACACTTTTTTAAATATCGGTACACATTTTACAACTTAGAAAGAAAGTACAAGTATAAAGAAAGAAAGCAGCAAATATTTCATACAATTATTTAAATAACACAGAATACTCACAGGCGAAGCGGAGCCAAGCTTCTCCATATACTCAATCTCATAGTCTTGCACTGATGCAGAAAGACAAAAATAAGTCTTAGAGTCAGAGGAAGAAATGGAGAGACATATCTAGCCAGTGTTGAGCTCTGGACTGATGGGTTTAGAAGCTGAGGCAGGGCTGTTTGTTCATTATATCCTCTCTGACCTAGATTGGTTGCGCCACAGAGCCTCAGGGAAGAGGTGGCTCTTTTGGAGGACAGAGGGCAGTAGAGAACTCGGCCATATTATTTCACGGCCAGAACAAAAATCAATAATGTAGCTAAATGAATGTAGAGGAAAGTGGCTGGTGGCTGTACTCATAGGCGGATTTTGCGGGGGGCAGCGGGGCATTGCCCCCCCTAGTGGCTGAAATATGTTACAGCATTACTGCGTCTAAAACTGTTCCAATACAAATATTTCGTATATCAATATTTTAATAAGGTAGGACACTGGTTAATAATATTGTAGCGTGTTCAAGTAACCAAGGGATATAGTAGTTATCAAATAAGTATAAGATGTGCACAGTTATGTAATGCACTGTTATTGGGGAGAGACACCGCCCCTTCCATATGACTGTGTGTGTACGGCGGGCATGAGGCGTGCATGACGGGACGAGTTGTGTTCGTATGTGGAAAAGTCATACTCAGAGCGGTGAACGCTGGCTTTATTGCTACTGTATCCGTAGCACCCCACGCAATAGTTGGGACTGTGTACTGTCGTCAGTAAAAAAGGTTTGCCCCCCCAAGCGCAAATGTCAAACTCCGCCTATGGCTGTACTGTAAATGATGGTTTTAGCTTTTAATATCTTTTGAGCACCACCTATCTGCAGTCTGCTTTGATCTATGTCAGCATTTATCAGAACGCAGGTGGCTGGAGATACAAAAAGAGATCCGAGAGAGTCAGACAGCTAAGCCTCACCTGGAGTCTGATCAGGAAGACTGTTTTCATTAACAAAGGACGAAAGGTCGCTCGGCTGAGGGAAGTCTTGCTGCTCAGAATTCAAATCTGCATCCACGTTGTGTAGGGCTGCCCACTTATGACTAGTGGAGGAAGCCAGCTTCTCCTCATCTGTGGCGTGGTCGTCCTGTGGGTGGAGGGAGGGAGTTTCATCTGGTGTAGGATCCTGCAACACAGAGGAGGTAGCAGTGAGATGGGAGAAGGAAAACATTTAGCCAGACAGTGAGAGAGCCAAGTGTACATAAAGAAATAAAGAATCAGGTACACACCTCGGATGGGTCAGATGAGGATTTCTTTGGCGACCTCTTCACTCTGAAAGTGTTACTGAGAAAAAAAAGTTCAATCATCAAGATCCAGAGTCCCTGCGGGCCTTCAGTACACAACTTTTAATCAGATCCAACAGTCACTGTCTAACACCAAGTATTGTAAAAATTGTATAATTCCAAATCCTAATATGACAAACTGGTTCTGCTTTTGCATGAATGACAGGATATTTCCATAGAGCAGCATTACCATAATGTGAAATAGTACCACTTACTGTGTGTGGCTGAAATGAACAGAACAGTGAAATATTGTGACAAGGGATGAATCTATATTTAGTGAGTGCACAGAAGTAGTGAGAAATGAATATTATGTTATGAAGAGTTTACTTGTCACACAAATTAGCGATGACATTGATGCATACACAATCTATTACTGTAGATGTGATTAGTAGGTTCTTACTTTTTCTGTTACCTCAGTTTTCAATGTACAGATCCTGTGAAACATGGATTCTCAGAGGATTTGTAAAAAAGTGGAAGTTCTTCAATTGCAATTAACCACAACCATCATGATTCATTATCCTGTTTATCATCAACGACTCTATGAGACATCTGGAATATCTGGGCAGCACTGTGTCACTAGTAAAAAATGTTTACCCATTGTATCAAGGATATCATTCCTAACTGAACTCATAAGGATTGAATATAAATGGGACAATAACCCTAAAAAACGTTATATGTCTATTAAAGTATTATCATTATTATATTGTAAAGCTTTTCTCAACAATAGCCGACAATGAACACAAGAGGGAGCACAAGCACTTCCTGATACACACTTGCGGATGTGACACAGTGGCATATCAGTACACACTGATCTATAAAAAAGAGATACAAGGTATGTTGTCGGCTTCAGGAGAAAAAGATAATAATAAAAAATTTTCCATAAAACTGAATTTGTTCCAATATCTACACTTTGGAGTACGTTCTGAAAGAAAACATGAATTCCGTGTAAATGTTTTGACAACCGATCGATGAAGGCAGAAAAAAACTTAAAGGTAGGGTAGGTAAGTTTGAGAAACCGGCTCGAGATACACTTTTTGTTATATTCCATGGAATGCTCTTAACACCCCGATAGCAATGAATATCTTAAGTGCTGTGACAAAAAATCCATAAAAAAATGTCATCTGTGGAAGCCGTAATACTGTAAAAAGCATGACCAATCATTTTAGCCGGCCCGGCTAAAATAACTGGATGGCCTACCTGCCTGTCAGCCTTCCATCTGTGCACAAACTTATCTCGTGCCCTCATTGGTCATGTGCGCGTTCGTGTGTGTTGGAGGAGGGGCTCTATAAGGAAGTGGCAGATTTTCTCCGGTTGTGTTATTTCAAATTCTAGCGATCTCGAGCCGGTTTCTCAAACTTACCTACCCTACCTTTAAAGGCCATGTGTTTTTAAGTTTGTCTTTCGACAGCATATTATTGCAATCTGTTGCAGTGACCTCTATTGGAAGAAGCATTTTAAGCCTTTAACACTGCTGACCACACCCATTGTAATACAACATTGGACTTTTGTTAACTGTAAATGGCAATGTGTGTGTGTGTGTGTGTGTGTGTGTGTGTGTGTGTGTGTGTGTGTGTGTGTGTGTGTGTGTGTGTGTGTGTGTGTGTGTGTGTGTGTGTGTGTGTGTGTGTGTGTGTGTGTGTGTGTGTGTGTGTGTGTGTGTGTGTACTAATTGTACAATGATGTTTTTACCATACATGTGTCCCACAGTTAAAAAAAAATGGGCAGGATTAAAACTGTTTAAATGAATTGTTTGATCATGGGCTCAAGGGATTATGATGTCTCTGTTAATATGAAGAGGAACATCAGGGCAACATGCTGCTTTTAAATAAGTCACATGGAATTGAGGGTCAAAAAGGGATGGATGGTTGTGTTGTCCCTGTACTTACAACAAACAACATAGAGAAGACACACCCCTGGACTTCCTGTGACATATGAGAATACACAGACACAGGTGACAGAGAGGCAGACAGAGACATAATAGACAAGAGAACCACGTACAAACACAGACTAACCTCACCTACAGAGAAGCAGACGTTCCCACACATAAATACATTGTTCTGTCATTTCGTGTGGACTCTCCCATGTACGGCCCTTTTGTAATAAACTGTTAACTTACGATTTGATAGGAGTTTTCTTCTTCTTGGCAGGTTTGTTCAGATTTTGGTCCTCCAGTTCCCCAATGTTGTCATTGTCAATTTCATTGTCAAAGTCATTGGATGACAGTTCAAAGGAGGCGGAGGCCGTAGGAGGGGAGTCGGCCATCTTATTGGACGATTTGAAAGGGTCTACAGAGTCATCAAAGTTATTGGAGTCAAAGGAGGGTCTTGATAGTTTGGGTGAGTTGGGGATGCCTTTCTTAGTAGTAAATGGGTTGAAGTTGGGATCTTCCCACTTGTCAGAGTCAAACTTGTAAGAGACTGCAGGAACAGGGATATCCTCCTCGTTGCCATTGTGTGTTGCTGTAAGATCGTTGTCCAGCTGCTCCGTCTTAACCGGAGGGGCTTTCTTCAGCCCCAGCCTTGGTTTCCTCAGAGGCATCTTCCCACCAGGCTTCTTGCCCAATTTCTTAGGCGGGGGAGGGGTCGCCTCACAGCCCTCCTCAGAGTAGTCAAACTCCAGCCTTACTGACTGACGGTTGGGGACGATGGGTTGCTCTTCAGGGTTTGTGATCGACTTTTCAAGAGGAGCTGGTGGGGACGGCTCCACAGCAGACACAGAGGGACTCTCTGGGGGGGGGGGCTATAGGAGCACACACAGGACCTTTACGACCAAGAACGGGGGAATTGGCAACTTTACTTCCTCCAGTATTGAATGGGTCAATGCTCTCAAAATTATCTGGATCCCATTTGTAGGAGGTAGTAGGGGGGATGGGGGATTCGTCTCTACCTGCTGGACTGCCCGGGAGAGGGGTCTCCTCCTGGCACAAAGGTAAGGCAGGGATAATAAGGCTCTCCTCTTGGCTCGTATGATTGGTCTCCTCCGGCAGAGGAGGTGGAGTCTCCACACGGTTCTTCCTGGTTCTGCGGAGGGTTCCTCCGGGGCTCGGGGTTGCAGACCCTCCCTCTGCTTCCTCCTGAGGCTGGAGAGGGCTGGCAGTACGAGGTGTTGCCCGGTTCTTGATCTCCGGGGTGCTGCTGGATGAGGCTGGCCTCGGACTCTCTGGGTTGGAGTTCTGCCTGAGAAGAGGCTTCTTCTTCAAAGACCCAGAACGGACTTTCTTGGGCCTGCGGAGCGTCCCTGGTGCGCTCTCGGTACCTACGCTAAAGGATTCAGAATGTAGACGGAAACCTTCCACCGATGATCCGTCCGACAGACCAGCAGTGTCTAGTTCTCCTCCCTGGAGGCTGAGTGAACGGGTAAGAGCAGAAACCTCAATGTTGTATTGGCCACTGGCTGCAATGGGCCGGTCCTCATCAAAAACAATACACGGGGAATGGCATGTTGCATCAGCTGAGGGCAACTCAGAGGCAGGATCACTGACTGAGGAGTCTGCTACTGCAAAAGATGGAGAGACGTAACGTAAAGAGCTTTTAGCTGCTAAAAAGCATAACATCCAAATTGAGTGAAACTGGTATAATGATATGTTTGAACTGGCTTATGTGTTAGATTGAGACGTGAAACAGGAAGCCTTCGTGTAGACAAAAGCTGTAGCTGACTTTTTTTAACACATCCAATGAATACTGGTTTATTCCACTAGATGGTGCACACAGCCTGTCTTACACCTGCATATTTATGGCGGTGTACCAGAGCATCATACTGTAGAAGAGCTTTGCACACATCATGGCAACATTTTCTTACTCTACCTTTGTCATTGGATGTTTGCTGGGTTTGGGGATCTATAGGATGAACAGTCTTCACTGGAGTTGTGGCTTCAGGGGTCTCAAATGCTCCATCAGAGTCTGAACTCCTATAATAGAAGATGAGCATACATCAGACTGATATCACTTGAACTGTAATGACTCGGAGTCATTGACGCCATGCGAGGGTGATCATAACTTCTCTCCTTCAGAAACAGGACATCACGAAGGATACTTTTATTTTTTTGTCGGTATCAGGTTGGAGGCAGGTGCAATTACATGTATGTGAAGAAAAGAATCCCTGTGCTAGTATGTGTTAGTGTTTTCTTTTTTTGTAAACTGTAATGTCTACAAATGAAAACACGGAATCTGCAGTGAGATGACAGATAATGACACAACTGAGACACTGAATAACCCCACCTCAACACACTCATGCAACACCCATACAAGTCCATCTAAAGGTTACACAGAGTAGGGAGGGACTGAGGGGAAAACCGAGTGGAAAACAGAGCAATTACTATTTTCTGCAAGATAGGCTGTAAAAGAAATCACACCGTTATTCTGTATTGATTATTCTCAGCATTACACATACACACAAAGCAAAGCCCTCCAGAAAACCGGACTACGTAGGTCGGTGCTCCACTGATCAATGTATAATCTGGCAATATGTCGCCTCAGCCTGCAGCCTGTCTCACCTCTGTCTGATCGGCTCCAAAGCATCCCTGATCCTGCGGTCATGTTGTGAGCTCCAGGAGAAACTCCGTAGGAGCCCCAGACCGGGATCAGAGCCCGGGCTGTCACCGTCTGATGCCCCACCCAGCAGTGTGTCCCAGCCCCAGCGAGCCCACTGCAGTGGAGACAGAGCCTGCCACGTACTCACTGCCATGACCGGCTACTCCTCTCCGCACAACGATGCTGCTGCCTGACACACAGGTAGACGCCCACCGCCTCTTCTTCAGATGATGACTAAAAGACCACCAGTTCCAATCTTCCCTATTTTTTTCCTCGTTTCCTCTGTATTTTAATATCTCTTTGTTTCCAATCTACAATCTTATTTCTTTCATGCTGCTCTTTGTCTATTGCAGCCCTATCAGTCTGTCTCCTCTCCTCACCAGTAGGTAATGATGCCTCCCAATCTAAATGAGACTGGCTGCAGAAGCCCACTGCCTGCATACTGTATATTCTCTCCCCCCTTTCTCTCTCTTCCTCTCATGCTCTCTCTCTTGCTCTCCCTCCAGTTTCCTCCCTCCCTCTACATGTCTTGCTCCTGAACTACTTGGCTGTATCCACCGAGAAGACAAGGCACCCTATTGCCCACCAGCCATACATTTACCATTTACCAGTACTTCACCAAATGAATATCATGTCCCTTAATGTTTAATGCGTTTAAATTACTGTGTACAAATGGGTCATTCATACAGACACACTGAAACTGAAGAAACCTCCTTTCTTTTGATAATACTGAATCCTGAAATGATATTAGTGTGTGCATGTGCAGGCGATGGCTTCACCAACACATCCTTTGACAGTAGGATTTAAATGAGTGTTTCATAATGTCCATATAAAATGGTAAGGAAAATGTCATGACTAGAGTAAACTGTGTCCTTATTGTGGATCCTTTCACAAATACAAGAGCCTAGATGGTAGAAGAGACAGGGACCCCCACGGTTAAATGACACCTCTATGTCTGCACACTATATTGATTTAGCTCAACTATAGGGATTTAGCTCAAGGCATTGTTGAAGCCATTCAGCATCCTTTGGGGGTCATTTGTCAAACATGTGCACGCATACATGGATCAAATAAAAGCCAGTAGTACAAAAGACATGGGGGGCCTATAACACCATCACGCCATCAATTCTGCCGATGCAATACAATTCCGGTCTCACCCACTTATTTGATTGAGGTGGCTTGTAATAATTGTCTTTTGCTGTCATGGTCAATATGTCGACTTTCCCTGGGGTCATATCACAGCAGAGATGGAGGTGTATCTAAGTCAACACTATGGCAGGAGTAACACGTTTACTTAAGCACCAATGTAATTTACTGTGAAATTATATAGACTACACAAGCTCCAACAGGGTCTAAATGATATGAGAAGCCTGTTAATTACATTTTTCTATACAAAGTGCAATAAGCTAACCCTAACCCTATCCCTCACCCAAATGAAGCAAAAGCACTAGCAATACTTTGGGTAGTGTGATGCAGAAATTAGAGCACATAGTAAAGAAGGGAGCCAGAGCTGTAATCTCTGTGAGGGCCCAGTGTGTCCCAGCAGGATCAGACTGGTCTGCCTGGAGATCCATCTGGATCCTTCACTGGAAACCAGGACCATAGTGTCACATGGTCTGACAGGCAGTGACACAGACAGCTCCAAGGACAGGACCCACTTACAGAGAATCAAAAGAGCTATAAGAAATTCAGCTCTCTGGAGATTTAGTTTTAATGTGTGGCATTAACATTTAAATATATATATATCATTTTGTCATAGGATGATTGTAAATAGAACTTAATACAGTGATATAATAAGGAAATTGGGTCTAATTTCAACGTTCCGTCCATGTCCTTGCAGAGGATATCTTTCACGTGACTGCAACACTGTGTTGCTATGGTAACAGAAGGTTGCTCCCGCCGCCATATGTTCCACGCTGGCAGGAAACACGTTGGAGGCTCACAGTCTAACACACACACTGAGGCTTGCCTCACGTGGTACAGTGACGTGTTATATGATATTGAAAACAAATAAATGCACATTGAAAATGACGCAAGTCGCTGCTGCATAAGCATTATTCATGAATCATTTTGGTGAAAGCAAGAAAAAATACATAATTATGTGTTTATTCTACCTTTCTTGTTCCTCTCACAATGCTTGATATTTGGTATTTATTCAAAACAAATCATACAATGAAATGAGTGATGTAATTAAATAAATAAAAAGGTTGAATAAAATCAATCTTGGAATATCTCCTGTGTTTTTTCAGCAGCTTTTGTCTGTTCTGGATGCAGACAATAAATAGAAAGAGGAAAAGCAGCGCTGAGTGGGTGAGGAGTCAGGGTATGGGGGCGAATAGAAACAAAGAGAGCAGCAGTGAGTAGCATCCTCTCACAGGCGGAGATGACTGCCTGGAGACAGGATCTCTGCAGCGTGAGCGGGGCAGGGAGACGCTGCACTTCAGACAGCCAGACGTGTCTAAAATATAACTCGGCCTGTCTAAACAGCTTTCACTGTGCTGGAGGGAGAGCCAGCGCCATCCCCGGGGAAGAGGTGGAACTGGGCTACACTGACAAGAAAACCTAACACCACCTGCTATATATATATATATAGATATATCTATATACATTCTTCCCAAAAATAAGGTGTTGGATATGCAAAGCAAGCACTTATCTGCTCTTTTTAAAGATTTGATTACAGAATTTAGGAGGGACTAAATGTGATTAGCTCTAAGCAGCTGTGTGATTAGCCTCAATGGATTAGCTGCACCATCTTCATCAAAACTCTCTCCATCTGCACTCCAATCATCTATCTTTTTTTCCGTTCCAATGCTACTGTCCCTTTAATTGCCTGGCACCCTCTTTTTTGTTCCATTTCTACAATCATCCAAGAATCAACATGATATCTCTTCATTTTTTGGGAGCTTTCTATATCATGTTGATTTGTGATCTTATGATATCATTTTGGGCATTAAAGGATCTACTGATTGTCTGTCAGACAAAAAGGAAAAGAAAAAGCAGTTAAGTAAAATGGTCTATGAAGCAATTCAATGCACTATTAATTGTTCACATGCTTAGCCTTATCATACATGTATGTCACTGACTGAACTAGGATTTATAAATTAACCAACATAATTTCCACTTAATAAATAAAGTAACACTTTTACTACTGTTGGGGTTGAAATTATAAAATAACTGCTGATTTAAGGGGTTTTAGGTGGGAGTTTTAACCCCTATTTTAGTGTATAAATACAAGTTTTCTATCCTAGAAAGAAACGTTGTTTTGCAGTATAAACATGAAAATACCTGGAAGTAAACATTTTACACCAAAAATGTAACTGTAAATGTATATATATATATTCTTTTTTTAAATAAGGAAGAGAGTAAAATCATATTATATATAACAGGCAGTTATACCAAGAGTCTGTCCCTCATAACACCATAAACAGTGTATGAACTGAAGACACCAACAGAGGGAGCTCCTGTGCTTCAATCCCGTGGAGTGTCTGAATCTAAAGCATGACATCATAGTTAAACATCATAACAACCTATTTTAATTTTACAAGAGCCTGTCCAGTTTCTCCACACATGTGATGTGGTGAGCCAGCATGCAGGGGAAAAACGTTGTAATGGAAAAAGAGCACATAGTGGCTCTTGTGTTCTTCAACTTCAGGAAATGAAATCTTATGGAGAATCATTCTGCACCTTCTGCAGGTCATATAAACAGAGCCACGTGTCTCTCAGCTCCACCCAGACTGATGTCAGCTCTCAAGTCTGGTGTCCCTTTAAAATCCAATCAGTCTCAAAACAAAGAAGCAACTGAGAGAAAATAGTGTCAGACTAAGATTATGTCCATGTGTAATACCTCAGTGAGCCTAATCTGAGACTTCACAAGCAGATGGCTCACTAACCAACAACAGGCCAGGTCTGTGAGACAGAGCACCAGCAAGGAGGGGGTTAAAATATCCATTTTGAAGATGAGATCAGATGCTTGGTTCATTCAGTAATATCCCAACCCTCACCAATGCAGACACAAACAAAGTGCTCACTAGTTTAAGATTCCAGAATATAATGGAAATTAATTTGCTTAAAGGTGGGGTAGGTAAGTTTGAGAAACCGGCTCGAGATACACTTTTTGTTATATTCCATGGAATGCTCTTAACATCCCGATAGCAATGAATATCTTAAGTGCTTTGACAACAAATCCATTAAAAAATGTCATCTGTGGAAGCCGTAATACTGTAAAAAGCACGACCAATCATTTTAGCCGGCCCGGCTAAAATAACTGGATGGCCTACCTGCCTGTCAGCCTTCCATCTGTGCACAAACTTATCTCGTGCCCTCATTGGTCATGTGCGCATTCGTGTGTGTTGGAGGAGGGGCTCTGTAAGGAAGTGGCAGATTTTTTCCGGCTGTGTATTTTCAAATTCTAGCGCACTCGAGCTGGTTTCTCCAAAATTACCTACCCCACCTTTAAGTATTCATTTATTTTGATTTGGTGCCTAACATGTTGATGTGTGAATGCTTTATATACTATAACTGCTTTTGCCTTTGTTGCACAACTAAGGGAGTTTAACCAGTACTCCGTCCTCTGAGTTCTGAATTTATCAGAGCTTGGAGAAGAAAAATGACTTATGTATTATGCTATAAATCATTCATTTCTGCAATACAGCACACACACACATACAGTCCCTCTTTCCCGCTTATCCCTCTCCTCTGGTTCCCCTGATTCTTCTTCCCCTGTGCAGTGGTGTGTCTGAGATATAAATAAAACAGCAAAGTGGAGCACTCTTGCTCGGTCTCACTCCCTCTCTAACTCTTTCTCTGATCCGCAGTTATTCCTGAGTTATCTTCTTCCACCCCCCACACAGCGTGTTCTATTTCAACACCGTCACTATGTCTTGCTTCTATAGTCCTGTCCTCCATCACACAGAACAAAACATCTCCCCACCTGCCTCCCAGCGGCACCTCCTGCACTCATCGCCTGATTCTGGTTCCCACAGGCTCTGCTGAAGCACTACCATCTTTCTCAAACACACACAGTACTGTATCCGAGGCACACTCATGCACATGTGTCTGTGCACGTGCTCACATTGTCTCATCCGTATTTACATCACAAAAGCACACAACAACAATGACGTGCTCAGTACGTCAAATTGGAATGAAGTGGATTTTATGGGTGTTTGCATGGAAAGATAGGGACGCAAAAAATGCATTAAACACTGAAGAAGAGATGTGTGTCAGGCTTCATCCTGCAACAGTATATAACAACATGGCGAGCAGACTTTTACTCACAGGTGACTGCATTCTGCATAAGAAATCACCCTGCATGCACAATGAAAAATATGTTGCATGGACGGCCAATTTAAAGCCATGATTAAATAAACATGACAGAAAAGAGGAAGCACTTGGAGCTGCCTTTTGACCTTTTGTTAAATAAAGTGATTTTCTTGTTTGTCCTCTGCATGTTTACCGACAGAACACTGAGACGGTGGAGTCACACTCACATGTGTTCTTGAGAGAGAGAGGGGGTCTCTCCTTGATCCATGGACTCGTTGGCTCCCATTCTCACCTAGCTCTGCCCCCCCTGCCTGCTCCTGTTTTCCAGCCACCCTCCACATCCACCCTCCTCCCCCCTTCCCTCCAAAACAACCTCTCCTGTCGCTGTTGTTGCCGAGGAGGCAGGCAGCCTGCGTCCGTGGAGGTGAGCGGGCGGCTGAGCGTTGCTGTGCTGCAGTGCAGAGGATGAGCCGCTCGCATCAGGAGCAAAGCAGCGGATGATTAAAGGCTCCTCACTGTCTGCACAGCATCCCTGAGCCGGTGCTGCTTCCCGGAATATTCCTCATTTGGTGGTAAAATGATGCAACACCAGAAGGAATACAATTCCTAAGAGCAAAAATGCCAAAAAGAGAATAATCCAAAACAAAAAGGATGAAATAACAATCCTGCTTTCTTGCCGTCTTGCATGAGGTACCTCCTCTGTGTTTTGCTTCCAATATTGCTGAGCTGTGCTGCTGCTCTCACTGCCTCCTCCCCCCTCCACTCTCTCCCCTGACTCCAGCCTCCTGTGCCTTTAAAAAGACAAGCAGCTTTTTTCTCATCCGCTACCACGAGCCAAACAATAGCAGACCCCCCAAAAACCCCACTGACGAACAGGGGCTTTCTCTTTCACGTTGTCGGCCCCCTTCTGACACCCTCCTATGGCAACAGTACATGGCGAGCCTGCTTGTCTTCCCCCATCTCTCACCCAGTGACTTGCACAGTGAAAATGTCATGTGTGTGCCTCCTTTTCACACAATGGAAGCTTCCAGCACTCGGCGTGGCCAACCAGAGTGAAGCCTGAGGTAAACAATAGACTCTGAGAAACGAGTATTGGTGTGTACTATTCAAATCTGACCCTATTATGTTCTCTTTCATTCAAGTCTTTCTACCAGCCTACATTCACAAAACAGACAATATTAGACCAAAATAACTCCAACTTTAAAATCCTATATTACATGTTAAAGGACAATTATGATAACACATCAACATGTTAGACATAAGCACACATTTGAGCATAAAAGCTTAATTCAGAGGTGTCATTCGTGGCATTTAAGAGACAAGAATATATGCTACATTTCTAAATGAATTCAGTCTCTGGGATTAAATCCCTGGACAGCATGCATGGTTGGTGATCTAATTTACTGGCACTCTCATCAAACCATGAATTGTATCAAAGACCAGAAGAGCAATAATGATATGCTGTCTAGACATGTTGTGCAATTTTTCCTTTCATTTAGACATCTGTGTGTGTGGGACAGGGGCGTCCTGTGGGATGGAAATAAGAGCAGGTTCTTCAAATGTCCCATCCTAAGTCAAGGAACGATGGGAAAGAGAGGCATTGGAAATATGAGAAGAATTAATCCATTGTACACTCATGGGAAAGTGAGGGAATGAGGGCTCGCCACAATAGCAGATCCAGCCTGGAGCAATTGAAGTCGCACAAACTTGCTGTACACAGGTTTCAGGTGAAGTGTCTCTGCCTGTGGCCTAAAGACACAGAATCTCCACTTCCACTGTAACATGTAGAACACTAAACCCACTGATCATGCCTAGACTAACAACTCGTTTAAAAAGGGGCAGTGTTTTCATGTAAACATGGAGTCCATTAACTTGTGTTCACAAAGAATATCGATGTGTTCTAGTCTCGGATGGGCCTGTTGGTCGATGTTTTACAGCCCAAGGGGACAAGTAAATAGCTGCCCACTCACAACGCCCAACATACACCCCTAAAAATATTGATTTCTTCTGCCATCCCCACCCCCATACCAACCCAAAGATGTATCTAGGGCAGCAAAGAATGTAAGTGTGAAGTACAAATTCCTACCCTATTGTATGGCTGACAATAACATCCTCTCTGTGTCGCTACTTTAAGAGTCTGGCCTTGCACTGTTGTTCCAACTGCAGACTGAAGAAAAGGAAGAAATAAAAAATTCAACGAACTCAGGCACTGGAAGAGATGGCTGTGGCAGTTCTTTCTGAAAGATTCATAACAGCGCTCCAAAGGAATCAGAATCACTAGATTTAAAATATGTGTAGCCTGCAAGGGGGATTGAATATAACAGTGCATACTACTGAGCAGAATGTGATGGGGCAGAACCATTTGTGGTGTAATGGGTGTGGATTGAAGCTTAGTGGAAAGATTGGCAATACATTCTTTAGTAAAGCATTTCCGTAGACAAAATAATATAACCTCAATATTCAGTACTGTTAAAGTAAAACTTGAGTGGTGATAGTCGAGACATTTAAATGATGAGTCTGAATCACTGGTAAAGTCTCAAATTAAACTAGGAAAACAGACAGTATGCCCCTTAATTCGACACTGCTAAACTCAAATATCCGAGATCATTTAAACAACAAAAGCAAGACAAATATTGCACGCTACTGCAATCACAAGATCTATCCACAGGTCTTTGTGGGTGGTTAACAAAGCTCTGCAAGTTGCATACTGTTTAAAGACATGTTTTGAGTAATCCTGGTTATTTCTATAGTTATCTGTATTATAGATATTTGTATTATAGATATCTATGACAACACCCTGGGCCGTGATCAGTTCTGAATATCTGATGATCAGGCAGAGTAAGAGCCTGGAGCGTTGTTCCTTGTTTGCCAAGAAAAGGCTGCATCGCTCCCATAAGCAATCCCATCTGTTGTAATTTATTGTCTTTTATTGTGATTGTAGAAATGTGTTTTTTTTATGTGATTGTAGTTATTACATGTACAGCACTTTGGCCCGACCAAAAATCGTTTTTAAATGTGCTTTATAAATAAACTTTGATTTGATTTGAGAGGGGATGAATTCCCAGAGGCTGTTTCTCAAAAACATTCACTCTTAAACGTTATCTGTGTGCATTCAAAGTACATCCTAATAATACATTTTTAAATCATGTGATATTGTTTCTCTTTGTATCTACAAAGCCGATGATAATAGCTATCAATGGAGGAATCAGGGAACTTACATTGGAAACCTTATGATACCCATCAACAAATTATCTTAATCACTGACATGTGTTGTAGATGAGATAATAGTGAGAACATGTTTGTCACAAGCACAAGTGAAGAGAGTTAGTTTGTTAAATATTTAAAATGCATTGGTTTATATGGCCTTCTCTGTACTGTCAAATATAAGACAGAGATTGCTGTATAAATAATCACAATTAAGGATATGGGTTGAGCTGATTTGGTGAATCTAGCCAAAAAAGATCTGATGTGCTCCTCAATTGTTAGCTTTGTTCATGACTGAAAGCATGAGTTCAAAATGTGTGGGAGTTACTAATAGATGAATAATTAAGAATAATTATCAACATCAGAGGAGAACCTTGAGTTGTTTTTTATCTCATAAAAGTGATTTAATTTACTCATGCAACTCTTAATGAATCACTCATTCAAGGACGTAGGCTGGCAAGCATTTGCCCAGCTGAAGTGCCCTTGAGGAAGATTATCTAATACCATGAATCATCGAGGAGCTCCACGGGAAATGCATTACGTTATTAATGGTAAAAATGTGATGTTATACTGCTCTTTGTTTTGCATGTAGCTTTGTTCTAAAACAAATAAACAAGAGTGAAACCTTACTTAACACCTGCACATGTTCTGGCATAGCTGGTCCTGTGTGTCTGCAGGCAACAAGAGTAATGTGTGAAATCCAGTCAGAAAGCTCCCCCCCATCCCCCCCCCCCCCCCCTTTAACCGCTACCTTACAGTCCTCTCTGATATCATAAATAATATAACAAAAATGTGCTAGCCTTGCCTTCTCAAAATGCTGGTGTTCTCTTAGAAACAGAGGCAAATAGAAAGCCAAAGCGTATCAAGTCAAAAGCAAAATATGTATAATCTACACAGAAACCAAACAGTTGTTTCCATCCAACACTGATGCTAAGGGAGATACATGAGAGCAGGTGTGTGTCCCTGTGTTGCTTTCTTATACCTGCAGCATTCATACAGCAGGGTGCAGACACAGGCTGGCCGTACAACATGAACACTGCACTCTGAAGGGAGAACACCCTCTGCTGGTTGTAACTGACAGTGCAAGCACTGTCAAAGTGGCTGAGTCATTCCCTCTTTAAAAGTAGGTATTTGAGATAAATCGCAAAGCCTGGTGTGATTTTCGCGGAATGTTGATTATTATGAGAAGGGAAGCTGTGTGGATAGCAAAATAATAAGAACATTTAAATGTCATCAGCATCAGTGTTATGAGTCACTAGTGTAATACACAAGCAGCTTAAATGGCAATAAATCTTCCATAAAATGTGTGGTTGTGGGTGCGCTATACTTAATGCTGTAATGTTAAAAACATCTACATGTAAACATTTCAGCCTGATGCTTTTGCTATACCAATAACGCGCCACAATTATACATGTGAGTTTTCAACCACTGAGTTCATACATAGAAAATGTCCTGAAGTAGACATGAATGGCAATGCTCTGTCTGATTATATCCACCTTCCAGCTACCTTAAACTCACTTAAATGTAAATCATGTTTGTATCATCCACACAGAAAAGTGTCCAAATGCTAAACTAAGCTAACCACCTGTAAGCCCTAGCATTTCCCATGTAGAATTTGAGAATGATATCAACCATCTCTGCAAAAAATAAACATAAGCTCCTAGAATGTCAAACTATCTCTTTAAGAAACAAAAAAAAGGGAACCTGATGGGTGATTGCATTTCCAGTAAACTCTCTCTCTGTTCTGAAGCCCTGAGAACATCAAAAAGGTTATTCAGTGTGCCAGATGTCCATTTAATGCTGTAATTTGACCTGAATTGGGCTTGAAAGGATAAGGACATGGCTACTTTTCGTCAAACAGGCTAAAGGGACTATAATGAACACGGGACAAATCTTATGTGAGGCATTACAAACAAAGCAGAGCAGGGTCATAAAAGAAACACATTGGACACACATTTTTAAGCACAGAAAAGTGCAGTCAGCTGACAGTCAAGCAGAGTTCATGTTCATACCTTAAAGGAGGGTGGCAGGGTTCAGAGGCAGGGCAAGGGTCCTCACTCTGGGAAACAGGAGCTACAGGAGGGGAGGCAAGGGCTGGAGGAGGAGGGGGAGGAAAACAGGGAGAAGCAGGTGGGGTTCCTTCAGGTGAGTGTCTCTCCGGGGGTGTGGCAGGAGGAGTGGGGAACTCTGTGGTGTCTTGGAGGTGACGAGGGAGGGCGGGCAGGAAGTGGTTTTCGGATGCAGGAGGTTGGGGAGACGCAGGGGCACGGTCACCTCTCTCTGCCTGCTCAGTGAGGGAGGACCTGCAGGGGAACGCAAAACATCAACAGAGAGGCCGAAACAAGAGGGCCAAGTATGGAGATTTGGAAAGCCCGCTGACAACACACTACATATCCCTCTAGAGGAATTAACCAAGGCAGACAGTAGAGAAACATGTAGCACTATGCACCTAAAGCTAGTAGTAATGTGTTGGAAACTTCATAAGCAATGGAGACAAAACTCAGAGAGACACATGGAGAGCTGGAACTTTGATGGCAAACACTGATGGTTTATTTGGAGTAACGGCCGGAGAACTGACAAGACATGTGCTGCTGCCACCAGGTGACACAGCGGTTGCCAAACCAATTCTGAAGATCTCTACCCCAGACCCATGTATTTAGCTAGTTCTGAGAGAATAATCAACATTGTTCATAACAAGATAAAGCACTATAACACCTCTATCAGCTGACGCCAACAGGCAGGAATAGGGAGACAAAAGGCTGAGAACACAGCAGCCCAAGGTTGAAGGTGCTCAGTGAGGGCAGTGCAAACTGATCAACTGGGTCAAAGGTATGGGCCTAGGAAAATATTTCCCCAACAAGTATCTTCAAAGATAAAAAGCTCTCCACAAACATCCTAAGAACACTTTGTCGTTTAAATGACATGTAACCCCTGTCATTAGTCCCTTTACATGGAAATCCATGTTTCCCTTGCTTGCTGTACGTGCCCTGCAGTGAAGTAGCCTGCATGGAGATGTCTGCCTCTGTCATCATCGGCCACCTGGTGGAGTGGATTTGGCCCGGATCCAGGCTGGTCTTATCAGGAGTGGTAGGCTCTCTAATCTGACAGGCAATGCGATGGACGCCCATGCAGCTGTTCCCCACTTGGGGCATGCCTCCTGTTTAGCTCTAAAAATACCCCAGTAGCCTCTTCTGCAGAGCTTCACAAAACCTCCATCAACTAAAACACATTTACAGGAGTGAGGCATCAGGTCGGCTGCTGCCGCTGAGCTGCAATTTTCCAAACGTCTCTCCAGCTCATTTCACACTGAAATTGAGCTCTGTTATCCTCCATCTCTCTCTCCAGTAAAGTCAGAACTTAATAACATTTAATGAGCGTGTGTGCTTTTCTTAAGGGCGTAGCAAGGTAAAGTTTACATCTTACACAAGTCTGTTTCCCATCATCCCAACTTAAAACTACATCATTTTCTAAACGCTGCAGGATGGTTGCATGAAAAGAAAACGTCCTACAAATCCATACATGAATTTTTATTTGGTCCCATTCCTCTCATTACGAATCCGCAGTCGGTGACTTACGCCAGCAGGCCAAAGCTATACATATGTCAGCATCTGTGGCCAACTTGGCACATGCACCCTGGAAATAGAAATAACCAAGTCACAACACAGTCTGAGCAAACCGTCATAAGACTCGCTGCTGCCTCCAAAGATGGACACGAACTGCTATGGAGCACATAGAAAGATAAATCAAGCGCATAGGGGAAGAGACAATTGGCAGAAAATAAGATTATCCTGGACACAAGTGTATAGTATTTACTGGTTCAGTGGGTTGTATGTGGGGATAATGACAGCTGATCCACTGAGGTTAACAGCAGAAGCTTTCCAACTTATATTCTTCCTGAAACAGTGTGTGAGGGGGAGCACATGTGCAGTTTTCAGCAACACACTTTTTCACATCAGTGCAGTTTTGTTGGCATAAACACCAGAAAGCTGTCCAATACAGGGTTTTGTACTGTTGGTGAGTCAGATTTATGAGCAGTTCTTCAGAAGGTCAGTCCAGCGATACATAGACGTCATTTTCTGTCACAGTCCAGATAACAAACCTGGTTCTCTAACCTCATCTTTCATGACCATATTGAGTAAACAAAAGGGACTTTGATTGTACTGTATTGAACACACACCAGTTAGTGAAATCTACGGGAAACAGCTGGACCTAAGAGACAATAAGTCCAGGGCCAGGCAGGGTGTTTAATGGTAAACAGAGTATAAACAGAGCTGTAAATAAAACCAGCTTTTTCTAGCGCTGCAACAATGAGGACCATTTCTGTCATGCAGCCATCTGATAACTCATACTGTCCCCTCAAACACACACACACACTGCACAATCAAGAACACATTGTATATATTAAAAACGCGTATTTCCTAAATAATAAACAAATTATCTTCTTCCACAACATAGATTGAATATTACATAAAGTCAGTTGAGTGTGGTTGAATGACAGATTTTACTACTTCACTTATGGCAGGAGAACCGCATGAGCCTACAATTGCCATGGCAACTAGTCTATTTACAGTACAGTGTGGGCCATAGCACATCCTACTTCCTTTTACTTTAAAAACATGGATGAGAAATATCCTACATACCAAGCTGAGTAGTCACAGTCATACCCAAAGTGATTCAATGGAAAAAAATGGCTTTAAAGAAGATTTTATTAGAACTAGTTGTGCAACATCTATAAAAAAAGTATTATGGGGCATTAACATGTCACACAGCAGTCTCCCTTTTCTGCAATGCCCATAATAATTGTACTCTTTAAATTAAAAGTCTATGATAACTTTTTTGAACACTCACACAGTAGTCTAACAGAGGATAAGTACTCGACACTAGCATGTCTCGCCAACAGTGAATCATCAACATGCTCTAACAGGTTACATTGTTTTTAAAGTACAGGGTACATTTCGCAACTTTTTTCCTTCTTTTCCTGCCTTCTGCCTCTTGGTCTTTCTATGTTTCTCTCCCCTCCTCTCATGTGGTGAGGTCAGCAGAGACAGAGCGTAATTAGCACTAGTTACCTACAGACCATCTGTTGCATCCACCTGGAGGGACTTACACAAGAACGCCAAAGAAAATAGGGCACCTACTTCTTGTCAACTTACCCAGAGTTCAGCCATTGAGGAATCCAACACACGCCTTCAGGGCTGTTTTAAAAGTAAGTGATGGAAAAGACTTCTCTGAACTCAGAAACAGCAGAGCCAAAGGGTGTACGTCTCAGTCCTTCTGTCCTCTGCCTGTGCTTCTGACTGACTCTGTCACACACACTCACGCCGCAGCACATGCTCCAGTGTTTCTCTTTACTCTGGCTTTTGTTCCACTCTGTCTGGTCTGTGAAAATGACTTCAGTGGGGCTGAGTGCCTGCCCGAAATTCCTCCCACTACAGGCTTCAGTTCACAAAGCCGCACAGACTGAGCAGGACTGACAGCTAGGACAGCCTCTAGGGGCGGGGAAAAACCATATGTACACACTCACACACGTACACACTCACACACACACATCATTGACCAGGCAGTCACAATTCTAACTCTGGTACCAAGTGTAACTTTATATATTGATGAAACCTATGGAAATAGCGCTGTCACTCCTCCTCCCTAGGACAAGCCTCATGTCTCCAACAGCAGTGATGGGGCAAGTGTTGTGACTGACAGGCAGCAAGTGCTACTCTGGCATGTGTGACGGCTCCTGGTCATTCCACAAACAGCAACAGAGAGTGACAATTAAGACAGATAACTAAGAAAGGCTGAAGCTCAAGTGGAAATAAATCAGCAGCAATGATTTGACTTCAATAGAGTATCCCAAAAGACATTCCTCACATAGTTAAAACAGTGGAAAAACACTTTCACAACACATCCTTGCACAATTTGTTCAGATGGTCTACCCAGAGCTTTTAAAATGCTTGAATAAATACTGAATGCCCACATGAAGGTCCACACTGGTTAAGTATGTATATTTATCCTAGTCATCAGTTTGAATAACGTTAAGGGTTTACTGAGCTTTCACACAAATCAGTGATACTGCGTCTCATTCATCCAAGCAGACACTGGTAAATCGCTGCAGACAGCAACAAGCGACCAGACGCCCTCGAGGTGTATGAAAGCCAAACAAAGCCACCGAGGGTACTCTGAAAGCGCGTGGAAATCCATTTTAATGTGTGACAGGCAGAGCTGCTGAGCTGTAAAGCACATGGCCCCCTAAGAGTCCTCCTTTTCACAAATACAGTAGGTTTGCTGCAATAAAATGCCTCGGATAAATCACTGTAATGGAAATGTTATTATACGTTTTAGGAAAGCTATCGGGTCTAAAAAGCCATTTATAAATCATTTTCATGTCTGGATTCCTGTATGACCTCAGTAAACCACAAATGACCAGTCTCCCCTTAAACATGTTGTTGTAAAGGGATTAATCCTTAGATTTCAGTCGATTGAAGATTACAAGGACATGTTTTTTAAATCCAGAGTTAGTAAAGAGAACAGTCCCTTGGCAGCAGCCTTGTAGGGAAACATTGCTCCACAAAGTAGGCTTACACTGAAAACTCTGCAGTGGGACAATGAATGGAAGTTGCTTTTGTTTGCTGTTAAAATACTTTTGGAAACACTCATCGTAATTCATTATGTGTTAATCCCATGATTAACAAAAGCACTTACCCACTGTCCTGCGGCTCCTCAGCAGGATCCTGGACGGTCTCTGTGGCTGTTGTTTCTTCAGCTGGCACTTTTATTGGCTCCTCAGGTAGGATCTCGGCCGGATCTTCCACTAGCTCCTCTGCTGGCAGCTCAGTGATCAGCTTCTCTTCTGGTTTTGGTGGCTCCGTTGCAGTCTTTGTTGGTTCTGGGTCCTCATATTTCGTTGGCTTTGGCAGCTCTTCTATGGGCTTTATTGGTTCTTCAAGTTCAGCTGGCTCCTTAGCTATTTCTGAAGTAACTGGCTCACTTTTAGGCTCAGGGAGCTCTTTTGGAGGCTCTTCCTCTTTCTTGGTTGGTTCTGAGAGCTCTACTTTCCTCGTTTCTTCTGAGAGCTCTACTTTCCTCGTTTCTTCTGAGAGCTCTACTTTCTTTGCATCTTGTTGGAGCTCTACTTTTGTACCCTGTATTGGTTCTGGGACCTCTACTTTTGTACCCTGTATTGGTTCTGGGAGCTCTACTTTTGTACCCTGTATTGGTTCTGGGAGCTCTACTGGCTTCTTGAAAGGTTCGGGAAGATCCACTGGCTTCTTGAAAGGTTCGGGAAGATCCACTGGCTTCTTTAAAGGTTCGGGAAGATCCACTGGCTTCTTTAAAGGTTCAGGAAGATCCACTGGCTTCTTGAAAGGTTCAGGAAGATCCACTGGCTTCTTTAAAGGTTCAGGACGATCCACTGGCTTCTTTAAAGGTTCAGGAAGATCCACTGGCTTCTTTAAAGGTTCAGGAAGATCCACTGGCTTCTTGAAAGGTTCAGGAAGATCCACTAGCTTCTTTAAAGGTTCAGGAAGATCCACTGGCTTCTTTAAAGGTGCAGGAAGATCCACTGGCTTCTTGAAAGGTTCAGGAAGATCCACTGGCTTCTTTAAAGGTTCAGGACGATCCACTGGCTTCTTTAAAGGTTCAGGAAGATCCACTGGCTTCTTTAAAGGTTCAGGAAGATCCACTGGCTTCTTTAAAGGTTCAGGAAGATCCACTGGCTTCTTTAAAGGTGCAGGAAGATCCACTGGCTTCTTTAAAGGTTCAGGAAGATCCACTGGCTTCTTGAAAGGTTCAGGAAGATCCACTGGCTTCTTTAAAGGTTCAGGAAGATCCACTGGCTTCTTTAAAGGTGCAGGAAGATCCACTGGCTTCTTTAAATGTGCAGGAAGATCCACTGGCTTCTTGAAAGGTTCAGGAAGATCCACTGGCTTCTTGAAAGGTTCAGGAAGATCCACTAGCTTCTTGAAAGGTTCAGGAAGATCCACTGGCTTCTTTAAAGGTTCAGGAAGATCCACTGGCTTCTTCTCAAGGTTCAGAGGGGGGATCTCAGTTGTCTTCTCCACAGCTTGAGCCGGTGGTGGGATCTCGTCCTCTTTCGGAGGAGCAGCTATCTCTTCAGCTGGTGTTAGAAACTCTAGTTGTGGAGACTCCAGAGATGAGAAGGGTCTGGAAAAACAACACAAGAGAAGAGGGGGTTGGGGATTTGTTGTTAGTTTACAGCACATGCACAATAAATGACTGACAATTGACAAATGTGTGTGTCTGTGTGGTTATACAGGGGGTTGTATCCGTCTAGAAGTGTGTGTGTTTTTTTGTGTGCGTGTTCGCAGAAGAACTGTAGGTACATGTGTGTGTTTGTGTTGCTGCATTGTGTTTAGCAGTGTGAGAAAAGGCTCATTCTTGCTCTGGAGAGCACGAACGATGTCCCAGCTGATGTCATCCTTTGAATATAAAGGGCTGCATTTCTTCCATTAGACTTCCACAGGCACAGTCATCTGACCCGGGCCTCGAGTCAAAACAGAAAGCAGCTCTGTGTTTACCACCTCATTCATATTCATTGTCAAGCTGCTCTCTGTAATATCACTCTAAACAAGCCCTGGACATGGTGTTAATGGAATGCTAAGTTAAAGAAAGAAACTGATGCAATATATGATTTCTAAACAACTGGACGTCAAATAATTATTACCCATGGGAATGTCAAAATAAATCTGTATTTTTTTAGTTGTGGTTGGTGACTTCACATGTGCTTTTCTCTTTGTGATGTAAGATGATACGTGTGACGGCATGCTAACATGCTTCTTTTTCCATGTTGACCCCCACTGACCTCTCAGACATGTGTAGTTCTCAGTATTCATTTCCCATTAACATAGTTGTATCAGTATAGTCTTGTGTACACTCTTCTAACCTCCAAATCTTACGGCATTTTTTCTCATATGATATTTTGAAACACACACATGCTCTTGTATTTACCTTAAGGTCTCTTGTTTACTCTGAGTATGGGATGCAGCTTCTTTTAGAGCTTGTATCCAGTTTGTTTCTGGTTGTCTCTCTGAAACCTCTGCAGCCTCTGCGCTCGAACACACAAGTTCAACAAGTGTTTCTCCTTCACAGTGGGGAGCAGCAACAATGGGGTTTACCGCAGTATGATCTCCGGGCTTTGACACCTGATCACGAGGCTTCTCTGACTGGGTGACTGTTGATGCTTCCGGGCTCTTTGACGAAACAACAGATGAAGCTGTGATATCTCCAGGAGTATTTGTATCTGTTATACCCTTTTCTGTTGTCTTAGAAACACCGATTGAGCCACTGCCTTTAGCAATTCCAGTTTGATTTATGACCTCGTGTTCTTTCACTGCCTCATTGTTCCTCGCTTTGATCTCACTTTGTCCCTTTCCCTGGCTGTTAACTTTCTCTTCGTCCAAAGCTGCTTCATCTTCCTTTGTGATCTCCTCTACATCAGGGCCTGTTTGTACTACCGAGCTGCTTTGTATGGCTGATGTTTTTATGGAACTCTGTAGCTCGAGAGGCTTGCACACAGTATCCTGAATTTCACACTCCTCCGTTTCACTACTGTGGATTTTTACAGCCAGGACAGGGCTAAAATCATTTCCCACACTTTCTGGTTGCACAACCATAGTACTGGATATTATTGTATGAATTTCTTCAGCGTTGCTCGCGCTGGGAACAACTGTTGTGTGAATGCATTGACTGTCTGTGCTGACCTTTGATGGAACACAGATTTGGAAAGGTGCAGTCTCATGTTCCTGTGATGAAGACTCAACAGATACAGCATTGTCCTTTGAAGTCTCTGGTTTTTCATGTTGGTCTTGACAGGCAGCTGATAGATTGCTTTTCTGCTGACCTTCACCATAAAGATCCCTCACAACCTCAGTGTCTGTACCCGACCCAAGTACCTCTAACGCAGGGCTTTTATTCTCATCCATCCCCTGTCTCGTCTCACCTATATGAGAGAGAGCTGTGGTGTCAGTCAACGCATTTCTCTGAGCAGCCTTTCCACTCTCATTTACATCACTGGCTAGGTGAGATGGCACATAAACGCTGTCAACCTCTACTGCACCCTCCCCCTTTCCTTTCTCCAAACCTATCCCACGTTCATTGCCACTGCTGTCATCCTCTGTCAACTCATCCCCTCTTCCTGACTGACACAAACTCACAACAGAGCCGTGTCCTCCCTCTGCTCCCTCTCTCACCCCGGGAGCCATCGCTAGTGTCTGCCTGGCCTTACTGTTAGTCTGTTCTCCCCCCTTTAGACAGCTACCTGACAAATCCTCTGTGGGATGTCTGGATCCGAGAAGCCGCTGCTGTTGCTGAGCAAAACTGTTTAGCTCCAGTGTGGACTGCGATTGGTCAGGTGCCTTGTCCCTGTCAGAGCTGTGTTCCGGTGTTGCTGTCGGAGTTTGGAGCAAACTCTGCTCATAAACAGTCTGAGGTTCACTACCAAACTCTACCTCAGCACTTAATCTGTCTGCAGATGACCCCACAGGTCTGTTGGGAGATAAGGAGGAAGTCTGGCTCTTCCCTTCTCCTTCCTCCTTTATATCCCCTATTAGCGATTCAGTCTTTTGTATTTTATGTTTATGCGGTGGCTGCAGGTCTCGAATTTCTTCCACAGCTTCTGTATCTGGCCCATTACCCTGTTGCAGTGCTGTGCCTCTCTCTCCTATCTGCACTGTGCTCCTGTCTGCTGTTTCCTTTTGATTATCCATTGTTGCCTCTTCAGTTTTTTTCTTTTCCTCTGCAAACAGCATGGAGGTCTGATCTCCCATTTTCTCTTTCATGTCTTCTTGTTTAATTTTATCGCAAGCCTTGTTGGTAGGCAGGTCAGAGCTGACATAAATGAGGTCATCCTTAATAGATGCTTCACAAATAACAGGTTTAATGCCAATTGGCTCAGTGTGGGATTGAGAAATGACATTATCAGACCCATCCTTTGCCAGCACACCCACTGCACCAGGAGGCTGAAGAGGAGACACATTGTTTTCTTGTGAAAATGGAATATTTACATTTATAATTGCAGACTCCATAATGTGATTTTTATCCTCCAGCTTCGGACAAACCCCGTCTACTTTAACACCGACATCATTATGCTCCAGATCCTTTGCAACAGACAGTTTAGTTATTTCCCTGCTCTTGTTGCCATCTTCCTCTCCAGAGACTTTGGCGCTGTCACCGTAAGCGCCGCTGTTATCTGTCTGCTCAGGAAGAGAGATATCACAGTCAGAAATTAACTCCAAGTGACTCAACAAAGGGCCACGGGGCCGCAGCACAAAAGAGTTACCGACACATTGCTCGATAACAGGAATTGACTGGTCAGAGGCTGTCACTACTGAAGCTGCTGATTCAGTCTTTGTCTGAACAGCAGAGGGGATAATGGACCCCTCAGTGGCCTCAATGGGATCAGTAGTGAGTAGTCCACGAGGAGGGGTTTGATCTAATTGGATGGGAGGCTGATAACTGAGGTGACTAGGCTGTGTCTGAAGATAGGGGTCAGGGTCTGCAGAGAGCTGCCCAACAAGAAGCTCAGAGGTGACATCATCAGCTGGACGCACAGAACATGAGATAAGAGGATGTTGGTTACCTTCATCACTTAGTAAAGGTGACTCCTGAGGCGGGACAGTCGTAACTGAGTTTTTAGACTCAGCATGTAGCTTGTCTGTTTCTTTCTCAGCTGATAAACACAGATTTAAGGCACCCTTGCGTGTTTCCGCCTCTAATTGCTTTGTCACATTTGCTGACACCAGCTCAGCTTTATGATGATCGGCCTCAGGGAAGGCATTTTCTGCTGCATGTGAAAGGTCACCATTCTTCTCGGTCGGACATAAAGGTTGTTTTGAGCAAGCCTCAGACTTTGAATCCGTTGTGTTTGTCTCGAAGTTGCTGTTAATGGTCTCCTTGTTTACTTTTATCCCCATCTGCCCTTTATCCGACTGTACATCTTTCTGTGGCTTTGGAAAGTCGGACGGGCTCACTTTTGCAAGATCGTCCTTGGCAGGAGTTGCATTTGTTGGAATTTCTGGCTTCTTCAAAACCAGGAATTCTGGGAAGATGTAGCTGGCCTCAACCACGGGATGGTACAAACTCTCATGAACAGTCAGCGGGGGCAAAGAGGCGCAGTCCATAGGCGACAAAGCCATGCTCCTGAGATTCACAGAGGAACTGCCTTCTTGTTTCACAGTGTCTGCAAAGCGGACTCTGTTGTTGCCTTTATTGCCTTCACATAAGGACACACGCACTCCCGACATAGCGTTAATATTATTCGGGGTCTGTGCTTGGAAAGTTTCTTCTGTGCTACTTTCAGGCTGGACCTGTTGATCGTTGCT
This sequence comes from Trematomus bernacchii, assembly GCF_902827165.1. Lineage (NCBI taxonomy): Eukaryota > Metazoa > Chordata > Actinopteri > Perciformes > Nototheniidae > Trematomus > Trematomus bernacchii. The sequence goes on along the minus strand of NW_022987828.1, from coordinate 3,778,922 downwards.
CGCTTGTCGCTCGGCTGTGATTTGATGTTTAGTAGTCAGAGGCTGGGGTGAGATGGAAGACGGGAAGAATTGGCTGCAGTTTCTCTCCGTCTCTGTGATGGATGAGTCCTGTGTGAGATCAGCCCTTACCCCTCTGTTTTCATTGCTGCTTTGTTGCCGGTTAGATGAAATTAGTGCACCATCCTGCTGCTGGTGTCCGGGGGGAGGGAGACGGTCCTGTTCGGTGAAGACGCCTTCAGAGATGGAAGCAATCGGCTCCCTCCAGCCGTGTGACTTTAGCTGTGACTCGGCAACATTGGTGAGCGGACACGCCTCAGCCTCAGATGATGACACCCCACCGGCAGAGCTCTCTGGCTGGCTGAATGAACTGTGCTCTATAGCCAGCCCTCCTTTCTCTCCCACCTCCTCCCCCACCTCCTCCCCTCCTCCCACCAATCCTGCAGCTCTGTGCGCCTGACAATCCGGACCACTGAGTATCCTCAAGGGAGAAGTAATGACAAAGGCTTCTAAATGGTGATGCTCCTTTTCTATGTCTCCCTCTTCAGCCGGTGAGATGTCTGCACTGCGAACAGCCGTCTCTCTCTGTCCCTTTGTTTCAGCCTCAGCTGAGTTGTGTGGCATTTTGCTGCTACAGCTTTCCTCAGATACAGCTTGTCCCTCTTTGGCGGAGAATGCAAGGGAACCTTTTCCCTGTGAACAGATTAATGCAAGGCTGTCCGGGAGTCCCTTTTCCTCTCCGTCTGAAGGGAAGAAGCACTTTTCTATGTCTTCCAAACCTTTCTCTCCCACTGCCTTCTCACTCTCTGCGATCGCTACAGTGGATACTCTTTTCAGTGAATCATGTTCTCGCTCTCTCTTGCTTTCTATCACTTCTGGCATCGTGGGTGTTGCCAGTGGCAACGCAGCAACCACCACTAAAGCCTCTTCAAGGGCACTCTCCACACTGCTCTCTCCCACACAAAATTGCCTGTTGGAGAATGGACTCTGATTCTCGTATGCGAGTATCCCTGCCTCTGAGGAAACTGCACCTGATCTCTTATCGGCAGCTGGATTGATAACTGTAGTTCGGACATGTGTCATGGGTATATCTGGTTTGTCGATGACGGCTCCGGTTGCATGTTGCATCCGCTGTGGGCTTGCTACTGAGCAGTGATTAATATCACATGGGGCGTCTGCATGTTTGTGGTTTTCTGATTGAAGAGGCCTCTGAGAAAGAGCCTGGTTGGATGCAGGTGAACACCCCAGGTCAGAAAGATGATCGTGGCTGCTATGAGAGGATGATGGTGGGGGGCTGGGGCAGGGCTTTCCCCTAGGACTCAGCTGTCTCTTGAAGTCACACCCACAATCCGGCTGCTCCCCGCAAATCAAACTCAGAGCGTCTGCCTGGGACATTGATTCTGTTGATTCTGTGTGAGTGTCCACATTTGTGAGAGATACAGGCTCTGAATTGTTTTCAGGTTTTTCTACTGCCTTTGCTTTCTGGCCAGTCTCTGTGTTCTTCTCTTCTATTTTTTTCTTTTTCCTTTGTTTCTTTTTTTCTTTCTTCTTTGCCTTTTTGTTCAGCTCGGTCTGTTTGTCACATGGAGAGTTGTCTGTTTTTGACTCCTGATCCTCCTGACTTAGATTTGTTGCTCCTGTCTGTGTCTCTGGCTGCCTCTCTGATAATGTGTGTTTATCTTTTAAACGAACATCACTGCACTCTGGTGTGTCGTTAATACTGGATTCATTCCACTTTTCTTTCTTAATGTCTACAATATCTGTTATTGCCTCCTTGCATTTGTCCCCTATTTCTATACTACAATCGACAGTGCTCTTTTTCTCAACGGCTGCATTGGAATCAACATGTTTGTCTCTAAAATCGCCTCTCTGCTCAGTGACATCTTTTTGGGTTTCTTTCAATAAATCTGTGGTTTCTAATTGTGTATGCGTGGGTGTTCCCTTTTGCTCATCTATCTCTGTTTCTGTCTTCAAATCTGAACACTTCTCCAGTCTCTGTGTTGTTTTTATTTCACTCTCCGTCTCTGCTGCCCCAGCACTTTTCTCATTGCCCAGTATGTAATCCCTGAAACTAAACACAACTGTATTCGTCCGACTGTTTGCTGCCTCACTGTTTCCGTGTGTACTCTTGTTTCCATGGCCCCCGTTGCTATGTCCTGGCTGGACTACGAGTGGAGGCAGTGACGATGACTCATTGGATTTTTTAACCATCACTTCTCCAGTTTTCTTCCCTTCATTATGAACAGTCTCAGGTTTGGTGCCCGGGGGCCCTGAGGGACTGAGTGTGCTCAGTGAGGCCATTTGTTCTTCACATTCCTGGAAGGCCTCTTGGAGTTCCCGATCAAGGAGCATGGAGAGGGGAGGGGTCAGGGGTCGGACATCCGGGTGAGGTGTGGCAGAGGGCCGAGGTGAAGGCTGGACATCTGTGAGAACTGGGTCGCTGTCATGAGGCCTGAGACGAGGGTGGGGTGACACAGTTAAGAGTCTGGCAGGCAGACAGCTGGTCATTCCACGATGCCACAAAGCGCTGCTATTGCCACAGCAGAAGGCCATGCTCAGACACTGCACTCCACCATGTGCACACACAACACACAACTGCACTCAGGATGCCTGTTCTGAGATGATCGTAATAATATCAGCTGTTTCTATGTTTATGGTTGTTAATGAACATGCAGGTCTGTTCATACGCTTTCAACTTAAAAAAAACAACAACAAAAAACAGCCTTTAAATATAATTTCCGTTTTTCAAAGTGACTGCCTGATTTTTCAAAATGTCACAAAAGCTTAAGAATAAAAAGTCGTTTTGTATGAGTAATGGTGTTGTGTAAAGCAAGAACCAAGTACTAGCAGAATGATGTTACAATAAATGATTGAGTATTGTAATAGCATCCATATACTATACAATAGTACTACCTAATAGTATTATGAAAAGATTGTATTATAGTCAGGATTTTGTGTACTCTGGTTATATACTAACAATCAATACTGTCTGCCACATCATGCTGATCACTATTATTAATATGTTTATTCTAAAAAACGTTTTTTTAATGTAAAAGATAGTGATTATTAAACTGCAAGTGAATATGCTATATGCTACATTACAGCCTTATTAGCATTCCCTTGAGGGATGGTAATAAATCAAGTCACAAGATAAACAACCTCATGCTCATGCTTATGCACCAAAACAATTCCTGCCTCATGATATTTATATATAACCATTTATCAAAGCAGTGTTATTGCCCTGCAAAGCATTCCCTGAAGTACACAGCTAGCATCACAATGTTAGACTTCTTACAATATAATGCCTGTAACACTAAGGCTAGCTTTGTGCCATTCAGTTGTAATTGCTGAGTCACTGCTAAGTCATTTGCCAGCATTGCAGCAAAAGGTTAAGGGGCCATCTTATCTTTAGGCCTAACTGAGAGGAAAGATCCATCATCATTTTTTAATTATAAGATCAGCTACACTCCTATTCATATCTGGTATCAGGTATCTTGAATCTTTGTGCAGATATAAATAAATTAAGTAAGAACTAATGTAACTAAGTGTCCTGTGTGTGGTTAATGCACTATAAAAAAGCCCTGTCATTTCCTTGTAAATACAATCTCTACCCTGACAACTTGTTATTACTCACCTCACTGACCCTCATCTAATTCAGTTGGCACTCCCTACTAGTGGGCGTAGATGGAAAGTTTTGCTATTCAACAAGCTGTTGCCTGCAATGTGTACCTGAGCTTAAATAAACCAGGTGGTTCTTGCCGTTTTTAAGACCACCTATGTCCTTTGCCCTGCAGTGTTTAGCTTAAAAGGCAGGAACTCCAACGTTCTTCATTTGAATTTTTGCAGTTCGAGTACTTTTATCTATCCGGTAAATGTTTGTAAATAACCTTTTTTGGATGAATACATTATGGTACATGAAAAAGTGTGTAGTTGCTAATAGATTCTGGTCAGTAATGAATTGTTAATCAGTCCTTTATACATTTGGATTTTTTGGTAATGATTACTTCACGAATGAGTCTTATTGACGATAACCTTCTTTATTCCAGGTTATCTAAGAATTAACTACAGCAGCAAAAACCAGTAATAATTCATTTATTGCTTATTTAATAATTACACTTTCTGTGCACCCTTCAGTAAAGTGATACATCATACTTAGGAGTTACTAAGAAGTCACCCTTCATAACTTCATGATCATCTGACAGTTTTTACCTAATTTGTGTGTTCCTGTTATTTTTAAATTCATAGTTATTACATTCACATACTTCTGCTATGAGTCACTTTTTCAGAGCACCTTAATGCCTCAGACAAATTAGTACAATTACCCTTAAGAAAACCAGGCAACTGTAGACACAGAGCATAAAGTTAGTCTGCAGGTAATTCACCCAAGCATTAAAAACAAACACACCTCAGTCTGCTTAGAAAGAAGATGTCCAGCACACTCCAGCCTAAATGAGAAATGTTCAATGACCCTATCATCCTTTGGGCACACTCCATGCTCCCTGTTTTACTTTGGATCATCCCTGCTGAGCACACTCCCACCTATCCCCCATCATGCTGATTCTACATTGTACCTTTTATCTAGACTGACTTCGTGGTGCTGCTGCAGGCCCACCAGCAGGGGGTTCACCTGCTCACATTTCCCCTCTGCTGAGCTAGTCTGAGCTCTGCGTAAACAAACCCACACCACATGTACACACATGTAGACACACATTCACAACAAATCAATATCAGCTTTCCTTTCACCTTGACCTGATAGTTGGTACAAATGTGCTCCATAAATCACAGCCATAAATCAAGCAAAATGTATATCAAATAAATGATTTTACAAGAATGCAATAATAATATGATACACTATTGATCATAAACCTGCATCCTTAAGTGAAAACATATATTTACATATACATATTGTTTTACCTTCAGATAAAACCTTGGAAGTCTATACATTAAGTATGATGGACCACCAAGTTTCAGCAAAGTACATTTAAGACGTTTGAATGCCATAGAAAGATGCTAAGATTGCCAAAGAATCATCCCAATATTGCTAAAATTGTGGTGTAATAACATTGTGATGTCAAATGTTCCCTCCTGAGCCCCGCCCACAAGGGAGGGGAAAAATACATTATGATATAAACAGTGATAGTTACCTCCATAAGTGTGTATGCGTGTTTATGTGCATGTGTTTATATCCTTAACTTACCCCAGAGAGGACTCCCAGATGTTGAGCTCACTGCTGAAGTCTAGACTGGGCAGCAGGTCATGAGGAAACTCCAGCTCGTCCTCATCTTCAGCTGAACTCCTGCTCTCCTCCACCCCGCTGATCACTGGGACGTCTGGTAGGGATAGCAGACTCTGCTGGCTGCTGGAGGATACAGTCAGAAGACCTTTGTCCTCTCTCTTGGTCAAACTCTTAGCTTCCGGCTGTGGAAGAGGGAAATATAATGGTAGTAAGTCTTTGCTGCACATGATAAGAGTGTGAAGTTAAACAAGTGTGAGCATGTTGCACCATATTTATAGGTGACTTGGTTGTGAACAAACATGGGAACACCTACAAATTCAACACTCAAAGCCAAACCTCACAGAGAAATAACTCCACCCATGTTTAACTATTAAGTGAAGTGTTGTTTGTGTGGCAATGTGTAGGTCATACTGACTGGAGCTCCTTTCATTGTCTCTCAACTTGCATTTCTTATACTATTACTGCGATTAAAGGATTATTTCTAGTGTTATAGCCTAGAATTAATGCCCAGGCTCAGTGTCCCCAGGCTAATCTCTGCAGCTTTGCTTACACTGCAGTTCTCAGCAGCAACTAACTATTATTGTGAAAGAAAAAAGGGAACTAGTTTAATTAAATGTTTCATTACAGCCGGGTGTTCTCTACCTTGGAAACACCTCACAAGGAAGTCTGCTATGATAAAACATTTTGCCAGCCAGAAAGAGTAATCATTAAAGACAAACCAGTCCTGCTGGAATGTGACAGGCAGAATCACACATGTGGTTAAACAAGTCATCTCAGATTTAATTATTTTGTATAAAGCACCTTCACATGAACATTCATCATAAAGGGCCTCACTTAGAAAATAATTGACAAAGAATAATAGATTTATTAAAGCCCAAGATTAAATTATGTAAACACCAACAATTTAAAGTGGACCTATCATGCTATATTATAATAATATAGTGTAGGACCATACCTATATAAGGCATATTTATACTTTTTTTTTTTCAAAATACCAAACAGATTATGCATTTTAGCCATGCCTCATTTCACTCAATTTGCACTTTTTTACCCCTGTTTTTGCAAGGGCTGATTCAGTGAGAACAGCACCATCTACAGGCCTGGCATATGTACTACAGCGTCTCCAGCGCTTTCGAACGGCAATGCAGTGGTTGTCTCCTCCTGATTGGTGGAGTTGGCCCAATAGCCGTAGCGCCACCGTCCTGACGTCAGGACAGTATTCAAATCTGGATCAGTTTTTATCAGATCCGTTGCAGCCCCTTTTTTAGAGATTTGGGTATGGAGGAAAATAGAGAGGGTTGTGTTTTCTGACACTTGGTGAGTTCCCTGGAACACCGGGGACACATATTCATGTATAAAAGACGTACAAAAGTGCATTTTGCATGATAGGTCCCCTTTAAGCATAAACATGAAGGCTACAAAAGTGTACTCCAAGTTAAAAGACAGAGAATAAATATTTAGTTATTTAAATACAGAGTTTTTATTCTAATACCAAGAGGCACTTCCACAGTTGGGCACCAGTCTCACCTGTTATGGGACACATTTTCTAGAGATAATCTTTTTGAAGACATTTTCAGTCTTTCCTTTTATCATGAGAAAATATTAAGACGTAAAAGTAAGTAGTGCATTAAAATGTGACCTCCTGAAACCAACACATGGGGCTCTTATAGTACATAGCTGTTTTTCCTACTCGTTGACTGACAGACAGACAGAATCCAACCACAGCACACACCACAACACTCGGCTGTGGTGGCATCATATTGCAGCAACAACACAACACTTCACTGTGGACCCTCTATATCAGTGGTTCTCAACTGGTGGGTCGCGACCCAAAAGTGGGTCGCGGACCCGTTTCAAGTGGGTCGCGGATGTGTGAGTGAAGAAAAAAAAATAGAAAAAAAAAAATTGGAATTTTTTTTTTTTTTTTTTGGGAAAAAAGGCAAACTTTTATTTTGAAGAACCGATTTTCTAACGCTGTGCATGCAGTAGGCGTTGGACTGGAAGTACCGGAGACCATAAACGGTTTTGAAAACTTCTGTCACGTAGTGATCATCTTCTCAATAAAACATCTCTGCTGATGTTTTTTCGAGTCTTCTGGCCAATCAGAATCAAGATTGTTGCCGGAAGTCCCCACGGGGGATAACTTAGCGGTAGAACTATTCTTTATACATCCATGGGTACAACTTCAGATAGAAATGAACACATAATGAAATATGACCCCCGGTTTGATGATTGACAGGTCACAGAACAATGGGAGCTATCTACCCTTACCCACAATTTAAAGTAAGTCACACAGACTATCTCCTCTTTACTCTTCTCTCAGCAAGCTGTCAGAACTAAGTGAAAAACAAACAATGGCATAAAATATTATTAATATGTATGATTTATTTATTTTCTTCTCAGAGTGTACCAGAATGCGTAGTTTATGTTAGTATTTCAAAAAATCTCCTGGGGGAGAATCCCCCCAGACCCCCCTGCTGGGGTTGGGTTTTCAGCATGTGTGCCTTTTTATATAGTTCAGCTTTGATTCCATCATCTCATTAAACCTTTTTTAAAAGCATACTTTAGTTCTGTGAAGGGATATATGCACTGTACTTCACTTTTATTAATATTGTATTCTGAAAAGCGTATATTACAGCACGATATTTTGTTGAATAGATTTGAGTGCTTCAAAATGTTGGGTCGCGATTTATTGACCAAGTAAAAAGTGGGTCCCGAGGCCTAACCAGTTGAGAACCACTGCTCTATATGATGGAATTTCTCCCACATAGGCCGCCTCAGTTTACATAGGGGAACGTTTCCATTGTTTCAGTGCAGGTGCAAACAAATGTGAACGTAAGCACAGACACATAAACATGTGCAAACAGCTCTTTAACAGTCCGTATGTCGGGACGATTTGAACTGTTTCTTACAAAGAGGATGCTGATTTTAGCAAACTACAATGTGATTATATTTATAAATGTGAGTACAGAAAGATTAAAAACCAGTGTTCTAATGCCAACCATCAAGGATTAGCTGAGATTCAGAATTGAATCCATTCATTCATTATGTATGAACAAGTAGACAGCATGGCTGCACACAAAAGGAGGTGCGTATCATGACCAATAAACAGAAATCATGATTTTAGGAGTCTAGTTTTAGCTGCTTGCACTGTTATTTTCACTTATTTAGGTTATTTTAAAGGTAATGTAGCAAATTTGCTTTACATTCATTGATTTTAAAATGCAACAATCAAAAATGTAGTCCTGCTTTAAGATGAACTACAAAATGTCACCTCACATGTCAGTGGTGCCTTTTGCAGATATTAGAGACAGGCTAACAAGTAAAGCTGTTTGTGTAGTTAAGAGGCTCTTGAGTCACTGGCCTCACCTGTGTCACCACAACAAAGAGCCTGACATGGAGGATGTTGCTCACGCGATCACAAGAACAAAAAAGATCAAATCTCCACTGCACTACGCCTTTAAAACTCACTTTAGAGGAATGTTGGCCAATTGTAGCCTCTCTCTTCACATCTGTGTTTCCAAGCCAGATTGAGTTATTTTGAAATGTTTATTTTAGACTACTCCTGCTAGGCTGCAGAAAAAAACATTAGAGAACGTAAGACATGAAAGAGTAAACCTAAAAGAGTGTGCTGCAGGTGTCACTCTGAATGCCTGTGATCTCCATACTACTGTCATTCGCTGTATCATCATAGGATTTTTAACAAACAATTCACACCTTAATAGTTCTACATGCAGAAATGAACATAGCTTTATGATAAAAGTCTGTATGTTGACGTGTCTTTGGCTTCCTGTTTCCTGCCTGAACTTTCTCACCTGATAATGTCACAGTGGAAACAAACTCAGAGCAGCTACAACAGAGTAACAATAAACAGCCCCAGGAGTTTACAACCAACACTTCATCCCCACATTAATGGCCATTGTATGAAGAAGTGGAAGCTCAGTGAGGTGGAAAAGCATGGCCCTTGTTACAGTTAGTGTGACCCCCACGCAGAAAGCACTGTCTGTTATCCATTAACCAGCAGGAACAAAACAGAAAGCACACTTAGGTTGCCTAGAAACTACTACTTGTCCAACACTCATTATATCCCACTTACTGTTAACTCAATCTGTCAGTGCCCATGTGCTAACACAACTGTAATGCCTAACACATGACTGTTGTAAACAGGGAGGAGGCTGAAGCAGAGCCAAGCCCTCACTAGACATTACACAGCTCTAACACAACCCTTCTTTACATCCCCTGAGTTGCACTTACCCAGCAGTGTTTGCTCCTCTGTGCTGCTGAAGGTGACTCCTCTGCTACCCTTCTACCTTTCTCTCTGCAGGGCTGTGTGTTTTGAAGAAGGGGGCAAACATGCTGCAACACATTCTGCTGCTGACGCTCACACTCTCCTCTCTGGTACTGACTCAGCTCCTCCTCTCCTCACAGTCCTGTCCTGTCCTCTCTGCTGCTGCTGACACTCCCCTGTTACATTTCCATGCGCCTCCTCAGGATTGTGTTTGTGGAGAGACACTACTACGCAATGACACACACAGTGTTTGCTGCTGAGACTTGACTGAGCTGGCCACAGGGAAGTGCTGAGCATTCTCCTCCCCCTCTACTGTACACAGCTCTTTTCTTTTCCCTCCTCCTTCCCTCTCTTCTTCTTCCTGCCCTATATCCACCTCTGCTTCCAGCCTCCTCCCCTTTCTCTCCCTGCTGCTGTGTCTTCTGGCTGCCTACTGACAGAGTGACAGTGCCTCTGCAGGTGAATGCTGGGAATTAGGCCAAGGGTCGGGCCTGCAGTGACCCCCTGAGAGGGGATCAGGTTACATTCCAAGAAGCTTTGGTTACATAGCACATTGGGCACATGTACACAGAGGCACACAACATCCTGCTGCATTAGAAAAGCTCCTCCTTCATCCAACTCTGACCTGTGAGTGTTGCTAAGGTGTGACATCATCAGAGGATGACAGCACCTTCTCCTCGATGCTTAATACACTCTCCCTCTGGCCATTAAAACACACTCTGGTCCTCGGGTAGGAACATAACATCTGTCAGTACACTGAAGGTTTTCAGCTGTCATTATAAAGTACATCTCCCAGGCTAATTTTCACTGGATATTAAAGGGGATCACACGTGTTAGCTTTGGTGTAGGTTTGGAATCTTTCTTATTTCTCTCTTCCTGATACATCATCATAAACATATGTAAAATACACAACCATCATGACACCAAACAAGGGTGGTAAAGAGGGTTGCATTCTGGAGGATGCTTTTTCCAAAGCAATGCTACGATGGCAAAAATAATACAAATAAACCAGATCAAACCGACAAATAAGTATGAAAGATTATATAAGTATGTAATGCCATTTAAAGGTGGGGTAGGTCATTTTGGAGAAACCAGCTCGAGAAAAAATCTGCCACTTCCTTACAGAGCCCCTCCTCCAACACACACGAACGCGCACATGACCAATGAGGGCACGAGATAAGTTAGTGCACAGATGGAAGGCTGACAGGCAGGTAGGCCATCCAGTTATTTTAGCCGGGCCGGCTAAAATGATTGGTCGTGCTTTTTACAGTACTACGGCTTCCACAGATGACATTTTTTTATGGATTTTTTGTCAAAGCACTTCAGATATTCATTGCTATCGGGATGTTAAGAGCATTCCATGGAATATAACAAAAAGTGTATCTCGAGCCGGTTTCTCAAACTTACCTACCCCACCTTTAAGTCAATTTAAAATAAATATATAAAGAAAGAAATACTCCTATGAAATAAAAAAAATACTCCTACAAAATAAATAGATATGCCTATGGAATAGAATTAGAATTGGGAGGGATGAAACCCTCTTTAATGGTCACACATGCAGAGCACACAGCACACACAGTGAAATGTGTTCTCTGCTTTTAACCCATCCTAGTACCAGGAGTCTAGTACTAGAAGCAGTGGGCAGCTATTGTACAGTGCCCGGGGAGAAATGGGAGTGAGGGGGGAAGGGGGGGGTGTCCGGTGCCTTGCTCAAGGGCACCACGGCAGGGCAGGAGGTGAACTGGGACCTCTCCAAGTAGCAGTCCACACTCCATATTTTAGGTCTGGTCGGGGACTTGAACCGGCGACCCAACAGCTCCCAGTCCAAGCCCCTACTGACTGAGCCACTGCCAGAACAAATTGTGACAATAACTATATATTAAAACATGAATGAGTCTTTAAATATATTTTAATTTTTAAATAATGTTTTAAATTTCAATTTATTTCAGTGATTTGAATGGAATGTCCTATCTTTTATATGCACATGAGGGTGGGGTGTGTGGTTATTTTACAGATATCATACCATAATTATTTTTTTTCAAATACGTATTCATTTATAAAAAGATATTGAATAAAATGGCAGTGTAAATAAAATGATTGAAATTGCTCAAATTCACAAAATGGCACTTTAAGAGTAAGGACTCAAATATGATTTCCCTGCTATTCATTATTAATAATCAACAGGCAGAGTTACACTTTGTTGGATATCTTGTAAAAATAAGGTTAATGACACTCTTTCTGTTTTTGTTTAGCTTAATATCAACAGCAATCAAGCACGACATTTGCATTTTTGGCACACTGTAAAGCACTTAATAACAAAACCAGAAAGAGTCATTTTAATGTTTAATGTTTACTGTGAAAGGATGCATTAAAATGTCTCACCTATCAGTTAATATTCCCTCTGGATTTCACACTCTCGCTCACACACATACACCCACACATTTTGTACCTGTCGGGAGTCATTTTGATTTTCCTGAGGTTGAAACAGAACAACATTTTCCGCAGCGCCCTCTTCTGGCTGTAACAGGAAATGAAAGTGTTCAACCAGAGTCGTTTAAAGGGAACAGCCACTATAGTGCAAAGCAGCAGTGGTATGCACCAAGGCACTGAAAACAAATCACATGTTTTTTAAGGCAAAAGCAACAATGTTAAGCCTCACTCTCCAATCACATCTAATGAGGTCCACTACATGAGACTATAACTCATGAGACAAATGTGTATGTTAATCCTATTAAGATAATCCTGAATTCCACTGCTGGATACAGTCACATGTGACTGTGTTAAAACATCGTGATGGATTTTATAAGCTGCAAGAAATCAAGCTTGGAAGCATCAGGGTGCAGCAATCAGAATACAGCACATTTTTAGAGCCATATAAGCATCTAACATGTATCTTAACCTATGCTTTAAGCCACAAAATAGAGAAAATGCATGTTATCTAAATGCTTATTAGAAAAGATTGAATTAAGCATGAGAAGGTACACAAAGCACCATTTACATCCCAAGTGTTTTACTGAAGCCAACAGTTAGTAATCGTGCGAGCCAGTGTTAGTTTTGTCAGAGATTGAGCATCATAAAGCAATCTTAGCCATCTAATGCCAGCGAGCTTACCCTTACCAACGCCTCAGTTGTGCTGCTCTCGTTTCCCATGGCTCAGCCAGCTGCGGGGCCACAACTGCCCAAACCAACAGCCTCTCACATCAGCTGGCTGAAAGACAATGGCACAGAGGGACCATCAGCGTAGGACTATTCCACAGAGAGACACACAGTGTGATCAGCAGTCACAGAGTCTGCAGCATTACAGCTCTCTGGCATGAGGTTGTGGTACCAGGGAGGGAGAATGGTTAAGTGTGTGTTGTTTAGGAGATTATGGACTTGAAGCAAGACCTCCTTCTCAGACCAAAGGGCAGGCTTTCCCTCCGCTGAGGCAGAAACAGATCCCCTAACAAGCATCTTGTAATCATAAAAGTTTATTCTAGAGCATACTTTAAGAGTATATTGGACAAATTATGAACAGCAGCCCCTTCTCTGGTTTGAATGACCTTAAACAAATAGCATTGTCTCTAAGAATACAACATCTCTTTACATGCATTGTGTAACACAGAGTGACTGTCTCATAATGACACAGTGACTTAGGCTCAGTTAGGTAATCCTCATAACAGATTGGGGTGTTTGTTGGCTTCCAGCAGTGTTCAGTCTGTTAAGGAACATGAGTCAAAGCTAATGAAATCATCCAGAAACATACATATATTTGAAAAAAACTGCAAAGATATTTCAATTATTTGAAGAAAAGCACATCAAAGCCATGGTTTGATTGTATATCAAATACAGAAGAAATCGCTTTCATAACCTTATCAAATAGTCCGATGACATCCACCTTTATTTCCCCTCTTCTTTGATGTATGTATTGCAGCTGCGCAGTAAACACTCGTGCGTGGCGTTTGTGCATTCCTCATATATGACTGCAGGGAATATACGGCTCTGTAGTCAGAAACCACTGACCTGAATATGCAAGACTTTATAAATAGAGTTCTGGCCTATCCACTTTATTCCAGGCTTGTGCACAATTAGTCATGCACACTTTATTTCCAAACTATTATCACAAAGGCTGTATATTCTACTCAAGTATACAAATAATACATTTTTGTTGTACATATTTCCTATGATTATCCAATCAGGGAATTTAATATCTGGATTTCCCCTTACTGAACGTCTTAATTCTGATTATTTGTTGGTGTGGCGACACTTCCCATCGCTGCCTGCTTGCTATTTGTGTGAATGGGGTGTAATTTCAGCCGTGGACGTGTGTGCACTTTAGCAGGCGGCAGTGTTTCAGAGCTTTTCGGAAGCACAGACAGCACTGGGACAAATCATATGATTAGACATTTGCAAGGTCTCTTCTCACCTCATCTTGGCCTGTCAGTCACTCAACATGCGCCATCGTTTAAGCTCTAGGGTTTAGATGAGCAGTATGTCTTCCTTTAGACACCTACAGTATCAGGTTACTGCTTCCTGCCCCACACCTGACCCCTCCACTCACTGGCAGAGTAAAACTACCAGGAACACAACAAGGCTAAATACAATGCTGTTTTAAAAAAAATTACAATCCGATATTGAATTTCATAGATACACATATTATAATTCAGCTAGGTAAGAGACAGAGAAGCCACCGGGGCAAGGCAACTCTACTTAACACATTTAAATCTCATATGGCATTAAACATGACAATACAAAAGTTAACCAAAGTCACAAAAATTCCATCGCAGCTTTAAAAATTGTCAAGTTTAACCCTTTTTCCTCAATTTTTTATATTTTTCACTGCAAACCACACAAATAATCCAAAATCTGCGTCATTGATGCAACTCACAAACTACTCACCACTGCAGACTTTTCCTCACAGTGTCAAGCTTTTTATCAACCCAAATCCAATCTTTGTTTACTGTCAGACTCAAGGCCAATGTTTGTTTCTGTGCTCTCCTCTGAGGAGCCCCGGTCTCTCTGAAGCTATTTTTAATATCACACGCAGAGTGGGAGGAGAGGACGGAGGGGGGACACAGGACAGGGACAGGAGAGGAGACAGGCCCTAGGGGAGGAGACCGAACTGGAGCTGGGGAAGCCATGTCTGCTTAGGGTGGTAGAGGTATCTGTGTGTGTGGGTGGGGGGCCCGTCAGTCAGCTGGAGGGAACGCTAGATCTGAGGCCACACTGTAAACAAACAGGCACGCTACACTGAAAAAACTGAAACGTTTACTTTAATTAAATGTATTATGTCAACAGATGTCATATAACTGGGTTAGTTGAAAGCAATAATACGTTTAAATAAAACATATTAGGTTCAACTTAATAGTATTGCTTTCAACTGACCTAATACAGTTATATGAAATCTGTTTCTGTAATACATTTAAATAAAGTCAACATTTCAGTTTTTTCAGTGTATGGACAGGAGAATGAGGAGTCCTAGCTCCCTGATGATAATATTCAAAATAACTCCAAACCTTTTCACATGTATTCATCCTTTAAACCTCAGTGTGATGCTCTGTCAACACCTCACTTCCGTACATTTAGCAGTGATTGTAGACCATAGTCAAACATCACAAACCCACTCTGACATAACCACCACCGGCCAGAGCAACATGCAAGCAAGAGACACATTTATATTTGGACTACAGAGGGTTTGAAGTGTATTTTGGATCCTGTTTTATCTCCCATCATCACAGGCCATCTTCAGCAGAGTGCCAAGACTTATTGTCATCCCTATAAATAACACTGCCTCTAGTTTCTTAAATCACAGCATACTTTCCAAATACACTTCCCTTGGAGGTTCCTCCTATCTCAACTGTCATCCAGGCCCTGGTGTAAATGAACCGTACACATGTACATGATCATGTCAACATGCCTTCCATCTTCCTCTCAGCATCTACACTCAGCTGCTCCTTTCCTCAGCCTCTCCACAGCCCCTCCTCCAACACTAGAGAGCTCCTTCTCTCTATCTGCCTTTGCCTGAGTAAAGACTCCAGACTGGTAAAGCCTGTTCCCTCTCCTCATCCACTCTCAGGCATGGATGCTGCACTGCAGGCAGCCTCTGCTCAGCATCCTCCCTCTTCTGTTTACCTGTCTGCGTGAGATTCCAATGCAGCTCCCCATCTTGTATTCCATGTCCTCCTCTGGTGAAGTGACTCTGGCACTACACGGCTTGCAGAGCACCTTTCTGCAGAACTGCATCGTTATTTCAGCCTGAGCATCGCCGGGGCTGGCAGGTCTCTGCTGGAGCAGTGGAGTGAGCGTGTGCACGCCTCTGTGGCTGTACGAGTGTGTGCCTCAGTGACTAATACACGCTCTGCACTGCATTGCCCCTGGTGAGCCTGTGACATATATGTTCAAGTCATTGTTATATTAAAAAAGCAACAAAAAAAAAACGTCATTACATAAGAAGCCTAATTAGGAGTGTGAAGAAGGGAGCTGCTCTTCTCTGCCTCATACGCAGCTTAGCCTCACATCACTGCACGGGTGTGACTGAAGCACTGCTTTGGAGGGAAAACATGCTCAGAGGGAGAGAGGAAGAGATGGGAGGCAGCAGAAAGAGTGCCTGTCTCTTTAAGTGCCAGGAGATGCAAGGATGATGTTCGTACATCATCATGATGAGAACACACAATGATATCAGTGTGCTCATCTAGCTGAATGGAATCATAGTGATGTTAACTCAGTCAGAATAGAGCAAGGGGAGACTGAAAACATATTTTATGCAGGGTTTTTTATGTTTTGATCCACGTTTTGGGTTCCGCTACATATGACAGCAGAAACATGAATCCTGACAAGATATTTTCCCAACGTTCCACATGGGGTTTTCTTTTAAATAAAACAATAAGAGAATAAAGACTTTATTAAAAAGGGTATCAATTAATTGCAATCATTATTGTTCAGAGAAATAAAATATGTCTGCACATAAGAGTACACGATAACAACCATGAGAATGTTTAGAGAAAGACCAAGTCTAGCAGAGTGGTGCTCAGATAACAACCAACTGCTTAACGCAAAGCCAAGGAGATCCTTTTTTTATTTAAAAAAAATAATAAGTTCCTGGGAATCAGCATCACAAACAACCTTGCATGATCATCGCACATTTGAAAACATCATCAACTGGCAAAGGATGTGCATAGGACATCATAGGTGGCCATCTACCGCACAACATGCCCAAGAAGAATCCATAAGATAATAAATAAAAACACCCAAGCCACAACCTGTTCCCCTGCTGCCATCGGTCAAGAACAGGAAGTACCTGCTACTGTACCACCTGACTACAGCGCAGCTTCTTCCTCCAGCGGAAGCATTCATCCTCCACACAAAAGTTTTGCTTGTTTTGTTTTTGTATGTAGCATAAAAGGACTGCAACTGCATTTTATTACATACCTGTGTTGTACAATGACAATAGATGAACCTTGTACGAGAACACCTGAACCTGGAAGGATGATGTTGGTTGGTTGAAAAGCATTAAGTCGGTAGTTAATATGTAGTTTTGTTTTAACACAGATATCGGGACAACCAACCGTTGTGCTTCATGTTACTGTAAGCCACTTGTTCCCTGCCTTTTCAAACCTTGTGGGACCTTAAAATAAAGCAATCTCTACATGTGAATCACTAGTTGCACGTCTGTGGGTCATGGTCTTTAAATGCTCATACATGCCTCTTTGTTCTAGTGCACAACAATTTCAAATATTTAAATGCACAAGGTTTAACCCAGGTTTTCCCAACCCTCATTGAAAGCCATTCAAATGACAGCAATATAGGTCATATTCCAATTAATTAATTAAAACAGTACCAGCTTTCTCCTTTTTTTCCTTTTATTATTCAAACTTTAACAACAGTAAAAAGCCCAGATGAAATCGATATGTGCAACAGTAATAAGTCACTGCTGTGTGTATTTACAAGAGTGATCTTGGCCGCAAATTTCTAACAATTCAACAAACAAAAAAGGCGGCAGGGTCCATCACTCAGGCTGCGCGTTTGAAGGCTGGATCAATGTGTTCCTGATGTCGTAGGCCTCTATAAGTTCCTGGGTAAAACAACATAACAGTTGACAAAATGAAAATCATGATTATGACATAACAAAAAGAGTTAACATTTATTTTAGCCATGTATATTCTCAGTTTTCAGGCTAAAACTTGCTAACCTTCCATAGTTTTGGGCTGATGGAGACAATGCACTGTTTACGGATGCTTGATCCTCCAGCTTCCACCTCTCCCTCCTCCACTGGAGCTGAGAAACAAAGACAAAGAACCCTGGTTAAATAATTTACCTAAAGACATTTGTATTGGTCAGAATAATACATCAAAATATGACATCTTCTTACCTATACAAGGTAATTTGTAATTATCGAAATACATCCTAGCCAGCCCATCCTGAAACACAAACAACATTTTCACACTTGGTAACGGTCACTAGAGGGCAGAGAAGTTCCGTTTATCCAAACATCAGCTAAGGAAGCTCACCCTGACGAGAAAGGACGTGTGGAAAATGTTCTCAACTGTCCGGGAAAACGACTTGGGGTCGATGACAAACTCGTAATAGGATATTGGTGATGTTGCTGTGACAGAAGCAGAGACACGTGAGCGAATAATAATCACACGATGAAGAAATATCATATAGGTCGGCTTTAAACTCACGATCATCTTGGTAATACGTCTTCAGGTATCCCAGGATCCTCTCCACCTCTTTCTCTGTCGCTTCTTGATGGGAGCCTTCCATTTTCTTCAGCTGACAGACAACATTAACATGACAATCAAAAACGCTGTGTTTTGAAAGATTATTGACTGAAAATGTTACTTTTAAAGTAGGGCTGTCAGTCGATTAAAATATTTAATCGCGATTAATCGCATGATTGTCCATAGTTAATCGCGATTAATCGCAAATTAATCGCACATTTTTTATCTGTTCTAAATGTACCTTAGAGGGATATTTTTCAAGTTTTTAATACTCTTATCAACATATGAGTGGACACATATGCTTTATATGTTTGTTTATTATCATTTGAACAATGACAAATATTCTCATGAATATTAAACACAACAACCTCTGAACATTACAAATATTCGCCTCAATTCAACCTAGAACCTCTCTCATACAATAATACAATACTGTGTGTGTGTGTGTGTGTGTGTGTGTGTGTGTGTGTGTGTGTGTGTGTGTGTGTGTGTGTGTGTATGAATGAATGTGGAGACACTGTGATGGATTGTTGGAGCTATGTGCAGCTCAAGGCATATATGCCTGTGTGTATGAGCTGTGTTGCGGCACTATCCGTGCTGAGTGTGCTGTCTGGCTACCTGCATAAAGTCAAGTGCTCGGCGCAGCTGTCGGCGAAATGTCGCTCCTCTGTTTTCATTGAAACAGCTCCTTATATCCGTTAGCTCAGCTAGCTAGCACCAGATGCTAACAACAACACGTAAGGTGTGCTTCGCTCGCGCCACACATACACACACCCTCCCGGTCCTCCCGATGGCCAGTCCGGGCCTGCCGGTGAGCGTGGAAGTGTGGTCTGCCACAAGCGGGCAGCAGGAGCGGGGCTGTCAGCATCAGCTTGTAGATGGTATTTTAAACTCGATGCGCTCTGAAACTACGGCGGCCGAGGACAAAAAATACACATGCGTTAATCGCGTTAAAATAATTAGTGGCGTTAATTTTTTTTTGCGTTAACGCGTTATTAACGCGTTAACTTGACAGCCCTATTTTAAAGATGTATCATTATCCAAAATAAATCCATGGGAGTGTGTACCTGAGTAGGCATTATCCTTTTGACTTCTTTGCTGGGGGGCTTCCTCTGCCGCTCCATCCTTTGCTTTGGAGGAGGCGGCTCTGCATGGAACGAGCCCATCCTGATGAAATGATCCACAATGATGAAAGATTTAGGGACAGAAAGTAGAACTAGGAACAATAAAAACCCAGCAAAGACGCAATACTTGAGTTATAAACAATTATAGTAATAATAAACATCTTTAAAGTGGCAATAGACAACTTTTGGATGAAGTAATGGTTACATCACCATTGTCTATATTAGTTCTGTATGAGCTCTGCTTTAAAAATGTTGTTTAGACATAAACACTGCATCTCTGCTTACTTAAGAGCAATTTGCCTAAAGGCTACTAAACAAAAGGTAGTGGAACAACACGAGTGAGGTAACCAAGTATTGAGTTTTTGAAAACTGAAAGAGATCGGGTTATCTTCTGAAAATGTTTGATGTTCATTCAACGCAGACTTCAAATTAGCAGCTTTCAATTTTACGAACATTTTGTGATCCCTTTGTTATTTCTAATAATTGTTATTGACATATAGCCTGCTGAGGCACTCACATGTAGTGGAAGGAGGGGGCTGCCCTGAAACAGCTCTCTGCTCTCTGGGCCACTTTGTGCCAAGCATCCGGAGGCAGGTAGCCAATAGCTGCTCCGATCGGCTGCTCGTCCTCCCCGTCGTTCAGTCGGTTCAGACCCATGTAGGACAGCTGTCAGAGAAGAGGGAAAAAGATCTCCACATGACCACTGCAACGTTTTCAGTCTTGGTACTCACATTACAAACATATTGACCTTCTATGGCTGCCCTGAACTAAAGATTTATTCAGGCGATTAGTCGACTAATCGTTGCACGTATATAATATATGTTATGATTATAAATACTATTTATTTATTTTTCTCCCAAAATTGTTTCAGTTAATTTACTTAATGACCAGGCTCTGGGTGAAGAGTGAGGGGCTAACGCATCAAAGCACACACAGCGCACAGATGGAGTTTTATTTTATTTTTTTACTTCAACTAATAGACTAATGAAAACATTTTTATGTTAGCCGAGTAACGTTTAGTCGACTATTTGGGGGCAGCCCTATGACTTTCGACATTTTTTATAGTTGTTTTTTTTCATGTTGATTTCTATGTCCTCCTTTTTTTCTTGAATCTTTCTTTTGCTAAGTCTCTGTTTGTTGTACAGTAAAACCATTTCAATAAATTATGACATCCTGTCTTGTTTCAGACAAAGACACGTTCAGATTTACTTTAAAGTGAGATTTGTCTATAACACAAGTGTCCTAGTTAGAGCAGAGAGTCGCATAACATTGACACATCAAGATTTGAAACATACCACCTGTGAATGTTGTTATAACAATGTAGCTGCAATGTTATCTTTCTGTTTATGTCACATGGTCTTATATATGTATTTGACTGTGCTTTATTGAAAGATCTGAAAACAAACCTACTTCTCAGTTTTATAGATATTATAAGAGCAATGATGTACGTTTTCTATAACCAAAGAAAGAAACTATCAACAATGTATGAAGGTACAGTAACAGCTTTTCCTCAGCTGCCATTGTGATCACCGAACCTACTGAACTGAACTTTGGCAGTAATAAGGTGTATAAATAATAAACTCACAAGGTGTTCAGTGAAAGCAGTGGGATCAAAAGCAGCGCCCTCCGCGGCAAGTTGGCTGGCTTTCTCCTTGCCGAGGTCTGTGGTCACAACGAGGAGCTGAGCATCCAGAGCAGCTTCTCTCGGCTGCCGCACTGCCAGGGAACATGCACAAATATAGGGTCAATTGTTTAAAATATAACATCACAGTACATGTGTTTCACGTGCATGTTTTATTTCAATGCAGATGCTGGTTTAAAGATGTTGCTCTGATGGAGAAAAATGTTTTTGGAATGCATTTTTCTGCAGTCCAGTCATGCAACAGGTGTGCAATAAATTGTGGTTGTGTCACACCTACCATCTTTAAAAAGTTTGTTTGCCTCTTCTAAAACTTCTGTGAGCTTGTTGTTGGAGGGACTCAGCATGTCTTCCCTATTCTCTGGAGGGGGGACACAATAACGAAATACATTAATGACATGCCAACAGAATCCTACCTATACTGCCTTGCCAGACCCTCTGTTTACTCACGTTGCACTGACTGGATGAGTTCTCTGTACTTGCTCCGTATTTCCCTCCGGATTCCCGGGTTATTGTCTTCATCTTGCATGTCAGCTTGGCCGAGGTCACAACCACTGTTGTCCCCGTCACTTTGGTCAGATTTCCTCTGGCCTGCAGAGGCATTCTGCCCGGGAGCTTCCTCACCATCACCGGCACGTTTCATGATGCGTCACTTAGTGGAAGAGCTGTTTAGTGAGGAGAAACGCAAAACATGATCAATATAAACAAAGTAGGCTACCTCTCTGCTTGTAAATGTTATAACTAATAAATTACCTTGTGACGACAACAACCGTTACGACAATCTGATTTTGAATCTGGAAGTTTAGCCAAAGACGTTTGGAAAGACGAGATAGAAACCAGCCACTCTAGCTACTTTACAAGATAGTACAATGAAAATGTTGCTAGTGTCATATTAAATATAAGTCGGTCAACACAACATCATTAATATAGTGCAGTCAACTTACCAGTGTCTTACTGTATACATGCTAGAAGGAAACGAACCATAGCTAACGTTGGCTTCTGCATAAGGACAGAAGTATCTACTTAACTTTGTATTAAACACTAACTAAGCATTGCATTTGTGTTATATATCAAGTACAGTGTGGTTAACAAACATACAAAATATGCTGAAATGTGTTTAAAAACCCAAACTCTGATAGGCTATCATGCAAACCAGAAGCAAACTTCTCCCAGATCGGCGGCTAACACTAACAAGGAAGTTCTGAACGGTTTACCATCTTGTGCATCTTTGATCTGAGGAAACATTAGCCGATGTTAGCTAGTACAATCAGTTGTGTTAGCAACGAAGCTAAACGTCATACGTAATTTACAAACAAAGGTCCCACTGAAAGTAAACTCAGAGCGGGTTATTGTTTAAAACATCAATACATCTGTTTACAATTACTTTAACATAGCTACCTGTTTGGCAGACTGAAGACGCGCCAGGATCATCACAAAAATGTTGACGTCAACAAAGTTAGGTTCTTCTTCTATTAGTTTTATGGCGGGCTACAAACCAACGTTTAAGATGAATGCCGCCATCTAATGAAACGGAGTGTGTAGCATCATGAGCATATTTTCTCACATACAAAATAAATAAAACTATATTCTGGATATTAAACCTGTATTTTTAAAATATTTAAATAAAGCCCTTTGCAGCTGCAGTTGTTTATTTCCAATCCCTAAGAATCCTTTAATGCTCCATTCCATTCCTAGATCTATTCTTAAGTATTGCTCTTTCTGTGTTAAATCTTCTAAATACTATTAAATTACAAATCTCACATTAATCCGTTGGTGCCTTTTCGTTTGATAAACAAGGTATCCAGTGGCGTTTTTATATGTACAAAAGTGGTGGGGCACAAAAAACTTAGATGTCTATATATAAGCTTCTGCAGTGACGTGCAGTGAGGTTCATGGCTGGTGAGGTACTGGCACTGACTCTTCAGGTTTACAAATATTATATTTTGACCTAAACCAAAATATAACCAAAACAAAAGGATACCCAAAAAATGTAATTTGATCATTTAAATAATTGTTCTCTCTTAGTAAGATCCCATTTTCAATACAATTGCGGTCTTACCTTGACTTGAAGATGAAGTCCATTTGCCTATCCTTCTGGACAAAAAATTATATTACTTATTTGTAAAAGTCCTCCTTATCTTCTTGTAGTTTCAAAAGTCTATCATAAATCTAATCGATAGATTTATGATTCAAAAATTATAAAAGTAGGGTAGACATGTGGATATTATCCGGCTGAACAAAACGTGCATTTATCTAACAGGTACGTTTCCCACAGATTCTGGGTGTTTCTCAATCGCGAGTAAAGCTGCTTCAGACGAGTAGTATGAAGCTGCAGCCTCGGAGGAGGGTGCACTCTCAGGACCGCATGCACTCTCAGGACCAGTGGCGTCGCCTGGCCTGGGCATCCGGGGCTTTAGCCCCGAATGTTTTTTCTGTAGCCCCGGACAATTCTCCCTCAATAATATAATACATTAACCGTGCTTTACGTGAACCTCATCATGACACAAGAGAGGACGGCAACACTGTAATTTCCCGTGTTCAGTGAATGCAACAGAGGCATGACACCAGACCAATCAGAGAGTTGCATGGAAATAAACGTGTGCTTGTGTCATTCAAGCTCGGGTCTGTGTGTGTGTGGCAATAGCGCATTTAGTGTGATAGAGAGAGAGAGAGGGAGAGAGGGGGAGGGAGGGACCGCTGCCAGCAGGGACCTGTTGTTAGCATCTGGTTAGCTAGCTGCACTAACGGACATAAGGAGCTGTTTGTTCCACAACAAGCTGGAGGAGAGTCCTCTCCTCTCAGACTGAGAGACTCAGGTGAGCTAAAGGACTCTCTGAGTGTTTAGATACTTAACTTTAGTCTAAGTTATCTCAGTGGGTCTCAAACTGTTTGGTCACAAATTATTCAAAAGATTATTTCCGCGGCACACCTTCATATGATCATTATAGTTATAAAAAA
This sequence comes from Trematomus bernacchii, assembly GCF_902827165.1. NCBI lineage: Eukaryota > Metazoa > Chordata > Actinopteri > Perciformes > Nototheniidae > Trematomus > Trematomus bernacchii. The sequence goes on along the minus strand of NW_022987828.1, from coordinate 3,754,981 downwards.
AATAAGAGAATAAAGGAAAAACAGTTATGAAATACTATATGGCAGTAAAACAAGAATAGAGTTTAAAAGGGGAGTGATTTGTAAAATATCCATAAAGAAAAAGTACATCTGTTTACAGTTCTGTTTCATATGGGTGCTGAGAGAGGTATCCATAGATCTCTTCATTTTGCTCTCAAAGTGCACCAGATTGATGCTTTTAACTTCAATATTTAAAAACAAATCTTCCCGGGGGAGCATCCCCCCGGACCCCCCTAGAGGAGGTGAGGTCTGCCCCCCACTCATAAAAAATACCACTTTACCCCTGCCTATATGCCGTGAGCTGATTATCGAGCCTTTATTGTAACAGTCGCGGGTGTACTGTGTGTGTGCGTGTGGGGAGTGTTGCAGTAAAAAATGCCACTAGTGCCGCCGCCACTGTGGGCTAAGCCCCGAATGTTTTCAGGCCCAGGCGACGCCCCTGCTCAGGACCCTAGTTGTTTTGCAACATCGCCACCTAGTGAGCAGGAGACATGAATATGAACGACAACGCATAGAGTGTGAGTAGTGTGAAGTGCTTTTAAAGTTTTATTTGTTTAACATTAATAACAATTCCGGTGTCTTGAAATGAAGTGTGATTAGCTAACATTAACTATGATAGTCTTAAGGCAATACAAACAAACATCTGTTAGCTTATGATAGCTTCTAACAGTATTAAAGGCACTAAAAACAATTATTTGTTAGCTATAGCTTTCGGCAAAAGCTAATGCTAATAGCATTAGCTTCATTAGCATATTTGATTGTTTGTTTAATGAAACTGTAGCGTGATTTTGGCAAGCCCAACTAGGTGTCCTACATTAATTGTTGATTTAATCACTAATTACAGTAACACGTGCTAAATGTCATCTGTTAGCCTATGATGACTCGCTGCAAAACCAACTGTTAGCCTTTTTGTTTATTTGTTTAATGAAACCGTATGTTATGGTTATGTTATTTAGCAGAGGCTTTTATCCAAAGTGACTCACAAAAAACATAAAAGAACCATAATTAACATTAGATTATCAATACAAATAGTTACATTACGTATTACATTTTTAACAGGGTAATTAGTCATCTGTAACCTACATTTAAAAAAAGTAAACTTCCCAACCCTGATCATTAATTATAGTCAGCTAATTAATTAAACTTCAAAGGATGACAAAAGCATGTCAATATGATCTGTCTGTCCGCTACATTAAATCAGCAGTAGCCTAATATAAGTTCTGTCTTCAGTGTAAATGCTTCTTTAATAGTCATTGTATTACTATTTGAATTCATTGTAAATAATCTTAACTGTGCTGACTGCCTGTTTACTGTTTATCAGACAGTCTCATCATTTTGACATGTTTTGCAATATTGCATGAGGCGTTTTAGTCAGTTATTATGTCGGCCTATTCTGTAGGTTAGAATCTGTCGTGTCAGAATCTAACAATTAGGCCTAATTTATGTCTGTCTGTGAAAGTATTTCAAAATGTTCAGTTTGACCAATTAGGCTCTCTCTTTTTCAAGATGCATATTTCAATCCAAGAGGGGAGATCCTTGCCCGATTTACAACGATGCACTACATGTTGCAAAGTCTATAAAGTGTCTTTACTTCTGCCTTCTCCTATCCTAGTATTATGAAGTTGATTGACTAAGCGTAAGGTCAGCTAAATTAAGGAAGGTTTTGTTGTTTTTCTGTCTGAATTGTAATTTTCTTATGACATTCTACTTCAGGTGACGTCAACTGGAATATCTTCACAGAGGGACACAAAAGGGAATTTCGGAAGGAATACCAAATTTCCAGGTGCTTTTACTGCGACAACCTTTATAAGGACGTTGGCACAGGCTACCGGGGAAGTGGACGGCGAGGAGTGTTGCAGGGTTTTTACTCAGAAGAGGGCTTCCCGGGGTACTGCAGCTGGAGCTGTTGTCTGGTGGTTGAGGGAACAGCAGACCCCGCCTCACCCCAGTGAAGAATCCACAGTGCCCAATAAATACAAATGTATTCTGCACTGAAATTCCTCTCGTCAAATTGCATGTTTATCTTTTGCAGCCTGGTGCATAAACACACTAACAGTTGTTTTTGAGTAATCTAGCACCTCTTCAAAGACACATTTGATTTGATTTATTTCGAACGTGTAATACAATAAAAAATATATATATATAATAATGAAATGAAACAAGAGAATTATGATACTGTAGAAACATAAGCAGTATCAAATTGATTCAAAGGAGTTTACACTTATTTAACCCCACCCCTTCTCCCAAAAACTAAATTAACAGTTTTCTTTTAACAAAATATACATCTAAATGTATGTCTACATACAATATACATTTACAATTATAAATAGATTATATCATTATTACTACAATATATATATATATATATATATTTATGTTGTATGTCAAATTTGATAAAGACAAATATAAAAGACTATCTTTTTACATCTGACATACAAAATACATTTGTTATTAAAAATCAAAAACATATTAACAACTTGTTGTTAATAATAATAATGTAATTTCAGTAAGAAAAACATATTTTCATGCATTTTTAGATGGTTAATAACAAGCATTACAATGTCTAAAGAGACTCGCAGTGTATGAGACTCAATACTCGCTGGTTGTACTTTTGCGGTCATCCAATCCGCTAGGTGGCGATGTTGCAAAACAACTAGGGTCCTGAGAGTGCATGCGGTCCTGAGAGTGCATGCGGTCCTGAGAGTGCACCCTCCTCCGAGGCTGCAGCTTCATACTATTGCTTCAGACAGAGCCACTATTACAAGCATACTACGTCATCGAGTGCCGCCGAAGTACTGTTCCAATCTCCAGCATACTTGGGTTGCGGTCGAATACTAAAAAAAAACAGCTCCTAAATTCTAACCCTATCGTCTATTCCTTGACCTCGGAGTGAAACGTCATGGGGTTAAGGGATAGTGGATAGGAGAATTAAAAAGGATTTAGGAGAAGAGACTGCGGTACTTTAGAGAATCCGACTGCACTTTCAATATCCGACGTGTTTATGATGCGCCAGCGGAGGTCATAAATGTGCGCCTGCTGCGGTGGGGAAACTATGGAAACTACAGTTTTCTATACAGCGGACTACAACAGGGATGTTTAATAAGAACGAGGGACTACTGTAAACTCTGCACCGTGCTCTGATGCTGTTGTTTTATGCTTTATGAACGGGGACAACAGAGAAACATATTCTTCATGACCAAAGTTGGAATTGAAATAAAAAAGGAAAGTGAAACTTATGCTCGTCACCCTCTCCCTCCGGTCCACATTAATACAAATGATCCCAATACGTATGATTGTATGAACTATGAAAAGATCTTAAAAGCAATACAAATGTATTTATTATAAACGTTAGTCCTTAACATCTATCACTGTGTATATCACCATTCAAACATCTTTTTAAAAGTTGAACAAACCCCACACAGCTTAGTAAAGACTGTGAAATGTTGACTTTATTTAAAACGTAAAAAAAACTAAAAACTAAAAACTAATGTTCATATTTCTCTTTTTGATTATAATACTGATGAACGTTCAAAACAAAGCACTTTGGCAACTTACCACATACGTTTTGAACCGTAACTTTCATGATATCATTTCTCGTTCATAATCGATTGTTTTCGTGAACGGCCGACTGTGTGTGACGGCCGACTGTGTGTGACGGCAAATGCCGCGGCCGCAAGGCATTGTGGGGCAGCATTTTCTCCTCTCCTTTCGGTTAGGGAGGTCCAGTGGTTCCTAAGCTAAAGGAGGTTATAAAGGAAGTTTGAAACCTCCTTTCCTTTTAATTTAGAGAATTCGAACGGCACTTATCATGGCTGCCACTGAGGGACTTCTGGGTCATTTCACTCCGTTAGGAAGGTTCCTAAGCTAAATGGACTATTCGACCGCAACCCTGGAAATCAAGCGTACTCGCGATTGAGAAACACCCATTATTTTTTTGCCACACACATTAAATAGGAAAATACTCTGAGCATGCGCAGTGTAGTTTTTACAGTCACCGTTCACTGAGAGGGAGGGGCATGATCAGGTTTTGTCCCACATGGCTCTAAACAGCTCAATAGGCACACACTGTAGACACTAATTAGAAGAACACAGACTAAAACAGCAATGTACAGACGAATCAGATGATTAACCATGATCTTAAAATATATTTTATATACTTTTTAATTTATTTTTTGCATTTTTTGTAATAATTATTTGTAATAGTTTCTGCTGACACTAGGTGGGGCTGTACCCCTAATGACCAGTCGCCACTGAAGGTATCATATAGTTAAGTGTGCTCTAATCTCAACCTGGAAAAAAAAACTTCTCTTATACATTTGCCTTTAAAAAATAACCCTCTGACGGAATTTAGAATGTTGTAATAAACTCTACCCTTTGTATTATTATTCCAAATCCGTGTATCTACCGTCCAATTGTTTTTCTTTATTAAACAAGTAAACGGAATACGTTTTTCTTCCTAAAGTAGTTGAAATTCAACGTAAACTATATCAAACACCACATGCATGGCAATTAACCAATTTTTGCCCACTATTTAAATTGACTTTGGTTGAAGTTAACAATATTGATATTATATAGATATATAGATATATATAGCATATCATTGATGCAGTCTTTCTGAACACTTTTAAAATAAAATACTGCAAATTAAGAATATTTGTAATGTTCTGCACAGATAGTGCCTTAACTTGAATTTGAAAACACGTGGCAACTTTATTAATACAGCAGATGAAAATATTTGTGGAAGGATAAATTCTTCATGGGCTTCAACGGCTCTCTAGATAAAGGGCGTTTTATGGTTGCTTGAATTATCCTCAGATAGTGGTTTGTTTAAAAAACTAGTGACATTTTAATAAATATTGAAAAAAAGTGCTCCAAAAAAGGCATATAACCTGGCCGGCTTAGCCAGTGTGTATGTCTTCAAGCACCAAGATTCATAGTTTATAAAGTACAATTCTGGGCCATTGATTGTGTTATTTCTCCAAACACATTCAGTAAAAATGCCTGTTTTGAAGCCTTAAAATGGTGCAGGAAAAGGACTTTACATTGTATTATACTTAAAGACAGGACTATTCAGTTAAGAGAAGAGAAAAAAAGGAAAGACAATCGTTATAATGGTGATGTAACATTAATGACAGACATAATATGAGGTCCTTGGCAGTTGGCACTCAGACTTTAGAGGGGTCATTTTGTGATCATGGATCCCTTACAGCATCAGGACAATATCATATGGAGTCAGACACTGGAAGTGTGCTGGAGGCTGATGCGTTGACTGGGACTGATGGAAGGATGAGGCTGATGAGAATGAAGAATCTGCAAGGAACGAACTAGCGGCAGAGAAATAATTATATATTAAAAGACAGCAACATCATAAGAGGCCAACCAGAGTGACAGAGTGTGTCACTTTGCTGAAGGATATTTGTGACCAGCTATCCAGGCCAGACTCTAAAGACTTTCCAAGGTGTAAAAATGCTGCTGCCGGAGTACTGACTGGAAGTATTGCTGATAATATGTCCACCATATCCTCTTAAAATACTCTGTCCAACATAGCCGTGGGAACATGTTTCAAATCGGGGGTGCTGTGGGGATGACACCAGGGCTGGTTCTGACCAATTTGCTGCCCTAGGCAAGATTTTAGCAGGCAATGAAAAACCTCTACAAAAGACCAATACACTACAAACAGAGAAACGTATTGACATGGTGGACAGCTTATATAAAAAGGCTTCAAATGCATTTAGTACTCAATGAACATGTTTGATTTGGGGGGTGGACGTCACATCCTCTAGGGGGGTCCAGGGTATGCCCCCCCGGGAAGATTTGTTTTAACATTTTAAAGTAAAATGTTTCAATCTGGTGCACTTTGAGCAGAATTACTAGACACCTGATCTAGGGGGTACAACTCTAAAACACCCATATGGAAAAGATCGGTTTATATTTTAATAATCAAATAAGTATATGAACATAACCAATAGCCTACCATAGCCAATAACAAATAAATGTAACTTCTTTTATTTTTGTTGTTCATTCATATCTTATTTTACCAGTTAACATTTATTTATTTATGCATCTTTTTTAATCTCTCCAGTTTTAAATGATATTTTTGGTTTACTGTCCTATAGTATACATTGGAATGATTTCAAACCTGTTTTTATCCTAATAATTATAAAGGAGTGCCTTGGAAATATTTGTTTACATAAATTGTGATCAAAACGTTTGAGACCCACTGAGATAACTTAGACTAAAGTGAACTATCTAAACCCTCAGAGTCCTTTACCTCACTGAGCTGTAGTTATCAGCCTTTCAGTCTGACAGGAGAGAGCTCTCCCTCCACATTATTGTAGAAACAGCTTCTTTTATCCGTTAGCGCAACAGAAGCTAACAACAAGCAGTATTAACCAGTGCATGAAGTAAAGTAAAAATAATCCATTAGAAGTAAAATCCTCATATATCATATTATTGTTTAAAACCTAAAAATACCTCCTTACATAGATGTTCTTAGTAATTGGCTGTGGGTGTCTAGCCTCCTGCTTTATGAAGAATAGGACGTGTATTGTAAACCTGAATATATACACTATATTTAAAGTAATTCAGCCACTTCAGGGGACCATGGGACTCACATCAGTTAGCATCAGAAGTAAAAAGGCAAAAGCGTTTAAAACTACCATTTATCAAAGTATTTTACTTAGAAAAGCTGCAGTGTGACCCACATACTTTAAGAGTCGTGTTTACAGAGTCAATGTTACCCAACACAAGATCAAAGGTTCCTGTTGAGCTACACCTCCCTTTTTGGTCCCATCTGCCAAATATTGAAAAATAACCCAATAACCTACATAGATTTATTGTTTTATTCCGGGATGGTGAAACTTTAGAAGATCCAATACTGGACGAATACGTAGATTATATTTCCCACTCATGGACTTAGGCATCCATAGCCGTGGGAACATGTTTCAAATGGGGGGTACTGTGGGGATGACACCAGGGCTGGTTCTGACCAATTTGCTGCCCTATAGGCAATATTTTAGCTGGCAATGAAAAACCTCTACAAAAGACCAATACACGACAAAAAGAGAAACGTATTGACATGGTGGAGTGTCCAATAATATCAGTCTCAGGAAGAAAGGCTTTTTAATGCTTATTAAAAATAGCAGAAAAACATGCATTCTTGTACTCAGGAGGGGACATTGACAGAGGATTACTGGAAAAGTACATTCACTAGTATGGAGGACGGAACATGACTTAAGTATAAATAAATAAATGTGTAAATAAATGTATGAAGAACTACAGGAATAAATAAATACATACGTAAATAAATAAATAAATACAGGAATAAATAAATGACGAAATAAATACAGAAATAAATAAATGTTGAAATAAATACACAAATAAATAAATAAAATAATAAATAAATGCATAAATAAATATGGAAACAAATACACCAATGTATAAATAAATAAATAAAAGTCGAAAATAAAACAGAACACACGTTATTATATATCTTTCATATATTTCTACATTTACGCGACATACATTTATTTATTTACTTATTTATGTGTCCGTATGCTAATGAGGTGGGCGGTCCTAACCTCAGTCTGAAGCAGGATTCGCCAATTGTTGGAGCCAGGCAGAAGCAAGAGATTCATGGCAAGTCACATCTGTTCATTCTGTGTAGTGTACACCCACGGCAACTCTCTAATAATGGCTTCTTTAATAATTGTTATTTCGCACACCCGTTCGCGATGACCCCAGCAGTATGCCCCCAACGAAGATGTGCTTCAATAACGTTTGGGGGCAACATGTAAGATGGAAGCCCAAGGGTCGCCTCCTCTGTTTCCGAGAGGATTTCAAGTTGGCGGGCAACCTCTTGAAGACTCTCAAACACAGCTGGGTTAACATCCACATCCATGTCGAGCTGAGCCAAGTCCTCTATACATCGTTCCACACAAAACTGGACATAGTCTTTTGGTTCTCCGTTCTTTAAATGGTCCGCTAATGATCTCCAATCATGGCTGGAGCAATGGCTCTTAAACCAATACCCATAAATAATCCTTACAACTGTGGATAAACCATGGATGTATAAAGATAAGGGCTAAACAGTAAAGCTCCTGCATTCAAATCAGCGCGGTTATCAGGCGTTAGTAGTATAGCCCTCTGCCAGAAATGATCACACACTCCTGTAACCAATCCTGCTTCAGACTGAGGTTAGGACCGCCCACCTCATTAGCATACGGACACATAAATAAATAAATAAATAAATAAATGTATGTCGAGTAAATGTAGAAATATATGAAAGATATATAATAACGTGTGTTCTGTTTTATTTTCGACTTTTATTTATTTATTTATACATTGGTGTATTTATTTCCATATTTATTTATGCATTTATTTATTTATTTATTCTTTTATTTATTTATTTGTGTGTTTATTTCAACATTTATTTATTTCTGTATTTATTTCTTCATTTATTTCTTCCTGTATTTATTTCTTCCTGGATTTATTTATTTATTTACGTATTTATTTATTTATTCCTGTATTTCTTCATACATTTATTTACACATTTATTTATTTATACTTAAGTCATGTTCCGTCCTCCATATTTCCATAGGTGTACTGTAAAGCAAGTCCCTGTTCATTACCTATTTTATTTTTAGTGAGTAGCATATAGTTCAACTTTGTTACGGAAATCTTTAATCCCCAATTGAAAGACCATCTCTCTACGTTTATGATTGCTTTCTATCTAAATATTTAGTATATTTACCCCTCTTTCAGATTGTTCCATCATCAGACATTACTGTTCCTGTATGTTCAAAGATGTCGTTTATCATGATATAAAAAAGTATAGGGCTGATTACAATCCCTTGAGGTATTCCATTAAGAATTTCAAATGTTTTTTGATATTTCTGATCCTACTTTTGCTTTAAATGTTCTGTAAAATAGAATAGTTTTTTTTTGTTCCAACTGATAATTGAATCTGTATACAATAATTTTTCCATCCATTTACACAAATGTGATGTCAGCGCTGTTGGTCTAGTTCTCTGCACTCTGAACGTTTCCCTGGTTTAGCAAATGGGAGAATTAATGCTGTCTTCCATTTATAAGGTAATCTACCTTCAACCTATATCTTATTAAAAAGGTTCAACACAATTTCCAAAGCTTCTTTTGACAGATGTTTAAACATTGAGTAGGAGTTGATCCTCCCCCGGGGCAGAAACCTTGCTTATCCTGTTACGCACCATCCCCCCGGTACCGGGCGGATAAACGCGTCATTTGCAGGAAACAACGTCTAAGGAATCTTAATATTTAATAAACTATGAATGTTTTATATCCATGTAACGGGAAGAAACTCAGCTAACTGTTTTCCAAAAAAAAAACACAATGCTAACACTCAGCCTCTGAATTAGCCACGAGCGAAAAAAATGTAACCTATCTCTGCACCTAAACTCACAATAACTCCCTTATTACTTATCCTACAGTAGATGCACAGACAACAACCACTCGTTTTGGGTGTCCTGGAGACACAGAATCGTTTGGTGCCCACCTCAACACTCAGTGATAAACATTTGCGACGCTATAAACTAAAGCGTACATCATAACATGTGGAGCTAGGTAGCTAGAAACGCTAACATGGCTTACCTTGGTCAAAACTGGTCTTCAATGGCATTAAAACGATAAAAAAACGATGCTGCAGTTAATCCATAGGTTAATCCAATGTGTCTGTGAACTCTTTGAAATTATTTCTGATAATCCATAAGCAATAAAACTGCTTTTTCGTTTCCAAATGTCAGAGCGAGAGATGGTCCACTCTGATGCAAAATTACATGCGCGCAGCCCCCACCTTTTCTCTTCACAACGTGTATGTGTGGGGGTCAGAAAGAGGTGTCAACCATCCAAATCGAGCAAGGGGGGCCAGAGATATGGAAAAAAAAACATTTTCACCCAAATCACCTCAGAGGTGGGGTGGTTTTGGCTAAACCTCTCTAAAAAGGTCAAATGTCACTTGTTTTGCATCAATCTTGATACAGGGTACTTATTATATGTTGTACTTTGGATTCCTAAAGCTTTTAGTCTACTAACCCATCATCCAAGGGTAGTTTTCACTGTCTGTAAAAAAGAATTTTTGGACGGACACTATAATTTACAGTTTTTTTACTATGTAAAATCTGAATTTTCTTTAAAATAAAAAACATCTATATTGATTCTGACACTTCTACATCCAACTCACAGATCTAACCTTGCTTTGATAAAAATAAATTATTCATATAACCCTTTTAGAAGTTAAGTTGTAGTCATTTGTTTTGGGCATGTCATTTTCGAGCCTGAAACATGAAAAACAGGCTTGGTGCTTAACAGGTTATAAAGCCCTTTTCAGTTCTTTGAATTCCAAATCCATTGTTGATCTAATTTCTTCCGTTTATTCATATCTTTTCATAATTTATTATAATTATTTCTTTCCTATTTTTGTGAATTTCATTGAGGTGGTTTCCACTGTGAACATTGGAAAATACATTTCCTAGAAGGTTAGCTTTGTCCCTATCCATCATTGCTAAATTAATGCTGTCTGCAAGAACTGGTATTAAACAGGTAGTCCTACTTTTTATCCATATTCCATACCTGGCCCACACCTCTCTCTCTTCCTATTTAGGAACATGTTGTCTCCAGGTGTTCCTTTCAGCTGTTTTGATTATTTTGCGTGCTATGGCTCTCTTTCTTTAATATTCTATCAGATTTTCTAGATTCAGATTTTTCCTCAGGTTTCTGAGACCTCAATTTCTTTCTTTTACAGTCACTCATCATTCCACCATGAACCACTTTCTTATAGGGGTACTTTCTGGGATATTTTTGTCAGTCTATATTATAGAACAAATAATAGGAAAGTGATCACTACCAATATTATTTTTGTATATTTTCCATTAACTTGAACTTGCTATTTGAAGGACCAATGTTAAATCAATCAAGGCATGACATCTTATTCCTATGAATATCTATTATTGTTCCTCTGCCATTATTTAAACAGACATGTTCCTTGAATCCATAATTTCTTCAATAACGGTTCTATTGTTACCAGTGTGATCACTTCCCCATAAACTACTGTGAACATTGAAGTCGCCACACCAAACTTCACATTTACTTTTTGAAATGTTGAGCTGTCTCAGTGTGTCACCTACAGCTGAGGTTAGTAGTGCGCTTGTCTGGAGAGACGCAGCTAATCCCTGCTTGACCTCTCCAAGGGAAAGCCGAAAGCATGCACCTACAGGGGGGATAGCATGGGAGCAGAAACCACTGTTCGCACCTGAAACAATTATGAAGGTAATCTAACTATTATTTTATCATGGGGGAGCTGAGGACCACGTCTCCCGGGCTTCGTTTGGACCTGAACAACTTTGACTCTGCAGAAGCGGAGCGGAGTCGCTACGTCTTAACGAGTCCCCGCTCATTAGAGTCCTGCACGCGACTCGGTGTCAAACCTGTTGAACTTCTGATCAAATCGCTAAACGAGTTGGTAGCTGACCAGCACCACGTGCCCTATGAGGCCATGAGAGTCGTGCACGAATCCTACGAGAAGGAGAGAATGAAGCGTTTACAAATGTGTCGCGAGGAGAGGGAGAGGATTATCCGGACGGCTGCTGGGGACAGGTGGCCGGGCAGTGACAAAGTGCCCGGCCCGGAAGTGGTGCCTGACTCCAAACTGAAGGATCACTCAAGGGACAGAGACACAATGAGCTGTATCCCGTATGCAGATCTGTGTGTTAAAGGGAAATCTGCCAGCAGGTCCTCTTACAGAGAGCCAGACAGGAGCACAGTGTGCAGCGTCAGTCTGGGAGACCTCAGATACACTCCAGCCACTGAGATGAAGCTAGAGAGGCTCACCAGGGACATCAACAAGGAGATGTGTGTCACACTGTCAGAGAAGGATCGCAAGATAGCAGCTCTCATGTTGGTGAAGCACCAGGAGGAGCAGGCCTGCCTGAAGGTCTGTCAGCAGGAGGAGCAGGAGCGACAGGAGGCCCGCAGGCAGCAGGAGGCCCAACGCGCTGAGGTAGAGAAACAGAGGAGGAAGAAACTGAGGCGGAGCATGCAACGCTGGCACGATGATCTGGAAGGCCGCAGGAGACTCAGAGAGCGTAAGGAGAAGGAGAAAGTGGTACAACTGGAGCTGGAGGTGGTGCTGCACGAGGACCGCTGGAGGAGGCAGAAAGAGGAGGTGGAGGGACACCACAGGGAGAAAATAGAGGCTGCACACAGAGAGGCAGAGGGGCGAAAACACTACCAGGAGAAGCTGCTGAGGGAAAGGGAGGAGGTGGAAAAAAGGGAGAGAGAGAGGGAGAGACATGTGGCAGAAGAGAAGAAGCAGAGGGCCAGGAGGAGCAAAGTGTCCCAGGAGAGGGAGGAGAGGAGGAGGCTGCAGGAGGGGAATCGTAGGGAGCTGCTTCGACACATCCTGCTGAAACAGAAGACGGAGCAGCAAGGGGTGGAAGAGGTGGAGCAGATGAGGAGCACGTTTGAGATGAAGATGAGATTATCCTGCGAGAAACATGCCCAGGCTGTGGATGCTCGGGTGAGGGAGGTGCAGGAGAGGGCAGCCCGGGAGGAGCTGCAGATTCAGAGAGCGCAGCTGAGGGCCAAGCTGCAGAGCTCTCAGGAGCTCACACACAAACAGATCCTGGTTCAGCTGAGTCAGCGTCGCTCGGAGAGAGCCGGCCTGCACGCAGAGGCCCAGCAGAGGAGCAGGGCTGAGGAGGCGCAGCAGCACAACCAACACAGGCAGACCTCCCACCTTAGGCTGAGGGAGAGGAGGCAGAGGGAGGAGGAGGAGGAGAGGAAGGTCACAGAGAGCTGCATCTTCATGAAGGATGTGAGGAGGGAGAGGCTGAGGAGGCAGAGGGAGCAGATTCAGGAGGAGGCGCACAGGCTGGCCCGCGCCTCCTTTCACATGAGGGAGAGGGTGAGGCAGCACACACACAGCCGGACGTTTGATCAGATGGCCCGGGAGGCGCAGCTGACCGCCTCCATGAGCTGCATGAAGATATGAAAGACTCTGCACATCAACTGCCGCTCTCATAGGCTTTGATAGCCTACAGTTCAGGCATTAAATAACAGAAATATATAGGAATTTAATGAGAAACCCCTCCTGCAATCATACATGTGTATTGAGGATGAGCTAAACCCTTATGTGAATGAGTTGGACCTGAGAGTGTGTGTGCTGCACAGGAGCTACAATGGATCATCATGTATCAGAGCTGTAGGGGTTTATTTTTTTTACAGTTTAATTTGATGAAAGTCCCTGAGATTGTGCCATATTTATAAATGTATACGTTTACGATGACATTCAAATATATTTAAAGTTTAGAATAAATCTTTGGAGTTCTGTCTGACCTCGTAGTAACCCCCCAACAGCATAATTAACAATAAAGTTGTGCTCTACTGAAGTGGTATTATTTTGTATTTTGACCCTATGAAATAAAGCTTGTTGTAACCCCCCCATGTCAGGCTGCATACATCTATGAGATGTGAAAACTCAACTGGTTTTAGCTTTTCAAATATAACCAAATAATGTATAAAAGTCACAACTTGAGAAAAGTATGATACAATATTTGTTCTCTTTATGTTGTATCTTGTGAATCATTTTAGATCCCATTGCTTTAATGTATATCCAGCTTCTATATATGAACAAAAACATGCTCTGTGAGCCACAGCACATCATTTTTTGCTTAGCTTATATACTGCACGTGATGGTTTATTGTTCCAACACCTCCTCAAATCAAGCAGTTTGTTTTGAGTGATCCAGCATGACAACATGTATTACCACCCTACAGTGTTTGTGTGTCGGTGATGGAGGGTTTGCTTCTAAGATGGAGTTGGAAGAGAGGGTTGAGCAGTGGCGGTGAAGACTGCAGACCGGAGAGAGAAGGGTTACATCGTGGTCTGTAGCCATTTGGGTGTTTTGAATTTGATTAAGATGTTGAGCACTATTGTGTTGTTTCTTTCTGGTGCTCTGATTATGTCAGTGTCTTACCATATCACTGTGTCTCATACATTACTATAATATACTTGTCTTTAATCATGGATTAAAGTAAAATGACATTCATAAATGTAGCTCTGCTCTGGCACCAGAAGCCTGTACGACGAAGCCGGTTCAACATAACCTGGATATGTTTGAGTTACCCGGTTTGCCTAATCCAAAACAAACGCGCTCTCGCTAAGCAGTCCTACGACGCTGGTTATCAACTCGTTAACTCAAGCCAGCTTTACCCTATCTAGTTCGGTGCGCGTTCACATAAAAGGGGTGGTATTTGGAGCATTCGACCAATCACAAACACGGACAAGTGTACTGACAGCGCAGCGTCATACTTCCTGAATGAAAAGTCAACTATAATATTAGACAAATATGAAGACGTTAAACTTTAAACATCCATGACTTAAACACTTTATCCAGGATAAAAGCCACATAGTTGCACCTGTAAGGTGAATACAGCTGGTAAAAGAAAAAGTGTTTGAATGCGTACATTAACAGGTTTATGATATCACTGCCCCGTCTAAAACACGATCTGACTTTAATTACATTTGACTCGAGTGTTTCGTCAACTTAATGTGTTGCTTAAAATAATACTTCTGCATACAGTATGTGACACTGTAAGTGTTGCACAGCCAGATACGGCTCAAGAAGCTGACTCAGATAAGGAAATATATGATACATTATGATGTGATATGCCACGTATACTTTGATCCGGTTACTTATGTTGTGGCAGATATTTAATTAAGCTTTCTTAACGCTAATGTTATAATAGTCAGATTGCTCTGAAGATGGGAGGTGATATTCTATTAATGTTCACGTTCACACAGTCTGTGATTTTTGCCGGCCGTCTTTCCTGCAACGGCAGTTTTACTGTATTTCCTTTCTCCTGTAATATGACTTGATAGCTTTAAACTCCGCACACTGAGCTCTGATTGGTCAGCAGGCAGTGCTTTCACTGAGTTGATCTCAGCCTGCAACCTAACCTGCTCCGGAGCAGGTTAGCCGTTCAGCACAAGTTACCATGGAGATCTAGCCCGCTAAGAAGTGAACCAGCGTCGTAGGACCGGAAACTCAGAGTTTTCCCTGAAGTTAGCCCGCTAAGCGAAAATCCGGCTTCGTAGTACAGGCCTCAGGCCTCAGGCCTCTGATGTGTCATTTTTTTCTGGACCATAACAAGTGGAGTGTTTCCTAACATTGTTTGTATGAAAGTTGTATTACAATTCAATAAATAAACAATTCTTTAAATTGTAAATTGCTTTAATATTGACATTTTGTTTCTATATTTGTATCAACATTGACTTAACACAGGTTTTAGTTTACCACTTCGACAAAAAACATGTGGAGAAAACAAAAAAGAGCACAACATTAAGCAGTGATCATAACGAGCAGTTATGGTTACAGGTTGATACTGTAAATATATTGAGTTACTGGGATTTCACCTTTGAATCTTATCTTTGTGACGTGATGATGAAAGGGCCTGTATAAGGCTTATTGTATTCAAACTTCAAACAACAAATAGCGCCTTTTTTCAGTCTTGGAATGGAAACCCCCCCCAGAGGAAATATATTAGCTATCAGGTTTTTAGACCCACTGGAGAGCTCCTTTGATACACAAACAATAGCTGGACTCATTTTTACTGAGACTAAAACACAGCGAGGTAAACTCTCTTTCTCCACACATCTTGTCCAGTCATTCTGCCATACAGGAAGTGAAAAGGGACAGGTGTTTTCCTTTGAGGTGTGGTGACACTGTGACCTTTGCACTACACTTTTCCTGACGTTTCCTTCTCAGTCGTCATGCAGCCCAAGGGCCAGCACCATAGGAAGCCCGATCCCCAGGATCAAAGTGAGGCTCTCCAGGAGCCCCAGATATCGTTCATGGTGGGCCTCGGCTCCAGAGTACTGATCGGGGTCAGAGGAGGGTCTGCCCGTCCTCCTACTGCTGATCTCGGGGAGAACATGCACTGTGGCCACGTAGAGGAACGTCCCAGCCGAGAAGAGCATTCCCACTCCTGTCGCACTGAGCTGATTCTGAGAGGAGCTGCCAGACTGCGGACACAAAACACATCACATCAAATAATACTGAAGTCAAACTGTACGACACGACACAAAATGGCTGTTGGGGCTTTCTTACTGCATGTAATATGAAGTAAGTGGTGATGGCAAGTACGGGTGCTGCAGCTGAGAAGGCCAGCAAATGTCCCTGAATGTGCTTCTTTTCAAGGCCTGCATGCATCAGGAAGGAGACCAACCCGAAAGCAGCAGGTGCCTAGGATATTAGATCAGGAGTTAATATTATTTCTATTGAGTATTGATTTGGATACCATGTTTCTCACTGACAGGTTCTCTCAGGAAACTCACCTTGTGTAGGATCACAGCTAGGAATACTATAACTTGCACTGTCACTTGCCCCGAGGCTACAGCTGCACCCACCGCAAATCCATCAGCTTCAAGCAAACAAACACAAACAAAGGACACCTATTATGCAAAATCCACTTTTTCAAGTCTTTTATACATAAAACATGTGTCCCCTCTGTGTAAAGAGATTCTGAAAGTGTCAGGAACAAAGACCCCCTCTCTTTTTGTGCTGATCCATTTATTTAAAAACCTGTCTGAAAATGAGCTGATCAAATTTTGGCCACAATGTTTTTTTGGGTTGTGTAACCATTAGCCAATAACCAACCAAGGTAACACCCGCCCACCTTGTTACCTGTATTTCCTCCTAGAGCACCATTGTGGTTTTGTTTAAACAAATATCTCGCAGAGGGGCGTGGGGAGTGGCTCCTTATTTTCATCTAAAGATTCAAGATGCAAGGCTTTTATTGTCATTTGTACATAGCTACAGTGTAGTTATGACAATGAAAATCTTAGGTCACAGGCTCCCCCAACAGTGCAACACAGTCAAACAGATTATAGTGCAAGTAAATAAAATACAATATAATAGAAATAGTGCAGAATAGTCTATACACAAGTAATTGGAATATTGATATATGTTGCAAACAGATGAATGTTCTTTCAAAAGTGAAGGTGTTTAACAGTCACAGACACAAAATCAGCACTTTTGAAACAGGGCTGAAACAGAGGGGTTTATGGGATGCTGATATGCACAATCTGTTTGGTATTTCGAGCCAAACACTTCAGAGACATGTTTGTATATATATCTGAGACCTATCATATATTGATGAAAAACAGTATAATAGGGGACCTTTAATGTTCACAAAAATATAGACAGGCATTACATCAAACTGATGAATAAGTCTGGTTTGATATTCTGTTTTCTGAATGCCAAATTTCACACGTGGGACAATTAGGTTAAGCTTCAGCCTGCAAAAGAAAGAGGTCAATAAAAGGTAAAAGAGTCTTAATGAACATTTCCACTGATTTTTATCAAGGATGTTTCCTTGAAAGATGTTGTGTACGTTAGGTAAACACAAGGCAAAATAAATAGTGAGATTGTGCTGTGTACCTGCACCATGAATCACCAGCCCCAAAGTGGCTGTGATGCCGACACTGTTAGCCAAAATAGACACTCGCCCTGAAATAAGAAATTGCACATGTCAATAGACAGTAACAAGGAAAAACAATTCAACATATATGGAACGCAATTTACGAGGCTCTGTAGACGAGATGAGCCACAGGACCACCCAAAATACAGAGATATTGGGGAACACTTAAACATCTCAGGCTTGTTTTTCGTGTGTGTGTGTGTGTGTGTGTGTGTGTGTGTGTATGTGTGTGTGTGTGTGTGTGTGTGTGTGTGTGTGTGTGTGTGTGTGTGTGTGTGTGTGTGTGTGTGTGTGTGTGTGTGTGTGTGTGTGTGTGTGTGTGTGTGTGAAGGGAGGCATGTGGGAGGGGGTGGGTGGAGGTTTTTGGTCAGTGTTTGTTTATTTTTGAAAAAATGAGTGGGGATGAAGTATTAATTGGTACTATCTCATTTAAGACAAGTTTTGTAAAAAAAAAAAAGGGAAAAAAAGAAAGAAGTTGCACATGAAGTGATACATTTAAAAGATGTGAATAATTCACATTCTACTACTTACTTATTTTGTTTTTAACCCTATTGTTTTTAAATTATTAATAATGTGTGCATACCTTTTTATTTAAGTCCGCACTATACTTCCGCTGTTATACATTTCCCAGTTGTTGGACAAATAAAGGAATTCTGATTCTGATTTTGAATAAAAATGCCAACTTGCCAGGCATGGAGAAGTAACTTCCGATCTGGTCCACCACAAACATGAAGGTGAACCCGAAAGTTAGAGCCATCCCAATGAGAAACCGAGGTGGACCATCAGTGGTAGTTACATTTTCATTTTTCTCACTGGCATTCAGACCGGATGGCACATCAGAGGAGGAAGAGGATGCTGCAGAGAGAGGATGAAGCACAGGAATAGCTTTTGATCAAATCCACAAAAGGAACAACAAGGCAGAGCAGCATACACTTAGAGCGCTGAGCCTGCTTTCATCACTATGTGCCTCATCACTCATCTCAAGGGGTTACAATCAAGCACAGGTGTGCATTTGGTGGTTGAGGACAGCACCGATTATGGGTAATCAGTTGGCAAGACAACAAACGACATGGGAGTGAAAAAGTACTACAAATAAATATAGGACTTGAAATTGGCACCATTTAAATGCTGTTAAGTGGCTGGTGGATGTGCTTCATTCTCCAGCCAAAAACACAATGGTAATCTATTGAGTGGTGGGTCACAATCAAACATGTACAAGCCACATTTGACAGGTGGACATTTGTTTTATTGGATTTGGATTATATGGCATGTTCTGCTCACCTCTCCATGACTCCTCCAGTAAACCCACTCCCTCAGGGATGGTGATGGCCAGCGCTGTTCCACACAGCAGTCCTGCCCCCAAGATGGAGACAAACTGGAGGCTTTTCTGAGGAGAGACATGTGATGTTCAGCTGAGCAGTGTTCCCTCCCCACAGGGATTTATTTGAAAGGCTGAACCGGAGCGATTTCTAAGTTTCTCATAACAATAAGCAATGCTTCTCATTCAAAAACATAAATCATCATCATCTACGGGTGTACATCTTAGTAATAGTCATGTGTATGCTTTGATGGCACAATAAAAATACTGTAGTTTCAATGTCTATAAAGTTTATTCAAGAATGATGTCATCTTGATAGGATAATTTGAGTATAGTTTAAATCTCCCGGCTAACGATACTTTAAGAAAACAAACACTTACCTCGTTAAGCCTGAACAACAGTGGGATGAATCCAAGTACAAAAGTACCTACAAACATCGCGACCGATATAAAAGTGATAGTCAACCCTCCGTCCATGACGACTGACAGTTATTCTTCACAGAGGTGAGTCAGTGTGCATATGTGCTACATCATAGAGTTATATCCTGCTGGAAGCTGGCATTCTGTTCTTATTGTGTCTCCGGATTTTACTTGTCTGATTACAAAAGACATAAATGCCATAGCCATTCTGCCTTTCCACGTCACACCACAGCAGCACTTCCCTCTCAAGCAGCACCCAGTGTGTATACTGAGAACTGCAACCCCGCCCCCATCGCGGTCCGCCAATCATCTACCTCCATTCCTAGATTACCAATCAAAATCCATCGGTACCTACAAACATGATATTTTCTGTGCCAACATACAATGTAATTTTAGTCTGTGTTTTCCAACATCAGGGTCAGAACCATACAACAGGCCCTAGGGTTATTCTTAGTGGTCTTAGGTTAAGTAGAACCTGTCTTCAAAATGATACCATTATTTGTAAAGAATTTAAAAAAAGCTATTTGTTTTATCTTGTCAAGCCACCAACAAGCCTACAATACAGGAACTAACTTTTGTTCCAAGTGTTGACAACCAGAATATTTCTAAGCACATCTTTCTGTGTTCTCACTGGAAAAGTGACCAAATAACTCAGACATGATGCAAAATAAATATGGAGGATTTGTTGAGTGGTCTATGCTGTTTCTTTAAGAAGTTTTAACATTTTAAAGTGTTTAACATTACTCCCCATAAGCTACTGGTCATACTAGAATAAGTAAGTCTGTAGCAGCGAAACCCTTAAGTGAATTAATCAGTCAATCAAATGGTTATTTCTCATCTTTTAGTGATTATAATAATTGATAGTTAAAATGAAACTATTGTTGTCAAACTTGATTAAATACAGATTTATTGTTCAAAGAGCTTGGGGGGGGGGGGGGGGGGGTTGGGAGCACAGATATACACAGTATATATCTGTAGCACAGACGGCCCTTTGGAAAGAATAAAATGAGACTGTCAATTGCAGAGATCTGCTATTGTTACTCTTCCTACCTAGAAAAATGTAAAACTATAAAAGGCAAGCACACAAAGACACATTCTAATTGTGCACAGTTTGATACACAGACATTTTACTACCCATTCTGAGTACATGGTACAGTAGAACAAGCTGAGAACTTCTATTAGAAAGTGCCTAGCTTTTCAGAAAAACAATCCATTTCCCACTGTCTATACAGATCTTATAAACATAATCTAAAATAAAAGGACTCATGAGGATCCTAGACTTGGAAAAAGTAGTGGAAATCGTTGCAGACTGACAAATGAAATGCCATGATATGGGACTGGACACAATCAAGTTCTGTAGTATGACACTTTAATTGCTGGTTAGCTATAGTGAACCCTCCTGTTGAAGCTGTGTAAATACAGCGATCGCACTTAACTTACCAAAAGGTTTGAAATGAACCTACATTCAACGTTTAAACACTGCAGATATTAGACATTATACGATTTTTAGGTATTTCTCTCCGAGCCGGGCAGTGGATTTAGATTTAGACAGGACACATTTAGAGATTTCATGACATCTCAGAGGTATAAAAATGAAGAGGTATAAAAATAAAATCACCTTATCATGACTAGAAGAGCACCAGACTCAAGGGTGTCAAACAACTCTCTTGTTAGTACCATAATAATTTACCCATATATGGTGCCAATATACCCATGGAAAAATTATGGAAACATTTTAGGTTCACCATTGTCATCATTACACCCACAGGGGGCGGGCCCTTCTCTGTCAATCATACAAGTGAAAGTGAGATTAGTGCACATTTCCCACATTGGTTCTCTGAGCATCTGGATAATAAGTTTTATATAAATGGCCCAAAAACAACAATTCATCCACAGTGACACACTATAGTGGTGCTTTGTCTGCAGCCTTGCTCTACCAACAATCCTTTTTTTAGGGAAGCTCATGGTGTCATCTTTACTTAGGAAAAACTGAAATGACAAAAACAAAAAGCTTGATAAATCCTGAGTAAGGTCCTAACTGTGTAAGCACTTTGTTTTTAAATTATAATTTGTTAAATTGTGTTTGTGATGTTGTCCGAGTCTACCTGGTTCCTGAAAAGAAGCTGTTTGATATGGCTGAGGCAGATCTGGAAGTTACTATAGCTCTGACGGAGGCCTGACAATGCTAGTAACTGGATCTGCAAATGGAATGTACAATAGAGAGGGCAAACTTTATCACTTTATAACAACTCATGAAGCAACATAATGCATATATCTTCCAATTTGCTTTCAATGGGGGAGGCATAGTAGTATTGAGAGTTAATCAGCCAAGCCTAAGATCTGATAAGTTGTCACCAGAAATTGCACAATTTGAGCTAAACATTATACAACTCTGAGTAATTGCAAATGGGGAAACCATAACAATGCTGGATGACAACTGGAACAAAATGCTACCTACATGATATAAATGGAGAGGACCTGGCAGAAGACTGAGTGATGAGATATAGATTAGCTTATTCATAAAACTATCAGTAGAACACTCAATGCTAATTTCTAAATCTCTCCATGAAGACGTAAACATGTGAACAAAGAGATACAAATGGAAAACAACAAATTAAGAGAACCAGTCCAGTATCATATGAAGTGGAACAAAAAAAAAAAAAAAAGGCTTTTCTCTTCATCCTCTGAGCATCACAGAAGGATCAGCAGGCTCCGGGCCTCCAGTCCTCCAGCTGCGGCCCCGGGGGGGGGGGGGGGGGGGGGGGGGGGGGGGGGGGGGGGGGTTCCCTTCACCGGGGCCACATCAGTAGCAGCAGTCTAACAGCAGTCCCAACACAGGCTCAGAGAATGAACAAAATATGAATGTAGTGTGCCAAGATATGGGTTATATTCTTCCAAAGTTTAGGGATGTATCAAGCTTGATAGCATTTAAAATTAAAATGCCTACAAATAAATACCATGTCAAAAAAAAAGGCTATTTTACAAATCCAGAGTTTTGTAGCTGTACAGTGTCGTAGCATCCAGGAGTGTTAGTAGCAATTTCTTTCTTCTTTGTTTATTTTCTAAAGGCTTTTATGGAATTGGAAGAACTATTTTGAGAACATCACATTTGCACGGACCAAGCTGTCTGGTGTGAAATCACTTTTTCTCGTCTCAAATCCAGCTGCTTATTCAGGGGAAGCATTTAGTGCAGACAATTAGAAATACTGGCAAAGGATTTTAGGAACATCCCTCCACCATTTGAACTTTGAAGGCATGCTGTACTACAGTACCTTAGTGAAAGTAGAGCTTATAGGACAGGTTCTCTCTTTCAAGTGCAATATTTTTAGGGAAATACACACAGAATATCAGTCCCCTTACAAAACAAGGCAAACTATGCTTCATTTGTGCATTAGTGTCTTTCTTTAATGAGTCCATGTGCAGTGTTTGGGGCTTTCCTCAGCTATTTCGGGGCAGAAGGACGTCATGTCGCTGTCCTTGCCTTTTCAGAGTAGATTCCCTCTGCAGGTACACAGACAGAAGATGTGGTTTGGTGAGATCCAGTGAAGGAAATGCAAGAGTCCTTGAGCGACAATCCATTAAATCCTTAGTAGACAGTGTGCTTAGGTTAGTGTAAAGTCCCTCGATGGAGGTTGAGATGCTTTGGAGAACTGTTGGTTCAGTTCCTAGTTAAATTCACATAATTTCAGTGCACTCCTCAAGTTAAACTTAGGGGGTTTTTAACTGTTCCAGTCAGTATCAGTGTCGCACTTCATTATCAATGAGGCTGTCCTCACCAGACTGGAAGTCCTCATTCAAGCCATTTTCCACATTGATTATTTCCTCGTCCTGCGAGGACCCCTGGCCATCTTCCTCTCCACTGCCTGACCCCCCCTCTGAATTTGGGTCTTGGAGAACCTCAGCTATGTACATTTGCTGTAGGGGAGAAAAAGTAAGATTCATTATTTTCTGCTTCGTGTTAAGATCTCCATACAACAAAAAAGTGAATTCTATTGACACATAGTTACTGATAGTTTACCCTATAGCCAGTTTAGCACGATAGAATGAACAGAAACTTTTGAAAGTTGTTAAAAATATAAAAAACAATAATGAAATTGAGAAGTATGTCCCATCTCATTCCACTGTTTGATCTTGAGGCTTATACTGTTATAAAATAAACATAAATGAATACATACTCCTGCTTTGTTGGTTGTAGTAACGCATGGCGGACGCCCGTTCTCCAACTGCCCGTCTATCTCCTGGTCGTCGATCTAGGAAGGAAAAACATGCATTTGACATAAGCAGCTGAGTATAATACTAGTGTCAAATACTGCGGAGTTTAGGAAACGGGAATAATATGCACAGGAGGATGATTTTCTTACCTTGTAGTTGTGAGCACTGAGATATTTAAAGTGTCCGAAGCAGACGTGAGAGAGGCAGATAATGATTGTGATGACCAGAACTACGAACGTGAACATGGATGTAGCCGCTGAAAATCCTGGGGAAAGAAATGGAGGGATTCATCAGTTGTATGTACTTCGTATGCTTTGGATAAAAGTGTGCATATAAATGTGGGCATGTGTTAGGACATTAGTGGCCTGTAGATGGAGTCCTCATCTTACCGGAGCGCATAGTGGAGAAGAACAGAAGCCAGAAGAGACAGAGAATAGGAGCAGCCACCACTTGGTTGACTGCTCCAGAATGGATCTTCTTGTCCAGTTTGGACGGCAGATATGCGTAGTACATGTTGTACCTGTCCGCGAGGTGTTTCAGCAGCATGTACATCAGCCCTGCACAGAGAAGGGACAACACAATTAGCGGAACTAATCTCATTAGGCACGCTGATAAGCTTCTGTATGAATCACAGAGCCACTGAATGCTCCCGGCCTCCGTCTGTTTCTCTAACAGTAATTTGATAAGCACACTATCTTGATGTGAAACAGCAGAGACCCCCAGCGGGGGTAATAAATGGCAGAACTCACCAAAGGGGACAATGATGGGGCAGGTGATGCTGTAGGTCATTACTACAGTGAAGACGCACATCATCCAGGCATAGGCTGCCCCGAACTGAAACTCATAGGCTTGGTGCTATACAGACACAATTATAGAATTAAAAGAAAATCCAAAATCCCTTTTTCACAAGCAAGATCAAGTGCATCTGATAAAAAAAACATAAATATTTCTAACCTAATGTCAAAGTAGAACTTCCCGTTCTTTTCGTATTTTATGACATTTAATTCCCCCATTAAGTTCCAGAAAAGATGTTTGTGTTCGAATGTGTTATAAGCAGGGATTTATTTTGAAACCAAACTTCCTTATAGGTCATGGACTAATGACTTGGCTATAAAGAGAAAATACAATATCGTAGTGTTTTTGATCAAATACTCAATTTGAAATGTTCCGATGTTGTTGTAGGGTTGACTATTGACGCCGTCATTAAATATTCACACAGTGAGATTATTGATAAATAATCATTAGTAATGCGTAGACTGTAAGTTGGAAAAAGCAAATAATAACTCATGTAACTTCTGAAAAATGTCCTCACTTTATTGTAATGCAGCCATTACAGTAAAGTTACCACTTTTGAGATATTGTGATATGGAAGATGTAAGACGGTATGTAGTCTTCGGTCACGATATCTATAAACTATCAATATATATTGCCCTGCATGGACCCATAAATGATGAGGTCACACTCACCCTCTTGACGTTCCTCCTCTCTGCTGCAGAGCGAGCCAGGCAGAGGCGGATCATGTACATGAGCAGACCGGGGATCCGCAGCAGATCCATGGCATTACCGATGAACGCAGACGCAATGACATAATTCACGAAGAAGGCTCCATTATCAGGAAGGAACACACACCTTGAAAGGAAAGAAAAAGTCAGCATCACAAAAGGACTGAAGTCAGAATTACGTTGAGGTTTGAAAATGCATTATGCAGAGGCCAATGAAATGTCAAAATCATTTACATGTATTATACCTAGAGGGGGTTTGGCTAAACGGATAAAATAAAAACAGTATTAAATCATTATTTTTCATACAAAATGTGAACTATTATTATTGTTTTTGTTATTTCTGTATTTTTCATGATTTATGTTGTATTGGTAATTGTAATTTTATAAAACAATTTGAACTATTTATGGTATTTAAATGGTTACGGTGCAAATATTTCATCCTGTTCTGCTTTATTCTAAGCGCTAGAGTGTTGCATTTGAACATCCAGAGAACGTTCCTACTTACTCAAATCTAACTTTAGCATCTGCCAGGAATCTTCTGTCAAAAAGCCAGCGGAAGAAAACATCCAAACTGCAAAGACAAAAGGAGAGAAAGGCATCAGCTCAATTACTCAGCCCGCCCAAGATGAATTCATTTGCAGGTTCACATTTCATTATGTTGCAGGGAAGAAGTCAAAAACATACCTGCTGAGTCCTAGAGAGGGCAGCAACAGGACCATGAAGATCAAGAAAGTGTAGCATTTATGCATTGTGGTCCGGTTCTCTCCTGACCTGTAAGGCCAGAGGAAATAATGACATGTCTTTCAAATAGAAACAGGGCAGACAGAACACACTTAACCTCAAAAAGGAATACATAATTGACTGTCATATATATAAATATATGCCGAGTTATTGACTCCAGACAAACATACCGAGTCCAGTGGGCCTCAAAGAAGGCAGAGTAGTAGACGATGGTTGGCAGTAAGGCGGAGAAGGACCACAGTAGGAGGGTGGGGAAGAACTGGGTGACGATTGGATTCTGGAGGACGGATCAGAGAGTGGTGGACATGTTGTATTAATAATTGAGAGTGCCTAAATCGTGATGTGATGGCATGGACTTAACGCTCGGCAAAGATAAGAACACCTGAACTGATTGCACTCATAAAGGAAAGACTCACATTTAGGTACTCCACAGGTTTGGTAACATTAAACTTGTCCATTGTGGAGATGATGATGGCCGGGGTGGTGAGGAAGAAGAGGAGGAGGAAGAGGACAATGTTGATGATCAGGCAGCGGAGCCACCAGATGACTCCTCCCACTGACAGATGCTCCCTGTGGGATGGAGTTGATGCAGCGGTTAGATTGACTCTGGGCGATGACCCGCAGTTATGGACACAGCTGCGCGGTAATCTGACACCACAGCTAAAAAAATCCTTTGTCATCTTGAGAGAGAAAGTCTCAAGTGATTATTCCAAGCAATACAAATCAAGTTTGCGCCTGTAGATTTCCCTTTGGGTACTTGCCTTCCTTCTGCCAAAATGCATCCACCCTTTCAAATGTGTGGAGTTATATCGTATTGAAACTTTGTTTTATTTATCTAGCCCTGTTGTCAGACAGAAGATATGACCTGAATGTGTTCTCACCAGTAGACATTTTGTGGATCAGGGGCGTAGCTGACGGTCCAGTTGTGTGTGTGGAGCTTGCCGTTGAATTGAGAGCTCTTGGGCTCCCGGCGACACTGACAGCCCTGACACTTGCAGGCGTTAAAGTCTTTTAGGATTCTGAAAATGAAATTACAACAAAACAAAGTAGAGACTTTACCGAGGGTGAAATAATCTGCTAAACTAAACGTCACAGATGTGTATTCATAAATATTACCCCACGTAAAATGTACTTACATGGCAGTGATGGACTCGTTCTGGAAGGTGACAAAGGCCATTCCCAGGGGCTTCCTGTTCACCTTTTCTTTCTCCTTCCTGTAGTCCTCTTTCAGTTGTGACTCCAGTTTGGTATAGTAGCTCACTGCCTCTTCCTTTAAAAAGGAAAAGCCATTTACATTCCATTAATAATGAATAACACTAAATAAAAACACGGTCAACTGCATGGTTATCTTCTAATGTAGTCGAAATCCACTCAAACTACAGCTTTCTTTTTTAGATATAACACTTGCATTAAAATGAAGAATGTTTATTTTGAGGAGTTAGTTTGTAGTGAGCATAATAATATAATATATTATAGATTTGTTGGTGTATTGTGTACTGTAAATTCAACAAGATGCCTTCTTTATCTTTCCCCCAAAGATGTTGTACATTTCAGCTTGTTAACACGGTTCAGGAGTGTGTTGCTCTGATATATAGCTACAATATATTTATTTAATCGTTTATTTGGTAGGGACATTGCACATTAATGAACACTGAAAACAATAAATGTGCCAAGCGTAAATATGCCGGATTTAGCTTTGAGCTACTTTCCATCCGCAGTCCCTCAATACGAGTCTTACCCGCTCGCAGCCTTTAATAATGCAACAGCAAAGATGTCCGCATGGTTTTGGATTGATCATGGTGGTAATGTGCTCCTTGGCATGCAGGTCAATAAAGAATTTCTTGCTGCGCTCCGTCTTCTTCCTGTATGCAAACACATAAAATCAGCTGTGTCAAACTGAGGAAGGGCTACTTCACTTAAACAAGCCAAGGTCATCCAAAATTGCTAAACAATCACACACGTATTGCACTAAATGTTAATTGTTGTTACCTTTCAGAGTTGAGGTACATCAGCCTGGCCACATTGTAACAGATACGAGCCTCCAGTACAACGCAGTTTTCATACGCCTGCCTGAAGAAGGGCATAGAGTTCAACTTACACATTCCTGACAACGGCAAATTGTATTTACTAAAGATGACATATCTCTACCACCATAACATTAGCTACTCAAAGAGTATATGAATGCAACAGCCACAAACAGTAAAATGCTTTTAGAATTGTTTCTTTTCCCTGTACAATGTTTCTTCTGTACTAAAGCATAGTGGCTATTTTTGCAGAAAAGAACAAAGAAACCATTTTCACTGATGCTATTTATCTTGAGCCAAACACCCCCTCCTCAGTCTTTGACCCTCTTGACACATGACTAGCATGATCCTGCTCATCTGGCTTTTATTATGGACAATTAGTCAAATAGGCCTGTCATTGTGTGATCGTATGGGCCAGCACAAGACAGCTGCTTTTAACAGGATCATACGGATTATCGGTGTCGTGAAATATCAGTGATCCTGAAGACTGCTTACTCAAAGTGTTGCTTTATCTCAGCCTCCTCTGCGTATTTGGAAATCCCATTGACAAATAAAGTGCGTTTCACCTGCGGGGAAATGAAGACGGGGAGGAAATTAGCAACACAATTCTCCCTGCGATCTGTGTGTACAGGGAGTGTATGTGACAGACATTGTACACCCACCAAGTCATCCTCCTTGTAGTGCATCTTTGAGGTGTGCCGTCGCATGCTGTACACGGTCAGTAACAGGTAGAGAAATGCAAAGATGGTGTGCAGCCACATTAGTGCATTTCTGAGGAAATAAAGGGAAAGCATTTAGTGACACAGCATTAGGAAGTGAAGACTCAACTCAAGGCTAACAGTTTCATTCCACATGGACATAAGACTGATAAACACCTGAACTCTGTAAGAATATCCATGAACATTCATCTGTTTGCATCTTGCTAATTATTTATCTAATATATCATATTCCATTTACTTGTATATAGATTCTTCTTGCACTATTTCTATTTTATTTGTATTTACTTGCACATCTCAAAACATTCTCTTGCACTATTGTATCCGTTTTTTTATATATATACACAGTGTAGATATGGCAATGAAAAACTTAAGTCACAGGCTCCTCCAACAGTGCAACACACACACACACACACACATTATATATATATATATATATATATATATATGTTGCACTGTTGGAGGAGCACTGTTGCTTATGTGCACGACGAAGCCTTGAATCTCGAGAAGTATAAAGTAAAAGGTACAAGAATTACTCACCCTGAATCCAAATTTGCTATAGTGGTTCGCCCAAAACTGTAGGCATTGTTTTCTGAAAAAAAAAGAAGAAATATGATAATCACTTGTCAATCATCATTGGTGCTGCTTATCTGCAGCCCAACAGAAGTACACAAAATAGATAATAGCCGCAAGGGGGGGTGGCTGTGGCTAGAGTGCTGGACTTCGAATCAGGGGGTAGCAAGTTTGAGTCCCACTGCAGTCAGCATGTCGTTGTGTCTCTGGGCAAGACACTTCACCCCAAATTGCTCCTGTGGGGATTGTCCACAGTACTGAATGTATGTAAGTCGCTTTGGATAAAAGCGTCTAACAAATGACATGTAATGTAATGTAATGTAAAGTAAAATACAAACGAGAAAAAGAAAGAATATAGAGGAAAAAAAATTCAGTGACAAGGCAGACTCACCTAGTCAAACATTAACAGACTAACTTTTAACTAAGAGTATCCCCTTATAGTTTATTCCAAACCACTCACCAAGTAAGTTTCCAGAGAAGTTAACAGGCAAGATGATGCCCACCGACATCACGCCCACCACTACCAGCAGGCCAATGATGTGTCGCTGAAAGGAAAGGTAATGGACCGCATCTTCCCCACACTTCTCCCTTATCTCTTCATCTCTACAGAGAAACCACACAAAAAGACAGCAATTTGAAAAAAAACAAAACAGAAACATTTTATATACAGTTGAATCAATGTTTTACCAACTGTTATTATTTCCAATAAGCCTTGAGAAGGTTGACTCACTTGATGCGGAAGATGGCAGTTAGCCAGGAGCAGAAGCCCTAAAAAGGAAAGAGAGGAGAGAGGTGAAGATGTGACAGTTATCACAAGGAACCAAAGTGTATTTTGAATGAAAGAAAATGCATCAGATTTGATCTTTTAAGAAAAATTTCATTCTTACAGTGTCTCTCTGATCGATGTCGACAGAGCTGGAAACTGAAGTGAGGCGTTCGTAGCGTTCTGTTGCA
This sequence comes from Trematomus bernacchii, assembly GCF_902827165.1. Lineage (NCBI taxonomy): Eukaryota > Metazoa > Chordata > Actinopteri > Perciformes > Nototheniidae > Trematomus > Trematomus bernacchii. The sequence goes on along the minus strand of NW_022987828.1, from coordinate 3,724,991 downwards.
TCTGATGTCATGGTAGTGGCACTGTGTGAAGAAAAAACAATACATAGTATTTGCAGGATTGTACACAACTAACTAACACCATGTACCATACAGGGATGTTAGTACTGCGTGTCCCAGGACAGTGGAATAATTATTAGTGTAGAAAAGATGACAACACCAAACACACACACACGCCCTGAAATGGACTGGAGAGATTCACCCGTTTAACCTGCGTGTGCTGGCCACAGGATTAGGGTTTGGTTAACCAGTCAAGCACAGGCTCAATCTCTGCAGCCACATTTCATGCAGCGTTAGGAGTCTACTCTACACGGGTTGAGTACACCATCACTGTCAGAGGAAAGGTTGTGATAAAGAGTTAGAAGGCAAAGCTCTACAGAGAAGAACACTCACAGAAAACAGCAGAAACCCAGTGATCATTAAGAGGCAGTTGGATGGAGTTTGTCATTTTATTTCAGGGGCCACATAGAGCCCAATTTGGTCTCAAGCAGGCCGGACCAATAAAGTCATAGCATAATAAACTACAAATAACTCCTAATTGTTCCCTTTGTTTTAGTGCACTATTGAATTCACTATGTTTGTACAAAATATTATGAACAACCTGACATTTCTTAAGAAAAATAAGTGCAATTTCAACCATTTTATGCCTCAGTTCATCATTTGTGCATTACAACTTACAGATCACAGTGTATCTACAAAGGCACACAACATTTAGTCACAGGTATCTGGAACTGAGCAACATTACTTAATGATCAACACAAATTGTCAAGATCTAGAAATTATTTTACATTCATTTTGTTTAATATTTTGTTGTATCAGTTCATTTCGTCTTCCTGTATTTTTCCGAGGGAAACATTATCTATTTTATCGTTTTTATAATCATATCTTTTACCCGTTTAAAAAAAGGTCTTAACATCTGATCGAATGGGAATTTCTTGTTTGTTTTAATTTGTTATGTGTGCCATTTTGTAAAGCACTTTGACCTGCACCTGCCGTATGAAAAGTGCTGTATAAATAAAGCTTTATTATTATTATTTCCACATCTGTGTAGTTATCCTGACCACCTGAACTGACACACCACCATACAAGCTACAGTGGGAATTATTAAGGAAGAGGGTTAAGTTATCCCCCTGCCTTGTAAATCTATACATACAAAATAAATTGCAGTTAAAGTCTTCTCTGTAATTTTTAGACTTTGCAAAGTCATCCTGGAGGCCGAATTGGACACTCTGGCAGGCCGTTTTGGCCCAAGGGCCATATGTTTGACACCCCTGCCTTGTTATATATGTTTGATTGCACTCCCCAGGGAGGTGATGTCAATTTAATCATAACAGAGTATGAAAATGAGCCAGGCACTGCTGGAATTCGAACAAAGTTGAGGATTCAATACTCCATGAAAGGAAGACATCACACAGGGCTCTAAGAGATCTCTAGTGGAATGAGGAGAGAGCCTGAGGCTGTAATCCACCGCCAGTCCTCCTCTCGCACATTCCTAGGGGAAGTCAGGTTGGTTCCTCTCAGATCTAAGTACACAGGGTTTACTGTAGCTGCACCGTGTCAGGGCCTGTTTACTATCTACGTAACATTACCTCTCCCCGTAAGCATCCTGCCTGTGCGGCTCATGCGCTGCGCTCACAGAGAAGAAGTCGGAGCTTCAGAAGGGGGTCAACACAGAGATTAGCACACACAGATCTGATTAGGACAGCGAGATAGGACAGGCGCACCCGAGAGCAGACGTACAACAGTGACGAGGAGAGGGAGAATGATTAGAGAGCCTGGCACTGGCAGACTTCTGGAGGACAAGGGGGGAAAAAACTAAACCATCAAGAGTGGAAAACAGGCGGAAACCCACAGCGGCCTGGGCAGAGTGGACAAGAGGTATGAGTTCGGTTAACTACAGTGAGAGGAAAGGAGAGAAGAAACAGGCAGTGAGTCTACGATATGGAGCGATAACATACTATTCCCGATCATCCAGCCGACTGTATCGTTGATCCACTCTTCTGGTGAAAATAAAAGCAAAACAAAGCCATTCAGCTTAGTTAAGGGGGAATGGCCCTGTTGGCCAGTTAGGGTGCTGGTTCATAGAAACACTGAGGAAGCATATTACTCCACAGGCATACCAATGAAGGGTGCTATTCATTCTGCTATACATAATACAGAAATCTAGAGGTATTTATGGCCTATGCTATAATAAACTCTTCATTTATTTAAATTGAGCATCATGTCCTCAGTAGCTAGACAGACACATTTTACTCACACCCCATTTTTGATGATCGATAAGTCTACCTAGTAAAGGTTATATTTACTTTTCAGATATAACATGTATGACAGGCGCTGATCGCAATCAGGCCTTTGTCATGAGACAAACTACATTTCCTGTCTGTTACAAAGTGTCCCATGCTGCCACCCCCCTCCCATCCTCCCACCACGCTGCAACTCCGTTCTCTGCTCACATGCAGCTGCAAAAATAGTGGAGCTGCAAGATCCCACAGACTCAGCGGGGGGATGTAGGTGATGGAGCACTGTGTCACATACTTTGCAGGGTTTACAGTCAAAGAGGTCTTTAGCAATGATGAGCTTCTTCTCTCCCCAATTTGGTTATCCTGTTTCATCTCATGATTTAAAAAGTATAAAAAGGAGCACTGCATCAGCCCATGTTGACCGATTCCATAACCATTCTTATTATTTGATCAGCGTGCAGACATCAGTCTCAAATTATATAAAAAATCCACATTCCACTGGGCTTGGATGCAGACAGTGGCTTTTAAGTGGTGCGGTAAATTGATTTGAATAAATAATGGTTTCTGGGCTGCCGGATACTCAGTGGTTACAGCTGGCGGCCCATAAGGGGTCTCTGCTGCCCAGTATGGGGGTTTGACTCGCGGTAATGTCAGGCAATGTCCTCACCTCTGTCTCCCCCCTTTCAACAATGAATCTATCAATAAAGGCACACTGGCCCAAAAATATCTTTTAAAAAAAAGGGTTATACGACATCAAATAATGGTTTCATTGGTTTAGTTTCTTTCCATTTCAGGCTTATTGCCACAGCAGTCTGTCCTTTCTATCTCAAGGTGAACAGACCATGACACAAGTGGCAAAGCATGACAATGTCAGAGTGCATTATTGCCATCAAAAGTGAAACTGCTGACAGACTTCCTGTCTGCAGTGTCACCCTTGTGATGCTTGCTTCACAAAACTAACGTTACCCTTTAGAATAAGGTCACTGAATAGTCTAGGGTCATATAGCATCTAGTATGAATAGCCACCAAGGGCCAATTACTGATCAAACACTGATAACACGTGTGTTTCACAGATAAATCAATAGGGGTCAGCAGCCACAAGGCTTCTTTCATAATGTGTCCCTGTTGACCACAGAACACTTTTCTAAATAAAGGCAAATCATATCAATGCCTAACAATGGCTCTGTGTCGCGCAGAGGCATTGGGTTCAGGCTCCTGACTTGCTGCTTGTCACACAGGCTCAACCGAAAGTCCCATTTAAACCTTAGCATGCCTGTTGCTCGTGCAACTGTAAAACGCCTGACATCACATAAGGATCAAGATGTTAAACAAAGCATTTTGATGAGAGGGGATACATTTTAAGTTAACACAGGTATCAAACATTTGAGGAACAATTTACAAAAATATATTTTTACCAAACAAAATTGTTTAGGTTGGTTATTGTTGTCAACACACTTTTCCAAACAGTTAACTTTTCCAAACAATTATTAGCTGTGAATTCAGCAGGTATAACATGTAAGAAACTGTGATATGGACCTAAGGGTGCAATGTTTTCTAGTTACCTGTCAGCGTCAGTCACCAGAGCGAGGCGCCCATAGTCCCATGCTACTTTTCTCAGGAAGGAGAATACAACCAGCAGCCCCTACAAGTACAACATAAACAGTGACTGTCAACACACACATCTAGTCCTTTTATTTACATTACAGAGAAAGGTTACGTAACTCCTTGAGAGTGTTTTCATTTGAAAAGACATTACCTCAATTCTGACACTTTAAAGAAAGACTCACCAAAAAGCACATAAAGTCAAGGGCAAGGACTGTAGGCACCCCCCCAAAAGGTAAACCTTGCAGCACTGTACTGCGAATTCGGGCGGAGTAACAGAAGTCCTTGGAGGTGGAATTGGGCGTCAGGGTCGGGGGGCAGTTGCCTGAATTGGGGCATCCGTGCGCCCCCCAGACCACCATCATGAATATCAACACTCGGTGCATTACTCAATGCAACATTTTGACAATCTGTAAAGAAGAGACAACCTTATTAGGATTCTTCTCAGTATGCTGATTAATGGTTTTGCAGTCTAGCATAATAGGTCACACTATCTATCATGTGCAACAGAAATGGACAGGAGACAGAAAACACACACTCACAACACTCTACAATATTTGTACATTGTCATTTCTTTTTTTCCTTCCCTTTATACTAATGCTGACGTTTCTGTCTTGTCACAAGTCACATGCCATTGCTTTTGACCACATGCAAGACAGCCGAGTCTCCATGTTTTAAAGCATTATATGCGGTCTGTTCCTTGTTAGTGGCCAACATATCTGCAATTGACACATTGTCAACTTTGTCCCAAATGTAAGTAAAATAACTGTAGTCACACTGTATACTCTATACACCTGGTTGCCAGTTCTTTTTCACACCATTAACTGTTACCTGTTTAAGCGAGATCAAGATATGTTTCCTGTTCAGATGTACCTTAAAACACTTCCTTCCGGTCTCTTAATAATTCCAGTAGAATCAAGCTACCTTACGGGTAATGACGGAAAACATAGACAAAGCATGAATCTTGTATGAGGAGTAATAAGTCCTTTGAGAAATATATCTTTATAACAGCATCCTGATCCCAACACTAAAGCAAGAAGCCCAATGACTTCAGCAGGGTATTTCCAGCCTTAAGCATTCAGACTAGTTGTAAAAGAATCACACAAACAAACACATTTAATCCTAGATAGGATATCAACTAGGGCTGCACAATATTGGAAAAAACTGACATTGCGATTTTTTCCCCCCCTGCGATATATATTGCGATATGAAAACATACAGGAATTGAAGAAAAGACCGTATTTGTTTCTGCAAACCATCCTTTCTTGAACTTTAATGCTATACAATTGGTATTTTTTTAACTATATTTAACCGGATGAAGGATTTTAGTCACGGACGTCTGGATCTTAAGTTATCAGAGCAACAAGCTGAGCTAGCTCGGTTAGCAGCGCCAAACTGCCCTGGAGAAACACATGAAACTACTTTATTCAGTGTTTTTACCTTTAATCACCGGGTCCGTTTGCTTTGGAGATTTGATTGGTGGTTTGCTGTGCATGCAGAGCCTGCATGTCACTCAAGTACCCCTGACATGAGAGCCGCGCAAGTTTTCCTTTTGTAGCAAGCAGCAAAATAATTGTAACATGACGTGTTTGAGTTAATTTGCCTACTTAATATCGCAAGTCCTAAAAATCGCACGTCTACGCGATGTGAATATCGCGCATGCGCATATCGCGATTATCGTCACGACACGATATATCGTGCAGCCCTAATATCAACCTTTTCTTCTGCCTTGGCGAACAGCACAAATGAAGTTTGCTACTGTACAATAGATCTCCAGGCTTAAAAAAAGACTTCTTGAAGATTCCTACCAACACTAAGGTTCACTTTCATTGATTCAGACAGGGATGCTTTAGGTCAGGAAATGGACTTAAATGACCAATTTAAGTCTTCTCAAATATTAGGTGCAGGGGGAAAGTATTGCTTGGTTAAAACACAAGCCATCCAATAAATACTTGTAACCACATGCGCACCGCTGAGTCCATGAACATGTCTTTGCTAAGTTGACTTGTATAATAACAGCAGGATAGTTGACTGACGAACAGAAAACCCTGAAATCTAAAAATACCTTCGCCATCTTATTCAAATGTATCTATTTGGATCTGAAGGCTATGCCTCATAAGAGTTGTCATATTTTACAACAAACTGAGTGAACCGAGGGCTCGGAGGAGGCGCGTAGGTGTTCTGGTGAGTGTTTGCACAGTTGCACTGCTAAAGGCTCCTTGTGCCCTTCGACCCACTACTAGCAGCAGCATTCACGATGCTGCTCATCTGCCCTAACACTAACTCATTTATCCGCTCCCTGGAATGCTGTGACATCACTGGAGAGGGACGCAGCCAGAGCCGAACAATAAGCCGATAGAGACCGCAGGGTTCAAATGGACCGGTCTCAACCTAAGGAGGACACAACATACCCCCCTGTGCCTTCAACAACACTGCTGCACATCCTCGAGCCATTGCCACAGTTCAGCCTGTTTAACATGCAACACCAACCTCTTGAAAAGGACTTAAGATAGTTTCAAAAACAACTTAGAACTCCTAAGAAGTTGGTACAGTAAGGCTGTCAGTGTCATGGGAAGTGTTGTGTTTCAAGTGACTACTAATCTTTAAAATGTATACAGAAATGTCAGGATTCAATCTAGAAATATTACATTTCAACCAAAACATTTACTGTATTCCACCATGAGGCACGCACACAAGTATTACTCAAGTGTAGCATAAACTCAAATTGAAAATGAGTTGAGTTTTATCTGTTTTAGATTAACCTTATAATTGTCTGTTAGAACCGTTTGCATCCGAGGGTCGAGGGTTATCATTGATTAGTCGAGTAGAGCGAGGTCAACAGGTCGTTCAGGACTATACATTTTGTAAGGTGTTATATACCACAGGATTGCATTATATTGTCAGTCCTGGTATTTAGTTTACACTTTGTTTTTAGATTTTCCCTTTAAGTTTTTTTCTTGGCCATTTGTTTAACAATAATCTTTAACAGGTCACCTTAAACCAGGGGTCTCAAACTCAAGGCCCGGGGGCCAAATCCGGCCTGCGACTTCATTTTATGTGGCCCCGCAAGAGCTTGCAAAGAATATAATACGTTTATTATACGGTTACATGCCACTTTACAGAAGCAGGTTGCCCATAAACTACATGTCCCACAATGCATCTCGTTTAGTGACATGTGCACTGAAAAGACTTGCAATTATTTGCCCTGGACTTCTGCTTTCAGACGTAGTTAATTACTAACTTATTATCCTATCCGATAATAATCCAACTCAGAGGCAATAATGTAATATAATACATTATATTACATATTTATATATAGTTACAACCGGCCCTTTGAGTGCAACCTTTATGCGATTGTGGCCCGCGATGAAATTGAGTTTGACACCCCTGCCTTAAACAGACATAAGTTATATCGGCACCAAAACTAATTGCCTTAAATCCTGTTTGATTTGTACATCCCTGTTTGTTTGCTGGCGTTGCAGTTTTCAACAACACTACTTTTGTTGGGGCATATACAAGCCCCAGCATGTTGTTGTGCATGATGCAAGCCAAACAGGGATCCAAGATGTCTGTTCAAGGGTTAGTGAAAGTGTGATACAATCATTTGAACCATGATTCCTGACAAGTACAAGTAGAATTTAGGCAGATGATTGCAGCAAAAAAAAGTGAAAGACATAATAGTACTCCGGACAAACATTATCCCTCACATTTAACACTAAGTGGATGTTTTCTGAAATCCAATCCACTCGGTCTCAACTCTGCTGATATTTAGAATGTGCTTCTGTTGGCTGAACAGATATATATATTTGATATGACTTTCTGAAAAGTTTTAGATTACAACTCCTTTTTGGATTATTATATTTTCTATATCAAGAACCATTTTTATCAGCACTGTGTTTGCATGACTCAGTGGAACAGAAGTATTGTGCCACCTTTCCACCTGATGCTAGTTGCTATGGTACCATCAGTCTGGCACACATTTTCAAAATACAAACATAAAAGGGAATGAAGGCAGCGGGGGAGACAATCCCATACTTCTCCGTTTAAAAACTCGCTTTACAGTCAGTTTGCTGTTTGCTCTACAGCTTAAGCGGCAAGAACAATAGGGTTTGTCTAATTGTGTGGTATAAAATGTATTATTCTCTAGTTAGACAAACATTATCAGAGCCAAGAGTCTACCTAGACCAATTAAATGAAAATGTCCTACAATACATTCGCACAATCAAGTCCATGCAGGCAGCTGCATGTTTATTATATGCTGATAATACAGACTCTTAAGTGTACCTCTATCTTAATGCTTGGAGATAATGGTCTCTGAGACACTGTGCCTGCTCCCCATCTACCATAAGCAACAACACACATTCATACTGTAAATCTATAGTTTGCATACAAGAGTCATGACTCCTTAAATCTTCATAAGGTAAATATTTGAAGAAATGCTTTAAAATGTGGATTATGAATTAGGTCAGCAGTTGTACAACAACCACAAATTGAGATGTGCTACCTTGCTTTCCAAACTGAATAAAAACAAATACAACTAAAAAAGGGACACTCTAATGGTGCATTTCCACTACACGGCCTCGCTCGGCCTCGCTCGGTATGGCTAGGCCTCGTTAGGACTGGCACACTTTATGGCGCATTTCCATTACAGTTTAGGAACTGGGGTAGTATCTATAGTAACGCAGTGTAGGCGGAGCCGTGACGTCATCTTCAATGAGAACCCCAGAAAAACAACACAGCCGTTAGCTGTTAGCACTCAAGCTCACAGCTCCTCATATCTGTTCAGAAACTAGACAAAAGTTAAACAAGTACAAACCACAGACTGTCTGTGTCATGGTGAATACAGTCGCTGCTTTATTTATGTCTGTATAGGCCGTTGTTGTGAGTGTGGACGGTCGGAGCATATACTGCGTTAGCTTAGCCAATCTCCATTTAGAAAACACGCATTTTAAAAGGTTTTTCGCCTGCCGTCTGTCTGCAGACTTGTCAAAGCATTAATTCATGGTTTTTACTAACCGGTATCAGTATGTTGTTACTTCGGCATCATTTTGAAACGTGTATTACAATTAAATCACGGTCAAATATGTCCATCTTGTTGTAGTTGTAGCCCCCTTGCCAGCGATTCTCTCTCTAGTTTAGCATACTCAGCCCGACTCAGCCTCGTTGTCTCTGGCCCTAGACCCACGATTTTATGAGGCCAGAAAAACTGTGAATTAGGACCCGCCGGCCGGTACTAGGCCAAGTGGAAACGCAACCAAAAACGGGCCGCTGACGTCACAGCCCTCTTAAACCGTGCTCCGCGCTGTAGTGGAAACGCGCCATAAGTGCCAACAGTAAGTTGAATTGGTTTTGGTCAACACTTTTACACTAGTAGTCTATCATCTACATAATGACCAAAAACCTTCTAAGGAAGCATTTATTAAGTAGATAAGTACTTTTGTTTTATAGGCTGAATGACTTATAAGAAACTCATGAGCAAATCTCTGATAACAAAAGTTTAAAGTGGTGCTTTGTATTTTTTTTTTTCTGGAGAAACTCAGTTTCTCATATTTGTCATCAAGTTAACTAAATGATTATCCCTTAATATAATAATATGAAAATTATGATAATGTATAAGGCAATTCAAGCAAACCACTCTCTTAAAATAGGAAACTATTGTGTGTGTCTTGCATGAAAAGATGTAATCAACCGTTCAAAAGTTCTATCTCCAATACCAAGAACACAGTGACCAATAATAACAGGTGTTGCTTCAAAACATTCCACATTGTAAAGCCTTGAACCTAAGAGCATGTTTGACTTTAATATGCCACCACTTTCCTAAAATGTTTCCTGATCAAGTCTCCATCATTCTATAAAGTGTTTATGATAAACGCATTTGCAATGTCAAAAAAATAAAAAAAGGGATTAGGTGGACACCTTATAAAGCCCTATTGTGCGGTCTCTGTAAATAATATTATACAGAGTATGGTCAAGGCTGGCAAAGATATATGAAAAGTGCCCTGAGAGGACTTTTGTGATGATTTGGCACCATATTAAAAGAGTAAATTGAAGATAATGAGAGAACCAACTAAATGTGGCCTATGTATCCAATAATTATAAATGTCCACATAGATTTCTTAATGTAATCAATCTGTAGGTCAAAGTTTAAAAACTGTATTAAGATAGTTTTGAATGTTTTAGCTGCTTTTCCAAACCTACTTTAAGATAATCATAGTCATACATAGCGTGAATTCCAACAATCCTGATGACTGATAACACAGATTTGCACATACTAGTCTTGTTGGTATTAGCCTGTAAATCATTAACTACAGCTCAGTGCCTCAGCTTTGATTACCACACACGATATCAGAGTATGGTTTCATAATTATGTCACAGTATGAATGTAAAGGCAAACAAAGGAAATTATGGAACAAGTGAAATGTTGGAATTCTTACTGATTAATGTGTAGCACTAGTACACAATCAGTTTTACTTAGATAAGCTTACAGTGAGCTCGTATTCATTCAACAGTGGAGAGGAGATCATATCAGCACTAAAATTAGACAACAAATCACAGTTGATACGATAAAAGACTTGCATGCTAATTGGAAAACAAGGCAACAGCTTCACATTTAAAAATCAGCGTCACTTTTGTATAAATCTAATTAATTAATTATGTTATCTTTGTAATAGTTACATCTAAAGACCGCAAACCATTACTGTGGTAAATGGATTGATTTAGTGGTTTATAAATTAATAAAACCACTAATGGAACATTCTTTCTGTAGGAAAAGCAGTGAAGTTATGTATGAAATCCACACAGACTGATTAGATCTTATTAGAAGGCTTTACATCATATTCCATTCATGTCACTGATCCACAGCATGACCAATGGACACAATATTAAGACTGACATTAGCTAGCTCTTGTTTATCCCTTTACAGGCTATTCACAAGGAGCTATAAGGGTCACTCACAGCTAAGTCATCAGCCCACCACAAAGCTCATGTTATTCTTACGCCGTGTAACCTGTTAGTGTCAAGGGATTCTCTCAATAAAGCATTGCCCAACTACTCGCGTTAGACAACTGAAGTATGTTAGGAACGACTGATCTTATCCTGGTTATCTGAAAGGTATGTCAAAACACAGGCCTGAAACCTACCGCTAAGCAGGCGCACATTAAAGCTATAGCTGCATTGTCTCATATATCTTGTTGTTTCCTTACGTCAATGCACTCCCAGCAATCCCCCCATTTAAGACAACCAAGCATTGTGGAGATACCATACCACTTTTTGAGAGAACATGAAACGATTCTGGCATGACTAAACAACAAACCAAACACCCAAGCTCCTGATAAGGAGCAGCGGGCGAACTTAATCTAGGGCTTGCTACTCGAGTGTCGCAACCGATAAAATAATAATGAATGTCACAGTAACCTATTTCAAAACAAAACTCGAATTCTCACCATTCTGTTACCTAGTTTATAATTCTATCATCCGATATGGAAAGTAGCACACATTACCATTCACTGACATTACTGCTGCCGCAGCTCTATACCGGTTGATCTGTTAGCCTGGCGCTAACGGGATATGTTTACTGTTTATTGTTCTGACAGCAATTATTATTAAGTGTGCCAGCTGCGAAGTAGCTAACTGTTAGCTTCTGAAGCTCTAGGGAACAACCAGACAGGTTTTTTTGTAAAGTACTAACATACGCAGAGTTAATAAATTAGGAACTCAACTTACCTTGCAATGATACGCAGCAGGGACATTAACGAACACAATTAGCTAATGCGAGCTAACAGTCAACCTTAACGTTGATGTTAGCTAACTTAGCCCCTCGATGTAGCAAATAACAGGTGGAGGATATCTAACGACTGTCTTCTTTGTTGCACTTAAATATATTCCGTTGTACCTCTCTTACCACGACAACTAAAGCTAACCAGATATAGCCAGTCGGTCACACGCTCTCGGTGCTCTGAGTAATGATAGACAAGTCTCAGCTGCGAAGGCTGCCTGTCAGCCAGTTGAACAACTATCGCTAGCCCAACCAGTCCAACTGGAGGTTTAGAGAGTGACGTATATAGAGGTAGATCGGATAGAGAGATGACACATCTTTAAAGCGTACGCCACAACCCCGGCGTTTTCTCTTCTATATTCTTCTATATCTATGTCACCGCAGCGCATTTATATGACGTACAGAAAAAGTAGCAAACAAGCTAACTGGGGCCGGTAGCCGTTTTTGCAGTTATTTCAGGTATTCTGACTTTAATTAGCACAAACGTTTGACATCTATCAACATTTATAAATACAAATTGTAGCAGGTATTTGCAGTGGGGGGGGTATTTGTTTCCTTGTTATATGTTTTTTGCATGATGCGTTTATCACCTTGCGTGGCTAAATGCGGTTGGTCGCGTTTTACTGACGCTCGGGTTTTGACATTGGCATGAAGCGTGATAGAAGGGTAACATTAACACGATTGATATTTTAATCTTGATCCTTGACGCTTTCCAATGCACTAATTAATGTATTTGGGGAAAAGACTACATCAGATATGCTCCATCATTAAAACTAGTCCAACCACCATGTGATTGTTAGCTAATGCTAGCCTTATCATTATCAAACCCTTTAGCTTATTAGCAGCTAACCACCTAAATCTTCTGTTTCTAGCTGCCACAGAATTCGCTCCAAGTATGGCTCTCTCCCTGCTTTCAAGATCCCTTGCTGGGCTCCTTGTAGAGTCATCGTCAATAACTCATCAGAGGACTTTTAGGTAAGATACTTTGATGTTACATTTTATCAGCTGGGTCGTCTGGGTATTTTTGACAAACTATTCAACACGTCAGAGAGAGTAAAATAAGTTAAGTCACTAATAGCAGTGGCATGCTTCAACATATCATTAATTTGTTAATGTCCCCTTCCACTCATACATATTATTTGTTTATTGACGTTTGACCTTCATTGTGAGAAATCATGTATGAGTAAAGTCTCAACACAAGGCTGTTATAAAGTCCACCTGCTGTAGGGGAAAACTATTCTATGTGGTTGATCTTAATCTACTTGAAGATGTGGATGTTTTACATAATACTGCATGTTTCAGCCTGATTTTATGACATCACAATTAGTTGTAAAAACAGTCATAATCCAATATGCTACATAAACCCATAGAATACATTTTGCATCTAATAGTGAAACATTTGAGATAAAACATTCTGTTTGTATTTTTATGTTAACCTTAAACTTTGTTGGCCATTTTTCTTCCACTTTAATAATAGCGACACCTTGTCCCAGTAAAGTCACTGTGAATGCTTTCATAGTTTCCTTGAGTTTTTTTCAGTCCTGGTTTCAGGAAACGACTCTAGAAAGCAATCAAAAAGGGGTAGTGCGAATATTAAAATTGTGGACTGAAACCAAATAATATCCTTTATCATGTGCACCTTTGGCATATTATTTAATTTCCCAATGTAACATTAGAGCACACGTTATTTACTGTTTACTGTGTGGAGCAGCCTAGGCATTAAACTGTATATGACATGATCACCACAAACAGGTCCCTACATTGGCATAAGATACTTGTCTAAAGTTATTCCACTTTTAAACTTGAAAATCATTTATTGCAAGACTGCTGACTGAGGGGTCTGTCAAGGAAATATGTAATCATCAACTAATATACTTTGACTTCTCAGTGTATCTGCTGTTGCAGCAGCCATTCAAAAGATGACTAGAGTGCGTGTTGTGGACAACAGCTCCCTTGGAAATACACCATATCACCGTGCCCCAAGAGTGATCCATGTCTACACCCAGAATGGTATAGGAAAAGTCGGTGACAAAGTGTTGCTTGCCATCAAAGGACAGAAGAAGAAAGCGCTCATCGTTGGACACAAAATGCCAGGAGATCGCATGACTCCACGCTTTGATTCAAACAATGTTGTTCTTATTGAGGACAATGGGAACCCCACAGGAACAAGGATTAAGGTCCCTATACCCACACATCTACGTAAACATGAGGGAGAATACTCCAAGGTCCTGGCAATTGCTAGTGCATTTGTTTAGTAACAGCTTTAATCAGGTGTTATTTGTCTTCAGTAAACTATATTAAAAAAAAGCATACTCTCCTCAAAATGATTTAGATTATGTTAATTAACGTGATAGACTCAAGTCTTTTCAACATGTTTGACATTTTACTAAGTTTACCATAAAGGTATAGGAGAGTTTGAGCAGCCAATGTGGGTCAAATTCATGTTATGAACAAACTGAGAAAGCATTTACCATGAGGGAAATATTTATTGAAGGCACAACATGCATTCACACGCAAAACACATGACTGGCATATTTTCAATCGCTGTCTATAACACTATTGTGTGTGTATAAGGCATATAATATCATGTGATCCCCATGAATGTCCCTTGCGTGAATTGAAATACACCATTTCACACTACTGTCAGGCAACTTCAGTAGCATCATCCTTCAACTAAATTGTCAGTGCAAAATTAAAAACCATAAAGTAGAACTAAACAAAGTAAGCTGATGTGCTTAAACTTCAATACAATACAAATACTTGTAATATATTAACAAGCTAAACTTTAGAATCATGCCAGAAAAAAACCATTGACATTATATTAGGTCTGTACTGCCATCTACAGGTCTGCAGGTGCAACAATGAAACTGAAAACTGAGGTGATCATTTCTTCTTCAAAATCTTTCTGTTAAACAATCAGGGCAAAATGGAAACCTGAGTGCAGAATGATCATGAGAAACTATAAGACTTCACCTTTTTAAATCTTTACAGAAACAAAATTCTTCAGATTTCTTCAGTTTTTTTATGTTCCTAGTGAATGTTTTTTAGTGAGATTTTGAGCAGTGAACTTATTGTTAGTACATTCATACAGTGAAACTAAAATATAACCCAAAATCTTGCAACAATGCACATCACAGCTAATGATTGTTGTCATGCAGGGAATCATGCTACAGATGATAGATCCATGTGGCACAGTGATTGCTTCATACAGCAGGTTTGCATAGATTCCTAATTCAGCCGGGAGACACAAGACTTCATAGGACTTTGGTTTCCTATTGTAGTAAATCCCCCTGCCTTTTTTGGTCTTGTGGAAGGCGGGGCTTAGCCTCCACCTACCAGGCCACACCCGATCCAACTTAAGGCCTGTAATCAGCAGTGCTCAGACCAAAAAAGGCAGGGGGATTTACTACACCTATTAAAAAGCTTTTTTACTACTTTACGTACGCTGAGGTGGGATGTGTTAAAGGATTGATGGGTTGCTAAGGCTGAGGGATCTTCATTTCTCCAGGTTTATGGCAATCTGCAGCCACTGTACCTTTGCTGCTCCAGAGAAGATGGTCCTTTCAACCACACATTGTCAGGTAAAGCCACTGGCAACAGGAGAGAAATGTTAGATGAATAGTAAAGACTATAAAGAAAATCACAATATATTTTGTCCACAGAACTTACCTCCGTTACATTCATCTCAGCCTGTCCTGATCCATCCTTGTCGAAGTGCTGGAAAGACCCTGTTGATGTTTTTACAATAATTAATAGTCGGCACACATGTACTGTAGTATACATTTACAATATAACAATTTACAATAATACTCACTGAACATAGCTTCCAGCTTGACCAAGCAGCAGATGAAGTTGTCAAAGTCGACCATCTCGTTCTCCGCATACCGGGCTACCAGAATCTGGTTCAGTTTGTTATTCAGTTTGAAACCTACACAGAACGATAATAAAAATAAAGGGTTACACTTCTCATCTGTGGGTGTGTATACAGTAAATAATGGTGGAAATTATCATCAAGAGCACTATACCTGCTCCCTCTACAGCAAGACGTATCTCATATGAGCTCATGGCCCCGGACTTGTCCAGGTCAAAATCTCTGAAAATGACCTGGAGGATGGAAACAGAAAGATAAATACAGAGAATCTAAGTGTGAACACTGTTCCTTTAAAAGGTCCCATGTCATGGCCATTTCCACTGATCATAATTCCATTGTTGAGGTCTACTAAAATAGATTTATATTGTGCAATTTTCCAAACTCACATTGGTTTCTCATACAGCATCTCTGTAAACTACGTGTATTCACTGAATTTCACTCTCTGCCTTTAACGGCTCGTTGTAGCTCCAATAGCTCCAGCCCCCACCCTCCCTGTGAGCCCAGTGTGCTCTGATTGGTCGGGACGTTGTGAATCGCGCTGAGCTCCGTGGAGGTGTTGTTTCCTTGTTTAGCATACACAGCGAAACACAGCCAAATTCATCCTGAGCACACACAAACTCACAGCCGAAGTAAAAACAATAAGTGTGGCTTGATATTGAGTAAGAAAAAGGTTGATAAACGCTGTGAGAATGGGTCTGCAGAGAGAATTTCGCCGCGATCCCAACTGTCTGTTATCAGCCTGCAGCCAGGGAGGAGAAATCAGCAGAGCTGCCTGCACTGTGTGTGTGTGTGTGTGAGGAAGTCCGTGGATTGGTCAATTTGGACCAATCAGCGGGGGCTTAACGTAACGGCTCCACGGATTGGTCCATTTCGTTCGGGGACGGGGTTACGTCACCCCGTCCCGGAAGAATCAAATGGACAATGACGTATCTCCAGCGAGGCGTTTTGGGGAGGTAGAGTTTAGTGTTAGAGTTTTACTCACTACAGGGTGTACTTTGAGGGTTTTGACTCTGCACACCGTTTACATGCATAAAAACCTTCATAACACACAAGGGGACGGGTAATAACCGGAAAAGCATGACATGGGACCTTTAACATTGTGTTTATTGTTTTCGTTCTTACCAGCCACTTTCGGATCTTGTTCCAGAGGATCTGAAACTCCACCAGCCCTAAACGGGCACTACCGTCTTTCTGTTAAACACATGGTCAAGGGGTGAAACCACACACAAAACAATCACTAGTATCCTAAGTGCACAATTAATTAATTTAGTTTCAAATAAAATAAAGATTATGACTTTTAATTCATTCATTCATTCCAGATAAATCAAAAAGGATACGTCCATCAGGTTGACCATGCTCCTGCATGATTCCATACTGAAGCCATCAGTCTTCAGATCTTTGTCTGAAAGAAAAGACATCTGAAACAGTCTGTTCTGCAAAGACAGTTTCACAGACACTTGTAAAACAGGCAGTCCAGGAAATGAATGGTGTGCACTCTACAGTGGAATCTAATAATGTAGTGGGACATTTGTTACCAACATGTACACTTTCCAGTAGCTATGATTTGTTGATAATAAACTCACGCCGGGTAACGACTCTGTTGAGAATGGTCCGAAGCTCGTGGACAGAAATCTCCATGTCCTGAAAAATCACAGAGGCCACGATGTAAGAGACATCTGTCTTCACCATAACAAGGCTGATACCAATGTGGATGTTTTAAGTATTATATATTATCTAAATGACCACCAAAGATACAAATATAAATGCAAACAAAGATACAAAACAGTAAGGGAGATCTGTTCAGAACTTGCCTCTCCTGCCAGCTGTGCGAACATGGACTTAAAAGAGTCATCAATGTCATCTTCAGTTACTTCTTCCTGTAGGAAACCACAATATAAAAAGGCATTTGTTTAATTTCAGAATCCTTGTCATTTCCTGCTATTAATAAAGTATAGTATGCAACAACTATTTTATTCATGTCTCAGTTTTACGTACTTCCTCTCCAAAATCTGCAGAGATTTCATCATCCAGTTCTCTGCAATAAAAAATAATTAGCATGATATTTACATTTCAAATACATACGCTGGATTTAAAATGATGTAAAAGACTCTTACTCTGTTTCCGATTGCTTCTCAGTGAAGACTCTGAGGACAAAGTCCGCCTCCTGACTAGCCTCAAAGGTGGAGGGGACGATTAGGTATTCCCCTGGGGGCAGACGCAGCCGTGTGCTCACCTCTCGCAGGTTAATGAATGTCTCGGAGCGTGCACACGATGAATGAGTCAGGAAGAAATCCTTCTTCAGATGGACATTCGTGCAGCCTCTGTACTAAGGGCCACAGGGAACACACATGGGTTGAAATGCATGTGCATGTTTTTAGGTCAATTTAATTGAAATCAGAAATAGTTTACAATACTGCCAAGCTTTTCGAACACATCTGATTTATATTTAGTTTTACTTTGGACTACATTTAATGCAATGTACTCCATATGAGAAGTAATTATACTAAAGAGGATTGAAATAGGTCAATCATTGATGAAACTTCTCAATATTATTTGTTCTTAAATATGTGGATTGGATTCATATCTTAATCAAAGAACGTTTTTTTTAAACTAAAATGTGATCAGCAGTAGTGTAAAATATACATGCAAAATAGGCGGTAGTAATAAATGCTCTGCTTACCTCTTCTGGAATCTGCAGAAAAAAAGACAAAGAAAAAATATATATAAATGACACGAACAAAATGTAACCTGACACAAAACTCAAGCATAAGAATAAACCATGAGAGAGAAAAAAGGACAAAACAGATTTTTACCTCATAAAGAGCAAAGCCAATGGTGTGCGTGTCCTGACCCTGGCGGCGGTATTTGCGGCGGTCCTTCTGCATGAGAGCAACCAAAAAGCTGCACGCCACCTCATCGTCCTCTGGGTCGTCATCCTCCTCCAGCAAGGTGATCTTGTACTGAGGGTTGATCCAGAACGTGTCTACACAGATGGTGCATTTGTGTTAGCATGTTTCATTGTCCACTGTATGTCAGCGTGTAGACTTTAAAGGTCCCCTATTAAACTATTTTTCAACAATATATTATAGGTCTCAGACATATACAAAACATGTCTCTGAAGTGTTTGGCTGAAATACCAAACAGATTGCATGCCATAAAACCCTCTGTTTCAAACGTGCTGATTCTGGGTCTGTAGCTTTAAATGCTATTGAGCTGCCACTCCTCAAACCACTCTGTGAAATGTTTGGTTTGAAAATAGTGCTCTAGGAGGAGAATCGGGTGATAAGGTGGGCGGATGTTACCTTGGTTAGTTATTGACTAATGGTTGCACAACCCAAAAAAAAAATATTTCACATCACAAAGTGTTCAAAATCTGATCAGCTAATTCTTTTAGGTTTTTATATAGATGAGTCAGGATAAAAGGAGAGAGGATATTTTTTCCTGAAACTTTCCGAATCTCTTAACACAGAGAGGACACATATTTATGAATAAAATACAAGAAAAAGTGGATTTTGCATAATAGGTGACCTTTAAATTAATTTTTTTCTGAGTCACAGTGACTCACTGGGATTGTTCCTGCAGCCTCCGGCGGTGCTGCCTCTCCTCCACGCGCCGTAAAACTTTGTGGTGTTCCAGTGGCTGAGACCGTCCTCACTCAGAGCGTCAGCAGTCAAGTTACAGATCTCTAGCCGAGAAAACTGCCTCTTGAACTCATTGAAGGACATCCTGGAAGATTAAAAATAAATGCTTAGGGTCAGAACCTAAATATGACTTTTATAAAAGAACAGTTCTGAGAAATGCGCTCTTTGTGGCTTTCTTGCCACTAATATGAGAAATTCTATCCCACTTTCTTGTCTGTAAGGTAAATATATAAAAAAGGACCTTACTTATTAGTTAAATATGTTATCAATTGATGAAAACTGAACCCACATGTATTTGTATTTCTTTTTTTTCCCTGTAACTCACCACAAGAAAGTGAATAAGTGTATTCCCGATAACTAGTTCTTTAAAATACATATAGTACATATAATACAATAGCACCTGACACATCTTACCAAAACTCCCCATCTTCCATCTTAAGATGCAGGTCCTCTCGTTCAGAAGAGTCAATCTCATCCCATTCAGGGGAACTACACACAACAAGACAAACAGACCAGAATACACACTCAGTAAGAGATATCACGCTCATAAAAGCACAACCAAACAAAACTGAGGATGCAAAAATGTTTAGTACACAGAGACATTGGCACACTCACTTGTCACTCCAGGCACCAGTCCACTCCACCTGTCCCCAAGGGTTACGTATCCGGATTAGGCGCTCCATGTTGCCTTGGTAATCAACCTACATAACACAGGGAGATTGGTCAATTAGACACATTAAGTCATTTGCAGTGTTGACCAATTAAAGACCACATAGTCATGCACGGACAGACCTCCTTCAGTCCGGTGAGTGAGTAGGCATGGCCCTTCACAAGCTTCTTGAATGTAACAGCCTCCATGTCGAAGGCACTGGTGATCTGTATATGAAAAACATAATTTCTGCATCCGAGTATGAATGGTCTGGCACAAAAATAACTAGAAGATCTTTTAATGTTATTAGCTTCCTCAGAATGGTGCAACATTGATCTGCGTGTCTTGGTGGTGTGCCAGCGTGTTCAGCACTTACATCGATGGAGCAGCCCAGCAGAGAGCCTCTCTCCAGGGCCTTAGCGATGATCCTGTGCAGATCTCTGGGGGCCTTGCGCAGCTCGTACATCTCAGACACACCACCTGTGAAGTCCTCAAACCCCTCAGTGGTGCTTCCTCCAGACAGAGCCTCGTAGGATCCATTCAGCCTGATGTCATGTGGAAAAAAAACACTTTCCATCAAACACACTCATCTGAATTATTGAACAACTGGTCAGGCTCTTCTAATACATACTTTGCGTAAGCCTTCTCTAGGAGTGCACTCCAGAATTCATTGCCCTCAGCAGAATGGACGAACATCAGCTCTCCATCTTTGACAGGCAATCTGTCATCAATCACAACATCTACCCACTCGCCAAACTGCCAGAACTGCAACACAGAGTAACAATCAACAACTCCATCAATCCAAACTGCTTGCCTTACATTTGAGGATCTTAAAATACCTGAAAGTGGAATATTCCAGCGTAGTCGTCTTGAAAGGACTGTCCATGTGGGACGACCCGGTGAAGAAGCCTCTCATTCAGGGTGAGAGACGCGATGGCTGCTAAGAGCCAGCAATCACCTGCAAATGAAAAGAAGCATTAAGCCACCTTTATATGATTGTCTTTTTTTTTTCACAACAGATTTAACATTAACAATAACAGCAAGGGCTCACCCAGCGCTCCCTGACAGATGTCGGTCCTGGAGGCACCGCCCACAATGAACTGAGGGTCATCAGTCAGGTCCTATGGAGAAATTCAAAAGGTCAATTAAATCTCAGAGTTTGGATTCATAGCCTATGATTTACATATAATGAATAGTTCAGAAGTGGGGTTGAATGAGATACTTAATAGTCAGTGCAAAACCTACAGTGGATGGCAGCCAGGTAAGCTATATTTAGAAAGATGTCACTACTGTCACACAGCCCCTTTCCCCTGGGAACTGAGTCTGTTATATCCATACATCTATCTACCTTCAAGCCAAAATAAACTTCATTGAAAAAACTGAAATGTTATCTTGCACAACACAGAATTGGCTGGTCTAAAGCAGCCTCAACCTGTGAGTATGTCACACAATAACATACTCAATTGATGAGCAAAGTCATGACTCTCTAAATGGTCGTACTCACAGCCATAGTCAAGAGATGAACTCCCCTGTTTTTGATTTCGCTTATTTCTCGGTCTCTGAAGTCTTACAGGGTTTGCACTCAAATTATCCTAAAAAGTCTGCCGGGCCTGACGGCCTCGACCCGTTCTTTTTAAAAATTGCAGCTCAGATTATAGCACAACCAGTAACTGATATTTTTAATCTCTCCCTGTCCACTCACACACTGCCAGCTGTGTGGAAGCAAGCTCTGGTATCGCCCCTCTTGAAAGCTGGTGATCCCACGGAGTTGAATAACTATCGTCCTATCTCAAATCTTTCTGTGTTATCAAAGATTCTTGAGTCCCTTGTTTCTACTCAGCTAAAACTTTTTTTAAATTCACACAACATCCTTAACCCTATGCAATCTGGATTCAGATCAAAGCACAGTACTGTGACTGCCAGTCTGAAAGTCTTAGACAATATTAAGGCTGCTTTGGATAAGAAATCAGTTTGTGTTGCATTGTTTATTGACCTAGCCAAAGCATTTGACACTGTAGATCACCACATTATGTCTAATGTTATGTTGGTGTCTCGTTTCGGTCACAATGCCATTTGCTGGTTTCAGAGTTATCTAACCGACCGTACTCAATGCGTCAGGTTGGGTAGTACTGTCTCTGACCCCGTCACCTTGGAGAAGGGAGTTCCACAGGGCTCTATTTTGGGGCCCTTGCTCTTTTTATTATATGTAAACAATATTTGTAATCAGATGCAATTTTCTACCTATCATATGTATGCTGATGACACTATTGTATACTCATGCGCTCCTTCTCTGGATATGGCTGTTTCCAATTTAAAATCAGATTTGATCACGCTGCAGCATGCACTTCTTGATTCCAAACTGCTATTGAACAGTAAGAAAACCAAAGCAATGCTTTTTGCTCCCAAGTCAGTGTCCTCTTGCCTCTCCATTGACACCCTTGATGGCGTTTCTGTTGAGTTTGTTGATACCTACAAATATCTGGGCTTTTGGTTGGACAGTAATCTGAACTTTAAACACCATATTGAAGTTTTAACAAAGAAATTGAAATTCACTCTTGGCTTCCTTTTCAGACTTAAATGTTGTTTTTCAATTTCATCCCGTAAAAGGTTGGTCTCTGGCTTATTCCTAATGTGCACAATGTAGTGACTGCTTTTTCGTCTTTTGTTTTCTTAGTTATGTTCTCTGTATTTTATATGTTTGTGTTATGTGTCATGTGTAACGTTGCTGCCTTCTTGGCCAGGTCAGCATTGAAAATGAGATTTTATCTCAATGTTTTTATCTGGTTAAATAAAGGTTAAAAATAAATAAATAAATAAATTAAAAAAAAATGATAAATTTTAAAATCAAAATATATGGAGGAGTACCTCATACAACCCCACTTCAAATAATTCAAACTATCCTTTTAAAAACGACATATAAACCATAAAACCACAAACCATAGCTATTTTCGCATCTACACTCTAACTTCCTGTGTTTCAATGACTGTAAATAAATGTTGGAGCGAGGAGTGGTCAGGGAATGACATGCCATGCCAACAGCTGCATCGGTCTGAAAGGTTCCTGTTCATACTCGTCCTATTCTGTCTGAGTTTACAGACAAGAAATAACACTCAGTGTCATTTGATATTTCTGTTTATAATGTTTCCCTCTTGAGTTCTAGTAATCAGTGGCAAGAGACATAACACATGTGTCATGAAAAAAGTAATGCGGAGCAATCAAAAGAACAATGAGAGGCATTTTCACATTTAAAATGTAAAAACAATTGATCTTGCCCAGGGGGAATTTTTAGAGCAGTACATATAAACTAAACATAATATAAGATACATTATATGAGTGTATAAAAATTGTTTTTATCGTGTTTCCTTCTTAAAATATATATATTGCAGATCTGCCTGTATTACCTTCTTCATAGACAGTAAATGATGATGAGAGATGTGTCCTTATTTTACCCAAGCCTTCTGAAATTATCATTATTCAATTGTACCCTTGCTGTTTTGCCTGGCTTGCTGACTTTATTTTCTGTTTCATTCTCTAATGCCTTGAGACTGAAGAGACAGAGATATGGTTATCTATATTTTTATTGAAACTATAATCTTTAATCTGTCGAGTATGATTTGTCTGTTTTGTTTTGCTTGGAATTATTAAACATAAAAGGTATTTGTCACTTGTACCCTTTATCTCAACTAATAGGAATAAAACATATCAGTTTTTTGTATTGTTAGTAACCACTCACTGTGGGCCGTATCCACTCCACATCCCTGGTTTTGGAGGAATAGGGGGCGAGCTCCTTGAAGCCCAGGGATGGAGGCTCAGCGGGGAAACAGTCGTCCTCAAACAGGCAGCCGGACTCCACACACTGCTGCTTCAGAGCCTCGTAGTCCTGGTTGGAGAAGGGCACAGCGTGCTCATTGGTGCCCATGCCTTCTGCTCGCAGCCTGTTGGCCTGTATGACAGCGGACATCCCAGTTGCATACATACTGGTGGGAGATAAAAATATGGAGGCGTGTGAGTATGCACAGGCTGTCTATAAATAGCAGAAAGCTCATCGGTGGCACACTCTTGTCCAAGTGTTACAGCACGGCACTCGTGTTTAGAAAAATATTATTTATGCTAGTGATAAATTCAAAACAATTCTGAATCTGCCTTAAGTGAATTCATTCCAGCCTAAAAGTTAAAGAAAGCTTTATGCTTTAAGGCCATTTAGGAAACTGAGGTCCTTGGTATTTGTTTTGTATTAAATATGTAGGTTAAGCAATCTGTGGAGGTTTTACATTTTACAATTACCAACAACATGATGGGGTTGTTTCATTATCTTTGGATTCAATATGTTTGAGGCTAATTAAATAATACATTATTCAGAAATCATAGGCTGTTGTTAAAACCTCTTAAAGTTGAGGAGCTGCCAAGTGGGATTTGTGACCTCAGTATTTCTAATGTCCTGGAAAAAGGTAAATCCTGCAAAACATAATTGTTTATTTAATTGTTATTTAAAATCAAAGCAAATGTGCTGCTATGGAAACTTCACTTAGCAGCCAACATATATTTAAGCCAAGCAAAAACTAATAATTAGACAACATAAATACAAACAGAAGAAAAGGGATTACTGAGGACTGTGAGAAAAGACCACCGTACACACAGCAGACCTAGAAATAACAAAGGACACCTTTGATACCTTCGTATAGCTTGTCTGTAAAGGATGGCTGAGAGAGAGAATGAGACAAAACAAGAAAGATTATGTTGTTTAACTCTAGTTTTGGCACAGGTAGAGATAAAGTGCTTTTACTTTTCAATAACTCAGATTGCACCGAGTTGCAGGATCCTGCGCAGCCCTAACGGACTTTAGTGTTGACCACTCAGTGGGGGTCTTTTCTCCTCTCTGAATGCACCTCCTTTACAATCCCGGAGAGTTTCACAACTTTCAGCCAAGTCTCAGAGGACGATACAAACACTTTGTGAGAAGAGCAGGAGATAAAAAGAACCACATACATCAAGAAGATGGCTCTTAGTTGTTCATTTGCTCTCCTGTTCTGAATTACTGCAAGAAACTGGGACATGAGAGGAGCTTTTATCTGGCTGTGCTCCACTGGAACAGAATCCTAATGAGCTCAGATCTGTATACAGTGCAGGAAGAGGGGGCAACTTTGATGGAGCTAAAGTGGTGAGGGATCAGGGGATCGATGAGGAGAAAATGACTCCGTTGACTTTCAGTGATGAGTAAGAGAGGAAATAATGACGTGTTGTTGCGAAAAACAAGCTTTGCTTTTGATAGAAACAATTCTGCAGGCGAGGACCCCCACCCTGACACTGGGGCCCCTCATGCTGTGAGAGTCTGCATGAATGTCCCTCCTCTATCAGACAGCTAGATAGAGGACACTGCGGCGGATGCCTAAAAGGATATCACTATATTTCCCCATTGGGCAAAGAAAAGCTGATCCAGACATTCCTTTGACAATGATGTCATCTATAGGACTTCAACCTCAACAATGCCCTATAATAACCATACAACCAGAACAATGCTGCGCATATCCTACTTTATTTTGATTTCTTAGTGAATTTAGATGCCTGTTAACTATCAAACAGTATTAGCATGTCTGGCATGTATGCAGGCTCATATTGTTTTAGCACCTGTTCAATGGGCCTGTCTTTTTTTATGGCCTGATGCCTGCTTCCAACATTTCTCACAACAATAATATATATTTTACCACACAAACACACTCATTCCACACCGGATGCTACATATGAATTAAATCTGTATGCCTGAATATGACAGCTGGATTATTATTAGTGCTACAGCGTACAGTATGTTGAATCTAATAAAACGCACGGTGGCCTAACGTCACACTGATTCCACCGGGAGGCACCGTTAACTATCAGCGGGATAATTAGCACATTGGAGCGAAAGGACATACAGAAAACGGCTCCACTCACCACCGCCGTGAAGGGAACCTGCCGCTCCTTCAGAATTGCTCGGATTGTGATAATCGTGTAAATCTGGGGTGGGGGGCAGTGGTTGTTTGGTAAACAGGAGCAGTGCAGGTCCAGCCCTCTCTCTCCGCTGTAGTTATGTGTCGGTCGCGAACGAGCCGGCTCTAAGAGCCGGCTCTTTTAAGTGAACGACGGGAGCCGGCTCGCGCCCGCGAACGAACCGGTTTTTTTTGTTTTGTTTTTTTTGTTAAGTAATACAAGACAGAATGATATGATGATCTCCGCGCTACAGCTGCTCCGTGCATGCATGCAGTGACATGTGTAATATCCAAGGATTAGAGACTGTTGGATGCTGCTGTTTTGAGCATTGCAATACATTTATTTTTATTCTGTTTTTTTATGATTAGAGACGGTTGGATGCTGCTGTACTGAGCATTGCAATATATTTATTTTCACTATTTTATTTATTTATGATTATCCTTAGGCTCAGCAAAGATTTGATGTCAGCTGTTGCTGTCTTTTTTTCTATAGTTAATACTGAAATAGAGCCCTGCTGTTTTGTCAATACAGTAGCCCCTTTTTTTAAATGTCTATGCTGGGGTTTTTATAGGTGTTGATATCTGCTTTGCGTAGCGTGGTTCTAGAAGCAAGTCAGTGCATTCATTGGGTGGTATCAGAGAGATACAAGGGTCTGTAAATGCAATGAAAACAATTGGCCACAGCAAATAATTGATATTAAACATGTCATTTTTACTTTTGAATACTTCAGTACAAAGGATGTATTGAATAATTTAAGTGATATGTGTACACATATAAATCATTAGTCAAAACAGGGCTACATTTGATTGAATTATAAAAGGTATAATATGTGGTAAACTGAAGAGCCGTTTGGGAGCCGAAAGAGCCGGCTCTTCTTGGTGAGCCGAGCCAAATGATCCGGCTCACCAAGAAGAGCCGGAATTCCCAGTCCGCTGCACACTGCGGCTAGACCGGCCTCAGGAGGAGGGGCCACCGCTCACACACAGTCCCGCCGCCGCTAGAGGTGCTGGAGATCACATAAAACACATACAACTTGAATAGGGCAAATCACGGCACAAGAAACAACAATAAAAGTAATTCACTGAGGTTATACAGAGGAGGGAGAAATACTCAGATTGTGTTCTTGAGTAAAAGTAGAAGTACCAGAGTTTATTAGTACTCTGTTACAAGTAAAAACCTTTGTCATTATGCACAGTAGCTATGTTGTAGTTATGGCAATTAATTATAAGTCCCAGGCTCTTCCAACAATGCAACCTAAATATATGACATAAAACAAATTTAAAAAAACAATACAAATATCACAAGAGGAAACAGAGTAGAAATAAAAGATTATGTTGCAAGACAAATCTGCAAGTAAAGCAGATGAATTCTATCAAGTTAACAATAAGCAGTAAGCTATAATATACATATCAAACAGCAGAAAATTCCCCTTGAATCCAATAAAGTGGGAGAATTATTTTTCTATACATTTGTTTTGAAATAAAAAATATATATTCTTAAAAATAAAGAGTGGAAGTAACTCTGAAGGAAAAGTGAATATGTTTAGCTGTAAGTATAGTTAAATCGCTTTTAATAAACCCAAGTAAAGTACACTCAGAAAAACATGTCATAGGTAAATAGTTGGCTTTATAAAACACGTTTGTCTTCAGTTCTCAACATCAGTGCAAAATAAAGGACACAAATAGAAAAACAAACATAAGACACAGGTCTCCAGATACAATACCATAGAGGCGTATTGTGTATTAATAAACTGAACGGCTTTAGGGGAGAGGCTACAGTTAAATCATTCTGTAACATGGAGAAATTAATAATCTTATCTCTGTCAACCGAAACTGAAGAAAATAAGGTACAGTGAACAACTGCAGAGGTTAAAGGTCACCTGCCAGCAAATCTATCACGCTGACTGCTAAGGAGAGATAAATATACCATAGCTGCAGATGATACTATCCTGGGTTTGGTTTTAATGCAGCCAGGAGTTTGTGTCACTCTATAAACACATTCAGAAATGTATAGAATTTAAAATATGAGATTTGTTCAAAGGTTGAATTGAGTATGTCTTGAAGTCCTCAAATGCTCCGACTTGACAAATCCAGTTAATATGTTGATTAAATCAGATGGAAGAGATATTTCTAAAGTCATGATGTTTGCAAATTATTGCAAGACTATAAATACAAAATGTGGCACACTAGAAACAAATATATTAGCATAGTCTTATCCTGGTGCTCATGAGGACACTTCCTGGTTAGTGTAGGACTAAAGTGGTATGTTTCTAACACCAGCCCGGCAGAGTAAATTATACCATTACATAAAATATCTTCAAACAAATTCTCTTTATCAAATTTTTACTTTCCTCCTGGTTTAAAGTGGGCGGAGATTCAGTTGGATAAACAGGGAAGATGCAGATCAGCTGAGATTTTAATGTTAAACTATGTTAAATTAGCTTTGTAACATAGGAGCATTGCTTAGAGCCAGACACTTCCCTAAGTAACTGGGCCAATAGCATAACAGGGCTATTGGACTTGACAAAAAGTGAACAAATATACGTTCTTATGTTGCTCTGCATCTGCATGTTTGATGTGTCAATAGGCGATGGCTGCCAACCACACAGTACACAATGCTTACAAGTTTGCACTATCAACCAGACTCAGGGACAGTTTTCATCCCACAGGCAATAAGACTGTTAAATACCTGAACTGTTGAAACAACATCCACAATATTCATCTGGCTGCTACTTAAAAATGTGTGATAATATATCATATTTCAATGACTTACTCTTATTGCACTATTTCACTTTTTTAAACTATTTTCTTCTTGTATTTACTATTTACTATTTACTAGCACTATATTTTTCTGTTTATCTGTGTTTTGTGTTGCACTGTTGGAGAAGCCTGTGACATAAGATTTTCATCGACATAACTACACTGTAGCTATGTTCGTTTGACAAATAAAGAACCTTGAACTTTATAAGGTAATATGTCAATGTTGTGCTACGAAAAGTGGCCAAAACATGGCATGAATGCCGTTCAAGTTTATTCATTTGTCAGGTTATTTTAGGACCACTAAAGTGCCTCGAACAGTTTCAAATATTGTGAATGTCAAATAAAAAATTGAAGCTTAATAATGGCAGGCAGCGTTGTATTTCAAGTCAATTAAGTGCACACAGAGCACATGCAAAATGTGATGTCAAAAGCTTGTATTCACTACTGTATTGAATATTGAATACTAAAAAAGAGTGGTGTTAAATCTTTAAGCTTGCTCAATATATCAGCTGATGTATCTCATCTACTCAGAATAAGTAGCCAAGTCTAACAGTTCTTTCATTCATAATGTCAGCTATGGATAGTGGTCGTCTAATGCAGTGGTTCCCAAACTTTTTGTGCCCAAGGCACACCATGTTAGGGTTGGGCAAAGGTAGGACCCAAATGCAGACTACAAAAAGGGTAACAGGTCTATAAACAAAAACGAGCTTTATTTACAAAGCTGATGACAAAAAACATGGCATGAAAAAACATAGATAGCGAATACAAACAAAACTGACCGTGACTGACATGGAGGGAGACAGGAAAAACCAACAATGAACCGACCAGGCACACAGGGGAAGACAAGACTAAATACAGAGAGGGGTAATCACAAGGCAAGACACAGCTGGGGTAAGGGAGGCAGAAACACAAGGGCAACAGGTGAACACAATCAGACAATCAGACACACCAGGGAAACTAACGACAGGAAGGCAAACACAGGAAGAAGGAACAGAGAAGACACAAGAGCCGCGTTCACACCAAGTACTTTCCTGTACTTAGTTCCGGCACTAAGAGCCCCGGCGCTTTTAACCCCAGGGCACTTAGTACAGATCGCGTTCACACCAGAGTACTTTTCCCTGAGGGAAGATTACGCAAATGAGCCGCTGACGTCACTTCTTCTTCTGCTTTGGCTTTACTGGCAGGCCACAAACCACTTCACGGCAAGTACAGTAGGTGGCGGTATGCACCTTAAAGTTGTTTGCAATCCGCTGCAAAACAAGAGAAGAAGAAAAACTTCCCGCGTATACTGCGACGCCCACCCACTCGCTGTACATTAGGCGTCTGTTGTTTACCTTCCGACCTCAGACATGATGGAGATGGAGTCGACTGAAGTTGTGCTGTTTGTGCTCATGTTATACAGCTTTGTAACTGAGTTAATGCAGCCTGAGCAACTTGCGTACAATAACAAAACAAGCCGAGCACGAGTGGTGGTGGAGAACGCTTTTGGCAGACTGAAGGGCAGGTGGCGGTGCTTGATGAAAAGAAACTACTGCAAGATGGACAAGATCAAAATCCAGGTGGCAGCATGTTGCATATTACATAACCTTTGTGAAAGTAATGAGTACAGGGACGAATGGACTGCCTTCCCGGCGACCCAGCTTTATGAGGCATCTGAACAGCGTGTAAATTGTAAACATTTTGACAATAAAGATGATCTTTTGTACAGTGCTTTCTTTCTCTTTTATTTTCCAGTCAAGACAGGCAACATTACAATAGTGTACAGTGTGGCAATATAATAACAATAAACTGTGCCAGGTGTGTTGTATGCACAGTAAATAGGCTCAGCAGCAAACCCACCGTTATTATTTATCTTCCTGAGACCCACTGCATCCGTCTGCCATAAACATGTTAGTTTCGGCCCATAGTGGACTCCATTTTGTGTTGTGTAAAATGGGGGGGGAATTAAAAGTTTGCAAATCCCCATGTCCTCCTCAGAGGACAATCATAAAAACATTTAGTTTTAGGTCAAATAATATTTAAAATTATATAAATTATCATATTTGTGTATGTGCCCCTGCCATTCCTCCACAAGGTTGCAACATTGATGATAAATAAATGACAAATAAAGCTTTGCCAGTTTATAACCGATGAAACATGATGGTATCAGAATAATCACTTACATGTGATGTATAGGATGCTACGGTCACTAAAGATAAAGTGTCAGGAGAAATAAGCAAGCTACAGGATCTGTTTAACAGTAAATAGAAGTTCACATTTTTTATGTAAATAAAATAGAAGTTGTACATGTAAATTAACATTATCAATATAAAATAAAGTGTCAGTTGTATCAAGACTATGTAATAACAATAATATAAAATGAACTGGTGAGCATCTTGTCCTCCGTTTCCTGGGCCTTGGTGAACAGCACCATCTGATCCCCGTGCATCGACTCTTTCACCACGGCACACCGGTCCTCCAACGGCTGGGCGGTGTCAAAGAAATTCGCATCCCGTGTCCGCTTTCCTAAGAGGGGAAAATAAGCAAGATACAAGATCTGTTTAGTCGCCATGTAGTTTTACAACATACTAGGAATGTTTTTTTGGTATTTTCACAAATAGAATTAAGGTTTCACAAATCTAAAACTGTGTTATAAAGAATGTTTAGCCTCTCTGGGATAATCCAGTCCAGATTTGATGAGTCTAGGTATAGTGGTAGATCAGGACCTGGTCTAATGTGGCCAGGATGCGAAAAAGCACTAAAATCTCTCTTTTTTGTATTTTCACAAATAGAATTAAAGGTTTCACAAATCTGAAACTGTGTTATAAAGAATGTTTAGCCTCTCTGGGATAATCCAGTCCAAATAAATCGGCTATGCAGCGATTTAAGAGGTTCAAACACGGAGGATTGTTCCTTTTTGAAGAGTGCTTCATGTATGCTTGAACTTTGTTTAATGTTGTTGAGGCAAGTTAAACATAAAATATGATGAATATTATGAAATAAACATCAGTTCGATGCGTAACGTTACAGTGTGTGTACCTTTGCGTTTGGTTGCTGGTAAGGAGGACGAGGCGCTGTGATCTAGAATGCAAAGCTCGCTTGTTTCCAATCCCGAGAGTTGTCCATCCTCGCCTGAAACAGACGATTAGTGCCATGAGTTAGTGAAGCAAATTACAGAAACACTACACAGTTATTCACAAGTCAAAACGTTTTCATAGCGGCCGAGAATATCTAGCTAGCTAGATGTAGCTAGCTCGGGGCCGGTGTTAGCCTATCCAGCCTAGCATGGCTAGCTTGATCTACTGAGCAAATAAAAGTACATCCGAGACCATTATTGTGCAGATTAAAACCCCAGTGCATGTAGTTGATTTTACCTTCGTCGTGGTAGTCATCGTTGGCCACTGAATCCGCCGTTTGTAGTCCTGAGTTTCTTTATTTTTAGCCGGCTGTGCACGATTCCCAGGTCGAGTGAAAGCTACTGAACTGGCTTCAGTAGCATTCCCTGGGTCGCGTCCTCGGCGTAGATCTCCAGAAGCGCCGACACCTCCTCATCATCATTTCTTGATGTTTGCCATAACTGCTTTCAAAAACAAACCCAACGCTCCGTTGGTGCGTTGTGTTTTTGGGGCACTTTTCACCCACAGAAAAGTACGCTCTCCCAGCGGGCTCTAAAAATGGGGGTAAAAGTACCCGAGATTAAGTACGATTTTTGGTGTGAACGCGACATAAGGGGTACTCACGGAACTAAACGCGAAAAGTACGGTGAAAAGTACTCCGGTGTGAACGCGGCTAAGGAGGAAAACATTTCAAAACAAAGGTGGAAAATGAAAACATAAATACAAAACCGTAACAGAACCCCCCCCCTCAAGGGACGGATTCCAGACGTCCCAAGAAAACCCCAAAAAGTCCAAAACCTCTAGAAGGGTGGGCGGAGGGGGCCCGGAGGAGGGACGCACAACCAGGACCAAAAGGGTGGGTGGAGGGGGTCCGGAGGACGGGCCCGGAAGGGGTCCCGGGCGGACGGCCCGGGGGCAAGGCAGAGTCCAAAAAGGGGCGAAGGCCACAGCGGGCAAACTCAGGGGCCCGGGCATGAGAGCGAAGGCAGTGGCTGGAAGAGTCAGGAGGCCGGGCTCGAGGGCGAAGACCACGGCTGGGGAACTCAAGGGGCCGGGCTCGAGGGCGAAGGCAGCGGCTGGAAGAGTCAGGGGGCCGGGCTCGAGGGCGAAGACCGCGGCTGGGGAACTCAGGACGCCGGGCTCGAGGGCGAAGACCGCGGCTGGGGAACTCAGGGGGCCGGGCTCGAGGGCGAACAAGAAGGCGGCGACGGGACAGCTCCGGAGGACGGGCAGGAAGGCCATGACGGGACAGCTCCGGAGGCCGGACAGCTCCGGAGGCCGGGCAGGAAGGTGCTGACGGGACAACTCCGGAGGACGGGCAGGACCCAGTATCGGCCAGACAGGAACCGGAGCCGACGGGACAGGCGTAGACGGAATCCTGAACATGACATGGGCTGGTGTCAATGGGACCCCGGATGGAGCAAGGGCTGGTGTCGACTGGATCCCCAACGGAACAGGACACAGAGTTGGCAGGACCCCCGGTGGAACAGGTGTCGGCGGGACCTCCAACAGGACAGGACACAGAGTTGGCAGGACCCCCGGCGGGACAGGTGTCGGCGGGACCCCAACAGGACAGGACACAGAGTTGGCAGGACCCCCGGCGGGACAGGTGTCGGCGGGACCCCCAACAGAACAGAACATGGAGCTGGCAGGACCCCCGGCGGGAGAGTAGTCGGCGGGACCCCCAACGGGACAGGACATAGGATTGGCAAGACCCCCGGCAGAAGAGTAGTCGGCGGGACCTCCAACAGCACAGGACATAGGATTGGCAAGACCCCCGGCAGAAGAGTAGTCGGCGGGACCTCCAACAGCACAGGACATAGGGTTGGCAGGACCCCCGGCAGCAGAGTAGTCGGCGGGACCCCCAACGGGACAGGACATAGGATTGGCAAGACCCCCGGCAGAAGAGTAGTCGGCGGGACCCCCAATGGGACAGGACATGGAGTTGGCAAGACCCCCGGCAGGAGAGTAGTCGGCGGGACCTCCAACAGCACTGGACATAGGGTTGGCAGGACCCCCGGCAGAAGAGTAGTCGGCGGGACCCCCAACGGGACAGGACATAGGATTGGCAAGACCCCCGGCAGAAGAGTAGTCGGCGGGACCTCCAACGGCACAGGACATAGGGTCGGCAGGACCCCCGGCAGAAGAGTAGTCGGCGGGACCCCCAATGGGACAGGACATAGGATTGGCAAGACCCCCGGCAGAAGAGTAGTCAGCGGGACCTCCAACGGGACCTCCAACGGCACAGGACATAGGATTGGCAGGACCCCCGGCAGAAGAGTAGTCGGCGGGACCCCCAACGGGACAGGACATAGGATTGGCAAGACCCCCGGCAGAAGAGTAGTCAGCGGGACCTCCAACGGGACCTCCAACGGCACAGGACATAGGATTGGCAGGACCCCCGGCAGAAGAGTAGTCGGCGGGACCCCCAACGGGACAGGACATAGGATTGGCAGGACCCCCGGCAGAAGAGTAGTCGGCGGGACCCCCAACGGGACAGGACATAAGATTGGCAGGACCCCCGGCAGAAGAGTAGTCGGCGGGACCTCCAACGGTACAGGACATGTGGTAGGCGTCGGCCGTAGAGCCAACAGGACACGGGGGGCTGGCGTCGGCCGGAGAGCCAACAGGAGACGAGGTGCTGGAGTCGGCCGGACCACCGACAGGACACGAGGGGCTGGAGTGGGCCGAACCACTGACAAAACACGGAGGCCTGGCGTCGACCGGGGAGCCAGTACTGGAGCCGGAACCATGGCTGCTGGGGCCGGAACTGGGGCCGGAACCATGGCTGCTGGGGCCAGAACTGGGGCTGGAACAATGGCTGCTGGGGCCAGATCTGGAGCTGGAACCACTGGAGCACGGGCTGGAATCTTGGTCTTGCGTCTCCTAGAGATTCTTTGGAGGATCTGTGGGCCTCCCAAGGCCTGGTCATACCCCAGGAAAGGGTTAGAGGCTTCGGACAAGTCCTCAGGACTACTTGTGAAAAGTTGTAGCCACTCAGGAAACATGCTCCTAAGCCAGGGCTGGCGAGCAACCTCCTGACGTGCCTCCTTCAACGCAGCCTCTCTACCACGTCTAGAAGAGGCGCCATTCCAAGTATAAAAAATGTACTCCAGAGAGTACCCAAGACATTCTGCCTGTAGAGCAAAACGATCCGAGTCTGCGGAGTCCATAACAGTCCTACCTTTCTGTTGTGACATAAGATTTTCATCGACATAACTACACTGTAGCTATGTTCGTTTGACAAATAAAGAACCTTGAACTTTATAAGGTAATATGTCAATGTTGTGCTACGAAAAGTGGCCAAAACATGGCATGAATGCCGTTCAAGTTTATTCATTTGTCAGGTTATTTTAGGACCACTAAAGTGCCTCGAACAGTTTCAAATATTGTGAATGTCAAATAAAAAATTGAAGCTTAATAATGGCAGGCAGCGTTGTATTTCAAGTCAATTAAGTGCACACAGAGCACATGCAAAATGTGAGGTCAAAAGCTTGTATTCACTACTGTATTGAATATTGAATACTAAAAAAGAGTGGTGTTAAATCTTTAAGCTTGCTCAATATATCAGCTGATGTATCTCATCTACTCAGAATAAGTAGCCAAGTCTAACAGTTCTTTCATTCATAATGTCAGCTAGGGATAGTGGTCGTCTAATGCAGTGGTTCCCAAACTTTTTGTGCCCAAGGCACACCATGTTAGGGTTGGGCAAAGGTAGGACCCAAATGCAGACTACAAAAAGGGTAACAGGTCTATAAACAAAAACGAGCTTTATTTACAAAGCTGATGACAAAAAACATGGCATGAAAAAACATAGATAGCGAATACAAACAAAACTGACCGTGACTGACATGGAGGGAGACAGGAAAAACCAACAATGAACCGACCAGGCACACAGGGGAAGACAAGACTAAATACAGAGAGGGGTAATCACAAGGCAAGACACAGCTGGGGTAAGGGAGGCAGAAACACAAGGGCAACAGGTGAACACAATCAGACAATCAGACACACCAGGGAAACTAACGACAGGAAGGCAAACACAGGAAGAAGGAACAGAGAAGACACAAGGGCCCTTTCTCATGTCATCAAATGTCCCTCCTCGACTCCTCGACTCCTCGGTCCTCCGGTAGTGACCCGGAAATGAATTTTAGCGCGCCATGTTGAAGGACATCTCATTTCTCTAAATGCACATCGAGGACCGAGCATCGAGCGTCGAGGAGGCTCTCTGGAGGAGCTATAACCGAGGATACACTGATGGGTCCTCCACGGTCCTCCACGGCTCCTTCGTGGATGCATTTCCGGCAACAGTGATGTTTCAAAGAGTCGAGACGCACGGCCGGACTTATCTCAGCCAATGACAGCTCTGCATGCATCCCCTGGATATTATTTTATTAACTGCTTTCATCGCGACGCGATGTTTACAGTGAGAACAGCTGTGAGGTCCGTGCAGAAAGCAGAGCAGTGTGTATAATATATATCATATCACTCAGTATAACAGGCCTACTCTCTTTATTTGCTTTAGTTTAGTAGATATCTACAAACAAAGTCGATATTTTTCTAAAACCATTTAGTGCTTCACATAATAAAACGGCTGTAGCCTGATTATATGCTTTAGGAGCTGTAGGTGCGTGTGTGTGGTGTAGGTGTGTGCGTAGATGCAGCGGACAGACAGGTCTCAGTTGGTTTGGTGTCCTCTGCTTACTTGTAATACTTGTAAATAAAACTTTTGGCCCGTCATTTATTTCCCTCATTGTAGCGACCAGAGAGGGGGGGGGGGATATATCCCGTCTCTGATAGTGTTACGTTATTATGAGAGTGCTCTGTTTGATTCTGAAATTGTATATATTTATATAAATATATACATATATGTGTGTGTGTGTGTCTGTGTGTATGTCCGCATCTGTAGCCTGTTATTGTCTCATTATACCGCACTGTGAATGAATTAAAAGTAAATATATAAGTCGTCATGAACACATCTGTCCATCAGACAGAGGGCTGCTGTGCCTCCTGTCATCATTAATGGACGTCTCTTTAAAATGACCGCTCACGCTCAGAGGAGAGGAGTTCTCATTTCTCTAACCGCCTGCTGCTTCCCCTCCTCTCTCCTCGGTTCCCCTCCTCGGCTCCTACGCTCGCATCTCCTGTGGGCGGGACTAAGTCTCGAGGATAGGAGTCGAGGAGGGGAGTCGAGGAGGGACATTTGAAGACATGAGAACGGGCCAAGGAGGAAAACATTTCAAAACAAAGGTGGAAAATGAAAACATAAATACAAAACCGTAACACACCAAAGGACAAGTAAAAATCTCAAGGCACACCTATTGTGCAAAATAGCCCTTACAACACGTGTTATCACTCATATCATGTAAAATATCTGTAAATGTGCATAATTATTTACTAATGCCAAATAAAATGTGACAAAGACAACTATATTACTCATGAAATATTTATTAACGAAATATTTCAGAAATTAAATTTGAAACTTTATCAAATTAGGCTTCATCAAAGCAGCAACACACTCATTTAAACCAGACAGGTCACACAATTAAAAATGAGGCAAAGACTCAGCAGAAATTCAGCACAGAGAACTGTCAATGCAAGGAAGCTGCACTGTCCATGGGCCTGAACTACAAATTATAAATGTAACATTTCAGCAATCAGCATTGAAACATGTGCTATTGTAAATATTTTGCCGACTTACAAATTAGTGAGATACATGTGCCTGTCGGGGCGCGCAGATTTTTGTAATCCTTGGTGGCACTGAGGAGAGGGCCACTCGCAAGTCCTGTTCAACAGAGAGCTGTGACCTCCTGTTGTTCTTCATGTAAACCAGAGTAGAGAACCGAATCTTGTCTGTGGATGATAAAATGTTTTCATTCCTGCCCTGAAGCTTGGCGTTTAACTCGTTTAACTCGTTGAGATGCCCAAATATGTCTGCGAGGTAAGCCAGCCTGGCGCACCACCTCTCATCCGCGAGCTTGTCTTTATGTGGGACAGCGTGTTCACGTGAAAACTCCAAAAGCTCTTCCCGAAGCTCATAAAGACGGGATAGGACTTTCCCCCGTGACAGCCAACGTACCTCTGTGTGGAGGATCAGGCTTTGGTGGTCGGCTCCCATCTCGGCGCACAGCTGGGAGAAGAGGCGAGATTTCAGGGGCCTTGATTTGATGTAATTCACCATCTTCTCCCATAGTATGGCTTTCCATTTCTTTGCAGAAGAAAAACGTCTCTTTGATAGAGTCAGCATCAACATATCTGACGTTTGCCAGAAGTTGGGCAGCCCCACTTATGTCAGTAGATTCGTCTATTTGTAGGGGAAATCTGCCGCTCGCCTGCAGTGCCATAAGACAGGTAACTTTCATGATACTGTCTGCTGACAGTTTTTTTCCTCTTTTCTTTCGGTGGTGGGTTGTCGGCAGTCTCTGCACTGGTGGTTGGTAGTTTGCTCCGCACAAGAAAGCGCTCCATTTTCCCTCTTGAGTGTTTCTCTGTTTTAATGTTGTCCTTCAGCCTTCGATGTGTCACGGTCTTATAATTCCCACCTGCAACTGCGTTAACAGCGAAATATGGGGTTCTGTGAGGATTTTTTTTTAAAGAATTGTTTTTAGGTATAGAGTTTGCCTCTGTATTATGAAATGAGTGCATACAAAGTACTGATATAGTAAATAAAAAAATTATTATTTTTGTGTAGTTGTATATTGCAATAACCATTTGGGAACCACTGGTCTAATGGATAGTGAGGTGGGCTGAAGATCGCAAGGTTGTGAGTTCAAATCCCGCCAGGAACACCACCACGAGTGTGCCCTTGAGTAAGGCACTTAGTCCTTAGTTACTCCAGGGAGAATGTCCCTGTAATTGGAAATTGTAAGTCGACTTACAATTTGGATAAAAGCGTCAGCTAAATTAAATGTAATAGTGATTCGTAAGAAATTACAGTAGGATACATGCATTATTCATTATTTGCAATGCAACATTAGCCCATTAGTTATACACTCTAACAATACTTTTTATATATTAGAGCCATAGTGAAGCATGCTAACATATTAAGAGATATACATCTGTTTAAATGTTTGTAATGGATTTCATACAACTCAAATGCTTTCACGAGTATTAGATGTCTTAATACAGATCAATCATTGACTGTCAGTGGCTGGGTTAGGGAGACAGAAGACTGTCTTATGACAAAAGACTGCATCAAAAGATCAATACCCAAAATCAACAAGAATACAGGTTGTCTCTGCTGGACCTGCAATTTCATACAAGTTAGTTGAGTATGTACTAATAGGAATAATGTTTTATTTCCCTTTTGTGTGTCTAAAAAACAGAGGAGGGGTATGGTTATTATTGGCACTCATTTGTCATGTCGATGTCACAAACAAAACTGTGTACACAAAACATTCAGTGGTTTATGACCACTCCCTTCTTCCAGCTTCCAACTTAAGCCTGGTTATGCTGTGGAGGCAGTGTGGTTAACCTCAACATTGTTATTTAAGAGGACACTCCATACTGTAAGTCCACTGGGTGGGGAAGGTTTGAAAGTTGGTAATATTTTTATAGTAGCATCCATCTCTGGAATCAAGAAAAGTCTAAATAAGATTATAGAGATGCAGTAACACAATACAAATGTAGTAAATCATCTTTGCCTCTGCATTGGTTCAGAAAAATCAGCCAATGGTCTGCCGTTCAGTAAGTCTTTTATAATGATTGTATTGCATTTTATTCATTGTCTTCTCTGTTTTCCATTCTGAGATTCTTTAAACAAGGGTGGAGACCCTCCCATTCACTACCTCTGATGCACATCCTTATTATGCAGGACTTCTGAGGCTCACACATGAATCATCTTTTTATAAAACAAACAGTGGCCAAGCCAAAATGGTTCCGGACTAAAGGATCTGATCCATGACTGTGTACAGTTGACTTATTAGCTTGATAAGAGCATAAGGTGCAGTACATGCTCCAAAGCATCCGTAAGGCTCAGTGTTGCAATGCTATTTACATCCTTTTACATTCCCATTCTTGCTCAACTGAACTCTTGCTT
The DNA here is from genome assembly GCF_902827165.1 of Trematomus bernacchii. NCBI lineage: Eukaryota > Metazoa > Chordata > Actinopteri > Perciformes > Nototheniidae > Trematomus > Trematomus bernacchii. The sequence goes on along the minus strand of NW_022987828.1, from coordinate 3,685,364 downwards.
CATTTGATGCATTTAAGCTTCCTTTTTACAACTCTCAGCTGCATGTACTTCTTTACTCCCTTCCTATATCTATTGGAATACACATATCAACCTTGTTCTTTAGTGAGCACTTGTGTTTTTTCATAATGTCCCATAAATATACTTTTAAATTAGTGTTTTTGGTATTTACCCATCAGGAAGTGGGAAACAATAAATTCAACACAATGCCCACCCCTCCAAGCAAACACACACACACACACACACACACACACACACACACACACACACACACACACACACACACACACACACACACACACACACACACACACACACACAGGCACACACACACACAGGCACACACACAAACAAAATTAGGCAATAATAGTGGTGCTTCAAGTTGCCTTTAGGCGTGTCTCTGTTTGTATTTAAGCTGTGGCCAATGCCATGTCGTTGTAGATTTGCTTATGGTGGCTGCTGTCTGTTTTGTTCCTCTCACCTGTCCATTAGAGGCCCCTCCCTGTCTGTGGTGCACTGAATCCGGTCCTCACCTGTGGCAGCTATAAAGGAGGCTGGAACAAAGAAAGCAACGTTAACTCATATCACAAAGAAGAACATCGCCATCCGAGAAGTCTACATACACTGAAGAGGTGAGGATGACTTCCACTGCAGATCGTCTGGCCCATCAGAAGAAGAGGGAGGAAGGCATTGGCACCAACCAGAAAGCAGTGAAGTTCTCCCAGCAGGACTATGAGACTCTGCGGCAGCAGTGTCTGGAGCGTGGAGGCCTGTTTGAGGACAACTGTTTTCCTGCTGAGAGCAAATCACTGGGCTTCAATGAGCTGGGACCATACTCAGCCAAGACCAGGGGCGTAGTTTGGAAGAGGCCAACGGTAAGAAGAAACAGCATTATTATATTACAGCCATGAAAACAGACAAAAGTGACAATGTTTGTACTGTAATATGATCATAGGGTTGTTGAGTTCCACACTGGGAGCAAGTAATGTACTCTCTTCTGTTGAGCATCTTAATATTATATTAAAAACAGTAGCTAACTGGTTAGTACATTACGAATAGAATGTTTACAATTATGCTTCAAATACTATAAAATTATGTATATTCATTGTGTGTATGATCATAGTTTTACCATTTGTGTGGCTTATCTTATGTGTCATCAGATCTAAATCATGTAATTGAAATGTCCTCCTTCGATCTATGTAGTGTGATACCTCTCAAAACTGCTCTCAAGTTTTCAACTCAGTGTGATTGTTTGGTAAACTTTTCAGGAGCTGTGCTCAAATCCAAAGTTCATTGATGATGGAGCCACAAGGACGGACATTTGCCAAGGAGCTCTGGGTAAGTGAACAGAGAGGACGGGTCAATTATTGCATGTACAGATGGATGCATGAATGCTTTTTATAAGGGAACCACAAACATCCAACCCCTCCACCCACTCTGCCATTAGGCCTGTAAAATGGAATTATCTCAGAGGTGGTTTGTTGCCACATAATGTTTTTCTGCACTGCGGTGTACACAACTTATTTCACAATCTCAGAGCATGCCTCTGCTCTGACTGTGTGTAGGTGACTGCTGGCTTCTGGCTGCAATAGCCTCTCTGACTCTGGACCAGCGGATCCTGGCTCGTGTGGTGCCCCATGGACAGAACTTCACTGAAAGATATGCCGGGATATTTCACTTCCAGGTCAGACAAAGGCCTAAGCTTGACCTTCGAGAGGGCTTTTTTGTTTATTTTCTCTTTTTTTCTTTGTCTTTTTTCCTGTCATGTCTAGCCATAAAAGTATGATTGTAGAGAAACATTCAAACTGGTACAGTCGAAAGGTACCAGTTAGTCAATCAACAATTTGCACTGTAACTCTTGAATCTTAATCACTACTTTCCTCATATGAAGCTTGATAATTGTCAATTTCAATCATGGCACAAAGATGTTATCATTGTTCTCGTATACAATGCTGATCAACACTTGCATAATTTGCCTGCCTACACATCCTCAAAAGTCAATTTAGAAGCTGAGATTTCATACATAAAGACACATCCTTTGAATAAGAGATGACACAACAAATAGTGTTTCATGTCAAAAGCTTCACATTAAAGGTGGGGTAGGTAAGTTTGAGAAACCGGCTCGAGATACACTTTTTGTTATATTCCATGGAATGCTCTTAACATCCCGATAACAATGAATATCTTAAGTGCTTTGACAAAAAATCCATAAAAAAATGTCATCTGTGGAAGCCGTAATACTGTAAAAAGTACGACCAATCATTTTAGCCGGCCCGGCTAAAATAACTGGATGGCCTACCTGCCTGTCAGCCTTCCACCGGGGCACAAACTTATCTCGTGCCCTCATTGGTCATGTGCGCGTTCGTGTGTGTTGGAGGAGGGGCTCTGTAAGGAAGTGGCAGATTTTCTCCGGTTGTGTATTTTCAAATTCTAGCGATCTCGAGCCGGTTTCTCAAATTTACCTACCCTACCTTTAATAGGTAATAACAATAAAAAAAAAATTGGATTGGAATTTCAAAGCAGTGACCCTCAGTCTGTGGTGGGGGGTTACAGAGCTCAAAACACAATATCCACGGATCACAGATGTCTTGCTTGTGAGTTATGAACGTATTTGACCTTGAGTTTAATATTGTTTTCTTCTCAGTTCTGGCAGTTTGGTGAGTGGGTGGATGTGGTGGTCGATGACCGTTTACCCACCAGAGAAGGAAAGCTGCTGTTTGTTCACTCAGCGGAGGGATCTGAGTTTTGGAGCGCACTGCTAGAGAAAGCCTATGCTAAGTATGGATCGTTCCAGCTACAGTATATATTTTTCCGTATCAAAACCTGAATATGGTAAAAATTGACATCATACAGATGACGATTCTGTTCTCGTCCCTCTGTGTCTGACAGGGTGCATGGCTGCTATGAAGCCCTGTCTGGAGGAAACACTATTGAGGGTTTTGAGGATTTCACAGGAGGGATTGCTGAAGTTTACACCTTAAACAAAGCTCCACCGAAGCTCTTCCAAATCATAAAGAAAGCTCTGGGGCTGGGCTCACTGCTGGGCTGCTCCATTGATGTAGGTCTTATTTTCATATTGATTTGCATGCTAGCCTGTGAGAGAACAAACCAACAGTAGTCAGTACAAACATATCCGAGAATGAAGTTTATTTTATCTGTGTTTTCAGATCACCAATGCCTATGAGACAGAGGCGGTTACAGCTCTTAAACTTGTCAAGGGGCATGCATACTCAGTGACTGGTGCGGAGGAGGTATGCAATCCGATGTCAACAATTATATGTTGTTGTTTTTTCTAATGCATGTGAATAGCATCACTCACTGTTGCTCTCTCTTCCAGGTTAATTATCTAGGCAGGCAGGTTGAGCTGGTCCGCATCAGGAACCCATGGGGTCAGGTGGAGTGGACTGGGTCTTGGAGTGATGGGTAAATTATTTTCTATCTTCAACCATTATCTACCATTTTTTGTTTGGATTTTCCTAAAAGCAATATATTATTTTCATAAATCAGATCCAGCGAATGGAACCACGTCAGTAAAGAGGAGAAGTCAAAGTTGAACAATAAGGCTGAGGATGGAGAGTTCTGGTAAATCTGTTTATCTTGTATTTACTTACTTACTTCTTTTAATGCAGCAGCAAACATAATTTACAATAAATGCATTATTTTAGATATTGTGTTGATGCTATAATATGGTTTGATAATAGCCTAAATCAGCAAAGCAAATGGTATATGGCGTGTGTAGGATTTAGTGGCATCTAGTGGTTAGTTTGCAGATTGTAACTGACTGAATATCGAATATGCATGTCGAAATACTGGCCTTCTTTAATGTAATCGTTTCTGCTGTTGACTTGTAAAAATGGCTGTTCAACATAGGGGACTCTTTATGTGGACACAGAGAGCTAATAAGCTAAAGAAAACACAACCATGTTTTGTTTGGGGTGGTAATACACTATATTTCAATAGGTTCTTCTAATCCTAGGTCCTGTGAGGCTCAGGCTAATGCTAAAAGTGATGAAGAAATGTGTTCCTCTCCTCAGGATGTCCTATTCAGACTTCATCAGGCAGTTCTCCACGCTGGAGATCTGTAACTTGACCCCAGACACGATCATGAGTGACGATGTGGGCCACTGGAACCACTACCAGTTTGAAGGGATGTGGAGGGTGGGCTCCACTGCTGGCGGCTGCCGCAATAACCAAGGTAGCAGAGAAACCATGTGTGTGTCTGTGCAAGAAGTTACACTGCTTCATATAAATAATTACACGTTGTGTGTTCCAGCCACATTCTCGTCCAACCCACAGTATGTGGTGCGTCTGGAGGATGTGGATGACGACCCCCTGGATGGGGAGGATGGCTGCACCTTCCTGGTCGGGTTGATGCAAAAGGACGGACGACGGAAAAAGAAGCTTAACCGCAACCTTGAAACCATTGGCTATGCCATTTATAAGGTGTCCTATAATAACATGTTTAATATGAAGTTCTCTGTATTTAATCAATTTTTAAATGTTTGACGGTCTTCTAAATAACTTTTTCTGTCTGTTTCCTTTTTACAGGTCCCAGATGAGGTCTGTATTTATACTGTAACATGCAAGTAATCAGAGGTGGGAAGTACAATTTTGTAAATGGTGTACTTTTACTCCACTACATTTAGTGTATGCCTTTAGTTACTTTGCAGGTTTTGATTAATGATGTGAAATATAATCAACACTTAAATAAGACTTTGTTTAAACCTGGAGTAAATTCCCAAGCTATCCTACAGTATACAAAGTAATTACAATTAGCTGCACCTTTACCAACTTTGATAACACTTTAATGCATCAATAATTATAATCAAAACATATAATACATATTATTCTGAAATGGACCAGTAAGTACATTTACTTTTGATACTTTAAGTATATGTTGATGCTATTAATTTTGTACTTTTATTTGAGTAACCTTTTGAGTGCATTACTATAACTTGTAACAGAGTATTCCTACACTCTGGTACCTCTTTTTTCTCATGTACAAGATCTGAGTACTTCTCCCACCTCTGCAAGCTATGATCATTTGAATGCAACTTGAGTTTGGGTAGGTGTTTGACCTATCAGTAGAAAAGCCCCTTTTCCTGTTGATGTTCAGCTCAAAGGCCGCAGCAATGTTCACCTGGGTCCAGATGTCCTGCTGCGACAGAGAGCAGTGGCCATGAGCAGCACCTTCATCAACACACGAGAGGTGTGCGACCGCTTCAAACTTCCTCCAGGAGAATATGCCATAGTTCCCTCGACCTTCCAGCCGCACAAGAACGGCAGCTTTGTTCTCAGGGTCTTCTCAGAGAAACAGGCTGCAACCAGGTATCAGTGCTACAGCAACATATAAACACTGAGGGACAGCTGCAGGAGAATGTAAAGTTCAGAGCTTTAGCTTATACAGCCATCTAGTGGTCAAAGCTCATACGCCAACTTTTAAACTTAGAGCACAGTCAATGTTATTTTCCTGCACACCAACAGAGTGTGCTCAAGCTGTGCATTTGTATATGTTTCAGTCCACTGGAGGAGGACATTGATGCTGAAATCGAGGAGGTATGTACATACACAGAGTGATTTTGCATGGATTATGAAGTGTGGGCGGTGGTGGCAAAGTCTGGAAGGTCACCAGTTCAAGTCCCTGAAAGACCAAGTGCTACAGAGTTCCCTGAGCAAGGCACCGTTCCCTACACTGCTCCCCGGGCACCGTACATAATGGCAGCCCACTGCTCCTAATCCCATCCTAACACTAGGATGGGTCAAATCCAAAGACTGAGTGCAGCAGTGGCTCAGTCTGTAGGTACTTGAAGGACCGCCCGTTCACATCCCAATCGGACCAAAACAACACAAGTGGACTGGTAACTGCCGAGGTGCCCCTTGAGCAAGGCACCGACTGGCTGCCTCTCCAAAAAAAATGCATGTGCATGTGTTCACCTTTGTGTATTTGTACTGTGTCTTGTATAACAAAAAACGTAGTACTGCGATTGCGTGTTGAATTCAACACCCATGAATATTTAAAAACATCCAAGAATTGTCAAAGCTTTTATTTGACATGAGTGACCTCTCTTTGTTTCGCTCTCACAGGAGGAGGTATCTGAGGATGATGTGGATCCTCATTTTAGAGAGGTCTTCAAGCAGATTGCTGGCGATGTACGTAGAGCAGCATGATACAAATGTAGTTGATGAAACACAATCAACTATATCCCTAAAAAACATTCTAATATGCAATTTTCCAACAGGATATGGAGGTATCTATCTTTGAACTGGTTAAAATGTTGAACAACATTGTCTCTCACCGTGAGTATACCTCTTACATATATATACAGTAGTATACCTCAAATATGTAATGTATATATACTGATATACTGTCTGCACGTAGTCTTTTCATTTTCTTTGAGTTCCAAATTGGGGCTAGTTATGTTTGTAACTTTCCTGCAGGGTCTGACATCAAGACAGATGGCTTCAGCCTTGAGACAGGTCGCCTTATCGTCAGTCTGCTGGATGTATCCTCTTTAAGAAATGATCTCTCAACTTTATATTTGTTTCTATTTGGGTGCATTATTATTGGGCAAATAAGATATGTGAATGAAGGAATTAAATTCATAATCCATGAGGATCTTTTTATAGACCTAAACACTCCTCAGAAAGATGAAAGTGCCAAGCTGGGACTGATGGAATTCCACTTGCTTTGGGGAAAAATCCAAAAATACCTGGTAAATTGGGATTTATGTGATTTGAAATACGTATGGCCATGTAGGAATATCTATCTGTATCTATTAACACAACACATTGTCAAACAGGATATCTTCAAGAATCATGACACAGACAATTCGGGCACCATGAGCTCCCACGAGATGAGAGGCGCTGCCACTCAAGCAGGTAACAAACATTATCTTGTGAAAAATCTCATACACTACTGTTATGTCAGCTGGTTATGTACGTGTTGTATACAACAAATACATTTCTTATTATTTATTATGACCTTAAAGCTTCTCATATGCTTCGCTGCTTTAAAAGTTAAAACATCTGCAAGTACATTGAATGGCTTGAATTCACGAATGGTATTTGTTTTCCTGATAAGAATCACAAATGTAGATATGTTGCCCGCATAATTTAGTTATCTTTGAATAGAGTGTGCCTCCATAGTTGACATAAGCCTTTACCAACTTCAAAATCCGACAAATCGGACAGAAAATCTGAAACAGCTGTGTGTGTGTGTGTGTGTGTGTGTGTGTGTGTGTGTGTGTGTGTGTGTGTGTGTGTGTGTGTGTGTGTGTGTGTGTGTGTGTGTGTGTGTGTGTGTGTGTGTGTGTGTGTGTGTGTGTGTGTGTGTGTGTGTGTGTGTGTGTGTGTGTGTGTGTGTGTGTGTGTGTGTGTGTGTGTGTGTGTGTGTGTGCGTGCGCGTGTAGGCAGTTACTGGCAGACTAGATAAACCAGTTGGGGGACTTCCTCCCTGCAACAGATTTTGTTCATGTATATTTTTATACAAAACAAGCATGGGCGAGGCTGTGTAACTTTACTCTTCCATTGTCACCCTGCTACTACCTGACACCTTTCAATAACTATATTTCCCAAGGATCAGAAATAATGCATCTCTATGAAACTGACCCTTGCTAACAGGAAATGATGGTGATAACTGACGGCTACAGTATCTTTCTTTTCCAGGTTTCCACATCAACAGTGCTGTGCTGCAATCCATTGTCAGTCGTTACGCGGATGCTCAGTATGCCATAGACTTTGACAGCTTTGTAGGCTGTCTCATTAAACTGGAAATGCTCTTCAGTAAGTGTCAGCAAACCCAACAATCTGATATGATCTGTTTCATGTTTACAATATCAACATTTCCGTCTCTCCACCAGAAATGTTTAAGTCTCTGGAGAGAGCTGACGCAGGAAATATCGAGCTGGACATGCAACAGGTGTGTGAGAGAATAACAAAAGCTGCGGTTTTTTCGGCACTTCTAGTTTGGCTGGTTTTTATAATTTTGTTTCCTCCTACAGTGGCTGTGCCTGGCGATCTACTAAAACTGAAGAGGAGTCCAGGGATGACACTTTTGAGATATATGCTGAAAGAAAAATGAATTCATTTCATTCAAAGATACTCTTTCCAATAATAAAAACCCATGGACTTTCCCAATATGTTCCAAATGCATGCATATTGCTAAAATGGATTTGTCAAATTAAATGATATTTGCTGATTACAAACATGGAGATATATGTATGTAGTATCCCTCACACACAATATACCCTTTTTAAATCCGTTTTTGTGGTGTTTTTGCTCTTTTAACTTTTGCAAAACTTGATAGAAAATCAAGAAAGAAAAAACAAAGACATGTTTTCCTCTGGTGGAGTTCCGTCTAATCCAAAATTCGATTCACAGGTAGCAGTAAGCTTGACTCGGACAAAATACGTCTCAGGAAAGTTTGTTTGACTCTTTACTTAACACAAAATGTATCAAAATACAAACACATATTTTCACAGTTCAAAAAACGATGTTGCTCTGGTCTTCTTTCTCCTTCTCACACACAATCACCAGCAGCTGCCGTCAGCTATAACGTCTCGTAATCACAAAACAGCTGCGGTCGTCTGCCGTCAATTCCACACGGCTGGTTCAAATAAATGATATAATAACACTATCAACAAAGGATTATAATATACAAATATATCAAACAGTACATTTTAACATATGGCTCCTACATCTGGACTATCTGTGTTTGTTTTATATAATAATGTACAGACCAGACAGATCAAATGGTTGAAATAGTTTGAGATATGAGATTACATATTCATATTGCTTGCGGCTCAGTCTATTTGTTTTTGTTAATTTATCTTGGTCAGATATTTTAAGGACAAAAACAGTAACGCTGGTGTTAAATATGACAAATGAGGTAAAAGACATTAAATAAATCCATCCATGTGGGCCGCACCTGGGTCAAATATGCCATCAACCAATGCCAGATAGGCTGAATGCTGCAGGTGAGCCAGAGTTAGTGTGTTGTCTGTCATGAATAATAAAGGGTGTGGAGACATTTGAGCTGCATATTCTACACAAAGCCTGTCTATCCACACACACAGACCCGCTGGGAGACAGTCGTAGATAGTCAGAGATTTTTTAGAGTTAAATAAAAATGTCTGGCATTGCATCTAAACTTCAGCACAACCGAGAGAAATCCCAAGGGATAGGAGCCAACTCTAAAGCGGTTAAATACCTGAACCAGGACTTTGAATCGCTGAGGAACAGCTGTCTGGAGAGAGGGCAGCTTTTTCAGGATGACTGCTTTGAGCCTCTGCCATCATCCTTAGGCTTCAAAGATCTGGGACCAAATTCCTACAAAGTTCAGGGCATCCAGTGGAAAAGACCAAGGGTGGGTACAAACAGAAGGAAATCATTTAAATTATTGAATTATATTTTAAAACTGGATTTTGAAGATGATACCTGTCCCTTGTGCATCATTTACAGTACAGTGCATTTCAGTGTATCTAATGAATTCAGTTTGTCAGAAGTGCTATTTGTAATACTTTGGTCATGTACACTTTTACATACTAAATGTCAGTTTAAATGCTACACATAGGCATAAAGTGTCTTGTTTTGCCCAGTGTATTTGTATACAAAGTAAAGCCTTAAAAAATATATATAAAAGCAAAAATAAAAGCAGTAACGGCATTATAAAATAAAAAGCACTAGTTGAATTAAACTTGTTTTTCCTTCAGGAGTTGTGCTCCAAACCACAATTCATAATTGAAAATGCTTCCAGGACTGATATCTGTCAAGGAGCACTTGGTAAGACACACAAACACTCCTTTTGAAACTACCAAACACTCCTTTGCTTTTGTAATTTTCTTATTGAATTCACATTCAAATGCATTTTGATGTCACAATGAGATATTTACTGTATTTTACAAAGAACACATTGATTTCCATCTTAAGCTATTTGAATGAAGGACTTTGCATTGCTTATCTAAGATAGCAGTTAGCAGATGTGAACGAGGTGACTGACTTACAGTATGTATGTCCATTATTATCATTTACTTAGTTTCATCTTTGGAAACTTTTGCCAGTATTGTGTTATCTAACACCACTTGAAGAAGATCCAAACCTCATAACTGAAAAAATGGCTGAACCCTGACATCAGCTGTCACTCATTAACTCTTGTCTCTCCACGCCCGTTTGGCAGAAAGCATCTCCATGTGTGGGTGAGATTGAGATGTTTACAGCTAACAAGCAAAGGAAGAAAATATAATAGCCATTACTTAGCTCACAAAAGGTCTGTGTGTATGCATACAGAGTATGTTCTGGAGATGTGTCATGATGAAATGCCCATTATTCTAACACTGTTAAATTGTGTTCAGGTGACTGCTGGCTCTTGGCAGCTATTGCCTCCCTGACTCTCAGCAAACAGGTTTTGTCTCGTGTTGTCCCCCACGATCAAAGCTTTGAGAAGAACTACGCTGGCATTTTTCACTTTGAGGTACAGCAATTCAACACCACAACCTTATTCTTATAGAAATAAAGTGAGGTTTGATTTGTACTAGTTGTGTCTCTTCCCCGTGGCTCTCAGTTCTGGCAGTTTGGTGAGTGGGTGGATGTGGTGGTTGATGACCGCTTGCCCACCAAAGATGGAGAGCTGCTGTTTGTTCACTCAGAGAAGAATTCAGAGTTTTGGAGTGCGCTGCTGGAGAAGGCCTACGCCAAGTATGAAAGAATGAAGCATCAGGATACATTGTGTATGTTTCAGTATCTCGTTTTCTGGTCGCGTCATTCATGAACTTCTTATTTCTCTAGGATTAATGGATGCTATGAGGCTCTTTCTGGAGGCAGCACCATTGAGGGTTTCGAGGACTTCACTGGAGGCATTGCTGAGAGGCATGAACTGGGGAAGGCAGGGCCCCGACTCTTCAAAACCATTAAGAAGGCCTTGGATAGAGGGTCGCTTCTGGGATGCTCCATTGATGTTGGTTTGAGATTCACGTTTCACCCTCAGAGATTGGAGTCCTGGATATATATGATGGTGTTTATCTTCAAAACGTTTCCTCTTTATCCCAGATTACCAACGCGTCGGACTCAGAAGCCGTCACATATCGCAAGCTGGTGAAGGGCCATGCCTACTCGGTGACAGGAGCGGAGCTGGTGAGGGAATACCTGTGTTTTTATTAGAGCCGCAACGATTGGTCGATTCGTACATGCTTTTCTTTTTTAATAAACCTTCATTTTTCAAACCTCAAAATATGGAGATTTGAAATATATTATACACAAAGATCTCCAGGTATAAAATGAAGCTGAAGTGGCTACCATGTGTTCTCTAAAATGTAATATGTTACAATTAGGTAACTGAGGCATGATCTCTTTAGCTAGTTTTGTAATATTTATATTGCTGCTATAGTGTTTCCCTTTTGATTTTTTTTTTTTGGTTGAGAGTTATCGACCCTTAATTCTGTTTCAGGTGGAGTATAGAGGAGACCGGGTGCAGTTGATCAGGATTAGAAACCCATGGGGTCAGGTGGAGTGGAATGGAGCCTGGAGTGACAAGTGAGAATGAATATGGTCACATGTGCATGTTACCGTAGTAACTGTGAGCATGTTATCATAAACTCAAATTTGTATTACATTTTCCTGGTTTGGTTTAGATTCTGACAGGTGACATTGTTAACTGATCAACATGTATCATTTGAACTGCTCCCATTTTCTTCTTATAAATAGGATTTCCCAATAATGCCTTTTGTTTTGTTCATAAGAGGGCCCCGCCTAATTGAAACATCTACATCCTTTGTTTTGACAAGTGTGTGTTTCTGACATGCATGTAACACCAAGGAGACATAAACACCCAGTGGAACGGCTGGTAAATCCTGTGGTAAAAAGTTGTTACTCAGACTCTGGCTTTAAAGCTTGTTTTTGCATGTAGGTGGAATGTGTGACACAGTAAGGTGCAAGCCTGTGGTTTATTTCTCATGTTTGAGCTTCATCATACAAATGATGTCCAACTGAGAATGTATTGGCACTTCATCCTAGGTCTTCTGAGTGGAGATATGTGAGTGACAGTGACCGGGACAGGCTGATCAAGCGTTGTGAGGACGGGGAGTTCTGGTAAACATCTGAATATACTCTACCTCTTGGGTTTGAACTGCGAAAACACTATAATACTCCAGTAAAAGGAAAAGGCCATTTAAAGTTAAGGATGTGATTTTCTTTGTCCACAGGATGTCATTTTCAGACTTCCTGCGCCAATATTCCCGCCTTGAGATCTGCAACCTGACACCTGATGCCCTCAAAGATGACAAGTTCCAGAAATGGGCGGAGTCAGAGTTTGAAGAAACGTGGAGAAGAGGCGTGTCAGCTGGTGGTTGCAGGAACTTCCCAAGTATGATCAGTTTCTCAATCTTCACCCCAGAACTGGTGTGTGTGTGTGTCTTGGCTGCTGTAACAATGTTGACAAGCTCCTTGCTAACCCTTGCTTTTCTTCATAGATACCTTCTGGATGAATCCTCAGTTTGTCATAAAGCTGGAAGAGGCGGATGATGACTCTGATGATGGTGAGGATGGCTGCACCTTCATCGTGGGCTTGATGCAGAAGAACAGACGCCGTATGAAGAAAATGGGGCAGGACATGCAGACCGTTGGCTTTGCCATCTACGACGTAAGGAGCTGCCTTTAAGATGTAGACGATAATACTCATGTACTCAATTTGTCATATGTATCATTGGCACCAATTCTTACTATTGTTTTTGTCTTTTTCCAGCTGCCTAAGGAGGTATGTATACAAAGATGAAGACACTTTAATACATTAGCATGTTTCTCGGAGCACCAATTGTTGTTTATGGCTCAATTATCTGTCCTTAAAAGTTCTCTAATTACACCAATGGAAGGTTAAAGGCGCCCTTGTGTGACAGTACTGCATGTGTGTCATTTTCCAGTACTATGGCCAAAAGCAAGTGCACCTGAAAAGAAACTTCTTCGTGCGCCACGCTTCAGCTGCGCGCTCCGAGACCTTCATCAACCTGCGAGAAGTTTGCAACCGCTTCTGTCTTCCTCCAGGCGAATACCTCATCATCCCCTCCACCTTTGAGCCCAACAAGAATGGAGACTTTTACGTGCGGGTGTTCTCTGAGAAACCGGCCTCATTCCAGTACGTCTCTTTCACAAATAAGTGCAATTCCTTGACAAAGATTATTTATAATCATTCAATATCTAAATATGATCTCTCACTGTTTTTAGAGAGATAGATGATCCTGTGGACTGCCATGTTGAGCAGGTAAATCATAACCCTTGATGTATATGTTTTTAAAGATTGATTTTTTTTAACAAGGAAGGACAAACATGCATACTTTGTCATGTCTAGATTAACATTGATGAAGATGACATCAGTGACAGATTCAAGAAACTGTTTGGACAGCTTGCCGGAGCTGTGAGTATGCGTAAAATGTGACATTTTGACAATTTTTATTTTTGACATCATCTTATAGTTCCAAGTCATTGTTTCTTTTAACTTACAATATGTCCCTGTCAAATGCTTCTTAGGATGTGGAGATTTCTGCATTCGAGCTGCAGAGAATCCTCAACCGAGTGGTGGGGAAGAGTAAGATAAAGGATTTATCTCTCCTCTTAAAGTAAAGTTCAGTATGTGCATTTCATTATATGACACTCAAAGCAAGTGACCCCTGTGTTTTGATTCATTTTTAGGAGAGGACATTAAAACCAGTGGGTTTTGCCTGACGACTTGCCGCAACATGATCAATCTGCTGGATGTATCCTTCCAACTAATTTATGTCAAGAGAAATCTACAATACAATGACCCTCTTAACATCCTGTGTTTTTTTTCATCTAGCTCTGTAAGAAAGTGAATAAGCATTATATTCCAGTGTCAAACTATCCATTTTTAAGGCTGAAAACGCCTTATTTATGAAAGCGTTCAAGGTTCAAGGCTTTTATTTGTCCTACGTACATAGCTACAGTGTAGTTATGTTGATGAAAATCTTAGGTCACAGGCTTCTCCAACAGTGCAACACAGTAAAACAGAAAAAATGGTGCAAGTAAATACAAAAAAGAAAATAGTAAAATAGTGAAATAGTGCAATAAGAGTCTACAAGTGATTGGAATATTATATATTAGATAAATAATTTGTAAGTTGCAGCCAGATGAATGTTATGGATGTTGTTTCAAAAGTTCAGGTGTTTAACAGTCTTATGGCCTGTGGAATAAAACAGGCCATAAGGATGGCTGCTCCGTCCTGGTGATGTGCTGTGCAGTTTTCTCTGTAAAGCCTTACGATTGAGGGCGGTGCAGATGCCGTACCAGGCCGTGATGCAGCCAGTCAGGATGCACCTGTAGAAGGTCAGGATACTCTCTATGGTGCACCTGTAGAAGTTGCAGAGTATCCTGGAGTCCATGTTGAACCTCCTCAGCCTGCGGAGGAAGAAGAGCCGCTGTTGAGCTGTTTTGGTGATGGTGTTTGTGTGAAGAGTCCATGTCAGGTCCTCAGTGATGTGGACACCGAGGAACCTGAAGCTGCTGACTCTCCACCGTAGCCCCATTGATCGCGATGGGGGCATGTCCCTCTCTCCGCTGCTTCCTGTAATCCACAATCAGCTCCTTGGTTTTGCTGACGTTGAGATGGAGGTTGTTATCCTGGCACCAAGATGTCAGGTTTTCGACCTCCTCTCTGTACGCCGTCTCGTCGCCGTCGGTGATCAGGCCGATGACGGTCGTGTCATCAGCAAACTTCACGATGGTGTTGGAGCTGTGTGTGGCCATGCAGTCGTGTGTGAACAGGGAGTAGAGGAGAGGGCTGAGCAAGCAGCCTTGAGGGGCTCCGGTGTTGAGGATCAGGGTGGAGGATGTGATGTTTCCCACCCGCACTGCCTGGGGTCTGCCCGTCAGAAAGTTCAGGATCCAATCACAGAGGGCGCTGTTGAGCCCGAGGTCTCTGAGCTTGATGACCAGCTTGGAGGGCACAATGGTATTGAAGGCTGAGCTGTAGTCAATGAACAGCATTCTCACATGTGTTCCTCTGGTCCAGGTGTGAGAGGGCAGTGTGGAGCGGGGGGGGGCTATGGCGTCGTCTGTGGACCCGTTTGCTCTGTAGGCAAACTGCAGGGGGTCCAGAGAGTCAGGGAGGGAGGAGGTGATGAATGTTTTGACTAACCGCTCAAAGCACTTCATGATGATGGAGGTGAGTGCTACTGGGCAGTAGTCGTTGAGGCTGGCGATTGTTGACTTTTTGGGGACAGGAATGATGGTGGAGTGTTTGAAGCATGTGGGGACTACAGACTGCAGCAGGGACCTGTTGAAGATGTCTGTGAACACCTCTGCCAGCTGAACTGCACACACCCTGAGAACACGGCCAGGGAGGCCATCAGGTCCAGGAGCCTTGTGTGGGTTAACCCTTTTGAAGGATTTGCACACATCTGCCCTGTTTAAGACAAAAGGGCAGGGCTCCTGATCCTTCTGTGCCTCCACAGCCTGGCTGCTCTTGAATCGTGCAAAAAAAAACTGTTCAGCTCATCTGGGAGAGATGCGCACGCAGACAGTCCCGCAGCACCCCCCGCTGCTCCTTTGTAATCTGTTATTGTTCTTGGTCCCGCCCACATCTTCCGGGTGTTACAGCCTTTGAAGTCAGACTCCACTTTGTCTCTGTATTGTCTCTTTGCACTGCTAATTGCTCTCCGGAGTTCATTCCTAGATTTCTTGTACTCATCTCATGTGTGTGTTGATATTGTTGTCCTCAAACACACACCACTCCGTAGATTCGAAGCAGTCCTGCAGAGCTGAGTCTGACTCCTCACTCCAGCGCTGTATAGTCCGTGTCACCAGTCTGTCCCGTTTCAGTTTCTGCTTGTAAGCAGGCAGCAGCAGCAGCAGTGAGATGTGGTCGCCTCTGGCCATGAAGTCTCTGTCCTGTCAATCACTCCAAACAGCTGATCAAGTGCTGTGTTGTTGTCAGCAGTCCGAAGAAATAATCCCCACATCTGTGCACCAGTTATTGTTTATCATGACACACACACCACCACCTCCCTTGCTTCTCTCTGAATTAACAGTCCGATCCTGGCGAAATATAGTGAAGCCGTCTGGAACAATGGCGGAGTCCGGGATAGCTGAGTTGAGCCAAGTCTCTGTGAAAATGAACACGTTACAGTTCTTAATGTCCCGTTGAAAATCCGACTTCTGAGTTAATCTAGTTTATTTTCCATCGATTGAACATTAGCCAGAAGAATACATAGGCATGTTCCAAAAGTTGATGGGCGATATAAGATGTATATGATGTCTGAAATATATTATAATCAAATATTTTAATGCAAAGGAGATATTTGAGATGTCCTTTGGGTTCATTCATACAATTTTCCCCAAATCAAACCTCGCATATTTGGTATCTTTTGGGATTTTTGGGGGGATCTACACTAGAATTTACAACTGTGCCTTGCATGTTTGGACACATTTAGGCTGCATAGCATAAGATTACTGTGATAAGTGGCCCATCAGTGAAGTCATGTCAGATAGACAACCAAAGCCTGCTCCTTCCATCATAACTGTCCTTGACATACTCTTCAAAGAAAGATGGAACTGGGAAGCTGGGAATCGTGGAATTTAAGATCTTGTGGACAAAGATTGAGAAGTTCCTGGTGTGTTTCTTGTTTGTATTGACATTAACATGCAATGTGTTACAGTATGTTGGTAGTAGGTTGATAATACATGTTAACTGTGTGTGCTCTCCATCAGGAACTGTTCAAAAACAGAGATGCAGACGAAAGTGGCTGTATGAGCGCCTCTGAGATGCGGATGGCTGTTGAGGATGCTGGTGAGAAGTTAATTTCACAAAATATTTGTCTACACAGCCATTGTCCCTTGCAACTGCAAAGGAAAATACTCAGTACATATACAGGGGGTCTGTATTTCTTTTTTTTGTGCACATTCTGTGGTGCGTGAATGGCTTTCTCTTCAGATTCTTTCATTATGTGCTGTTAGATATTATTTTAAATGTCAATTTTTTTGCATTTCGGCAGGTTTCTCTCTCAACAACTCTCTCCATCAGATCATTGTGGCTCGCTACACTGAACCAAACCTCAGCATTGACTTTGACAACTTTGTGTGCAGCCTGATCCGCTTGGAGTCACTCTTCAGTGAGTCTTTCTCATTGTTACCACATTTTAAGCTGTGATCAGATTTAACCAACTTTAATTACAACATATCAAAGTGACACACAATTCAAGTAAGGATTCCTGTCCAAAACAGAATCCCAATGACTAAGAAGGATCTATTAAATTAATGAAATATGTAGAATTAACCAGAAACAGTATTTCCTCTTTCCCTAGCACCTGATTTTATAAAGTGATTTTTTATTTTTTATTTACAACAGACACCTTCAAGATCCTGGACAAGGATGGGTCTGGTGTGATAGAGCTGGGTTTAATGGAGGTAAGAGCGGAGCTGTGATCATGACACAAAACTATAAAGCAATAATTCATTCAACACTGACCCGTTCTTGTGTTTTCATTCACAGTGGCTAAGTCTGTCGATGATGTAGAGGAGCTCCTCTGACTGTTAACTGATGGAGAATCAAGACATGTGTTGAACAGATATCATATCTGAATATTATGGATAAGTGGATTCAAGTTTGGATTTGTATAAAACCTAATCAATGTATTGTGTGGGGGAAATAATTACTATGGGTTTGATTTTCCAGAAACATAATAAAACCGGAATGTCACACAAATGAGAATCCTTTTATTTGGAGTAAATCAATATTATATCCCTTTGAGCAGTTTGCATATGAACTGGAAATAATAATGTTAATAATGTCTTTCTGCCCTCTCAGTTCTTTCTTATCCTAAGAAGTGCACAACAGTTCTGATACTGTTCTCAAGTATTTTTGGTAAACTAAGATCAGAGAAATTAAGACTCTTGGAAATGATATCTTAATTCACAGCTCTTTGTGGTATCTAGCACGTTTCCTTTGATTGAGAGGTTCTTTGCAAGCACTTTCAAAAATGAAACATTCCCATGTCACAGTCTCGAGAAACAAAACACACAGTTTTTGGTAGTTAGGCTTTTAAAATCATGCTAAAATAACATATATGCTATCAAAGAAACATCTGGTTGGTTGGGCTTACGTACTACAAACAAATGTTTGTAGGACTCCTTAAACATTAAGTTCTCAAAATAGGAGGGTACCCTTTGGCAGATTGTTAAACACGACGCCATTCCCCAGTTTCATAACAAGGTATAGTTGAATATTTTTGAAAAATAGTCATCTCAAACAAAATTAGAAGCTTGTTGTAGCCTACAAAACATGTATTGGAAAAACCTGATTCAACTAGCAAGGTAATAAATCTGGGCTCTGTTGAGCTAGCAAAAGCACATTGTCTCCTCTTTCATCAAACTAGTTACCACTAAACATTTGACTTGTGTCAGAAAGTGAGATTTTCCCAGAATAGATAGTAACTATGGATGCAAGTGGACTGATTACCCTGTTGAAAAGTACAAAAGTGAGAAAGGTGAGTTCAAGATAAGCAGACGGCCAAAAGAGCAGTAGTCCCAAACACAGATAAAGATGAGAAGGGAGCAGAAACAACACAATGATATTAAGTATGGCGTTACGGCCTTTGTATCCAAAAGAAGGGCAAACACATTCAAGTGCAGGTCACACAACTCCAAACAAAAGTGCAATAAAGACAAACTGACCAAGGAGCAAAGACAGTAGGTCCAGTTTGTGTAGGCATATCGGCTAACTTACAGGATATTGGGTACAGGAGAGCAGAGCTTTGGTGATCATCAGCAGGAAACACACACGGGCAGGAACTGAAACAACAGCAGAGACTTTCAAAAATAAAACAGGATATCGGAATTGGATACAAAGAAACAGGAATATAACAAAATCTCTGTTGTTGCTGTGTTGTTATGTTTTCCTTAGCATATTGTTGTAAATTCTAGACAAAACAATATCCATATTTTCGTCTTACTATAGTTAGTGTATAGTACTTTTTTTTCCACACAAATCTTTACAAACCGTTACATCTACAAGTGAAAGGAGGTTGGATTTATAGATCAAGGGATTCTTCAAGAAGAACTTTAAAGCGATGTTAAAAGAAGCAGAACTTTATCAAAGTTTAATTAGTCCGGAATGGGGAATATCAGGACCCAAATGCAGTTGAAAAAAGGACAAAAAGGTCAAGGAACAAAAGGCGAGCTTTATTTTAAAAAGCATTTGACAGAAAAAACATGACTTCAGTGTGTACTCACTGGGCGAGCACAAGAGGCCTATTCAGCTATTTGTGGCGAAAATGCTTTGGACTAAGCTAGAGTAAAATCAGCGGTGTTAAAATCATACAAACTGGTTCCTGAAGCGTATCGTCAAAAGTTCAGAAGTTGGGTCAAGGGGGATAAGCAGACAAATGTGGAGTTTATCCGTGATTTGACTTCTCATTTTCAGCGGTGGTGCGCGGCAGCAAAGGTTGCCAGTTTTGACGGTCTTTGTGAACTGATTGTATTGGAACAGTTTAAAGATGTTATCCCTCAGCGTGTGGCCACTTACGTAAATGAGCAGAAGCCTTCCACCGCGCTTATGCTGCGTTCACACCGGACGCGATGCGAATATTCGCTTCGCTCTAATCGCTCCTATCGCATCGCTCTAAACGCTGGAGTTTCACCGCGGCTGCCAGCTGTGTTTACTCGCATCATTCAAACAAGACGCGCTGGCTCGGGAGCTACAACTACAACACAATGAACATATTTTACCGTGATTAAATTATAATACACGTTTCAAAATGATGCCGAAGTAACAACATACTGATACCGGTTAGTAAAAACCATGAATTAATGCTTGACAAGTCTGCAGACAAGACGGCAGGCGAAAAATCTTTTAAAATGCTTGTTTTCTGAATGAAGATCGGGTCGACCAGGCTAAGCTAACGTTGTATATGCTCATTCCACACTCATAACAACGGCCTACAGACATAAATAAACCATCGACTGTATTCGTCATGGCACAGACAGTCTGTGGTTTGTACTTGTTTAACTTTTGTCCAGTTTCTGAACAGATATGAGGAGCTGTGAGCTCTGTGTGCTAACTGCTAACAGCTAACGGCTGATGTTGTGTGGTTGAACGTCAGTGACGGCAGGCTGAGATCCTCACCGCTGATTGGCTTCCGCGAGAACGCGTCACATGAATTTGACGCTCGAGTTGAAAAAATTGAACTCTCGCGTTTAACGCGGCACCGTTCAATCGCCTCAATCGCGTGATTCGCGCCGTGTCCACCGCTTCATGCGCGCCGTCGGAGCGAATTCGCGTCTGTCCGCGTCTCTGCATTGACTTTACATGTAATCCCGCCGCCCCCATACATCGCATCGCGTCCGGTGTGAACGCAGCATTAGAGCTGCCGAATTAGCGGATGATTTTGTGTTGACGCATAAGGGCAGTTTTACAGAGAATTGTTCTAGGGGTGATTGGAGACGTGGAGAAGATGGTGGCTATTCCCGCGGTGGTGCAAAGTTTTCACCAGGCTCCTCCCGTAGATTTGCAGGTCCGGGGCGACCCGAGGGCGCCAGAGTGGGTATATGTAATTATTGCCGAGGAGAGGGTCATTGGAAGGAGCAGTGTCTGTTGCTGGAACCTGAGGGGAAGCCTCGTTTTTCATCACATGCTCCAGCCATGTGTTGTTCTGCCGTTTTGGTTAAAAAGCCGCAGGGTGTAGAATCGGGCATGGTGCCTGATAAGAAGCTGGTTTGTGCCGACTTGGTTGTGGGTTCTGGTTTTGAGCCGTTCATAACGGAAGCCGCTGTATCAGTAGTCGGTAGTGACAAGTATGTTCCGATTAAGGTGTTGCGTGACACAGCAGCTAGATACTCATTTATTGTTGAGTCAGTGTTGCCTTTTTCGTCAGAGACAGAGACTGGGGATTTTGTCATGATGAGGGGCATGGAGATGGGCTTGATTCCTGTGCGACGTCATACAATAGTGCTGGATTGTGAGCTGGTGCGGGGAGTTGTGTCTATCGGCGTGCGTCCCGCGTTTCCACTTGATGGGGTACATATGATTTTGGGCAACGATCTCGCTGGTAGTGCTGTGTGGGCTGGTGTGCCACCGCCTGTGGTGGTTTCCAGGCCGTTGGCATCTGGGGAGCCAGATGAGAGCGGTTTGCAATTTCCAAGTGTGTTTCCAGTTTGTGCTTTTACGCGTGCGCAGAGCCGTAGGATGTCTGCTGACCCGCCTGTTTCGGAGTGTAGAAAAAGTGGTGTTGAACAGGTGGTCTCACTGCCTGATCTCCCTTCGTCTGTGTCAAAGGAGGAGGAAGACGAGGAGACTCTTCCTCACTCAGAGATCCTGGATATATTCGAGGAGGGTCTTGCTCAATTTGTTCAGGACCCTTTACTCTGTGATCTGCCAATTCAGGTACATTTGGAGGAGGTTAATTCCCAGGTTGCGGTCGAATAGTCCAAAAATCAGCTCCTAAGTTCTAACCCTATCGTCTATTCCTTGACCTCTGAGTGAAACGTCACGGGGTTAAGGGATAGTGGATAGGACAATTCAACAGGATTTAGGAGAAGAGACTGCGGTACTTTAGAGAATCCGACTGCACTTTCACTATCCGACGTGTTTATGATACAAATGTATTTATTATAAACGTTAGTCCTTAACATCTATCACTGTGTATATCACCATTCAAACATCTTTTAAAAGTTGAACAAACCCCACACAGCTCAGTAAAGACTGTGAAATGTTGACTTTATTTGATCATTTCAGTCAAAACTAACGTTCATATTTCTCTTTTTGATTATAATACTGATGAACGTTCAAAACAAAGCACTTTGGCAACTTACCACATACGTTTTAAAATGCTTAATAAGCACCGTAACTTTCATGATATCATTTCTCGGTCATAATCGGTTGTTTCCGTGAACGGCCGACTGTGGTGTGACGGCAAATGCCGCGGCCGCAAGGCATTGTGGGGCAGCATGTTCTCCTCTCCTTTCGGTTAGGGAGGTCCAGTGGTTCCTAAGCTAAAGGAGGTTATAAAGGAAGTTTGAAACCTCCTTTCCTTTCATTTAGAGAATTCGAACGGCACTTATCATGGCTGCCACTGAGGTACTTCCGGGTCATTTCACTCCGTTAGGAAGGTTCCTAAGCTAAATGGACTATTGGACCCCAACCCCAGATTGCTTTGGAGTATGGCCAAGCCATGACTGTCCATACTGGACACACACCTGATGGTCAATATACACAGGAGGATGTTGGTTTGTCGTGGATCCCTTTGGGGCCCTGTCTTAAGGGGATGCCCCTGTGGGTTCATCTGGAGAGGGTGTGGCTGTGCTGCATCCAGCCTCCTTGACTGCCTTGATTGCAGTAACTCAGGGCACCTGGGTCTGGTGCCCTGCAGTTATTTAAAGCCTCTGCTCCTCTTTGTCTTCCCTCTGCTTCTCCCTGCAGGCACCCCGGTTTTGTTCAGTATGCTATGAGTTTCTTCAGTTGCTTCACTTTGTGCACTTCAACACTCTCACACTCATACATGTCCATACAATCCTCACCCTGCATTTACACTACTGATACCACTGACATCCACACCTCATACTTTACTTGTTTTGCACTTAATTAATTTGGTTGATTTGAATGTTTTGCTTAAAGTGGACCTATCATGCTATATTTGTATAATATAGTGTTGGACCATACCTATATAAGGCATATTTATACTTTTTTCTTTTCAAAATACCAAACAGATCATGCATTTTAGCCATGCCTCATTTTGCTCAATTTGCACTTTTTTTTAGCTCTGTTTGTGCAAGGGCAGATTCAGTGAGAACAGCACCACCTACAGGCCTGGCATATGTACTACAGCGTCTCCAGCGCTTTCGAACGGCAATGGCCGTGGGTGTCTCCTCCTGATTGGTGGAGTTGGCCCAATAGCCGTAGCGCCACCGTCCTGACGTCAGGACAGTGTTCAGTCTTTTTCGTTTGTTTATAAAAGCTAGAGCTAAATGAGATAATGTAGTTAATATGTATTATTTGATATGGTTTAGCCTTTCTCAGGCTACAACATGGTTAAGTTTACGAATATTATTAAGGAATACAAATCCGAAACCCTCTTTGTAATGTTTACCAGCCTCCTTAGGCTTTTCAATCACAATCATTAAACTGGAATAAATACAATATTGCTAAAATGAAAATATGATTTTATGTTCGTTGTTTAGAGTTATTCTTTACTCATTGGGAATTCGGTATGAGATAGAGCACACTGTTGAGATGTCAAATCTGCCTGTTTTACACCCTTTGACCAACAGGGGGGTTTGTATTCAAATGAAGCCCATGATGAAGCCTCATGTACGGTGGCCCTGAAGTGCAAGTCAAAACAACATTTCACAAAACACTACAGCATTTCACAAAACACTACAGCATTTCACAAAACGCCACAGCATTTCACAAAACACCACAGCATTTCAGAAAACACCAGCAAACGCCACAGCATTTCAGAGAACGCCACAGCATTTCACAAAACACTACAGCATTTCACAAAACACCAGAAAACACTACAGCATTTCACAAAACGCTACAGTATTTCAGAAAACACCACAGCATTTCAGAAAACACAGAAAATGCCACAGCATTTCACAAAACGCTACAGCATTTCACAAAACACTACAGCATTTCAGAAAACACCACAGCATTTCACAAAACACTACAGCATTTCACAAAACACCAGAAAACGCCACAGCATTTCACAAAACACTAGAAAACGCCACAGCATTTCACAAAACACCACAGCATTTCACAAAACACCAGAAAACGCCACAGCATTTCAGAAAACACCACAGCATTTTAGAAAACACCACCGCATTTCACAAAACACCACAGCATTTCACAAAACACTACAGCATTTCAGAAAACACTACAGCATTTCACAAAACGCCACAGCATTTCACAAAACACTACAGCATTTCACAAAACACTACAGCATTTCACAAAACACCAGAAAACGCTACAGCATTTCACAAAACGCTACAGTATTTCAGAAAACACCACAGCATTTCACAAAACACCAGAAAACGCCACAGCATTTCACAAAACACTACAGCATTTCACAAAACACCACAGCATTTCAGAAAACACCACAGCATTTCACAAAACACCACAGCATTTCACAAAACGCCACAGCATTTCACAAAACACCACAGCATTTCACAAAACACCAGAAAACGCCACAGCATTTCACAAACCACCAGAAAACGCCACAGCATTTCACAAAACAATACAGCATTTCAGAAAACGCCACAGCAATTCAGAAAACACCACAGCATTTCAACTTATACGAAGGGGTATTCTTTTAGGGAGAACACTTCTTGTTTGTGATTGGACAGAGCCGTAACATGTCCCAAAACATCAGCCGTTAGCACACAGAGCTCACAACTCCTCATATCTGTTCAGAAACTGGACAAAAGTTAAACATGAACAAACCACAGACTGTCTATGTCATGGTGAATACAGTCGCTGCTTTATTTATGTCTGTATGCCGTTGTTGTGAGTGTGGATGGAGCAGCTACAGGTTAGTTTATCCTGATCGATCCGATCTCCATTCAGAAAACACGCATTTTAAAAGGTTTTTCTCCATTCAGAAAACACGCATTTTAAAAGGTTTTCCGCCTGCCGTCTTGTCTGCAGACTTGTCACAGCATTAATTTATGGTTTTTACTAACTGGTATCAGTATGTTGTTACTTCGGCATCATTTTTTGAAACGTGTATTACAATTAAATCACGGTAAAATATGTTCATTTTGTTGTAGTCTACCATAGTATTTACATGGAGATAAGCCCCGAATATTCGCATCGCTCTAATCGCTCGAGTTTCAGGTTTCACCGCGGCTGTCAGCTGTGTTTACTCCTGTCATTCAAACAAGACGCGCTGGAGAGGGGGCGGGGCTTATATCCATGCAAATACTTTGGTAGATACCAACTACATTACATTACATTGCATTTAGCTGACGGTTTTATCCAAAGCGACTTACAATAAGTGCATTCGACCAGGAAGATACAAACTTGAAGAAAACAGAATCATATAAGTACATCAGGTTTCATAGAGCTAAAAACATTTAAAGTGCTACTCAACTGGCTTTAGATAAGCCAGTCCTTTATTAGTATATAAGTGCTTTGTTAGCAATTCTTTGTTAGTAATTCTATCGCTCGAAGTGGAGTCGAAAGAGATGAGTTTTCAGTCTGCGCCAGAAGATGTGCAAGCTATCTGCTGTCCTAATTTCAATGGGGAGCTCATTCCACCATTTTGGAGCCAGGATAGCAAACAGACGTGTTTTTGGGTCCCCCTCGCAGTGCTGGTGTAGCGAGCCGTTTGGCCGATGCAGAGCGGAGTGCACGTGCTGGGGTGTACAGTTTAACCATGTCCTGGATGTAGGAAGGGCCAGATCCATTCGCAGCATGGTACGCAAGTACCATTGTCTTGAAGTGGATTCTAGCAGTTACTGGAAGCCAGTGAAGTGAGCGGAGGAGCGGCGTGGTGTGGGAAAATGTTTGTGTACAAGGAGAAGAGGAGGGGACCAAGAACAGAGCCCTGAGGGACCCCTGTGGTTAATTGACAAGGGTCGGACTCGGACCCTCTCCAAGTTACCCTGTAGGTACGGTCTTTGAGGTATGAGGTGAGGAGGGAAAGTGCAGAGCCTGAAACTCCAAATTCTTGGAGAGTGCGAAGGAGGATCTGATGGTTCACCGTGTCGAATGCAGCAGACAGGTCCAAAAGGATGATGACAGAGGAGAGGGAGGCTGCTTTAGCAGTGTGCAGTTCTTCAGAGACAGCGAGGAGGGCAGTTTCTGTTGAGTGACCTGCCTTGAAACCAGACTGGTGCGGATCCAGAAGGTTGTTCTGATGGAGATAACAGGAGAGTTGTTTAAAGACAGCGCGTTCAAGTGTTTTAGACAGGAATGGGATGAGAGAGACAGGCCTGTAGTTTATAACATCAGACGGGTTGAGAGTGGGTTTCTTTTGGAGAGGGTTTACTCTTGCCTCCTTGAGACTGTTTGGAAAGTGACCAGAAGTTAGAGAAGTGTTGATGAAATGGGTGAGAAACGGTAGAATATCAGGAGCGATAGTCTGAAAGAGGTTTGAGGACATTGCCAGCTTTATGAGTTGGTGGGGATGGAGACAGTGAGAAAGCAAAGGTGGTTAAAAGAGATGCAAGTTCAGCTATCTTCCCTGTCTGGAGGTTGAAGTCTCCGAGAAGCAGTGGTGTAGTGGGGATTTTTTTACTGGGGGGACGCTATTTTAATTAGGTCATCCCAAACAATGCCACACAAGTGCGCAAGCGCGCAGTGCACTCACAAAACGGGCAGACAGGTCCACAGAAACTACCGGTATGCTTAGTCCTACTTTAGTTTACTGTACTGCAAAAAGCAGACGGCGCTGCGCTCAACACACACACAGACTCAAAACCATGGACACACTGGCACATAAACAATGTATAGGCCTAAATTGCATAAACTACAGTATTGCAACTAAGCAGACAGCGCTGCTTTTTTTTCTTTTCTTTGTTTTCTCTTTCTCTCTATTTAAAACTCATAACAAACAAACAAAATTCCCAAAGTTGTCCTGAAATTAACTTATTAAATAAACTACTTGTTATGCAAACAACATTGAATCTGGACTTGAAATTATTCTGATTAGGCCTAGCCTACATTGTAAATAAGCAGACAGCGCTGCTTCACAAACACACACACCGATTGAAGACTGATCAATCCGAAATGGATGAACACATTTTGCAGCCCAGTTTCCCAGCTTTGCAGTCTATCCACGGGTATGCCTCTTGTTTCCTCCGCCACATCTCCTCCGTCCATACCTCTGGGAAAGGTGAGCTTGAGCTAGCCAGGGGAACGTTGCTAGCGCAGCTAACGTTAAAGTTAGTGCTAGCATTATCCACGTCTTTAGGCGGCTCCTCTGATGATGTAGTACTAGTAGCAGCTTCACTTGTAGCTTCGGTGCTGCTAGCCTCTTTCTTCTTGTGAATTATATTCTTTTTAGAAAAGAAGTCAAGTAAAAAATGTTTGCCTGCCATTATAGAGCTTTTTCGTTAGCGTTCTTGAGGGAAAGAGCTGCCGCAAAATCGGCGGGCGGCAAGATGGCTCGCCGTGGGTGTGTCACTGACACACCCCCAGCTCGCCGCGGGGTCACGAGCGTGATGACGAATCATAATTATTTAAGGAAATCGTTTTTATTTTTTATTATAATTACCAGGGCTGCCAACACTCACGCATTGAGCGTGAGAGTCACGCAATTAACACATATCTCACGCACTCACGCCACACATGCCTTTCCTCACGCTAAGTTTTCGTTCACAACAAATGTATATAAATATAAAAATAAAGTGAAGGAACAGCAAACCGAGCGGTCTACGAAATGAGACGGTCAGGCTTACGGAGGACTTCCTGTTTGCGTCACCTGACACCCACGGTCCGTAGCACTGCCGCCTAGCAACCTGGACAGCGTCACGCATTGTGATTGGCTGTACGGTATTTGCACACTGATTGGATGTAACGAGGGTATACCGGGGGTCTGAGCAAAGACGAAGGAGAAGGAGGATGAGAAGAATAAGAGAAGGTAAGGAGAATATATTATAAGATATTTTCGCGCCACAGGTAAAGTAAAAATATTTTCTTTTGTTATTTTTTAATTAATTAAAGTTAATGCTAACAAGTGCCAGTGTAGCCCTAATAATTACTACTACTTATTTCGTTTTGATTGTTATATTTGATAATATATTATCCAAAAATCATATATTAATGATATACTTTTATATATTATATATTATCAAAAAGATAATTTTTCCATCTTGAAATAACATAATATAATATATTATCAAACATTTATATATGTATATAATATAAGATATTTTAGCACCATAGGTAAAGTACAATACTTTCTTTTGTTCTTTTTAAATAAAACAAATAATTTTAATAAAGAATTTATTAATACCGCAAATATTAATAAATATTATTAGCGCCCGGTACATTAATGGGAAACCCTAGTTTGTACTTGTTCAATACATTTGTAACACTGTACACATGGACGTTTCTTTTTTCGGTTCACCAAAAAAAAAAAATCTCACTCCAAGCTGAACTCAAATGTTGGCAGCCCTGTAATTACTGTGAAATGTATTATGTTGTTGTCATTATTACAACAAATACACACTTGCAACTGATAACACTGGCAATGATTTTATATTTATTAGACTATTAAAAAAAAGATCATGCTCCAAATAAGTGGGGGTACGGCGTACCCCCGCGTCCAACGCCCACTACACCACTGCCGAGAAGTACAGCGGGAGGGCCAGTTTCAGGGATGTGTGAGAGGAGATTATCTAATTCCTCCAAGAAGTTCCCCAAGGCGCCTGGTGGACGGTAGAGAACAACAATGGTTAATTGTATAGGATGGGTTACTGTGACGGCATGGAATTCAAAGGTGGAAGTAGTTGGTAGAGGGAAAAGCTCCATTTTGGAGAGAGCAGGAGACCAGTGCCACCTCCTCTGCCAGTGGATCTGGGTGTATGGGAGAAGGAATATGCTGTGGAGAGAGCTGCTGGGGTGGATGTGTTGGATGGTGTAATCCAGGTCTCAGTGAGAGCAGGATTACACCAACTACAACAAAATGAACATATTTTACCGTGAAATTATCACAAAACATAAAATATTTTTTGGGGGTTTTTAATTATTATTAAACTGTGAATAATGTATTCACTCAAATAAATACAAAATATAATAAAATAAACATTAAGGCGCAGCATTTCGATGAATTGAAATAATCTGT
This sequence comes from Trematomus bernacchii, assembly GCF_902827165.1. Lineage (NCBI taxonomy): Eukaryota > Metazoa > Chordata > Actinopteri > Perciformes > Nototheniidae > Trematomus > Trematomus bernacchii. Next base: position 3,656,589 of record NW_022987828.1, on the reverse strand, counting down.
ATTTGAACTTTACTGTACTAGTACTCACAAAACATAAAATATTAGTTTTGGGTTTTTAATTATTATTAAACTGTGAATATTCACTCAAATAAATACAAAATATAATAAAATAAACATTAAGGTGCAGCATTTCGATGAACTGAAATAATCTGTATTTGAACTGTACTGTACTAGTACCTAAGCAGCCAGCTTGACATTAGGACTTGCTTGCTTGTCATTGTATTTTCATGTTTTTTTTAAGAAAAATGAACTTGTCCATATTGCTTGCCGAAAGGGCAGATCTGCTGGCACTAACAATGTCTCCTGCTGTGGAGAACACCCTCTCGCTAGGGACAGAGGTAGCAGATACAGCCAGGTAGCGCTTTGCTAACATGGCAACATAAGGATATTTGGCGTTTGTAATAGCTTTTGCTCGGTCTGAACTTTTTGCGAGCGGTGGAGGCTTAAATGCTAGTGGGAGTTGGGTTCGCACTTCAGTCTTTTTTCTCTTGGTACAGGTGATATTCACGTTCGGGTGATGCCTTTTCAAATGAGTGTGCAAGTTTGATGTATTGCCAGCCGCGTAACCAATGTTAGTTGAACAATGCCGACAAACAGCTTTGGTTCGGTCCACCGGACAAAGGTCCGTAATCCTTGTATGTAACTGCGAAACAAAAATGTTCCCAAACCCGGAGACTTCAATGATGCTGGAGGATTTTCGAGCTCAACTTTATCTGCGTTCGCCATTTCGACAGTTCCTCAAATTACTGACTAAATTTGAACGCATCCCTGTGACCAGCTCTCATAGTATGCCTCTCGTCCAATGAAATGACTTGGTCACTCAATGACGCGTTGAACCCAATGTGAGCAAATTACACTGAACGCTGCGACGCAGCACCTGAGATTACTTCCAAAAAGTTGTTCACGTTCTCAATTTTTTACGTTTAACGTTATATTCGTTTGGTACACTTCGGTACACACGTGTACCGAACCGAAGGGCCCATACCGAATATTTTCGGTACGAATACGTATATCGTTACACCCCTAATATTCAGTCTTAGTGTGTGTGTGCATCGAATATTTTTCAAGGCAAAGATACGTTAAACCCACTGCAGCCTTGCACTTCGCCAGGAGAGGTCGCTGTAACTGAAGCTTCGAGAAATTAACCTATTTTCGAAACAATTGTCCAAGTGGTTCGATGCTTCATTCAAAGCTTCATTTGCCCATCACTAGTGCTGACCAATCACGAAGCGTCATTTGGTTGACTGGCAGCAAAAACAACCAATCAAAGCAGTGCTTCTCTGGCTGGCTCTGTCCAATCACAAACAAGAAGTGTTCTCCCTAAAGGAATACCCTTTCCGTATAAGTTGAAATGCTGTGGTGTTTTCTGAAAAGCTGTGGCGTTTTGTGAAATGCTGTGGCGTTTTGTGAAATGCTGTGGCGTTTGGTGAAAAGCTGTGGCGTTTTGTGAAATGCTGTGGCGTTTTGTGAAATGCTGTGGCGTTTGGTGAAATGCTGTGGCGTTTGGTGAAAAGCTGTGGCGTTTTGTGAAATGCTGTGGCGTTTTGTGAAATGCTGTGGCGTTTGGTGAAATGCTGTGGTGTTTTCTGAAATGCTGTAGTGTTTTGTGAAATGTTGTTTTGACTTGCACTTCAGGGCCACCGTACTCATGAGATGAACCCTTTTGCGAACCAATTGGCTGGAAAGCTTCAAAGCTTCATAAGGCTTCATCTCGCCATCACTACTAAATACACAGAAGGGTAATTACAGGACAAGACACAGCTGGGCAAGGGAGGCAGAAACACAAGGGCAACAGGTGAACACAATCAGACAATCAGACACAGGAGGGCAAACACAGGAAGGAAGACAAGACATAGGAGCAGTGGCGGTTCTAGAACATTTTACATGGGGTGGCAAAGGGGGGGCAAGAGGTCATGCCAGGGTGGCATGGGAGGGCGGACAGTACGTGGTATTATATAACCTATTTATTGTTAAATCATGCCCTAACACAAGTGTTCTTAATGCACAAGACAAACAAGGTGTTCAGACAAATATAGTATAAAACAGCAGAAAATACTCATGATACCCTAGAATTCTGTTTACTGTAAGTACAGTAAAAGTGCGTAGTTATAATTAAGTACACAAATGACATCACCCATCTCTTAAGAGAGCTAAAGGTGACCTGTGCAGCAACACATTTCAATAAATATTTGTCAATACTAAGAGCCGCTAGATTGTGCTGCTGTATTGAACTATGCATGCAAGGAGAATAAAACACATCATGTGGTCCAGCTGGAGTTTCATCTGCCTCATGATCACTGCCTCTGTCCTTCTTTCTGACACTTCATCTTTATTCCTCACATACATTTCTTCTTCTTCACTAATGTCTTCATCTCCTCCTGGCTTTCTCCTGCTCTGACCCTCCTGGTGTCTTCAGGGAACTCTCTTTTCCTTTTCCTCTTTCTGTTCGTCCTGATCACTTCTCAGATATATCTTTTTGTTGTTGTTAAGTCACTCCAGCTACTCTGGCCTGCACGAGTCTACTTGTGAAAAGCACTGGTACAAATGCTTGTATAACTTCACACGTTAGGGCCATGTAGCTAATAAGTAACATATAACAGTAATTGTGAAACAAGGACCCAAATGCCACCCACAACTGGGTGCACTTTGTTCCACTCAAATTGTAATCGTAGTTTTGTGTTCATTCTAGCCAAACAGGTAAGATATGAAACACCCTTAAACATGTGACACACATAGTTTGAAAGGTGTGCTCATTCATCCTGGCTCCTCCTTTATGAGTCATCCTGCTCTTGTTACTTATTACCCTGCAACATTTTGATTATTGCAGCTTATTTCCTTTACACAACAGAGGCAACATGGTGAGTAGCGTTTACAAATTATTTGGCTGGATTGTGTTGTGCTGTATCATTTAAACTTCCTTGGCAGTTTTGTGCCCCACAGGACAAGCAATAGAGATGATTAAAGTGATAATCCTCATGTTAACACTACACTACAACTGTATTAGCCTATATGTCGTTATATCAAGTGTACGATTTGTTTCAGATGTTTCTCTTGATGGAATGGTTTGCTAGGTAAAAAGACAGTTTAGCGGTTGCCTAAATGAAAGAGGACTAAGCTGAAGACCAGGGTTGGAAAAGTGAAAAACAGCAGTTTCCTCTCTCTCATAACCACCATTGAATTTACCATTCTGCTCAGTGGCCGATGGATCAGTATACTGGGCAGCTTCAAGTTATCGATGGATAAATGTGTGAATGTGATCAGGGCATTCATGAGAAAGAGAGCTCTGCTCTCAGTGAAACCTATTTGGTTGGGATTGCTCAAGGTGTGGTGCTTTGTTCGTGCTTAAAACTTGTTACGAAATAATTGCTTGTTGGTCGTCTTGTGCCAAATGGTTTCACAATGACTAGAATATGACAAAACCCATGGCATGTTGTTAGTTCAAAGCTGGTTTATTTGCATGTTGAATCAATAGCTTCCCAGTGCAGAGCACCAGGCTATGACCTACTTCAGATCCTGGGAACGCTTCTTCATCACGGAAAATCTTGTCTGTTTTATTTTTCTTATTATTCCTTATTAATAAAGAATGTTAACATGATGTCCCATATTATATTTTATTATATAAAATCCAACTTTAATATTTCGACATAGCTGTAACTTATAAAGTTAGGTAACATAAACTTGAATTATTCAATTCAGATTTTTTTTAATTGGGTTGTTGGGCTAATGTTAACTTTGCTTTGCTAATGACAATAGAATAGCTAGCTACAGTGTCGAAATAATATGATTGTAATTTTTACCTTGGCGTTATACTTTTAGACGTCAGTTCCTTCTCCCACCCGGGACTCAAAATGGTCCAACAGGGGAGGTGGGTCCTAGCATGGAGCACTGCAGCTAATGTGCTAATGTGTCAGATTTGGCCTGAATTGTAGTTGAAAGCATTACAAAATATATCTAACCCAAGAGAATGTGAAGAGGTTACAGAGTTGACGTTATTTCCAGGACGTCTATGGATTGGGTTCCAGAGATATCTACGGAAATAAGCATGCTAACCATTTAGCCCTGGTATGGCCTGTCTTGTAGTACCAGATGTTCCTCCAGAGGTGATGGTGAGTCTCTGTATCCCCAGACAGCCCTAGGTTTAGAGAATGAGAGGGTGGAGCTGACCTGAGATTTGCAATGGTCCCAAAACGTTTTGCAAGTTTTTTTTAAATTATAATGAAATGGGAGGTAGAAAAAGGAAAAACGACTCATACCCTTGCCTCATCCTCACCACTGCTGGGAGGCTGCTGGGGAGACTGCTGGGGAGCAGAGCCAGCAGGGCCTGCATTGACAGTTAGCTTAAATTGAACCACAGTTAACCCCATCTCTGATCAGCAAAGTATCTTTAGCTGTTGTTACACAGGTTAGTACTAGACGCTTTGAACACACAAAATCCTATCCAAATGGGTAAACTTAAATCAGTTTTCAAATTTGCCACAAATGTTCACTTGGTCCCAGGGATGAAAAAAGTATTATTGTTGGTCAAGTGTCAATATGTCCTCACAAAGCATTGTTTTTGGCCATAACACAAGAATCCATGATAATTATGACAATTTCACAGAAATGTCTATTAGGAAATATGAACAGAGTGATCACATTTTAGACAGACATCGATGTACTGTAAATGGCTGGTTGGTGGAGGCATACAACCGTGAGGCATTTCTTCAAATTTGTCTTTGGTTCAAGGTTCAAGGCTTTTATTGGTCATGCGTAGGCTACATAGCTACAATGTAGTTATGACGATGAAAATCTTAGGTCAGAGTAACTTTGTGTGTTACTCTTGTGATCTGTCTATAACTTAAAATGTTTGTATATTGGACACATTTTAAATGTGACAGGTTTATTATTTTCGTTGTGCAAAATATATTATGTTTTGTGTTTTTCTCAAAACAGGCGTCTGGAGTACAAGTTGCTGACGAGGTGAAGCAGGTCTTCAATGTCATGAAAGTAGTCAAAACCGACGATGATGAGAAGGAACGTATAAGAATCGTGCAACTTTGGATTGATGGCGAAATTAAAGTGGAGAACATTTACAGAGAGAAAGATCTGGAAGGCGTGGACAATGTCTTCAAGTTCATCAAGGATCTGATGCGGCCGGACCAGTCCCGCTACTTCCTGTATGACTGCCACTTTGACACCAAGGAGTCAGGTCGAAAAGAGGAACTGATCTTTATGATGTGGTAGGTCTTTGTTTTTTTATTGAAGCCTAAATACTCTGTATTTAGAAGGAGAAGGACTTTGTAAAATCCTATTTTATCCTAAAGTCTACTCTTATCCTATGGAAACGTGTTTGAATGTTTTGAAGTAAAGTCTCTGTGGGACACTTAATAAGATTATTTTTCCCTTCAGGGCTCCTGATAATGGACCTATGAAAAGTAGAATGCAGTATGCTAGCTCAAAAAGTGCTATGTGCAGGGTTGTGCAGGGTAAGTTTTTTTTCTGCTTTGTTCAATGTTTTATCACATTCATTACGCTTGACTTTACAGTTCAAGTTGAATGGAGTTTCATCTGTTTTAAGTAACTATGTTTTCTTCAACAGGTGTCAAGCATATCTTCGAGATACATGACGTTGAAGATATGGAGCCGGATAGTTTCGCAGAACGCCTTAAACATAACGTTCTCAAAATGGAGGGGCACCCTTTGAGGGGTAATTAAACAAAACTGCTACTCCCATTTTTCATAACAAGGCACATTTTAAGGAATGTTAGGGGATGATAGCAACAATTCCGAAATCAAGTGATTGTACCCCTCCAAACTGTCCAAGCACACTGTTTTGGCTTTAAAAAATAGTTTTATCCGGGTGTAACTTTATTCATTCGTTAACATTCTTAATGGAACTTTGGTGTTTTTTTCTTGTAATTGTTTCCACATTTCTTGTTATTCTACAGCCATAAAAGGACGTAAATAAAAGGCAGTGCAGGCTTAGGGCCCATGAGGTGGGCGGGGGCCCTTCAACAATTTGTAGGGTTCATTTTAATGAAATTATACATGGTGCCATTTGCATTAAATATCCTCAAAAAAGGCAAACCCATCTATGTTATGGTACCCTTTATCTTTTTTGAAAAATAGTCACTATAAATCTAAAACAAAATTAGATGCTTGTCCAATTAGACGTACATATGATAGCTAGTTTAGGCAAACAAATGTCAGTATTGACAAACTGAACACATCTGCAAGTTTAGCGAGCTTTCAAGCCTTTCAAACATAGACGCTTCAGTAAGAAAGGGAGATGGTTGCAAAAATATTGTAATGCTGGGTATTAGTTCTTGCTTATGAGTAATGTGTAGCTGTGGTTTTATTGAGGGAGGTGTCCACCACAGTTGGTTATTGGCTGAGCAGTATCTACATGCTTGGCCAAAGGGGTTATATGTGCAAATTGCTACATTGTGTTTGTGAAGTTCAAAGAAGCGGCAGGTTAGCCACCCTGATTGAGTTGCCTTATTGGGGACACCTCAACCTCAGGTTAACTGTTGCTGTGGTGAGGTAATAAATCTGGGCTCTGTTGAGCTAGCAAATGCAAATCGTCTCCTCACATTTCTTCCTTCCTCAAACTAGTTATCCCTAAACATACAAGAGATTCAGACACCCCATGTTACACAAAGCAAACACAGATGAACAATTCAGGTTTTGTAATTTACCAGTAGATGTCAGAGTTCTCATAGACTTAGGTTTGCTGCTTCAACGTCACTGAACGGGTTGTGGCCAAATTGACAATGTGCTTGCAGCAGCATGAAGTTTTCGACTGACAGAGAGTTATGCAGCAGCCATTTCCTGCTCCGTGTGGTTTAGGGTTTTATTTCCCCTTTTACTACCATGAACACGCTACCATTAGAACTGGCAGACAGGCCTTACCTTAGTTATTATGATAAAACAAATAAAAAATAAAAACTTTAGGCTTCCAAAAGATGGCTTTATATACCTAACTATCATACTTTTGCTTAACAGGCTTTCAACTATTTAACATATATACAGGATATTTCAGTTTTTCTTAACAAGTCACAGATTCCAAGGCTTGCAACGTGTGGTGTAAATGTAAGCAGGCAAGCTATGACATGTGCTGACATTTATGCACTCTGCTTTTGAAACAGACAGTAGTCCGGATGTGGGCGGGACTCTGACTCTGTGAGCCACTGAGCCCCACAGGAGAAGCAAAGCCACTGTGATGCTGAAGCAGAGTATCTCTATTTAAAAATAGTCACTGTGGAGGAAGCGTTTGGTATCTATTGAATGCTGTTTCAAAAGAAGAGTTTTGAATACGTTTCTGGACTATCCATCATCTAAAAATGAGGAAGAACATTAGTGTGCCATGGATAATAATAAAATGCTGTAATTTAACTAGATAGACTAGACTATTATCTTTTTGTTCATTGATATTTGTAGTATTTTTATTTAATGCCTGCAAAAAAGTATGGTCTTGAGGCAGACAGCAGCATTACATTGCACATTTCAAACTATACATTGATTCCTTTACAAGAGTGCTAGGAAAATCCTGTCCAGTCTGCGTGATCCCTCAATATTCTAAAGTACTAACTCAATTTTTTTTATATTTGACTGACATTTAAATTATTTAGAACAAAAGTTTAAATTATTGGATTATGTTATAGAGAAATGTGCACCAGCGTTACTTTTTGTGAATCATGTAAACTGCACTGACTCATCACTCTTTACAGAAAATGAAAAACATCAGGAACTATGTTGACAAATTAAAACATACACTTGAAGTTAATATTGTCCAGATTGTTGTTAGTATATAAATCTGTTGAATATTTACTGTGTTTAGTGGAAATCTAAGTGTTGGAGATCAACACTATTACGACAATTGGAATCTCATGGAGGCGTAACGTCTCAATTTTCCTAAGGTAGATTGATACATCCTTTGACTTAACTTGAGCACTCATCCTTTGTTTTTTACCTTATAAGGCCACTGAGCTGCGTCTCAGCAGCAGATAAGTTAAGTATGTGGACAGGTTTGTTCTCCATATAAGGGTGTTTTGTGCCGCGCCCACCGGTGAGTGACTCAAGCTCACCTGGTGTTTGCATTAAAAAGGAAGGCCTCTGTCTCTACCTAACTGATGATGGAAAGTGTGACTAAAATGTTTTTAATTGTGATGGACAATGAAGCCCATAAATCTAATGTGATTTAGGCATCAAATGTAATGTGAATAAATGCAAATGCTGAGGTTGCAGCTGAAACTGTCTCACACACCTGGGAAGAGGGGGATGGGCTACTTTGGAGGTGGTGTCTTCAGCCCAGCTCCTCCTCTATGAGTCAACCTGCTCTGCTTCCTTATGACCCTTCAGCATTTTGACTGCTGCTGCCATTTTTTCTCAGTTGCCTGTTTCCTTCACACATCACAAGCAAAATGGTGAGTACCTTTCACAAAGAATATGGCAGGATTACCTTGCGCTGTGGCATTTAACAACTTATGTGTGCCCCAAAGCACATGCATGTAGAGATGATGAAACTTTGAAGTAACACACTCATTTCAGCATGTAAAACGTTGAACACCAGTGAAGCTTGGTTGTCATTATATCTACAGAGTGTAAGATGTTCATTTGATGTTTCTATGAGTGAATAGTTTGCTGAGTGAAAAGAGAGTTTGGAATTTGAAAGGGCATGCTCAAGGTGTGGTTTTGCCTCCAAAATGGAGGGAGCTTTGTCCGTGCTTCAAACTCAGAGAGAATCCCTTGGGGCGGTCTTTCTTGTGCTAACTTGTTCCACAATGACTGGAATTTGACAGAGCCAAGGCCTTTACAAATTCATAGGGAAGCTACAGCACGGCATGCTACTGCTGAAAGCTGATGGAATATTTGCAAATTAAATTGCATTAGTAGTGTTAACAATTCTCCCTAAAGCCTAGTTTTGAAGAACTTCCTGTTTCTTAATCTCTTCAGTTCTGCTTTCTGTCTCAAAGTATGAGAGAACAAAGTTTGCTCATACAGGAGCCAAGACCCACATCTCACTAAAGTGCTCATACTGTGGTCTTTATTTAATTTAATATCATTTTACAAGACTATGAACATTTATCTTTAAAATAAGATTTGGTGCGGAACTTGCCAGTCAATAAATCTAAATGAAATCCATCCACTTACATCTACTCTTTGATTTGTAGTTCTCATTTTCAAAATACAACATCTTACCCATCTGTATCAATTTTAACTGCATTGTATTGATTGTTTTTGTCTCTTACGATATCTCTGTAATCAAAAATGTGTCAAACATTGGACACATTTCAAATGTGACAACACGTGTATATTTTCTTTGTGCTAAATATCTAATGTTTTGTGTCTTCTCAAAACAGGCGTCTGGAGTAAAAGTCGCTGACGAAGTGAAGCAGATCTTCAATGCCATGAAAGTAGTGAAAAGTGATGATGACGAGAAGGAACGGATAAGAATTGTGGTACTTCATATCGACGTGGAAATTAAAGTGGAGAAAATCTACCGGCAAAAAGATCTGGAAGACGTGGAAGATGTCTACAAGTTCGTCAAGAATCTGATGCTGGCTGATCAGTGCCGCTACTTCTTGTACGACTGCCACTTTGAAACCAAGGAAGGCATTAAAAAAGAGGAACTGGTCTTTATGATGTGGTAGGTCTTTGTACTTTAATTTAAGCCCTAAATACTCTTAAATGTATAAACCCTGTAGAGAAGGACTAACAATGTTATCTTTGTAAAATCCTCACATGTATTTGAGAGCTTTTTCTATGGATGTATATTATTGTGTGAGAATCCTAAAGTGAAGGTGCGACACTAGACTAATGTGGAATTATTCTTCCCCTCAGGGCTCCTGGCACTTCAGTACTCAAAGGTAGAATGCAGTATGCTAGCTCAAAATCTGCTATCCAGAAGACTACGCAGGGTAAGTTGGGTTTATTTTTCTGCTTGAATGTTTTTATCACATTTAATTGACTCTACATATAGTTCTAGTGGAATGGTGTTCCCTCTGTTTTAAGTTACTCTTATTTCTTCAACAGGTGTCAAGCATGTTCTGGAGGTGAATGACATTGAAGATATGGACATTGACTGTTTCACAGATCGCCTAAAACAAAAAGTATCAAAACTTGAGGGCAACGCAGCATAGGGTCATTAAACAAACTACCTTTCCCCTGTTTCAGGCACGGTGCATTGGAAGGGATTTGAGTAGATAAATGCAACATTTCCAAATTATCTGTGTATTTTGAATTGGTCCAAGAAAACTTAAAGGGAAGGATTGGATTCCATTCCTGTAACACAAACAAATGTGCCCTATAAACTGTCCAGTCACACCAGTTTGGTTGTGAAATTAGTCTTGTTGAGATGTAATTGTATTCATTCTTTAAAATAACCATTCTATACTTGATGTTTTTTTCTAGACTGTTACACTTTGATAAACGCATATAAATGGTACTTTTACAAAGTCAAAATGCAGCAGCTGTTGGACTCTGTGTATTGTCAAATAAACTCTATTCAACCGATTTGGCATGGGTGTGCTTATTTCTTCTCTCACTTAAAGCAGGTAAGGATCAGGCTATAATTAGCAGGTAGCTGGGGGTTGGTCTTAGCACCTGGATGTGTTTCAAAAGGATTCTCCCTCCCTTTTAGTGTCAGACTCGGGAGGTTATCTTTGTTGGCCTGATGACTTTCGGATAACCCGGGTTTTAAGGTTTAGCTTGCGTTTTACCAACCACTGAAAGTGATAATGTTCATAATAAATGTATTGGAAACTGAGTACATTTGAATGGGACTATAATACTAATTTTACAAAAAACATCAGGTAGCTCGTTCCAAATTTTCAGTTGCTAGAAATCAGAAAAAAGTTTTAACTCTTCTTTCACATATGATTGCAGCCATGACTTTGGACCTAATGACATCAAGGTGGCCCAATCCCAAACCACGCCCTACACCCTACCCCTACACACTACCCCTCCGTTTGCGCGTTCGCGCGGAGGGTCCGCCACATTAAGTGCTGTTCCAAACCAACGAGTGTGGAGGGGGAGTGGGCTATCAAGCCCTCAAACAGCGAGTCTGCATCGGTGCTGACTTGAGACTGGTCTCTACCTGACCGGAGTCACGCTGTGTGTGTCCGTCAGGAAACACGCTGTTTACAAGTAGTTCCAGCAAACATCCACTGATAAATTGCGATGTTAACAACCTCATGATAACCTCATATTTTTTTAACTTAGGATCATACCTGTGTTTAGTCTAGAAAAAGGTAAATGTGTGCATTTTATTATAAAGTTGTGTATATTTACAGACTGTTGCAAAAACTAAGAAGCTTATAAACATCAGGTTTAAAACTAAAAGAGCTTTACAAAAAAGTAACACAATGAAAGATGTTTGGAGTTTTATTTGAGTTCTTAATTTACATTTTTTGTCTAAGAGATGCTGATTTGAAACCGTTGTTACATACAGTTACGGCATTTCCTGTTTCTGCCGGAGAGAGGGGAGTTTGTCCCAAAGCTTGCCGCTGTATTTACTACACAGCAGAGTTAAAAAAAATGACAGGAGGGAGCCTCGTTGAGCTGCGAGTGTGGCTACAGACGGAGTTCACTCCGCCACGGAGGGGTAGGGTCGAGGGAGTGGTTTGGGATTGGGCCGGTAGAAGAATCCTGTTAACAGGCAACCAGCAGAGACTCCATGAAATTACTGGTCCAGGACCCTGCCCACAAAGAACCAACATGTTTACACTATGATAGATTAATGGACTTTTGCCACCATTCAGTTCAGTAACTGTACAGTTCCCAGTCTTTATGCCTCGACTAAATCGGCTTATAGGCTGTGGCTTAATGTGTACCATAAAGTCATGTAAACGGTTGTACTTCCAAAAATATAAAGGTAGTAGCTATTCCATTCACGTTAAGTTGAACAATTCTGTTTACAAGTGAATAAATGCTCATTTGGCCACCATTTCGACTTTAGGGTGTTTATCTGGTAATTATAAAGCAGTTTTCTTTTTTTACTTGTGTCTATTGTTGCACCAACTATTGCCATAGCACGGGAATAGCCGTTTCAAATGTTCTAGGCCTACTGGCATTTTTGGTTTAAACTAGAATTAATTTCACAGGTTTGAACGAGTGAAATGCACCGCAAATCAGCCAACTTGAGTCGTCTCAATTAGGTGTTTATTGAAATTCAAGCCAAATTGAGGGAAACCTGTTTGCAGTGGCATCCTGAGGAAGGTAGTCCCCGCTGTCGACGAACACCACATCCGCCTTACACACGCTCGTTTCCGTATTAAAAATCTTCCTGATATTTGCCCGAAAATTACGCTTGTGTGGGCGGGAGGATGACAGACAAACATTGTGCAGAAACAAAGCCATACATGGTTGTTGAAGAGACCCGCAAAAATAACTCCACCTAGTTATATACTTCCTCGTCTGTAATCATGCGACCGAAACTGTTCGGTAAGCTTTAGGAAATGACGCATTTTTAAAACAGGCTTTAAAAAAAAGTCAGTCCTGTTATTGAAGGATAGGCCTATAGAGATTGATTGGGTCTACTCTGGTTAGTTTATGACCTTCATGTGTCTGTATGATGCGATGTTGCTGCGTTGTCATACTTCCTATCAAAACCTCTTCCGGATAGGCTACACAGCCTTTTCTTAACCTGGCAGGATTGTTTACAATTTAAAATGACAGTGTAGTAATCCACAGTCTATGTTTTAAGTATCATGAGGCCGATCTAGGCTACTGTATTTGCAGGTTTAACAGTTCAATGCACACCAGATCTGAAGCTTTGTCAAAAATATAACATACACACAATAACCAACTTTAACTTTGCGTAGGCCTACCGCCTGCACTCATTGCACATTCACTGAACGGGAAATAGAGCTACATCGTAGTTTATTCATTCATACAAATTGATGTGTGTAATTGGCAGCCAGTTAAGAAGAAAGCAGGCTCTAAAAGTGAATGAAACATTGAACCATAAAATGTTCCCATCATTCAACCACATAGAAAAGACATACAAAGTAATTGCACAGGTTGATGTACGTTTGACGTACAATCGGTTTCCCTTTTTAACACTGAACTATGGGTACATGTCTGGAATATAAGGCAGGGGGATAAATAACTTCTGACATAGCCAGAATGTCTTGATCGAATGTGGGTTTCAATGAAGATCGTAGCAGGATCATCTCCTCTAATCTTACTTTGAAATGTTCATAATATCAAACACTTGATTCCTACAGTTGCAACAAATGCAATCAACTACAGTACAAGAAAGTAATAGTTTTGGAATGCATAACTATGGTAATCATAAGGCTTATTTGGCAGGTTCTTTTTGTAGTGTCTGCAGTGAACTTCCTTTTCAGACAGAAGTTCCTTCCTTCAGCTCCACATATTCCCCCTTGAAAAACAGAAATATAGTGTCAAAATCGCCAAGCATGCTAAGAAAGTTTGAGCTTAGAATTGTGTGTGAGTAGCCTTACCACTTCAGGTGTCTCCACCTTGTCTTCCAGGTGCTCCTGTAGTGTTCTCACGGTTTCTCTCTCTTTGGTCAGCTGCTCCTGAGTGGCCTTGAGAAGCTGCTGGAGCTTGGTGGCTGCCTGGCCGAGGTCTTTGGACAGCTTTTTCTCTTTCTCCAGGCGCTCCTGTTCCAACAGCAGTACCATTCGTTATTTCAAAGCACACAGCAAACAGGAGACTCAAAATGAAGATGTTTAATATCAAAATTAATAAGACGTAGAATAAAGCCAAACTCCAGTAACCATAAAACTGTGAAATACTGTAAAGCTCAGTTCATTTTTCTGAAATGTTACTTTTCCATGCTTCCATTCAGAGTTAATTGCAGGTCATTTAGATTTTATACAACAGTTATTCCTAATAAACTTGGCATTATGAAATATAAGATTCATTAGGAAAAATAGTGCAAAGTAAAAAACGGACTTGTACAACTCAATTGTAAACAATTCAATGTAATAGGAATGAGCAACGTTTTGAATTATGCTCAAATTCGTGGTTAAATATTTATTCATATTATTGTCTTTCATTATGTATTTTTTTTATATTGAAAACTTGAGGCTCTTTAACATTAGTGAGGATCAGTGCTGTACAGACCTTTATGACCTACTGCTGAGAAAAACATAAAGCTCTGATCAATGACCGTTCTGGATGAATTGTACTGAAAGTGAACAGTATTTAAATACACAAAGCATCTATCACAGTGAAACATTTTCTAGGTGTTATTGGTTAGCGCACCGTGAGCTGTGCAACATCTTCTGTGTCAGATTCTGGTGACTCAGCAGAAACATTCAGAAGATCCAACTGAGCCTGAAGGTCTGTTATAGTCTTCTGAGCCTAGAGGTTGATAACAACACAAATTCATGTTAGTCACAGCATTTATTAGTCACCCTCGGGTGTGACTAGACCAACAAAAATCAAAACAAAGAAAAGAGCATGAACAATGGCTGATACCTGCTCAAACTCCTCCGAAAGCTGCTGTCTGTGAGACACCTCCTCCTGCAACTTCTCCGTTGTCTGACTCAACTTATTTTGGAACTAATGGAAGAAAAAAAAGAAAAGAATAAATACACACTCACCAACAAAGGCTAATGCATGCAGGTGTATGCAAACACTGTTGTGCAAAAGCAGCAGCACGACACACACACACACAAAAGCTGCTCGTCCTGTGTCCCGAGTTATTGGCCTCTCAGACTATTTCAGACGGAAGGCTAGCACAAATCTTCTGTTGATGTTAGGAATCATACAAACAAATATCTGAAAACAAAAGTGAGCATGCTGAAAAAGGTGAGAAAAAAGCATTGGTTAGAGTTATGTCTACTCAGTCAATGCAAACAGTGGTTAGCATAAACAGCAGCTATGTCAGAGGAATTCTGGACGGACTGGAACTGCAGCCCTTTGTCAGGACGCGTCACTGAGTATACGTGTACCGTGACCACATCCTTGACTTAGGACAGGGGGTTGGACCAAGTGTTAAACCAGATCATAAAGAAAATATCTTAATGAAATCAATGTTTACTTTTAGGAAATTCTCTACAAAGAATTGTTACAAAACAAATAGGGAAAAGTGTTCAGAGTTTCTGTCCAGAACTCTCTGACCGGAAGTGAAGGGTGCACTGTGACCTTTGCACCCTGACCTGACTTGGTTGAGCCTCAGATGGGCCATTCTGCTCTTGCTGAGCCCGCATCGTGATCTCGCCCACCTGCTCTCTGACCTGAAACATGAAACCACCACTAGTTACATAACCAACCCATCCACACATTTCCATTCCATGCCAAAGACGCTGTAGCTTGTAGATCAAACGAGGGATTTCCAGGAATTCCTTGCTACGTGTCATCTCAGTGAGACTGGTATACGACTGTGGAAAATATTGGTCTGAAGGATAGGAAAGCAGGTTAGGTGAGTAAAGTCACCTGTGCGAGCTCCTCCTTGTGTGCCTGGGCCTCCTTCTGGGCCACATCCAGCTGCTTCTGACTCTCCGACAGCTGCAGTGTCAGCTGATTACAGAGCACGGCACAGAAATGAACAGATGTCAGACAGGTTTGTTTTAAATGCATCACAAGAGTTTAAAATATGGGAAATGCATTTCTAGACTTTCATTTTTAATAAAAACTCCTGCACAGTTTTAATAATTAAAACATATTAAATCATATTATTCAATCAATAAAAAGGTAGAAAATGCTCTTAAATGTTGTTGTAGTATAGAGATAAATATCAAGATATAAAGAAATACAACGAAAGAGGACTTAACGATTGTGACATTTTTATAACATTAAAAACAAGCTTGAAAAGACCTGACTTTGTGAACAGCTTTTTTTTTGTATCTGCAAGAACACTATTTAATAATGCAAATAGTCCCTAATGGTGGAGCTGTAGATCTAAACTTCTCATTACCGGCTCGGTCTCCTCTGAGGTCGTCTGGTTTTCTGACTGCTTCTCCAGCTGGGCTTCAAGAAGCATCATCTGCTCCTTCAACTGCATCAAAGAACCAAAGTTAAGTTTTACACATAGCAGCACACATATCTCACCTTTACATCAAGAGGACATTTTGAAGTGTTGGAAAAAGAAAATCCTCACCTGTTCTACACTTTGGTATTCTGCATCCAGCCCGCTGATTTTCTCTAAAGCCTGGTAATGTGTGAGAGAGACTATTGTGAGTTTTTCTAATCATGAACAAATCACAGTCATTTCAAGAAGGGATCATCACTTACCTCTCTGAGCTGCTCCTCCGTGTTAGCCATCTTTGACCTCCATACCAGCTCTCCTTCCTCCACACTATTCTGCAGAAGTTTCAGCATTCTTTCCTGAAGGAGAAAGGGAACAGGAATAAATGAGCTGTATGAATATACCCCATGAGGAACACATCTCAGTTTCCCCAATCACTTACAGTTTCACCCAGGACTGTCCTGTACTGTTCACATTCAGCCTGCAGGACGCCATGGCTCTCCTCAGCCTCCTTCAGTTTCTCAAGCAGCTCCTAAGACAAAGAAAACACATTCAGATTTTTTTCAGCACGGCTTATTCTAACCAGTATTTGCTGAGAGTAGAAAAAGGTAGCTTACAGGCAGCTCTGTGCTCGACTGAGGCTCCTGGCTCTGCTGGCTGAGTGCCTCCTGAGCTTTCTGTGTATATACTTCCAACCAGTTTGACTATATGAGGAGACAAAATACAAAAATAATTAATATGTCTATTATTTTTACAGAATAATTCATTACAAATTAAAACCATTCAGCAACTTCTCATGTGAAATCCTCTTTTCCTACCTGCTCTGTCTCTATGGGTATATGTGGGAAGAGTGTCTGGAGAGTTTCTTTGGTTTCCGTTTGGAAAGCTGTCAGTTCTGCTGCAACGCTCTGCTAAAACAATGGATCACATAATCAGGAGGGTGATGGAGAGAACAGCGGTCTCAATTGATAAGCCACTAGTGTGTACAGACAGCCTTACTGCATCATTGGTCGTCTTCTCTCTCGCTTCTCTCAGCTCCTCTTGTAGCGATGTGACAAGGGCCTCCTTCTCAGTCAGGCTAGACAAAGAAACAAAATAGTCAATATGGAGATCTACAACAGTCTTAACAATAAGTAAGAATGATCTCTTCACATATGCTAAGACTCATACCTGTTCTGTAGTTGTTCCAGCTCTGGGGAGCTATCAGACTGCTGAAACAGAGTATGCATTAAATGAGTCAGGGATCCTTATTTTGTCCTGCAGGAAAGGTGATGAATGCTGCAAGACATTGAGAGTGACTTACTGGTGTTTTGTTAGGTTGCGCCATCTCTTCTTTGAGGTTTTTAAGTTCTTCCTGAAGTGATGTAATAAGGCCGAGGTCATCACTACAAAAAAAAGGACACCATTTGGAATAAGCTATTGATAAGATCCAAAAGATTTTAATCAAACAAATGGATAGCAAAAAGTTCCATACCTCTTATTTTTTTGCTCAAGATCCACAATAGTGTTCTCCTGTTAGAATAGCAGATTATTTGTGATTAGCAAAGTATGTTTCTTTCAATCGAGAAGTGATACTATTTGGCAATAAATCTCACACCAGATGTTTGCGACACTTACAGCAGCTTCCTGCTTCATCTGCAGCTGCTTCAGTTCTTCGTGAAGTGTGTTCAACTGGTTGTCTCTCTCCTGAAGGCTGAACAGATGGCATAGAATTTCAATCAATACATGGAAAAGCTCTGGATCTGATGTTGCTTTTTTTTCAACAAGTCAGCTAAAACATTTACCTGAGCTTGAGCTGTTCCACTTCTGCAGCATCCACCTGTCGAATCAGACAAATACAAATCGTTAAGGGTGGCTGTGTGGTAAAAGCGTGAGGCCATTCTCTAACTTGCAGAGTTAGTCCTACCTGATTGTTATCCTCCTCCTGTTTGGTCTGATTGGCCTCCAGCAGGGAGTTGATGGTGGCCACCTGCTGTACAAGCTGGCTTTTCTCTGCCTGTGTCTCCTCTAGCTGGGCAGTGAGGGCGTCCACCTGAGCGGAGCGCTCACTGATCTCAGTCTCCAAACTCCCAATACGCACCTGGAACTCTGCAGGGACCAATAGACAGCACGTAGTCTATGTTTAACAGGGGTTTTCTAGAAAGTATGGTACGAGGGTGCTAACGTCACTTCCAGTCAAAATGACGGCCCGCCCACTTTCCGACGAAAATTAATGCATTAGAGTGAAGCAGAAAATAATAGTTTCTTCATGTTTTAAAGCTGCCGAGTCATATATTGCACCTCAAACAACAAATAAATCCAGAATAACTGTTTATTTACTTCCTCAGAAAAAAAGGAATGTAAAAGAAATATTCTAATTCAGAAATCAAAGTTTAAGTGTAAGCCTGCTGCCTGCCACTCGTCCATGAATACAACACTTGGCATTTCGAAATGAGGGCGCATGCCGAAAGTAAGCTGGCGCACCTCCCCTGTTAACTGGTTAAGACAAAACCCTGTGTATTATATTCTGTGATAATGCCACTGGTTCTCATTGATTTTACTCACAAGAATCCAACCCCAATCCATCGTCTTGTAAACATTAAAGGTCCCCTATTATACTCTTTTTCATCAATATATTATAGTTCTCAGTTATATACAAAACATTTCTCTGAAGTGTTTGGCTCAAAATACCAAACAGATCATGCATTGTAGCATCCCATAAACCCCTCTGTTTCAGCCCTGTTTCAAAAGTGCTGATTCTGTGTCTTTTACTTTAGATGAAAACAAGGAGCCATTCCCCACGCCCCTCAGAGATATTTGTTTAAAGAACACAATGGAGCTCTAGGAGGAGATTCAGGTGATAAGGTGGGCGGGTGTTACCTTGGTTCGTTATCGGCTAATAGATAGATAGATAGATAGATAGAATCGGAGGGATGAAACCCTCTTTAATGGTCACACATGCAGAGCACACAGCACACGGTGAAATGTGGCCTCTGCATTTAACCCATCCTAGCAGTAGGAGCAGTGGGCAGCTATTGTACAGCTGGTTACACAAGCCAAAACATCGTTATGACATCACAAAGTGGCCAAAATCTGATCAGCTCATTTTCAGACCGGTTTTTATATAAATGGATCAGGACAAAAAGAGAGGGGGTCTTTGTTCCTGAAACTTTCACAGAGGGGACAAATATTTATGTATAAAAGACACGAAAAATAATAGGTGACCTTTAAGACTCGGTTTCCCCCCATTCTGACCTGATGATGAGCTGCTGTCCTGCTGGGCATTGTCCAAGGTGGCCTGCAGGCTGTTGTTAGCACCCTGTGCTGCTCTGAGCTCCTCACACACCTCTTCAATCCTCCTGTGGGACGCCTGCTCCTTTTCCGCATAGCTGGCCTGACAACAACATTAATCGACATGATTAAACAGCAGGGGGCGGCAGAGATCCACAAAATGATCCCGCTTTGGCAGGAGTGATTTCCCAATTGCAGAACAATTCTGTTGAAACATCATATGGCGACACATTCAGAGAAAAGTACATGATAGAATATTCACGGGACATCCACCGTTGACATAATCAGAATAAGCTCCGGTTAGAAGTTTTGTAAGAAGAAATTAAATAAACAGACATTTTGATAGCCTTAAAGTTTGTTTGGAAGAAAGTGTCTTTGAAGGGGATTAGGGGATAATTAGCCTGCCTGTGCCTTTGTGTCAGGTTAATTCTAAGCAGATTTGTTTTTGAAAACAGAAGGCTCACATTACCAGTAACCTATTTCACAAAGGGAGCAAAAAGTGAAAGAAATGTGAAAGGATCACTTTGCATCACTTGAGCATGTCTAATGTATATTGACTGATCCATTGCGTAACATGTTTGAAGAACTGTTAGGACGCATGTTTCGTAAATGATTAAACCAAATGAACAGTTGACTATCAGGAAGTGCTGACTGACTTGCTCAACATTACCCGTAACAGTTCAGACAAACAGCATTCCATCAGAGAGTAACTGCGTAGGCTGATAGTATATGTACGAAGAGCAAATGAACAGATAAAGCAAGACAGGGTTGTACTTCTGTAAGAGGGTCACATGTTGTAAATACCATACAGCCTGTTACAGAGGGCTGGAGAGGTGCTGAGACTCGCTCACATTCCAGCTGGTGCAGAGGAGCCTTATCCTGCAGCACCATTATTGTATGGCTACATTCCAGCCCAGCCCTCGGCTATGTGATTACAAGGCAATTAAACGTACCATAACATTAGAGGGTTACGGGATGTGTGGGAAAGGTCTAAACTTGAATTCTGAAGAGACTCTGTAACTAACTGTCAGAAACAACATTGAGAAAAGAAAGATGAATACATTTGTTTCCATGTGGTAACGTGATCACACCCAGTGTAATTTATAATGAGATATAATGTGGTGTAAGCAAAGGACAGGCCAACCTGCATCAGGGAGAGCTGCTTCTCAGTAGCGGAGACCTTGGCCTCCAGCCCTTTCTTGAGGTGCTCATCAGCAAGCAGACTCCCCGTCTTCTCTCCGAGGTCCTTGGTTAACTTGGTGCATTCCTGACGCAGCTTGGCAAGCTCCGCATTTTGCCTAAGGACAGAATAACGGACAGAGACACACAAGCAGAGACAGGGGCAGAAAGAGTCAGGAGGCTTCACAAAAAGGTTCAGCTTTGACAACATACTTTTTCAATTTTATTGTCACTTTAATTAGGATTAGTAAGGTAAAATGCATGTCAGTTTGGATCACTGCTTTTCATTAACTGCTCCAGGGAAAACTCACTTGCTCTCGGCCTGACTAGTGGCTTGGTTGAGGGCGTCACGCAGGATGGAGTTCTCCTGCTGCAGACGGACCAGCTGGGCATTGGGGCCTTTTTCTAACTGGTCTTGCAGGCTGACGATCTATTAAAAAAAAAAAGTTTGGAAAACAGTCATTAAGGACAGCTAATTACATCCTTGTCAAGAGAAGTAATTTACAAAAAATCTATTTATAATTAGCAGCCAGATTCTGAATCTGAATTGTAATATTGTTTATAAGGACAGACCTTTCCATTGAGCTCCTGGGTCTGTGCGACATGGTCCTGGTAACTGGCCTGCATGCGGGCCTGCAGAGCAATCATTTCCTGCTCCCTCTTACTCAGCTGGGAACTCAGCCTGGTCTCCACACTGGCCAACTTTGACTTCTCAGCAGACAGCTCCTGAAAAACAGACGGCAAGGTCAGAGAGCACATTCAGATTCACTGTAGAGTCCATGGACAAAGGGCAAAAAGCCATTTCAAAATCTGTGTTTTTCCTCCAGTGCCAAGAGAATGACACATTTTTCCATTCAACTCTGGAATCAGGGCAACATTAAAAAAAAACAAACATACACTTTGGTATTCTGCATCCAACCCGCTGATTTTCTCTAAAGCCTGGTAATGTGTGAGAGAGACTATTGTGAGTTTTCCTAATCATGAACAAATCAGTAATTAAAAAAAAAAAAGAGAGAGATTAGTGCAGCGAAGCTTAGGATGGACCTGCGGCCTCTAGGCTGGCGTTCTTCCTTATGTATGTGACCTGTTTATTTCAGTCACACTGTTAACTTTCCTCTAGTGCCACCTTCAGGACAAAAGAGGTAGGCAACTACATTACCTTTTATTCCACTACCACCTTCAAGCAAAACAACACTTAATGCCTTACATGATTTTCATCCATGTAACAATTTGGTTTATGATGTGATGAGTACTGAGCGTCTCATAGGGGTGCCAGCATGGATACAGAAGGATGTAGAAATAATATGGCACCACATGCACATACATTTTTCGGAGAGACGTCTAACCTTGGTGAGTTCTCTGAGACGATTCTTCGATGCAGTAGCATCCTCTTGTTCTGCCGCCAGCTGTTTCTCTCTCTCCTCCACTTGCTTCTTCAGCATGGCCACTGGGTCACCTTTCTGAGAGGCCTGAAAACGTACACAGATAAACAGCAAACATTTATTAAGTGGGCCTCCCTACAAGTCTCATATGCATTCAGTGAGCCTTTGCACTCCAGTTAGTTTAACATGAGTCTTTTTCTTGATGAGTTCAATACCGTGTGCCATGCGTCTTGAATGATGCCAACTTTCTCGGACAGGATCTCGATGAGCCTGTGGGCCTCTCCTTCGCTGAACACCATGCTGCTGATGGTGGAAACCAGGGCCTTGTAGGGCAGGTACAGAGGAGCATCAGGGGAATCCATCACTGCCACTAAAGAGGGGAAACAGAGCAATTGAATAAACACATATGACATGAAATAAGGAGTTTTTTTCGCATGTTTTAAAGCTCAGAAAGCTACAGTGAACCATCAATTCCAACAACATTGTAAGAGGAAAAGTACAAGGTTGCGACTTGTTCCTTTGGGTCTGGGTCTCCGGGCAGCGTCGGAAAGGCAAAATGATGGAGCACTGTGGCACCAGGCGGAGACAAGCCCTCAGGCAAGAGAGAACCGTACTCTGCTGCCTACCACCATTGTCAGGGCACTAAGAGCCTTTGTTAGCTAACCAAACAGGGCAGTGGTGTTTAGACAGGCGGGCAGGCTCTATGCCCTCCAGAGCTGAGTGCCAGACATCACCCACTTCTTCCATTGGCACTACTCTCCACGGGCACACAGCTAGAAGTTCATCAGTACTGACAGGGAATTACTGCCTTATATTGTGAGTGAATAGGGCTAAACATTGCAGACGTGCCCCCGCTTCACCAAACATTCATGTCCGAGTACTATCACCAGTGTTATGGCTAGTGTAGTTCCTGTCTAGACGAGCAGTTTCCACTTCCAAGGAGAGGGCTAATTTTGACAATGATGGTTTTACTTTAACAGCATATTGATAAGAGTACAGAGTCTTTGATCCTTGATAATTAGAGAAGGGATCGTGGGCAAGTGAATTTTACAGAAACTGTAGAACCCTAACTACGTCAAGCACAACAATAGTCCACCACATCTGACAGGGGATTAAGCAGAGACCAAACGACAGGCATCTTTTAGATTAAAAAAAGTTTGATTATTTATTCAAAAATACTGATAAATCAGTGTAATAAGATCGCACTTAAGTGTTACGCCATGCTGTGATTTTGGCATAGTGGCCAGACTAGAAACTGCAGTTCATGGGATGCCCTTTAGGGTCTTGGCCATGCACACTTCAGAAAGGACTCTTAGGTCTAATGAGCGAGTATTATTGTCTTCCCCTACTGAAATGTATCTGTAGATTTTAATATTTGAATACTTTAATAACCGCTTGAAAAATATAGAAATTACAGCATACTATTTAAATTTTTTCTCTAATCAAAATACAGTTATAGCTGAAAAATGATAAATGGATATCTCTGAAACAAATCTGCTTACCAGGCTCAGCCTTTTTCTTGGAGGCCTTCTTCTGTCCTTTTCCTGCAGCAGCAGGAGCTGGCTGAGACCCCACTGGGGGCACCGCCATCACAGGGACGTCTTTAGTGACAGCTTCCAGCACAGGGGCAGTCTTGGTTGGAGCAGGTGTAGTCTTGGTTGGAGCAGGTGTAGTCTTGGTTGGAGCAGGTGTAGTCTTGGTTGGAGCAGGTGTAGTCTTGGTTGGAGCAGGTGTAGTCTTGGTTGGAGCAGGTGTAGTCTTGGTTGGAGCAGGTGTAGTCTTGGCTGGGGCTGCAGCAGCTTTGGCTGGCGCAGGGGCAGACGCTTTAGTCAGGGCAGACACAGGGGCTGCGGAGGATGTGACGGGTGCGGGGGCAGCCACGACTGTTTGGGTAGAGGCTGGCTCGACCTTCGCCACCTTCTTCTTCTTCTTCTCTTTAGGTGAGGGTGCAGGGGAGGGCTCAGAAATAGCAGGAGTTGGTTCGGCAGCAGGTGTCGGCGGGGCTTCTGCTGGGGCAGGGGCTGCAGTGGGCTTAACCTCAACAACAGGGACAGGTTCAGGTTCAGCAGCTTCAACTGGGGCAGCAGCTTCAACTGGGGCATCAGCAGGCTCAATGACTTCCTCTTCAATTATATCAGGCTCTGGGATCTTTCCATTGGACTTTTCTTCCTTCTTCTTTCCACGGCCCTTCTTCTCGGCCACTTTGTCCTTCTTCTTTTTGTCAGAGCGAGTAGGCTGAATTTTACCTGACTCTCTGCGTTGTTTAGCCAGGGCCTCCTCATAGGAGGTTTCCTTCATGGAGAAGGTGGAAACAAGAACGATCCCAAGTGCAGAGATCACCATGAATCCACCAAACACCATTATCCCAAGGGTTTGGGGGTCGTAGATATCCATTTTGAAATTTCAGTTGACCTAAAAAAAAGAAAAGAAGCAGACTTGTCTATACAGTGGACACAAATAAAAAAAAAAAAATGTCCAAAAGAAACTGATGCTGTTCCTAAAACTGATACCGCAAAAAGCATTTCTCAGTGCCATGGCAAACTGAAACGCAGCTTTATTAACAGACCGGTAATGAGACAGAATTGTGATTTATAATGTCTGGAGAAAAATCGCCTGAAGGTGTCACTGTTACCACCATAAATGTATGCCCCGAGGCTGGCTACATAATGCAGACCAGCAAATCTTATCAGCAACCTGTGTGACAAACAGCAGAGGACTGACTGCACCAAAACCAACTACGCCAAAAGTAAATACAATTAAATATCAGCCCCAGACTAAGACTCCCTAAAAACATAGAATTGAAAATATCCTATGGGAGAAATTGTCCAAATGTCTATCTCAAATTGGATTTGCTTGATACTGTTTTGAATTGTTTTCACATCAAAACAATAATATTTTATTATACCACTGCTGTTGTAAGGTGGAAAAAGATTAACTAAAGTACAGTGTTTTCTAAATGAAAATGTCACCTTACTCATCAGCACACAGCCCCATTGTTTTGGACTCATTATACAACGAGAATAAATGGATACTATATTGAACAATGGATGGAAAGATTACTGAAATCAGGTGTAGGTAAAAAGTAAAAAATGTTTTAATATTTGATGAATGCTGATGAAGTAATCAGAGCTAGTTTGGAGTTTGGTGTGCATGTGTGAAAGATGAATTAACTACATATACTTCCAAACAATTTAAGATAGTGGACTCTATTCCAACCATAGCGGTGAAAACGTTTCCTGACAAAAAGTACATTACAAGACACTGCAAAAATGTCCAGCAGTTGGCTGATGGTGAGTGTTAATTTCCTGCCCTGAAAAAAAACATCCCCTCAAGGATCTTTTAGCCGTCCCTTTAAGGCTCTTGGAGGCTCGTGGCACAAACCAGAAAGTTGAGCCTGCAGGGGAGGAAAGTTGGCTCAGAGTAGATAGCATCTTAGGGACACTAAAACTCATTCTTTGATTTATTCCTGCAGCGCTGTCTGTTATATCCTTGTTTATATCATGGATAGGAATGTTATCCTATCAGGAAATATAAAAATGCTAAGAGGGGACATTGTGGAGCTTTACCGTTTTAAAACAAACAAACAGTGTGACTTTGTAAAGGGAAACTGCTGAGCAATTTCAGGATCATCGAAACTCAGTCCAGAGTCCACGTTGGATGCCAGGTTTAAAAGCAAGAAGTGTAAGTGTGAGTTTGTACTGCCTGCTTATTTATGATGGCACACGTCAGTGCATCTCGAATTAACTGAGAAATAGGACTTAGGCTGACTTTCTGAAGTTTCACCTACATCTCAATGTCCATTAAAGATAGGACTATAAGATGAAACTAAGTTTGCATAACCATTACATAACCTCCAAGTCTAAAGTATCTAGATTTCATTTATGAGCATTGGAATACCTATAACAGATGCATCTAAAAAGAAAATATTTTATTACGTCGTGGAAGTAAATGTGTTAATGCATACAGTTTCTTTCCTCCAAGGACAGTCATTACTAGTTGCAGACATAATTCATGATGAGAAATATTCGCCAAACGTTAGTCGACACGGTACTTTAAATACAAAAGCAAAAGTATTTGAAAGACATTAATGTATTTAACATCAAACATTACAACAGTGAGGACACAACCGAAAGAAGCCTGATTTGTATTACTAAACGCAACTCTTATTCGTTGTCCATCTAACTTACATTACAACGAATACAATGTGTGTTATGCTGTAAATACTTCTATATGAAATGATTCATCCTTACTTGCAAGCTAGCATTGTAGCTACCACTAGGAATCAATTAACTTGGCTATCGTGCTACACATTATGTTATAAAGAGCCGGTTTACGTAACAAAACTACCCTCCAGAAGCTACAATAAAATAGATAACTAAATGCTTAATTAGGGAAAAATTCTTAAATTATGTTAGATAACTTTATCCGGCTGTCTTTCTGTACCAGCAGTTACATCAGGAGTTAGCAGCAGATAGCTTCCCAAGCCAGCTAACGATGGCTAAAATGAATTAAAAATAAATCCAGGACTCCAACACTCAACGTTACCTCGCTGGAGATGTAGCTACGCCTGCTGGCTTCAAAGGGAATGGAGAGAGGGCAAAACGCTTCAAGTTGTAACTTGTGAAGAGACCACTCTGCAAAGCAACCTATTTATCTAGCTAACTAGCTTTTTCCCAGTGCTGTCCCCCTCACTCAGCTGGAGAATCCGTGGTCTGTGAAGTCGTGGCACTTCGAGCTGGCTAGACGCGCTGGCCCTGTGCCCCAGATAGCTGCCATAAATCCAGGAGGCTTCTGATTGGCTAGGAGGCACTCAAACCGGAAATGAGCATGCTGGGAGTTGTATTCTTTGTGGTAATAAGAAGGCTTGTGAAGTCGTGTCCTTTTTTGAATGAAACAAAAGTTAAGTTTGAAAAGAAAAGGCTATACTTTTACTCATGGAATTTGCTGAAGGAAATCTTTTAAAGCAGGCTATTCACCTTGTCCTTTAGTAATGTTCGCTATTTTGAGAGAGAGTTCTACTTTTTACCTTTTCAAAGAGAACCCTGCGTTTTGAACTCCATTCCATTGCAGTCTACGTGTACACAGTCAGACTTAACAGTTTCAGTAACAGTAGCCTTTTATTGTTTGCAAAAACATTAGGAATTTGAAATTATTCATGTAGATATATCAGCAGTTCTACCTCTACTTTAAAGCTTTATGATGGTTACACTGAGAGAAAACATTCCATCATATGGAAATATTCAAGCTTGTGCATCATTTAATAAAAAAAATCCCTAAAATGCAGCCTGCCACATTTGGTGTCTTTGGAATTGTAATTGAATTTGAAATAGATTTGTAGGGGTTTGATAAAAACACTGTATGTCTGCAACTATTGATTAGTACTTCTATTTTACTACCCAAAGTAGTCATTTTATTTTAATGAACTATTTCCTATTATGGGACTTTAAGTTACTTTTAGTTTTTTCCACTACTATACAGATCACAGCATCAAAAGTATTTCACATTCTAAAGTAAGCTTTTCAAAAAAGGCAACAGGTTTACCAGAAATGATCAGCAACGCCTTAACGTGTTGGAAATGTCACCTGTGAGTTGCAGGATAACATTGTTAGCACTGGTGACTTGTTTACCGCACCCTCTTTTATATGAACGCCCAAATCAATTGTATTAATATGATGCATTAGCACTTTGTGAAAGTGTCCCTTTGTACGTCATTAAGTAAGTATGATGAAGAAGATGTGAAGCTCCTCTGCACTCATAATGGAAAAATAAATACTGAATTTCCCCTAGGGCATAAACAAAGTATGTCTTTGTCTTATGCTCTTCTGTCAACACCCGAAGCACTCAATTGAAAACGGTGTCCATAAGCATCCTTGAAACAACATATCCTGAAACAAGTGGGTGCATTTGTTACTCAAATCGTGGCACAGATTTTTATAAAGAGCCTTACAAAGAAAACTTCCAATGTGACACAAATATGTCATTTTGAGGAGCACCAAAATAGAACAGGTTACATTTTGTTTGCTTATGATAAAAAAGCCTGGGTCAAATCATTTTTACAAAACAGTAACCTCGCATGCAACTTTCTGACCAGTTTATGTACAACCTCATACATAAGTCTTTATTTGGCCCCTGGTTTCTTAAAACTCACAACTAGTGTTTGACATCTGACGCACATCACTTTGCATTTCTGGTGTTAACTTGGACTGTACATATTGGTCTTACTGGTGTGTGGCATTTTCACTACCTTTTCTCACATTGACTCAGGATTGTGCCAGCTGCAGAAAGTTCAACATTATGAGATTGGCCCAAGCTTTGTCTTGCTCTTTTGTATGTGTAATGTGATAATCAAGATGACAAAGAGCCTATAAATAAACTGTATGCTGTTTAATATGATTTGTCACGCTTATTAAAGTTTTTTGATGAGAGGAAATACCTGTCTTGTCTTTGCATGTGTCATTTTGTTGTGTTGCTATGTGTTTGTATTGTGTGCATGAAGGCCTGAGCAGGGCAGGGCACACTAACCTAGGAAAGATTTGGCCTTTGGTCATTCAAGCCTTTTAGTGTTGGGTTAATGACAGGATTGCATTATTGAGGAATAAATTGTCCTTCAGATTGTCTACGATATGTAGTGCTTCAAAACTGAGCTTTTCCATAAAATTACCTTGAGACAATTTGAGAATCAGAAATAATGATAGTGATTATCCTCAAAGTTTTAATTAAAGAAGTTCCCACAACTTAAGTAAGCTGCTCATGTGTCACCCTGCATATGGCTAAATCCTGAATCCTGTCATAGAACACACATTCTCTGTGTGCAAACCAGTAAGAAGCATCCTGTTCTCTTTCAATAAGGAAGTGCAAACAGTTCACTTATGTCAGCAAGCGCTGCAGGTGCACTTTTGTTCTTTAATAAACGAGAGACCCTTCAGAGGACACGGTTTCTATTTAAGGAGGGCTTCATGCTTCATGCCTCCTGTCCGGCTCTCAGGCTTTTGTCTACTTTTGAGGCAGGCGCTTTCATAAGCTCACTCAACAGAAGTAGAAGTTCATCAATCCTTGATTCAGACAATTTCATGACATGACACAGCATTCAAAAGTACATCTGAACAAATGACTTTTATTTTATTTGCTGTGTCCTTTTTATTATAGCTTTTCATCATGCATCCTCAGATGCTTTGGCCTGATTGTCTAAGTGTGTGTGACTGAGTATTCTAAAAGGTTTGGTATAATAAAGATTTAGCTGGATTAATTATAAATGGTCAATAAATGATGTCTCCAAAAGCTTCGAAAACTTGCAAAATTGTACTTCTTATCATCCTTTTAGAGCCTGCAAATTATCTAATCGTGCCTAGGGGAGATAAGGAAATTCATAGTCAGCAGAATGAGTCTTTGAAGCAGGCAGATTTGTTCCTTTACGCCCGTGCACAGATTTTAAACAGTGCTATATTGCCTCACAAGTTTTATTTCTGCGATTAGAGCTAGAACTGAGGGAATTTCTTATCATCATTTTACAGCAGTGTTGCAAGGGGAACATGACAAAGATTACATTTTGCACTGATACTCTGTTTCATGCTGATATGCTCAGATCAGTAACTGCCTATTTCATACAGTGAAGTGAAATAAGCTCTGTTCCAATAATGGCATCTTACATCAACATAATGTCTGGGTCTTATACTACTTATCCGTCTTAAATGTTCCAAAGGAGGCCGTGTTTTTTGTATCCACCCTCTCAATACTTCTTTAATACCATGCTTTCAAGCACTGTTTGCTCTGATCCCAGTTGGCAAACAAACCTGTTTGCACTGATAATGTGTTGTGATCTCATTGGCTCCAGTGTGTTGTTTTATCCCATCAGAGGCTCGACCAAAATGGGTCACTGTGACTGCTACTAGTGATCATGTCAATATTGACAAATCCATCTTGCGCAAGTACAGTATATTCTGTCTATGCACATGATCATTATAATTTTCCTTTACCACGTCTCATTTATGCATAACCTTTCTGTTATACAAATGCAACATAGCAAGTGCATACAAATGCAATGTTGCATTTGTATATCTTTAGATACATATCATATATAAATATATTTATATCACAAGAGCTGTGTCTTTCAGCAGATTATTTGTTCAGGCTATGTTGCCTAATGCTACTCATGAAGTAGGACACTTTGCTGGTGGTGATTCCCATGAGCACTCTGGCATTTCCTCAAAGCTTACCCAATACACCACAGTCCAATGACAGGATCCACAATGGTCAATGGATTTAACACAAACCTGCATGCATTACAGCTGTGTGGAAATGCAAGGGGCCACACATGAGTGGAAACACAGTGAACAGATAGATAACGCCACCTAGTGGAATAAAAAGGCGCTCTTTAATACAAAGAAAACAAATTTATAAATACGCTTTTTAAAAACAAATGCAGACTGGCACAGATCAATCTTGGGAAAGTAAGATTTATTCAATGCCAGTATTACAAATTTATAAAAATGCTAATGTTTTGTAAGAAAAGCATAATGTCGTCTTCACACAGTTGGAATCCATTACAAATACATTCAATTTCTTAGAAAACTATAATGCATTTCAACACTCCATTGAGCCCGGTGATGATTGTAAAGTGTTTTTCAATCTTCTTAGTGCATCTTTTTTATGACTGCTTTAAACAAGCAAAATGTTTAGAGGATCTGGTAAATATATCAGGTCTGATACATGAGACCCCACCAAAAACCAAGTGGAATTTAGGGCAAAATAAAGAAAGAGCAACAATAAGCACACACGGAAAAGTGAGCTGTAGCTGGGGTGAAGAAGCTGTTATGGGCATCATGTAGTGCAGGGGTATCATGCATGCTTTGTGCAAATAAAACCAAAATGTTAATTTAGAGTCAGAACTAGTGTTGATTTTGCTTTGATAAAAATGCTAGATACTGTTTGACCTCTTCTGCTCTCCTATGGTTCAGCCATATTTGCAAAAATACTGTTTATCTTCGATAACTGTGGGACCTATGGCCACTTATTGCATAGAAAAAAATGGGGACAACAATCTAACTGTCCATTCCTGAGGTGATGTACAGGTATATTAGATCACTTGAAGATGGCCGCTCATCTTAAGTCAGTCATCAACTTGTCTTTACTGAAAAGTTGGTTTGGTTTAACTCTTACACAAGAGCGCAGGCACTAGTTTTACTTTTGTAAAACTGTTCCATTTGCAAACAAAAAAGCCCCAACAGATTAAGCATACGAATAATAAAACATATTATGGCTATTCAAAAACATGCGTTACGCCTTTAATGAAAGAAAAGGGGGTATTTAAAAGTGTAAATGAGAGCGGGAAGAGCTTAATCAGAATTTATAGAGGCAAAAATAGGATCAAAAAGGAATTTCTTTCTATGTGCATAATGTAAAAGTAAGAAAACAAGAAATAAGGGGATAGATAATCACTTGTAATGGTGCTGCAAAGAAAGGAAAACCTTAATGTTGGAAGCCACATTGAGTTAGACTTTCATAAATAATGGAAAAGGATGGACCGTTGACCTGGGGACAGGGACTCTGTAAACATGAAGACATTCTGCTTTCAAGACACTGGGTCTCGTGCAGGGGTTTAAAGTGGCATCAGACCCGTGGTGGGGAGCAGAGATGGGGCTTGGAGTCACGTCCATACAAGGCCCTGGGGACGCCAGGCTTCCATTTTCTATGACTGGTCACTTAGTGATGGTAGGACAGGAAAACTCGAATACTCATCAGTTGCTCTTGAGCAGTTCAATGCATCCCTGCAATAGAGTCACATTGTTCTGTGGAGACAGGGGGAAACAGTATCAGTACTAAGAAAGCAATAAAACATTTCAAAGCACATTTGTATCCCAGTTAGTCATGTGTTTAAAGGTCCCATGACATGGCCATTTCTACTGATCATAATTCCATTGTTGAGGTATACTAGAATAGATTTATATTGTGCAATTTTCCAAACTCACATTGGTTTCTCATACAGCATCTCTGTATAGTATGTGTATTCACTCTCTGTCCTAAACGGCTTGTTGGAGCTCCTGCCCCACCCCCCCACCCCTTCCCTGTGAGCCCAGTGTGCTCTGATTGGTCAGCTCGCCCACTCTGTTCTGATGAGTCCACCACCGTTACAGCGGAACATCAGTGATTATGTGTTACAATGGTGTTTGTTAGCAACCAGAAAATGACACCAGTAATGACAAACAGATGAGAATGCTGCGTGGGGTCTGGGTGCCGTGTTGGCGGGACGTTGAGAGGCTCGCCTGGCTGTGAGTCTGTGTGCTCACACACACAGACTCACAGCCTCGCCGCGTCCCGCCGTCTCAGGCTGAGAAATCCCCGGAGCTGCAGCTGAGAAACGATTGAGTGTGTGTGTGAGGAAGTCCGCGGATTGGTCCCTGTGTAACGTAACGGCTCCGCGGATTGGTCCATTTGGACCAATGGGTCCATTTGGGTCGTCGTTACGTCACTTAGTACCAGCAAGAAAAAGAGAAATCTCCAACGAGGCGTTCTGGGGCAGCATAGACAGGTCTTTTCTGTGTTAGAGTTTTACTCGCTACAGGGTGTACTTTGAGGGTTTGTGACTTTGCAGACCGTTTACATGCATAAAAAGCTACATAACACACAAGGGGACGGGTAATAACCGGAAAAGCATGTCATGGGACCTTTAAGTTTTCCAGCTAATGCACTGTAAACAACATATCTTACTGATAAATCCCTGAACAACTTGGTATCATAGTTTTGAGTTAATTAAATGGATTATGCTTGCTGGGTGATTTTGAAAAGAAAGAGGTATTCTTTCAAAGTTTGTTGACACTTCAGAAATCCTTAAGAAGGTTCTAAAGTACATAAACATCATTACACAGAACAGACTACTGGGATAAGGACAACAAACGTAGTAAAAATGATAATACATTTGAATAGCTTTTCTAATTTAACAGTTCTTCATGTTGGTGATTTATAAAGAGTGTCTCTTGACTTAGAGGATTCAAGGGTGAAGACATTCCCAAAGAAGACACGGTGTGTTAAACCTAATGTCAGAATGATCCTATGGTTAGAACTTCCAGCAAACAGACTGGCGGCGTTAAATACAATTTAAAAACCAATTTTGCCACTTTAATGTTTCAGTATGTGTTGAAACCGAACAAAACCAGTGCTGACAAAGTAGAAACCTGTTTGCATTCTCAAAAATATTATTGATTTTGTTATCGATAATAATTATAATTATGTATGATGATTGAGACATTACAACAGAGGATTTTCTGAAGGTGTGTCAGTTTAATGAATGGCTGTGTAATGGTGATTGATTAGTACATTTAGATGACAATAATCAACACAGTGGTTATGTGCCTATGGGAATGTAGTTAGAGTTTACACATCTGTGTTTAATGTGTCGCTCACCTTGGCATGTTTTATCTCCAGCTCAGCCATCTCTATGAGATTCTTCCTGAAGGCCACGACACGCCTGCCCTTGAAACTGGTGAGTTCTATGAGGAAAACAGTGTCCAGTTAAAAAAAAAAGCTTGCACAGCACATACTGTTTGTGTGAGTTTCTTCTGCACCAATTCACAAACCTTTCTTCCCGGACTCTGAGAGCTTGTCGAATTTGTGCAGACATTGCTGCTGGTGCTCCTCTGCCTGGGGAATGTCCTTGCTCTTCAGTCGAGCCTTATCCAAAGCCTTGTTAGAGTTCTCGTAGTCCACTAAGGCCCGGGCTCGCCTGTACAGAAGGTCCTGACATGTTCCAGAAAGTTTAACATGAGAAATAGAAACATGAAGACAGAGAGGACTAGCATTCATTTGTAAAATATCCACTACTTTAAAAACTAATTTCATGTTTGCAGAAAACCGATTGTGGAAGATGTGCAGGACAAAAAATGTAGTTGACCAGTAGAAGAGTGTTTGTTATTTCGATTAGTATTTTTTTCTTGGGTGAGTTAGGTTGCAAATCGTTTGATAAGCAGCAATAAATGAACTTGATAAATGTTGTGAATCTGTGCATGTTGAATAAAGGCAGAAGATAAATATGTCTCACCTTGGCCGCCTGGATATCTCTCATGTAATATCTGAGCAGCTCTGTGAGCTTCAGCTCCTCGTCAGATGCTACTCTTCCCTCTACTTTCTGCAGCGACACAAAAAATGACATATAGCAGCCGCCACAATGTATAGAAAGTATAAATCAGGACAAATATTTACAACGGCTGTGTTGGTAATTGAAGATCTACTTACTCTGAGCTTCTCAAACAGGTCTGACAACTTCTCCAGGTGCCTGAGAAAAAAGTGAAGCCATAACATAACGGCCCGTCCACACAGCAGCGTTAAAAAAATCTTGGAGGTGGGCGTAT
The DNA here is from genome assembly GCF_902827165.1 of Trematomus bernacchii. Lineage (NCBI taxonomy): Eukaryota > Metazoa > Chordata > Actinopteri > Perciformes > Nototheniidae > Trematomus > Trematomus bernacchii. The sequence continues at coordinate 3,622,492 of NW_022987828.1, read as the reverse complement.
CTGAAGCTTGGGGATTTTTTGCGAGCAAGGCACCAACAACCAATCACATGAATCTCCCGCCCCCGACATACGAAGCAAAAAAGTTTGAAGTAAACTGGATATAAACTCCCCAAACAGGCGAAAACATACCACTGTCTCTGCCACCTCCCTCCATGCCTGGCTCCTCCGGTTTATATCCCGGTAGGTAAATAGGGACTGGTCATAAAGCACCGGGTGAATCCCTACCGCTAATTTCTCCTCCATGTTTTGGAATATGAGGAAATGACCTGCGGTATGTCTCTCCCAGCATACACGCGGTTTGATTGGCTAGCGCTTGAACTGTCAGATTTGCATACACAGGATTTGATTGGCTGACGCTTCCACCTCAGCTTCAAAAGTTGAACATTGCTCAACTTTGAATCCTGAAAATCCTGAAAATCTCCGCTCTGCTGCCCACAATGCAGTTCGGCGAAAAGTGAGGCAAAGTGACGTCACCCCATTCAAAGTGAATGGGCAGAAGCGTTTCAAGATTTTTTAACGCTGCTGTGTGGACGGTCCGTAACGGCCCCTACACACGGCGGCGTGCGTTGACGCTTCAACGCTTCTGCCCATTCACTTTGAATGGGGTGACGTCACGATTCGCCGAACTGCATTCTGGGAGCAAAGCGTAGCTTTTCTCGCGGTGCTCGCTGCAAAAGTAGAGCAATGTTCTACTTTTGAAGCTGAGGCGGAGGCGTCAGCCAATCAAATCCTGCGTATGCAAATCTGCCAGTTCAAGCGCTAGCCAATCAAACCGCGTGTATGCTGAGAGAGCCAGACCGCAGTTCATTTCCTCATATGCCAAAAAATTGAGGAGAAAATAATCGTCGAGGTAGGGAATCACCCGGTGCTTTCAGTCTCTGTTCAGCTACCGGGATACAAACCGGAGGAGCCAGGCATGGAGGGAGGTGGCAGAGACAGTGGGTGAAACTGGTAGGTTTTCGCCTGTTTGGGGAGTTTATATCCAGTGTACTTCGTTTGAATGGACAGCAGGCAGACAGTATATTTAGCCAGCATGCAATGTTGCATAAAATAGCACCATAGACATTCATTAAAAATCGCTTTTTAGACATGAATGTCTATGGTGAGATTCATACACGGGAGCCTTGGGGAGACACGGGAGATTCATGTGATTGGTTGTTGGTCGCGTTGCTCGCGTTAACTCCCCAAGCTCAAGACATGCCCACCGCCAAGCGGCAACGCACGCCGCCGTGTGTAGGCTGCGTAACTGTGAAGTTACATCGTAGCAAGTAATGTGATTTAATACAGTTGGCATCATCATCATTCACCTTTTGAATGGAACATTAAACTCACTTTTTATTTGCTGTGCTATCATCAGCAGCGAGAGTGTTCAGAGTGGCAGAGATGTGAATGTAATCATCTGCAATGTCTGTAATAACAAAAAAAAAGCCATCAAAATTAAACAAATTTCATATATAACTTTGTGAATTATACTCGACTTAACATTATCGTGGCAATGTCAAAGTTATACTTTTGTGCGAGCGGGTCATTTTCTCTGCTTTGGCAGTAGAATCCTTTATCTTGCTGTAGTAGTCAAGCAGGAATGTCTTCTCCTGCTCAAAAAATTCATCCACTTCCTGTTTAGGACACAAATACGCACAGCCAAAGGTGAATGGGGAAGTAGCTACAACATCGCGGCTGTGATTTCGTTTTTTTTGCACATATCGCATCATGCATGAAGCTCACCTTGATTCCTGAGATAAGGACCTCATCAGCTGACTTCACCATATTTTTAAAGAATCCTCCAAACATTTCCTTGGCATTCTTTCTTCTCACAGTAAGCTTAAAAGACAGAATTAAGAGATTAATCATATAAAATCCATGAGAAGAAATCAGTGTATGATATGTTGTGGGAACTAAGAAGGGTATGAAGTCATGTTTGTAATGTACCAATCGATGTGTTTAACTCTTAGCTAAGTTCTGTTAACAAACACCACAGCCACTGACTGCCAAAGACTTCATAGATAAGCATAAGTGCTGATCACAGCAGGATGGAAGCCATGTGTCACATGTAAACTCAACTTCCTCTTTTCCAACGGACAACTCAGGAAAGGAAGTCAGCATTATGGGGAACTTACATCCTGGTCATACTCTAAGAAAATCTGGAAGTTTCTGTCTTTGCTCAACATGGGGTGGGAGGACACTCTCTGCAGGAAGACTTCGTGCACTTGGACAGTTTTCTTGAACACAGCCAGGTATTCACTGAAAAGAAAACCCAAGACAGCAAGAAGATGTTTTGTTGTGTATTTTCAGAGACTTTTGTAAAGTATCAAACATGACACTTTTTAAATAATACAAGGCACTATGTGGTGTTTTCTTTGAGTGTTACACTCACGCCTCCAGCTCCTGCTTCATTTTAGAGTACTCCTCCTTGGTCATAGTTGCTTCACCTTCCCCAAGTTTATGCATTTTCTCTCTGGGGCTCTCAAAGTCCGGCTTTGGGGGTGCTGGAGGAATCTATGATAAGCAAGAGAAAATATGACATCAGATACTGTAGTTAAAAGGTTAAATGGCCTCAATGTGTTATATAGTATTTAAGCACACGCATATTCTTTGAAAAGGGTGACAGTTTGATTCTTAATTAGCACAAACACTTTGGGCCTATGTTTGTTTCAATTATTAGTTGTTTGTTTCTCCTTCTTTTATACAGGCCCAAAGAAAAATAGTGATATTGCAGCCTCTTTCAATCTCTGTTAGTCATGTCTGAAAGTAGACCAACTTACTATAAGACCAGCATAGTCCTCTGTCTCAACCAAAGTGTCATGTAGCCAGATGAAGTCTTCATGCTGCCTTGGAACAGAGAAATCTGGCTTCTGGAAAGAGCTAAGGGTGGTCTGGGGAAACAAACAATAATTTAATTGCATTTCGAAAAAAAATTATTATCAAACTTACAGCAAACACCCAAATAGAATATTCAAACGGTTGAAAGTTTTGTGTTGGTTTTTTCACCTTTGTATGGACAGTAAACTTGACTTTGTCCCTTTCACAGAGTGCATCAGGAATGTCGATGAGAAGAGAGGCATCATGATTTAGATCTACCGACACAGAGCGCATCTATAGAGAAAGAATAAACAAAGGTTATCCAAGACAGTGTCGCTGGCGGATCTTCTGTGTAAACACCACACACACACACTGATGTCATTCAACTGTAAAAAGTGTAGCTGAAACACTAATCAAGCACAGGTTCGGACTGTTACATTTTGAATACTGGATCAATAATATCAGTTATCAGTCAGGGTTCATGATTATCATTTTACTGGTATCACCAACATCCTAGCTAGTAATGCAACACCACAATTCCTCAGTGTTTGGGGTCTTTCCTAGCCTGACAATATACAAATAGCTGCTATCAGAGGAATGTTCTGTTATCAGATACAATGTTGCGATCCAGGTGTGGTTTTAAAGGTCTGGAGGCAGCTGACTTTTGATCTAACAGTAGGTTCAGAATCCAGTCCTGCTTTTGCTTAAGGCATGGTTACACACCCTTGTTGATCTTATTGTGGAATAAAGAATAAACAATATTTTCTATACTCGTTCACTTTCTGGTGAAGTTATACACTTTGTACTCAGTTTTTCATTTATAGGGTGTATCTATCACAAATGATATTATGTTGAAGTTTTGTTTTAAGGTGTCAATTCAAGTTTGTGGTCATTTAAGATAGTTTACTTGTCACTCTTTCCTTGTTGATTTCAATGAAATGAACAACATTTTAGAAACATAACACAACTGCACCACAAACTAACTTTGCATCCTCCAGATCGACCATAAAGTTGGATCAGAAGTAAAAAATCTAAACCTACAAATTAAAATCAGCACCTGTCAGAATGCTAATAACTTCTCACAAGTCCACTGAATTACCACAGGCAAGTGTGCTGTACGATTCTGCAAAACAGTCCTTTAATTTAGTCAAAACACTAGATTAAGATAACAACATGCCAATCATGCTAACGCTACGTTACTTTTCTTCACTTTTACGTCTTGTGTTGTTGTGAAAAAATGGTGTAAACCGTTTCATATTTTCCTCACTTTCAGTATGTTTGCAAACGATACTTGTTCCAACATGGATGCAGTTTGACACCACGGGGTTAAAGTTACCCACTTCTTGATAGTGTGATCGATTAAACATTAGCTAGTTTTAGCTTGAGGCTAGCGGTATGTAGGTTAGACAGAAAACAACACAAGTTAGCGGCCAGAAAGCAACCGTTAAAGTTAGCTACATTGATGCTAACGGAGTTGGCTTTAGGTGCTATATGTCGAGAACCAGTTAACTTACCTTTTCCTTATTGCTTTCGTCTATGGTGGATGTCATAATTGGACTGAAATCGACGAAAAGGCAAGAACAGGCCAACAACCCAAAAAACAAAACTATATGCAGGAAGCTCCCCCTCTGCTGACTGGTTAGCTGTCAAACCGTTTTTCCTTCGCCTCCATCCCGACTTGACAACGTCAGACTAAATCCCGCCTTCAAGTGAATTGATTGGACGACGGCGAATTTACAAATGCTACGATTGGTTCTCAACGTTATCAATCATACCAAACATTTGTTACTTTATTTTATGACAACTTATTTCCAGCAACAATACTTTATTGTGCTATTATTAGGTGAAGTACTGGTAAGGCGTAAAATGCATAAAAAGTAAGAGAACATAATTAAAAAGCAGTACCACCAGCTCAGGTACACACTGCACATTCTGGGAAATGTAGTCTCTGACGTTGCACCTCAAAACAGGAAGTTGGTGCAACCGAAAAGGCGCGTCGTACAGAAACCATTGTGCATCTTTCTTTGGAGTTACACTGGAACATGCCGGGGCAAGTACCGCGACCAACATGGAGGCAAATACTGTTTAAACACTGTAACCAATTAACGTTTATATAGTTAGTTGTCTAATAGGTTATTGTGTCTAAGCTTGTTGCGTGGAAGTTGAAACAATGTTCATTCTTAAACGCGTGGGGTGCGTTGGAAGCATCATGGTCCCTCAATGCACCTCCCTCTTTGTGGGCAATTTCTCTGCTTGTCATTGCCTAAGTTCCCCAAAGAGACACAGCCCGTACAGCTCAGTGGACAGTGAGCGATACTCCTCTCTTGTTAAGGCTGTCATGTCATCCAAGGTCAGTTCCCAAACCCCAGAGAACCTCCAAGAAGAGGACGAGCACATTTATGGACCTGTTGTGAAAGCTCAAAAACCCTCCTCGGGACCAGAGGTGAGGGTACCCAAAAGTCTGCATCCCTTCTTAAACTGCGAAGAGACTGTAGAAACAGAGGAGGCAGAGTCAGGACCTCCAGCCCGGATTTTGTTGAACCGGGGCAAAGACAGGTCTCCGGTACCCAGTGTGACACGCATTCTTCAGCAGACCCTTTCCCCAGAGCAGATCTTCTACCTGGAGAGGTGGAAGAGGAAGATGATCGCACAACTTGGAGAAGAAGGCTTCCAAGAGTACAGTCAGAGTAAGTTTTCTAACATAAATTGTGTGTGGGATGGTAACTTACATGTGTGGTGTTAAGAGTAAAAAGTGACCAAAGTTGTTTTATTTCATCAGATTTATTTAGGCAAGGGAAGCTTTTCCATTCAGCTGTGGAGGACACTCTGATGTCAGATGCAACAAGTATGGACAAAGAATCCTCTGAGAAAGCAGAATACCAACCTGATGTACAGGGATACATGGAGAGCATCTCCCATGTTCTGGCAGATGTGAGTGCAGTGAGAGCCACTGAAAGCACTGTGCAACATGCCGAGCTCAACTATCTGGGAATTATGGATTGTGTTGCTCGCTACAGGTAGATATTTGTATTCACACACGGAGATAGATTTTTTTTCTCCCACTCAAGATTTGGCTTGACTGCCTGTATTTTTCTGCAGGGGAGTGCTATGTCTTATTGACTGGAAGACTTCAGAGAAGCCCAAACCATTCTTGAGCAACACTTTTGACAATCCTATTCAGGTGGCAGCCTACGCCGGGGCTTTGAACAGTGACGGCAACTACAAGTACCAGGTATTGACATAAACAATGTGATATTTAGATTTCTCTGCTTTTTTCCCAGATTATTTATCTGTCTCAGCCTGAAGTCAGATGACTTACTTGAAAGATACATTATAGAATATTAAGGAACAGATTTAGTCTTTTTAAATACTGGATGTAAGCTACAGTGTGTCACACAAAAGAACAACCTAACTGATCTCCTCTCATTGCAGGTTGAAAATGGTCTCATTGTAGTGGCCTATAAGGATGGCTCCCCTGCACATGCTCATCAGTTGAGCTCAGAGCTAATGTTGAAGTACTGGACAACTTGGCTGCTTCGTCTCGAAAACTTCACAGAACAAAGGTAAAGCAGGCAGCAGTTTAATTTCCGCTTTTTTTTTTATCATTGATATAAGTCAGAGGTAAATGCATTAATACTGTTTTATAATGCTGTTATTAACCAGGTCTCAGACTTGACTTTTGGCTACAGTTGTGGCAATTTCATTCTATATTTAACATTTTACAAACAACTAATAATTGAAACAAATATTTTTATTTGAGAATTGACATTACTTTAAGATTGTTTTTCTTCTCATTTCAGGACAAGTCAGGCTTCAAGTTCTTTTGTGGAAAAGAGATGAGATTTGTGAAGAGAGAGCATTTTCTTAAAGCAAGTCCTTTTATTATAGCGCCTCTGATCCTTAACTAAAAATATAACATTGTCCTATTCAGTAGGTGGGTTAAATGTGTCAATGTAATCATGACCAATGACTATAATTGGTATGTTCTTTAATCATTTTAGTCAACTTCTTCTTCTTCGAGGTGTTCATTAATTAAATCATTGAATCTAAACCAGGCCTCCCTGTGTGAAGGCTCCTGAGTGAAGCCTAGGTTTTTAAAGAGCTTGTAGGAGGTCTCGTTCTCCTCTTCTATGAAGCAGTACACGGGGTAGCCCTGAGCGTGTAGTCTCTTGGCCATGGTGCTGACCAGGACTTTGGCGTATCCTTTCCCTCTGTGCTCTGGCAGAGTGTACAATAGGCCCATTGCACATGAGGCATAGGTCAGGATCCAGGACACAGGCTTTCCTTCTGCGTCCAGCACACAGCAGGAGGGGAAGTTTGCGAGCATGTTCCGGATCATCCTCACAGCTTCCTTGTTCTTTGCAAACTTCCACATCTGATTCACCAAGCCAACGTGGGACTCATCCAGAGAGCTTAGTGAAATCCCTGGGCTGATGCAGAACAGAGCAGATGGACTTTCAGAGCATCGTTCTTTATTGTTGAAATATTAAACGTAAGATAATGATTTGAATAAACGTCATGGTTAGGCTCTACCTGTCTATAGAGGGAAGGTTGGACACATCCTTAAGTATCATCATGTGACACACTGCCAGTTGGCTGCTGGACACGCCTTTTTCTGATGCTACTGCTTTGAATATCTCCATGTGGTGAAGATTGATTCCTTTTGATATAAGATATGACAATAAAATACTTTAATACATGTGTTACAAAGTAATTGTGTATTCCTTTTGGTTACAGTGACATTTATTTATTGAAATGGCTTTAAAAGATCAGAATATGATATATTTTGAAGACATCACAAAGTTGCTCTATTGATAGAAGTAGAAAATAGCTATGTTTTTTTCTTAATCATCTTGGAATAGAGGTTTTCACTTCCCCTATGAGATGAATCCCTATCATCAAATGGTTTCTCCCTAACCCTTTTCTGTTTTACCTGTGATTGTTTTACAAGCACTTTGCTCTATGGCCATCTGGCTAGATAATCATTTAGGTATTGTAATGACTATGTTACTGATCTTTGCACTTTCTGTGGTATTGGAAAGACATTAACTGCTGGCATGATATGCCTTAAATCGTTGGAGAACTTTGAACACAATAAAACAAAAGACAATACAATTAAAGGTAGGGTAGGTAAGTTTGAGAAACCGGCTCGAGATACACTTTTTGTTATATTCCATGGAATGCTCTTAACATCCCGATAGCAATGAATATCTTAAGTGCTTTGACAAAAAAATCCATAAAAATATGTCATCTGTGGAAGCCGTAATACTAAAAAGCACGACCAATCATTTTAGCCGGTCCGGCTAAAATAACTGGATGGCCTACCTGCCTGTCAGCCTTCCATCTGTGCACAAACTTATCTCGTGCCCTCATTGATCATGTGTGTGTTGGAGGAGGGGCTCTATAAGGAAGTGGCAGATTTTCTCCGGTTGTGTATTTTCAAATTCTAGCGATCTCGAGCCGGTTTCTCAAACTTACCTACCCTACCTTTAAAGCCTTGAAGATGACATTGTAAAATCCGCATTATTCCTTCGGGACTGCAAAGATCAGTGCGTTTACGCTATGATTGTTTTGAGTGATTATAGCGCCACTTTGTAAAAGCAATGACTGACACTGAATGGCTACAGTGTTATTCATTAAAACAAAATAAGTGTTACCAATGCAAATGAACTGGGTCCAGTCCAGAACGTTGGACTTCCTTATGATGTCCTCTAGAATAGCTTCATCAATTGCAAAAACTGGTATGTCTTTGAATAGATCCCCCTTCTGTAAGAAAATAGAGATGTGAGGAATTGCAGTGTATGCAGAAATACAGATACATATATTTAATACATAGGTAAGTACTTACCTGTTCATATTGCGGTTTGCAGACAATGACATTGAACTCTGGCCATCTATCCACAAAAACTCTCACTGGGTCTGATCTGACTCTGTTTCTGAGGACCAAATAACCATACACCTTTAAAATAAAAAGTTGGTTACTTAGTAATCTAAATAATTGTTTGATCAGTTATTAAGGGAGTGGGTCAATTCAACGTTTTGTTCAAGCAAAAAAAATAATGATAGGCAGGCAGTGATCATCGGCTTGCAATAGGCTATGTTATCAGATATGTTCTACAGTAGTTCTGACTGGACACACCTGTTGCGACCGAGGTAAATATCTTTTCAGCTGAGTCTCAGCCATTTTCAGCTGCTCTCCGGTCAGTTCCATGGTCACTTCTAGTAAAGTCTTTCCAGTCAGGAATATCAATGAACCCGTACAGAAGTGCAGTAAACAAACCGTCAGTGTCACTACCCGATCCGTTCACCTGCCCGATCGGTACTGCGCATGTGCGAGATGGTCAACTCCGTACGGCAACTAGGACACTTGACACAGTGGCTTTTGGCAAAGCACACAAAAAAAAACCTCAAAAAACCGAGAGAGATGAGTTATTGTTATTACAACGTGACTTCACTATTATTTAACAACTATTTCTATTGGGTTCTTTTATTTGGGGTTAAGTACATTGTCAGAATAAGTGAGAAATGGATTTAACTTCTGTTAGACAGCTATCATACTGAATAAATATTTATGCAAAAACGTATGGCATAATAATGTATATCTAATTACATTTAAAAATGTATGGCATTAATAATGTATATCTAATTACATTAACTGTGAATGTCTTTCATTTTATTTAAAATGAACAATTACATACAACATTTTCCATAAAAAAGTTGATTCAAGAACAAATCTCTGTTATTAGATCAGTACTTTTCTTATATGACTATTATTGCTAAATTTGAAAGGTCTTTACCAGCTTTGGAATTATATATAAAACAAAGATAAACTAGTTCTTGCTACCTTGGTCTAGTTAAATACTATACTGGACTCGTGAAAAATACTGGAAGACAAGATTTACTTTGAGGAAGGATTGCTCTACTTATTATCGTGTTTACAATAGTTGAGATTGTGCATTGTGATACACCACAAAGGGAAGGGGGTTGTGTCTGTGTTTAGGGTTCCTGCAGTTTTTGAACGGAAAGCACACAAGTTCAGAGGAATAAGCTGTTCCCGTGCTGCTACCATGGACTGGCTGTTACCCACAACCTGCAATATAATTAATCAAGCAAAATTAAAGGATAACAAACTCCAGTTAAATTATTCCATATTAATAAATAATATTACATGCAAATTACATTTCCTGTAGGATGCTGAACCCACCTCTCCCCTCTGCCCCCATTGGACCTGGATCTTAACAACCCCCCCCCCCCCCCCACACACACACACACACACACACACACACACACACACACACACACACACACATAATATATTTATTGTTGTGCCTTTTTATTTGCTCGTATTATGATGGGATATGGTTTAATTTAGTAAATGGTTGTGCGTTGTGTGTGAAAAATGTGTATCTCTAAAAAGTGTGTTGGTGTATGATCACATTTGTATATGAAAATGTCTGAAGTTAATAAATACATTCTCAGTGTTCAAGTCAATCACTGACGATGCTTACGATATCATAAAATCTAAGTGTTAATGATTGTCAGTAGAGATGGGATGGCAGAAGGTGCTATATATATATATATAATTCCAAAGCTGGTAAAGACCTTTCAAATTTAGCAATAATAGTCATATAAGAAAAGTACTGATCTAATAACAGAGATTTATTCTTGAATCAACTTTTTTATGGAAAATGTTGTATGTAATTGTTCATTTTAAATAAAATGAAAGACATTCACAGTTAATGTAATTAGATATACATTATTAATGCCATACATTTTTTAATGTAATTAGATATACATTATTAATGCCATACGTTTTTGCATAAATATTTATTCAGTATGATAGCTGTCTAACAGAAGTTAAATCCATTTCTCACTTATTCTGACAATGTACTTAACCCCAAATAAAAGAACCCAATAGAAATAGTTGTTAAATAATAGTGAAGTCACGTTGTAATAACAATAACTCATCTCTCTCGGTTTTTTGAGTTTTTTTGTGTGCTTTGCCAAAAGCCACTGTGTCAAGTGTCCTAGTTGGGTTGCCGTACGGAGTTGTCCAATATGGCGGACCATCTCGCACATGCGCAGTACCGATCGGGCAGGTGAACGGATCGGGTAGTGACAGTCAGTACCATGTATTCGCCCTACCCTATTATACATCCATGGCCCTACCATATGTGTTCGGGGTCCGTCGCTTACCAATGACGTCACGCATTGTGATTGGCTGTACGGTAATGGAAGTGTGTCGAGCGTGCCAGTAAAAAGCAAAGCTAAAGTTGGCTTCCGAGCATACACGTTCTTATTATACATCCATGGCATACACTGGATATCCGAGTCGCACTTTCGACACGTGACTAAAAAAGGTAGTACAAATCTTGTTCATGTGACGTGACAGATCTGTTTTACTTATGTCCTATATTGCTATTCGTTTGACATTACTGTTTCATAATTTCACCTTATACAATTTATGAGTTAATGTTTAATATCCGACTTCAGTGTTGTAGCTAGAAAATGTTGGGGTAATTTAAATACTGCATTTACTGATGAGCATCTTAATCTAAAATGATACATCATCATTTATTAGGTGATATATATTTCGTAAAAAAATATAAATCTGCATACAAATGTTGAGTCAAAAGTAATAAATTGGCCTGCAAAATGGTTGAGTTATAGTATTCAATAGCATATAATGTGAATACTCATGTAAAGTACAAGTACTGCAAATGTGTAGTTAAGTACAGTACTTGTGTACATTTACTAAGTTACTTTTATAGCACTGATGTTCAGTGTATTATTTAATATGTTTGTAGACCATCACCAATAAATCTGTCTAGTATAACTAGACTGATACAACAAAGATGTTTTAAGCTTGTTTCAGAAGTGTGAATATTTGTTTTATTGTATTGAAAAAAACTTCTGGACTGACCTGTCAGTGGGAAGCTGCTGAAGCTTTGATGCAGGTAGTTTGAAAAGAAGAACATACTTTTTAACAAAACATGACTACAACACGTATGCATGACATGTCTTTATTTAGGGGAACCATTGTTACCAAACAGGTTTTGATGCATTGTTTTGGAGAGCCTTTAACATTTGTAAAATGAATAGTTTGCTCCCATATTCATTCACTGAGAAAAACAATGTTTACCTGATATTATGTCAGCTATAAACTCGATCACAATGAGTACAAAATCAAAAGTTGAATTCCAACCATGCCGCCCTGTAAGAGGGTTCCTCAATGAAACCCAGATTTTTAAAGAGCTTGTAGGAGGTGTCATTCTCCTCCTCTATGAAGCAGTACACCGGATAGCCCTGAGAGTGGAGTCTCTTGGCCATGGTGCTGACCAGGACTTTGCCGTAGCCTTTCCCTCTGTGCTCTGGCAGAGTGTACAATAAGCCCAATGCACAGTAATCATACACCAGGATCCAGGACAGCGGCTGACCCTGGCCGTCAGTGATGCAGCATGATGGGAAGTTGCTGATGAGGTTTTCAATGTTCCTGTAACCCTGCTTATTCCCTCCAAACTTCCAGGTTGTATTCACCAAGTCAACATGGGAAAGGTTAAGAGATGAAATCCTTGATTCAAGCTCACTGCAGAGAAACAGATTATGATAACCGTCATCTTCAACATTATTTTGCTTTTTACAGATATGAGTGAAATGTGCACACATATCCTTAAAAGTACATTGTAATGATCTGACTGTACCTGTCAGCTGCTGGTTTGAGCAGATGGGTGCTGTCTGGCAAATACAGAAGGCGCACTGCAGTATAGCATCGGTTGTTGATTCCTCTGTGAGAAGACACTTCTTTGAGGATGGGGGCATGAGAAATGTCAAATCCTGCAGGACAAAGAGTAATCACATGTTTACACCATCCTGACATTTTTCTTTGCAAGAGTTTCACCATTAGTAAATTATGTAGTTTATCACCCCTTCGACTCAGGACAAAATGTAAAACCCCATTGTAAAATTACTTAATTACAGTTGTAAGGATTGCAATCAAAATGAAGGTTGTAAGGATCATATAAGTGATGTTTTAACGTCTAACAACCGTGTTACTGTTACGGTTGTTACGGCCTAGATGGAGTTCAAGTAAACTGTTTGGTAGTTTCATAATAATGTATATTAACTGTTGTCATACTGTACGTTTCCTGGGTAAAATTGTTTTCATAAAGTTGTAACTAGTATAATAGTATTTAGATATATGTTGAAGTACTCTCCTCTCAAGAAAAGCCCTGCATTCAACATTTTTCTCAAGTATTGTCATCAAAATATACATAATTTACCGAAATTAAAAGTTCTCACCATGCAGAATGGCCCATTTCATAATAATATACATTATATTACGGTCACGTGGAGGTAATATAATAATAATATAGTCACATAATATTTTAGAGTTCAAAGTAGGCTACATATGTATAAAAATGTGGACTGAGAAAATATGGTTCCTTCACAAACTGCAAATAAAACATGTCAAATATAGTGAAATAAAATGTACAAATATAGGCTAACTTTGCATTGTAGTATTGCTAAAAGCCATAAGTGACCAGTGAAATATTACGGTTACCTACGTAGGCCTAAAGTATTTGGTTTAATGAAGGGTTACTTACCTGTAGTTACATTACACCAATAACATAAACCTGCACTACCTGTGGAATGATAAGCACTGATATAAACTCACCTCCAATAAGAAAATAAGTGCTCCAGTCAATTGCATTTTCTTCTGTCAGCACTTTTCTTAAAATCTGGTCATCCATGCTGTAGTACGTGACTTTTTTCATGAACTCCAGAGCGCGCTTGTTCTGTGAAGTAAACACTAGATTTAGATTAGATTAGATTAGATTTAGAAATATATTAGAAAATAGATTAGATTTAGAAATAATGTCAATAAAGTCCACAACGTATCCAATTCTCCAATGGGATTTGAACTCACCTTTGGGTCGGGTCTACAAATGATGATGTTAAAATTAGGCCATGTATCAACGATTACCTCCAGTGTGCTTGGTTTATTCCTGTTTATGCCATAGAGGAAACCGTATACCTGAAAACAAGAGTCGTTTAGAGCAACAATAACCTATATTAGGATGAAAGACACTGCGAGTACGCTGACATATTGGCTGGTGTCGTATAGCCTACCTTTAAACTCCTGGGTAAGTGCTTCAGGAGAACTCCTTCTGCAACCTTTAGTTCGTCTTTGTTCAGGACCTTCATGCTTCGGGAGTGAAGATTCTTTAATAATGCAGTTTCCCTGAGTATCGGTTTAACTGTTCACTTACAATAAAAATGGTCTCAGCATTAGTAAATCATTCATTTTACAGTCGGTCCTGTCTGTGTTCAGTATGTGGTTGTCACTCATACCCGACGGGCGTGTCTATACCATAGACTGTATATATAAAGGTCTATACTTAAACAGAAAAATACTTCATGTCCGAAAATAAAAGCTTTTGTTTTTATCCCATTTTGAGTCATCCCATTTGGGCAATTATTTAAGAAGAGATGATTCAAAATAAATAAAGCTGAAACATTGATGGCTAATAAGTTACCAACTGCTAAAGTTCAAACATCCGCTATCAATTTTCAAAATAAAAGCCCAACTAGGGACAAGAGTTTAGAACTGGTAAAACACTCTAGTTTCATGCTCTGTATTCGAATAAAAAAAAAAAATAGAAAAATTAGTTGGATGTTTTTACGGAGGTGATTGAAAAAAATTAATTGATCTGCAGAGGCAGAAATGTTTTTTTGTTTTTTTTAAACTTCTCATCTTAAATAACACTTTTATCTTATTGGCCACGTCAGTTAATGTATGCTAAAGAATCACAACAAAACATGTTTCTATAAAATTATTTAATATCAATCTGAGACCTGGATAGCAAAAGTCTAATATTGATTTACATTCACCACATGAACACATTGATGTAGGTTGACAAGATGCTTTATTTTCATTTCAAAACAGCATGTTTTAATAGCCTAATCAACAGTTCAGTTAATAATTATTTGGTATTTGCTAGGTTAAGTGATTATGCAGTACAAAGTGGCTTTTCTAAAATTAATGTAAATGTCAAACATTGCAATACTGTATAGGAAAGGTCAACAGGTATTGATTTTAGCATAAAGTATAGTAGCTTAGGCAGAAAATGGAAATGTTACTACTTTTCTGGTTTATCTAACCAAAAACATATTGTTCTGATTAAGGGATATTCTGCAAACAATTCCAGCACTGGAGATTTTCCACGTAGTTCTCTTTCTAGCATTTCTGCCCGAGCATCTTGGTCTCATTACGCCATGGGACGACCAGCACTGTGAATTCGCACTGGTAGGGCTGAAAAAGAAAAAAAGTGACATCATATATATATATATATATATATTTTTATAGCATTGTAGCACAGAATATAGCATTGCAACTTTGAGATTAGATCAAAGTCAAAGATCAACATAGCATAACTTGCAAACCATATCATCCCCCATTCCCCATGTTCAAAGATCCTGATTATTTAAGAATCAGATTTAATTTAAAGGACACCTATCATGCTATATTTAAATGATATATTGTAGGGCCATACCTATACAAGGTATATTTATAAGTTTCTGTTTTCAAAATACCAAACAGATCATGCATTTTAGCCATGCCTCATTTTGCTCGGTGCTGTTCTCCAGCCCTGTTTTTGCAGGGGGCTGATTCTGTGAGCTGCAGCTGACCACGCCCCCCTGCAGGAGAGGGGAGCCGCTCTGATCAAGTCAGAAGAGGGGGAGAAAAATAGATCTCCGTCCTCCGTGTTTTATTATAGCCTATTATTATATAGAGTCGTTATTCAGAATAAACAGAAGGGTAACCATGGTAACCATGCGCGGGAAGTCTTCTTCGCTGCTTTTGTGGCAGGCTACAGCGCCACTTACAGGCCTGGCATATGTACTACAGCGTCTCCAGCGCTTTCGAGCGGCAATGGCCGGCCGTGGCCCAACCCCACATTCCCCTGATAGGTGGAGAGTTGGCCCAATAGCCGTAGCGCCACCGTCCTGACGTCAGGACAGTGTTCAAATCTGGATCAGTTTTGATCAGATCTGTTGCAGCCCCTTTTTTAGAGATTTGGGTATGGAGGAAAATAGAGAGGGTTGTGTTTTCTGACACTTGGTGAGTTCCCTGGAACACCGGGGACACATATTCATGTATAAAAGACGTACAAAAGTGCATTTTGCATGATAGGTCCCCTTTAAGTAATCAAATATTTTCCTCTTTCAATGGACCTCTTTCATTTGTAATAGGCAAATGTAGAATTATTCGTTAAGCTTAGTCATCTAGTTAAAATGGAGGAGGCAGTTCTCCTCCCTGACTTCTCTTTGCAGACAGCAACAAACAAAACCCGATGACTCATATAGGGGAAGTAACAAATTATGTCACAATCTGATAGTTTGTGGTCTATTGTTGAGGATAGCAATACAAGTCTACTGTATGGAATTTAAACATTACGTCTAAAAGCTTCCAATTAATAAATACAATTGGGGTTTATTTCTTCATGAAGCTGAGATTGGAGCCTCTTAATAAACTCCTTACCAGAGCCTGTGTTGGGTCTTGGTGGATGGCACACACTTCGTTTGCAGTGCCCTTTCTGCAGGGGGTCTTCCCCATTCTCACGGTTATGACGTATTTCAAACCAGCAACCAACTGTAAGAAGAACTGGTTGTTAGAAAAACAAATCATTGAAATCCTTTATGATAAAGCCCTTTAGCAATGCAGAATCAAGGCAAAACTGTCAGCTATTACATCCCACCAAAGTTTAAAAGATCACAACAATTATCATGATCAGATTCTTAATGTCTCATTTATGCATTTTTAAAAGCTTGGGTGGTCTTCCATGACATCTTATAGTGACAAACATTCAGACTTCATATACCAGGGTTTGATTGGATTAGGGTGTCTGTGCTCAAAGGGCCAACATGTTGTTTGAGTCCACATCAGTTAAATAATACTTAAGTTACATCTGGAGTAACATTCAGTAACTACCCTACAGTATACTAACTTTTCTCTAAAAACTAGCTGCACCTTTACCAGCTTTGATAAACACATTAATGCATCATTAATTATAATCAAATCGGTTACTTTTACTTAAGTACAAGATCTGAGTACTTCTCCCCCCTCTGCTGTTGTATGTGCCTTTATGTGGATAAGGAGTGACAAGGAAACATTTAGCCTGATGGGCGCAGGCGTAAAAGCAGGCCCACGACAACGGTTGCATATAAACAAAGTATCTTGATTTTACCATGTCTGTAAAGTCAAATCTTGAGACATTCAAAAGCCCAGCTTAAAGGTTACTAACCTGTCTCTTCATCCCCACCACTTCTGCCACCTGGCTGAGGAACATGCTGTTGGATTGCTTGTTGTGTTCGACGACAGCGAAGTTGAGGGCATTTTGAGCCCCTTCGTCATTGACATCTATGTTTGTATACCCCCCCATCATTTGTGATGATGAGCCGACGGCAAAAGCCACCGCAAGAACAAGGAGGACAATCTTCCACATCATGTCTCTTACTGTCTTACCGTAACAAGCAATACCACAACACAACAGCTCGACGTCTCGCCTCCGTTTTATATAAACAACAAGGCAACGGCTGTTTTGTTCACGGGGATTGACACCTCTCGCAGCCAATCATCAACCTCTGCAACACAAACCCCTCCCTCTTGGTTTTCATTTTATCCAGTCGCGAATGTGCTCGATTTGTTCATCGCCGACTCCCGTAGTGGCTTACCACTACCACTTGAACACATTCCCACATTATCTGAAGGGAAAACTTAAGAGGAGGCAACCAAGGTATGTTGAAACGCATGTGGTTTGGATTTTGGCTTGCTTTGCACAAAATTCGATGAGCGGTGCGGAAAATGAAACTTTTTACCTCTGCCCTACAAGTGCAGGCTAGAAAAAACTCACCTTTGGAACTGCGCAATGGAAAGACTCCAGGTTCTTAAGTAAGTAGGATAAGCGACTAATTCCCCAATTTGCTAAATATGTATACCTATTATATATCTGTAATATATTTATACTTATTCTACAGCTGTGATTATCTCCAATGTGTTTGTTTCCTTATTTTCCCACATTCTGCAGGGGAACATTCTGCAGTTTGGATGCCTTCCAAAAGCAACTCCTAATAGGCTCAGCAGTGGCAGCTGGGGGCATACTGGCATACATGGTGCAGAAGAGAAGACAAGTCAAAAGTATCCCCCTTGGTGAAGGATGGTGGGGAGCAGGAGAGAAGCCACTGTCAGAGGATGATCAAATATATCCCTTCAAAGTGCAAACCTCAGATGAAGAGATAGAGGTCCTTTTGAGCTCTTAACAAACTGTTTAATCATTAATAATCATATTTAAAGTAGCATTCAGACATGTTTTTGACAAGTAATCAACAGTGCTCTTACTCAACAGGACCTTCATGAGCGCATTGACAGAACCCGCTATGCTGATCCTTTGGAAGATAGCTGCTTCCAGTATGGATTCAACTCCACACATCTCAAGAAAGTGGTTTCCTATTGGAGACACACATTTGACTGGAAAAAGCAGGTGGAGGTGCTTAACAAGTATCCACACTTCAAAACCAAAATAGAAGGTACACACGCTATATAAACAGGTTTTGCTTTCGAGTAATATTTTTAAAGAATCATTCCACACACTATTTACTTTCTTTAAGCACCAATGCTTTTGCTTTGATGCAGGATTGGATGTGCACTTCATTCACGTGCGACCACCACACCGTGACAACCAGAAGGTTCTGCCTCTTATGCTCGTTCACGGTTGGCCTGGCTCCTTCTATGAGTTCTACAGAATTCTGCCACTTCTCACAGAGAACCAGGATGGTGTTGTGTTTGAGGTCATCTGTCCATCTATCCCTGGCTACGCTTTCTCAGAAGCCTCCCACAAACAAGGTAGAGGATTCTAAGTAATGTATGTATTTCTGCTAGAGCAGCAGATTAACAGATGTGTTTTTTTTGTATCTTTTCAGGATTTAACAGTCTCGCTGCTGCCCGAATTTTCCTGACACTGATGGAGCGTTTAGGATTCTCCCAGTTCTATCTGCAGGGTGGAGACTGGGGCTCTCTCATCACCACCAACATGTCACAGATGAAACCGCAGTAAGACAGAAAAACAAGCCATAACATGCCTCAAGTTGTATCACTTCAGTGGAATTTGCCACACCCACTGGTTTATTTAAGGGAGCAATGTGAGATTCTTACAGAAATGTGAAACAGTGTTTGCTGTGTGCAAAGTTCATAATCGACCAAAACTACTTGCTCGACAAATTCCTGTAGGCTGGAGAAAGGTCAAAAGAAAAAACATGATCAAAACTAGCATTTCTAGCTAAAATGTGTAACTTAATACAGATTCAAATCCTGTTAGACATTAACTGTAATTTATATTTTTTTGTAATCTTTTCCAGATGCGTGAAAGGTCTGCACTTAAACATGTATATGTCAAACAAAGGGTTCAAAGTGATGCTTTCCCTCATTATTGGACCTTATCTGCCCTTCCTGGTGGGCTTGAGTCGGGAAGATGTTCGCCGGTTGTTCCCTTTCTTTGAGAAGAATGTCTGGGAAATCCTAAAGGAAACCGGCTACTTACACATCCAGGCCACTAAACCAGACACTGCAGGTGGGGACACATTCTGATGATCATATTGACACTGCTGACAGGTCAAAGACAAACCACCGTTGCTAGTATTTTTATTATCTCAGTTGACTATTTATTAAGCGCTTTAAGTGAAAGTTCAGATTTTTTAGGTGGTGTTGTATGAAGTATTTATCCATATTCAGTTTCGAGAAAAAGAGAGGGCAAAAGTCATCAATCCACAGGGAACTGAAGCCTTTACTGTCTATGCTTCCATTAAAGCAACTATACTCCATTTGCAAAAACAGTCATTGTGACCTGACCTGATGAATCCAAACGAATCATTTAACACATCAGTCACACAGTATCACAAACTAACCGATTGTGGCAGCGGTAGACCAGCAACTTCAGTGTTCTATAAGGTAAAATAAGGTTTATTTGACAAAGGAGTATTTTTAGGAGGATAAAATAGATTTTGCTGATGATCCCAGCCCCAGCAGAACAATGCTTAACATCTGTATACACTAACTCTGGATATGTACCTCATATTACTCTAATTTGAAACATCCAAACTATCTCTTCAATATCTTATTTTGTGGTTACAGGCTGTGGAGCCAATGACTCTCCTGTAGGCTTGGCGGCCTACATCCTGGAGAAGTTCTCCACCTGGACTGATAATAGGAACAGAGATCTAGAGGATGGTGGGCTGGAGAGGTACAAGACAAAATTCAGTTTTGCCTTTTTAGGCATATATAAATATATTGTATGATAGATTCAACAAAGATTATTGGATTGTTGCTGGCTGTTTGTTAAATAATGTCTGCATCCATACAGGAAATTCAGCCTGGATGACCTCCTGACAAACGTGATGATCTACTGGACCACAGGCTCCATCGTCTCCTCCATGCGCTTCTACAAAGAGAACTTCAAGGGAAATCCAGACAACAGAGTGGATGCAAAGTATGTGGTTAGATGCTCCTATTATCCAAACTGTCATTTGTTTTACAAATTAGACAACCTTATAATCACACCATGTCATACCTCTGATTCGATTTTCCTCTTGTGTTTTAGGACAGGAATATTTGTACCCACTGGACTTGCCGCCTTCCCCAACGAGCTGTTGCACTGCCCCAAGTCTTGGGCACAGATTAGGTATCGAAACATCCAGTCGTACAATTACATGCCACGAGGCGGTCACTTTGCTGCCTTTGAGGAGCCCCAGCTGCTAGCCAACGACTTTGTCCAGTTTGTGAAAAAAGTGGAGAAGTTCTGACCGTGTTAATGCAGTTACACACCAACGTAATTATGGTACATCTGTTCATTATTAATGCTGTTATTCGATTTTGTTTACTCATTCCAAATGAGATATGAATGCACTTCATCTTTACTAAGATTATTTCCACACTACAATGCACCTCATTCCTTGATTGTGTTAAGAAATGTCAGCATTGTTTAAATCGTTTTCACGTTTTAATAAAATGTAAACATATACACAGATGATACTGGCACTTGAATATATCTAAAGATAAGATTAAAGCAATTAAAATGATTAAAACAATAGACACTTCAAGTTCTCGCTCTTTAAAAATGTGTTGCACCATTAATGTGTTGTTTTATGTTTGATGTCCAATTAGCAAGTGTTTTCTGCAAAACATTCTTCAGAAATATAAACAATACACAATGTGCTCAAACAGATTATGCCAACAAAGGTTCCTAAGAACAAATTATCTCAGTATTTCATAAGAGGATAAAAGAGGATAATACACCTCACTGCCGGCGTCAATAAACACACTTTTGTTTTTAAGTGTCAAGTAGAAAACATGTTACTCATAATTCATTAAAATACGGACAGGTCAGTTAAAAATTCAAGTTTTTAATTCCTTTGAACCACCAATACAATTAAATTGTAGGAAACCGGCTCCAAAAAGAGAGCCGCATCTCAGACTATGTGCTTCCCAACTCCTGATGTCACTTGCCGAAGCCCTTGATGGTCATGGGTGCCTGAAACCACACATAATCCTCCCAGTCGGACCCCTGGGCCATTGGTTCCTTGCAGGTGCTGGGATCAGTAGACAGAGCGATAATTTGGTTCTTTACACGGGTTGGCACTTTAAATTGTAGTTTAGGGCGGAACCACCCTACGCCGCAGTCCCTGTGGGCCAGTACCAAGACGGTGGTGGGAATCAAACGAACAGGTTTGGTGTCCGACAAAAGGTCGGCCACAAACAGAGTCCGGAAGAGTTGCCTTAAGCATGCGGACACCCGTAAACTTTTGTCTCCACCAGCCAATACCAGGGCCTCCATGTTGATCTCATACAGCTCTTTGGGGAGGGTGAGGGAGCCACCCATCAGCAGCAGCACACGGGGCACCCTGCTGAGGGAGAAGAGCACCTCCAGCTGCTGCAGCACCTCCTCCAGCTCCTGAAGGGTCTGCTGACACTTGCGCCAGCTCACGTCTGCAGACTGCCCCGGCCTCCGAGCTACTATGTCTTCATCCTGAAAAGCAAAACATTAAATAAACTGTTTAAGTTCATCTCAAATCCACATAATTTCTTAATTTTTTAACATTTGCGCAAAATGCCACCATGTATGGCTGCCATGTCTCAAGATCCTATCCAACTATGCATTTGTATTAATCACTTACATAAGTTTATAGCAAATACATCTGATTATGTTCAACATACTTATATATAAGTACAATATACAGTATTTCATTTTGTATTCTGTCTGATCTCACCCTAGTTTACCTGTATATCATTTACCTAATTCTGCATTTTACTTGCACCATTATATGATTTGCACTATTTTTTACTTTCATTATTTTATGGTATAATATATGTTGCATTGTTGGAGGAGCTTGGGATTTAGGATTTTCTCGCTGTAGCTGCATATGACAATAAAGCCTTTGAATCTTGAAGGTGCAGACGTGTTCCTAATTCACCTGCATGGAGGCTTGCTGTTTCTTCTGGGAGTACACCAGCTGGTCATATGTCATGGGCAGTTGCTGTCTCTGATAGAGGATGCACTTGAGGATCTCACTGACGAAGCGGCAGCAGCCTTCCTGAGTCACAGTTCCAGGGAAAACCACGTTCACACAGCCATTGTCCTGCGCTCGTCTCATCACCTCCATATCACTGTCCTCTGAGTTACTGAGCTGTTGACAGGCAGTCACACTGCTCTGACCAGAAATGTCCTCTTCTTGGTTGTTATCTGTCCAAATAAGAACCAGAATAATGTCATTAGGGTGAGCAACAGACCATTCCTGCCCAATTTCAGCTGGTTAAAGTCAATTCAATTTAGCAAGGCCAGTATTCCTATAAAACCATTGTCCACATTTCCACTTAACATACCACTGTCTGCCAGCAGTGGAATAATTATTTAGATACTCGTAGGCAACAATAGCAATTGTCAGTCAAATCAGTTATCAGTTAAAGTCCTGCTTTTCAAGTATTGCTAAATGATAAATGTATACAGTTTATGTTTGTATAAGTCATGTTAAACTTCTGGATTAAAATGATTAATGCCTCAATGTGAAAGCAGCATTTTAGTGCAGCTGGTCAGCATAGGGCCATTTTTTCTGAATACTGCAGGATACTATTATCTTTGTTGACGTTACTGTTCTGTAAGCAAACATTTGCAAAATATGTGTCTGTAAAGTTAGAGTATCAAGTCAAGTCAAAGTCAACTTTATTGTCAATCTTTCAGTTTGTGTGTACAGACAGAGATCGAAATACCGTTTCCCACAATCCCGAAAACAATAACAAAGATATATAAAAAGATGTATAAAACTCTGTATACATATATATATATATATATATATATATCAACAGACACATGTATACATATGCACACATTAAGACATAAATAAAAGCACAACAATCAATATATACAAAATAACAGTCACTCCAATAACTTATCGCCTTGAATGTTCGAGTTTCCAAGAAAAACTAAAGGTCATCTTCATATACAATGACTATTATTTAAAAAACAGAAAGGAGATACAACTAATAACAGTTGGACACTAGGATCAGATGATTTCACCCTTTACTTCAAACTATTAATCGTTTCAACATAATTGAATATATGTTCCAGCTGTATCCTATTGGTGATAAATAACTGTAATGGAGTAGTAAACATTTATTAAAATATCGGAAGTACCTCAAAACTGAATCTCAGTTCAGTACTAGTTTATTATTATTATTACTAAGTTGAACATAGAAAAACTAAATAGAAAATAGAAAAACTAAGTTGAAAATTGAATGTCTGTCTTGAATATGCAGTATTTTGATAATGTCAAATGTTATTGAGACATACGGTATCCAACTTAAATTAGAGAACAGGATAACTCTAAACAACCTGAATTTGACCCCGACTATCAAAATGAAATGCAGTGTTTTTACAATGCAGCTTCACACTCATGTCCCATGGATGTGACTCACCGGGCAGGCTGGGTGTGGACGGTAAAGCGGCGTTTTCCATGTCCTCTGAGTTGTTTACGCTCTGCTGTTTTGAATTAAGTCGATGGTTAGGGGAGGCATCTTTTAATTCCATTTCATTATTCGCGTTAGAACATGTGTTTACGGCTAGTGTAGAAAGTTGTTGGGCTACTTCCGCAGACGGTGCGCATGAATTTGTGTCGTCGGGAACACTTTGTAACGTTATGACTTCTTTACATGTCATGTTTGGTTCCTCCGTTGTAATAACATATTTTTCCGAAGAAAACGACAGGCGCCTCGCTATCACGTTATCTTCGCTGTTAATAGTAGACGGGATTTCCATGTCTTCAGAGTTTAATGTCAGTTTAAATATATTCGATACTCCTGCCATAGTTTTGAATGTCCCCGCCGTGTGTTTCTCACAATGCATCATGGGAAACGTGGATCGACGACGATGCTGTGTTCAAGTTACAAAGAAAGAATCGAAAAAAACAGATTCCCTTTGAAAATACAGTTGGTCCCCCTAAAACGTGCTAACAAATACATACAAATTCGTACATTTAAGACTGTATATTTAAAGGTTCATTCTTGTGAGGCGTGGACGCTGTTTTTACAGGTGAATCGTGTTTTTTAATGCTTGCTTTTTGGAACATCCCGGACAAATACAATTATTTTATATGGGAAGTTGAATTAAGCATTTTAATTGTGTAATCTTTAACATTCAAATCGAATTTAACGTCGATGTTCAACGCTTATACATTGCTTCATTAACATAATATGGAGTTAAAACCTAGCATCTGATGTGTGTAGAGCTCTGTGTTGTTGTTGTTACAATACAGCCTGCCCATTTTTTTCAACTTTGAAAAATTGAAACCGTACTAAACCGTACTAAGTTCTGCAGTGGAAAAGCCCATAAGGTAGTGTATCGAGAAAGTGAGCACAGGCACGGTGAGGTAATTAGGTGCATTCATGCTCACGGCGATTCCTTCACACTGAAGGCCAACTTCTCTTTGGAGAGGACTGGCTGAAAGAACTGGCCATTTGAGGTGTTCTGTTGGAGTCCGAGTTCGTCCATTGAACAAAAGGTAATTAAAAAAACTGCTTATATTTTCTCCTTGATAAACTCTAGTGCCATTCACATTCACTTTTCCACAGAGAAAAGCAGTTATCATCCAAGGTGATAGTTCACATGAAGGGAAACTCCACATTTATTTACAAGGTAGGCCTAAATATAAAAAATACTCTTCGTTGTACTGCAATTGATAACGTTTTTATTTTAAAAATGTTGTGTATTTGAATTTGTAGCCTTCACTTAATCGAGGGGACGAGTCGAAGGAATAAGTGAAGACTTTTATATATGATTTCTCATATGATTCATCCGACAGAGGAAAACCCACATCCCAGGAAAAGGTTTATTTATTCTTTATCAGTTTCAACAATTTGAATTATTAGTACTGTATTGTTGGCCAATTAAGTGATATTTTAACTTTTTTTCTGCTGCATCAGATTTTTCATGACTTGGGGTCTGATGTCCTGAAAGCTGCATTTGAGGGTTTCAACCTTTATATAGTCTATGGTTTCAACGCCTGTGTGTTTGCCTATCGCCAAACAGGCTCAGGAAAATCCTACACCATGATGGGTCACGCAGTAAGGCCTTCTCTCAGCTTTCTCAGCACTCTTACCAAGGTTAATGTGTCATTTAAAAAAAAATGTATCTTGAAAGGTAGCTATCCTACAAACATTCATAGCTTTCCAAGTTGCATCTCAAATGTGCCCTTTTTAAATTAGACCCTCAATCTTCAGGGACACCCAGGATGTCACCAAATTCACTGCAGAGCTTACGTTGCAGAATACTCTAGCACCCGGTGGGCTCATAGCACTGACTCCTCAACACATTAGAAAGTGATGGCAGTCTCATCAGACGTCCCTCCCAGTCTCTCCATTTATCTCCATGTTTCTCCCCACTAATCAGAAAATGTGATGAGGGCAGCATACCACGGCTTTTCTCTCCTCACCTTGCAAGGCAATGGACATTTCACATAACAAATTAGCTTTCTGCTTGTCTACCAGGAGACTTGTGCAAGGTCATCAGCAAAGCTGCTGTCAACATCCCAGATAATTATATATGGCTCTTAATGCTTTCTATCTGTTACTTTGTAATTAAAACAAGAGGGCATGCAGCTCAGAGTGGAATTGCTTTTATGCTTCAGTAACTCCATATCAGATGATCTGTTGTTCAGCACTCTTTGCATGTGCGGAGTTGAGGTCAGGTAATGGCAAAGACACACCTACATTTAGAAAACACAACAGGAGCAAAATGAAATTGTAATTTTAAACAACACTGTTACACTAATGTTTTCTAAAAAGAAAAAACCTCTAACAACATTTTTTTTTTTATGTCCCAGAACGACAAAGGTTTAAGCCCACAGATCTGTGAGGGCTTGTTCAGTGAGATATCTCGTAGAGCCAAGAGTGATGCCGTGTCCTTCCGTACAGAGGTCAACATCATGCATTTATATACTTCTTATCTACTTCTGCACTTTAGTCATTAAACATCAAACCTTCAAAAAGACTTCAGGAGAGTATTTTACCCATTCAATATTAGAGACTGGCAGCAGGGGTTGGGCATGTGCATTCTTTGGTACTTAGCATGTAGAGTTGGCAAGAAAAATTGGTTAATGGAAGTGAATTCGAAGCTATGTTCATTTTCTGATCATCAAAATGATAAACTTGAAGATGTAACTGCAGATCTTTAAATGTAAGGGTTAAGAAACTGCTACTGCAAGCCTTTTTCAGCACCACTACAACTCTTTTGCTCATCATTTATGAAATACAAAAAAATCAGAAAGCAAAAGCAAACATCATGTAGAAAAGCATGTCAGCTTGTCTTGTCTGCCCTCCACACAAAAAACATGTGGGATCAGAGTTCAATTGGCTTTCTTTGATGCCATTTGAGAGTACACAAGTTAAAACATTTATCTTGTTATGAAAAATGTGAAGAGGTAATGTTGTGTTGGATATAGACATGTCAATATTGCAATTTCAATACAAAAGTAAGGCCTACCTTTGTTCGTTATGCTCTATGATGCAATTGGGGAAATGGCCAGTAAACAAAGAAAAAGCAGAATCAGATACTTGTCTTTTTTTCATTATTTCAAAATTAAACTGCAGTGCATTTAATGTGTGCCCACCCAAAAATGAGTACACACATGTAGATTACAATTGTGCTCCTTCCAGCTGATACCGACAGTAAAACGAGAGAATTAAGTGAAACATATCTAAAAGATAGGTCCTTTTCTAGGTAACGAGCTGTTTTTCCCTGTTGTTGTTCTTGTTGTTGTCGGTGGAATGATCTAAATATCATATGATGGTGAAGCAGGTAAAGACATTAACTTCACTTCAGAAAATGACTCGACCAAACTATAATGCAGACCATTTGTCATAAAAGACAACATTAAGGTTTTATTACAATAATCTAAGTCCCAGATAATAAACAGACTCATCGCAATATCCGTTTCATTATTAAATGTCCCAGCTCTGCTTCTAAATGATTATATTGGGAGATAATTTGAGGATTTTTAGCCCATCAAGCTACTGCGAAAGTATTATTTTTGCCATTTGGTATCATGTGTGCTGCTGGCACATTATCTGGGTTTTATTCATCTGTAGAATTGTTTTTAACTGTCTGGCTTTGCCAAGCCTTGCCTGAGAAATGTTGAATAGTTTGAAAAGTATTGTTTGATTTCATCTTACAGCTGATATGTTTGTAGTTTATTTTCTTTTTTGGTTTATACCCAGCAGAAATGTGAGTTACACATTACTTTCCAAATAATAATAATCACCTGTATCTTGCAGATAAGATTAAAAACACAGATGTTATTTGAATGTTTGGTTTTAGTAGACAGGATATGGTAATTATTAAAATTGCTTTTTTATACCCGATTCACATATAGTGTATTTAGTGACTGTTTCATTATATGGCTTTACTTATTATTTGATCATTTACATCCTCCATAGGGCTACACATTATCAACCATTTGGTGCATGATATTATTATGATTGTATGCTATTTAAAGCATTAAACTAATACGAATATTGTGATAGGATGTGTGTGATCTCATGGCATAAAGCTGTTTCAGAATAGAGTGCCATCGCTCTGTCAGTGTCACGCTTTCATGAAGCCTAATTGCTCCATGCCTTCAATTGTTTTTGAGTCAGCCACTCAGAATAGTCCTTTTGCTTCTTGCACACACCCAGTATTGATTGAAGTGCTCTGCCGAAACATACTTTGCATAATGTTTGTTTATTCATTGCCATTGCAAGGAGAGCAATGCATGCACAACAATTTGTCTTTAAAGCTATTGTGCATCTCTTTATAGAGACAAGAAAAATAGCAATTTGTTTTGTTCTCCTTTTGGTGCTTTGCCATCAATAATAGCACTGTAAACCTTCATTAATCTGTGGCCTTGTGTACAATCTCGTAGATTGTATTTGGTTTTGTGTTTTCTGTCTTGGCACCAGTTATTTGGAGATCTATAATGAATGTGTGCAGGACCTTCTCATCAAGAAAACTATACCAACATATGGAGGCTTGAGAGTGAGAGAGCACCCCAGGGATGGACCCTATGTAGAGAGTATGTTTTATTTGCCACCTTATGTCTATGTCTTCTTGTAGAAACTTCAGGAAAATCTAATGCAGATTACAACTTGTTTGTAGATCTGTCCCAGCACTTGGTTCACAATCACAATGACATGGAGGACCTGATAAATCTCGGCAATGCCAACCGCTCCACAGCCAGCACCGGCATGAACGGCGCGAGCAGCCGCTCCCACGGCATCTTCACCATCAGGTTCACCCAGGTGAGCTGCTTAAGCGCATCGTTGCTGTCTCTTGTTGTCAGTTTAAAAGTTTTCCTGCAAACTCTTTGGGTGTTCGTAAAAGTTATCCCATAGGAGCTCTAATTAACCTTGTTTATCTGTTTTATGTACTGATAATTTCCAACATGTTTATTTCATCTTCAAAGTCTAGCACTGTTGCCATTTCGCATACAAGTATTCCCATGTGTAGTTGCCTCTTTTGAACTGGGGATGGCTCAGTAGTGTTATTTCATGCCACAGGCGTGGTTTGATGCGGAGGTGCCCCGTGAGACGCTGAGTAAGATCCACCTGGTGGACCTGGCAGGCAGCAAGAGAGCAGACTTCAGGCTGAAGGAAGGCGCCAACATCAACAAATCCCTGGTCATCCTGGGAAGTGTGATCTCTGCTCTGAGTAAATGTCAGTTACAGCAGGACTGACACACCATGACACACCATCTTCTTCTAGTGTTCAGCCGATCCAATCAATAATTTAATGCGAAGGCAGCAATTTCATCCACCATACCGACTAGTGGATAAAACTGCTGACCTAGTATAGAATACAATGATTCCTTATCTCTCATCAATCCATTCTTTTAAAAATAAAATGCAGTTTTATTTGTTTCTTTATTCTGTAATTGGATGTCAGGTTTCATTCCAAATATTGATTTGAAGGTAAAATTTGACTTGATAAATTCATATCTGGAATTACATATGCAATTCAATGTATTGTCTTCATACCCAGCAACCCAAAACATTTATCTATAGACCTTGAGAAAAACGTTCACTTGTTACTGGAGTTGTCTGAATCAGTGTTTTCTCTCTGTGTGACCTTCCAGCTGAACTTAGTGTGGGAGGTCGGTCAACAAAAAAGAAGATCAGAGACTCTGTGCTGACATGGCTACTGAAAGACAGCCTGGGTGGAAACTCTGTGACTACTATGATCGCAAGTATGTGAACTCCACCTGACACCAAGACATTTCAGGCTGTTTCCAGTAAAGTGTGCATCCCAAGTGTGCATCCCACTCATTGCTCATATCTTCTTCCACATAATCATATGGTATCTTATGTGTGCTCTCCTCCCTCCTCGTGGCAGCCATCTCCCCCGCCAATGTGAACTACCTGGAGACCCTGAGCACGTTGCGCTACGCCAGCCGAGCTAAAAACATAGTGAACTCTCGCACGGTGAACTAAGATGAAAACGTGAAGGTGATCAGAGAGCTGCGGGCAGAGGTTTCCAGACTCCGAGGGCTACTAGAAGAAGCTGATCAGGTCCTGCATATGTTCAAGCTCACATAAAAGGCCATTGAGCACACTGCAATATGAATGCTAACAGTGTTTTATCCAAAGGTTACAATGTAGGTTTGGCTGTCTTTTCACTACTTCTCCAGGTTTCCCGTGTGGAGCCATCTTCCTCTGTGAAGGTAGAGGAGGAGCTGCATCAGAATGAGGCGAGGGTGAGTCATCCTCTGCCAAACGGAAATGTGGGGGAGGTTTTATGTTTTTCTTTGTAAACAATACACCTGCTATTGGACCAGCAAATGTGGACCAGCAAATGTGGCGAGACTCGCAGTATTTTGCAGGTAGAGCAACATTTAATATATCATATTAAAACAGTTTTTAGAAAAACAAAAACAAGAGATTGCTCCCACAAAAGATGCACAATTGCCCAAAGGCACATTGTTGTATCATAAAAAACTAACCATGTCTACAAATCCATGTTTTCTTTGTAATTATTTATATTACATGTATAACTACGTCCACCAAAACATCCAGGCACTTCCACAATACCTTTATCCTGAGTTTGATTCACACATTTGTTGACATAAACTCCTCTTACAACCCTTTTTTACTAAAAAAGAGATAAGAAAAGTAACCTTTGGTGCAAATACCCTTTGACCTATTCAACAGCAGTTAGTTTGACCCACAAAAGCAGGTTTCTGTTTGCTTCGATTCTTTGAAATGAGCTTGAGGATAACTAGGATTTCTTTATACATTACTTTTTTCTTACTACTTTAAAGACAACCAAAGACTTCCTGCAAAACCCTGTTGTTTGGCATCTATAATTTTGTTTGTGAACAGAGATGGGTTAACATTTCAGAATAAAATGCCACCTACACTTATACAATTCAATTATATTATTTGGAGCGTTGTTGTTTCTCTCAAAGCGGCAGTTTGTTAGGTGCCCTTGTTGCTTACGTTTTTGTTGCCTGCTTTGTTTTCTAGGCCCCAATTTAGTTATGTCAAAGTCCAAACCGCAATTTATTATTTGAAAATAAAAACATGTAAAACTGATTCCTTTTGAAGATTGGTACAGAAGGATATATGCACGTAAAATAGAAACTACTGAGTACATAAAGTGTGAAGGTTTGCTCTATAAATATAGATATAATATAAATCTATTAACAGTTACCAATCAACAAAGCGACAATTCTCCCAGCAGCAGTTTTGACAGATGTTGCCGCTTGCAGTAAAGACAACCTACCAGCTGGTGTCACTGCAAGTCTTGTAAACCACAGCCACTTCATGGAGTGGAAAGGCTAATGAGAGTAGAGTCGACCTGACATTTAAATTTAATTTCCCATCTATTTAGGGTTTAAATGGCATCCAAAAGCTGAGTCCTTGTAATGATCGTGAAGTTAGTGTGCGTGACAGTGTTTGGGGAGACTGACAAAGAAAAACAGAACAGACGTGCCTTCTCTTTCAACCCAATATGGTGTCTCTAAGGCTGGGACAGGGTGGCAGCATCTTTTATAAGACCCCGAGCTGCAACAAAAAATTCCTCTGTGTGCCAACTGCAGAGTTTACACGGAACAAATTTCCTCCTGTTGAATTTGTGCCCAACCTCTCAAATAACACCAAATGTCATCTGTTTGGGACTCATTGTACTCTGCCAAGTAGCCTGTTGCATTATGCATTGAACTCTGAAGCGTGCCAGTCAGAAAGTATGCAGAGAAATGTTGTCACGATCGTACATGCTTAGCAGATCATTCTCTCTAGCAGATTCCTGGACATGGAAAGATTTGTACATTTCTGACTTCTGCACCAGAATGGCAGAGTGAAGCTACACATTTAGGAAGCCATTGTGTAAGACATTAAAATGTCCTACGCATGAATGTTGGCTATACAGTATGCGTGTTGGATTTGTAACATTATGATACTGTATGATGTGGTTCACAGGTAACATTGGGTGGCGTGACAGCCCTTTATTAATGGCAGTGTATTTGAACTCATTAGCAGCTGTCGGCGCTCTTAATGAAAAGGTCTTGATTATTGACATATGGCACTTGTGTTTCTGACTATCCGGCATATTAATTCAAGTTACAGCGTTGTAAATCTGTTCACATGGTCAAGCACTGATGGCTTTATGCTCGGAGGCAACATCATCCATCTCTGCTGGCTGAGATGAAAAATATGCCTTATTTAGAGCTGTGCCCATTCATGTAGAAGCACCTGTTATGATGCACGATGCAACGTGACACCGGGGCAAAAAAGGCCACTGTACTGGTGACCAGCAAGGCCCTCTGTTGTGGCCGAAAGTCTAAGTGTTTGATGAATGACTTTATGGATTTGACATTTGTCTTGCTGTGCATTTGCATTCTGCACTGACGTTAGAGGTGGTGTATGTGCTCAGCTCGGTACAGAGAAGCACATCCAGCCCCATTTTGAAGTGGCCGTTTCAAAATTCAGCACACATACCAAACAAAACCTTAATCACATTTGGGGAATTTATTTAAAGTAGTTTCTTCCTAACAAATGGCCTTGTGTATGGGGCTATACATATTGCACGCTCTACATCACCTAACACATTAAATTAAGAGCTTCTTCTTCTTCAACTCTTCGATTCTCATATTTTTGGGGGGGTTTGATTCAGTAAATGCTGCTGCTGAGAGCTAGATGAACATTTCTGCCTGGGCCGGAAGGAGACAAGTTGACCAAGAGGGGGTAAACAGAGTTTTGAATTCTGTATTCAAAGCAGATTTAGAATGCAAAGTTATTCATCGTCAGCTTCCCAGATTGGTTACAGGGCATGTGGGAAAGAAAAAGTAATTAATATGAGATGGATTCCACAGCAGCCTCTTACCAGACAGAGACGGCGACCGATTGAGAGAACAAAAAAGGCAGGAAGAGAGTAAAGTGAAATGTTGTTCTACTTCAGGGTTATACACACACACACACGCACAGATTTTGTGAGTAGCTCTACTTCACGAGTGCAGTTTGCTCCCCAGCCACTCTTTCAGTTCCCCTTTATAACACAGTGGTGGGAGGAACCTCAATTTCAGTAAGATAAAATGAAACGGGGTTTCTTTGATCTTAGTGTTTTTTGTACTTCCCAAACACGCTGCAATCAGCACAAAGACGCAACTTAAGCCTTGAATGCTCTCAGCCTGGCTCTGTTTAATGCCAATTTACTTCATACTGTCAGCAGTTATAAGTTTTCAGGTCATTATTGCATTTCAAGACCTTTACATATTCTCATCAGCAGCTCACCTATTGATTGTTCACATGTCAGTAAAAGTCAGTTCCAAACTAGATTGACTTTTTCTTAAATTAAATTCAAGAAATCATCTGGCCATGTCTGAAATGCACATGGCGAGCACATGTGTTATACATGCCATTCATGCATAAGGACTCACATCTCCAACTGAGGCCCAAATATAAATTCTACTAATAACAACCCAGTCAATTTTTCACATTCTTCAAACAAATGAATGACACAGATAATAAGAATTCAACTCAGCTACAATTTCAATAATATATTGAAATGAGTTGAATGGGACACATAGATGAGAATGTATTAACTGATTAGGAGCCCAGATCGTTTTATTGAGTTTAATCCCTCTCTAGTTATTAAAACAAACTGCATGCATGGCAACATGCTGATGTCCAGAGTGCATATCAAGCTAATTACACAGAACATTCACACTACGGCCAGAACAACAACTCTCTGCTTGAGATTCTGTTTTCACATGTAAAAAAACCACAAAATAACATAAAGGGGCGAGTAAGAAATGGAAACGGCTGTTAATAAGATGCCAATCCCTCTCTGTTGGTTACCATTGTGGAATATAAGGCTTCATGCCATTTAAAAAGCTGGCCATGTAATTGCCTTTCCCTTCATGCGCTTTCATTTGAACTTTTATAAAGAGCAATATTATTGGGTATAAATACAGCTCTTTCATGGAAATTAACCTTTTTAATGTAACAGAAAGATTGAAATGCCTGGGTTCAGTTGCTGCTTATCTGTTCTGTTGGCGAGTTGCTCCACTTAACGAGGCTGATGGGCAGTCTGGAAAGAAGGATTAGTTGGAATAGTGTGTTTTTGAACTGCATATTAATAAAGGCAGGAACCTGAACTGTCAAAGTGCTGAGAAAAATCCATTAAAAACTCTGCACAACCACAGATGATGGCTTTAATGGGAGCCTAAATGCTGCCCGAGACTGGCTGCTGGTCTGGGCCACAGTTAATTACAGTACGTTCACCAGCTGCCTCCATCTCAAAGCAGACTTCTTTGTGTCACCCGCACAGACGAGACTGACTGACTGGGTGTGGTGAGGAGCAACTCTCTCTGTTTTGTGTGTGGATGTTGGGAGATCTCATCTGTTCCTGATGTCTGTGGAGAGTGACACAGTGCATTAATCTGCCAGGCTGCTCCTTACCTTTTTAATGAAGTCTGTGAAGAATCCCTTTTAATTAAGTACAGGGGCCAGGGTCGATGTCTCTCCTTCTTCATTAGGAAAAAAAAGGATTTCTCACAACTGCCAATGAGTGAGGTGTTGCTGGTGGTGGACACGTCTCTCACTTCACCGCCCAATCTATACGAAGGAGAGCAGGAGGAGGTTGAAAGAGAGGGGAACTAGTTTATGCAGAGTGTTGCCTCTGAATCCTCCATATGTGAGATTTTCTGCTCTGCCTCTTGGGGAGGTACTTATGATAATCCATGGCAATGTGAGGCATTAGTCCACCAGCTTAACAGAAGAATACTTCTGATAGGGGCCACTCGTGCTTGGGTAGACTCTGGGTTATTGAACCACAGCCATTGCCCTGGGAGGAAAAGGTTAGCGGCCTTAACACTTTGCCTCGAGAGTTGAGTTTCTTTTTATGGCTTAATTCAGAATGCCTTTTGAACCCTGTAGGTTGTCGAAGGCTGAGTATTTAATCTGTTGTTGAATAATTGGCAAATGAACTGCTCAACAAAGTCATTCTGTCTGCTGCCTGTCTGGTATTTTCTAAAGCTAGTAAGAAATACAAATATAATACTAAATGACTTCTTTATACAAAGTTAAATGAATATCGCCCCTTGACAGACACGCATGCTGTAAGGTGGTGTGACTCAGGCTTTTACATTTCCTCCGCAACAATTGTTGGAGGCAGTGAAGCAGATCAGAGGTTTAAGTGTAGCTGTCCTGTGCTTTTAAAAATGGCTTTCAAGGATTAAATCAATTTATCTACCTCTTATCGCATTTCTGTAGAGAGATGCTGTAACACCATTAAATACCTTTTTTATCAGGGGTTTCTGGACAAGCAGTATGAAATGATTTCTTTTTTCTTTTTATGCAAGTTTGAGCTCTCATGAAACTGTAATGTTGCTTGTGTGTCACTATTTAATCAATAGCCCATGTGTGAAATATAGACATTGAATCTCTGTTTCTAAGATTTGGCGTTTATGTTAAACAAATGCCATGTTTTATTGGAGGAAATGAAAGAATCCCGATGAAATAGTTTTATAATGAGTAATTTTAGTACACTTATTCACTGTCCTCAACAAATAATACTCATTTTTTGCCATGACATGATTTTCCCTCAGCCTCCAAGGCAGAGGAATTCACTTCAGTCTGACCTTCCATGCAATACTCCCATCAGACACATTGTAAATGACACACAACTACCTGAAGTTTGTTGCTGTTATCTAAAGTTGACATACTATCGAGAGTATTCACATGCAATGTTGATGGCTATGTCTCCATAAAGGCAATGGCGCATGTTATACAACCCATTGTGTGTGTGTGTGTGTGTGTATGTGTGTGTGGGCGGCAGCACTGCGTCTGTTTCGCTCGCTGAACACAATGTACAGTTCGACTCTCGCCACCATAATCTGAATGATTTATGGTGTCTCTCTTGCCGTTAGCTACTCTGCCGCTTCACGGCGACACATGGTTGGAACGCCGCTATTCTGCCTGGCCTTCAGACAAGGAAGAGCAGTCATAAAGAATACAGTTTTCTGCTGGTTGCCATTAAATGTCTGTCAGCATTTTTATTTTATATTGTGTGCCATTCCTGCTACAGGCTATTGAACGAGTTTGTTCCCCTCCATGGTATATTCACTGCAGGAGGAGACTGTGGCTCTGAAGAAGAAAGGCAGTGGAGTGCTCCTGGGCTGCCAGTTGCCTCATCTGATAGGCATTGATGAAGACATGCTCAGCGGTGGAATCGTCCTGTATTATCTGAAAGTGAATCATTTGAACTTCACATAATACGCAAATTATTCAACATTTGTCTCAAATCATTACCAGTCAAGGTCTATTGCTTCCGTTAATTGCCAAACAGCTTGCATATTGTATCATGACCTTTTAATCTTCGCTGTAGGAGGGCAAAACGCTGATTGGGAGTGAAGAAGCCTCATGCAGTCAGGGTATTGGTGAGTCAAGGATACTGCGATATGTTCCCAACAGCTGTGTTCTGTATTAAACTGATAATTAGCAGTATGTCTATGCTTTCATTTTTAATTGTATTGTAGTGCTTCATGGTCCTGGGCTTCTCAGTGAACATTGTGTGTTGGAGAACCGCGCTGGGACCGTGACTCTGATCCCGCGGGATGGTGCGCTGTGTTCAGTCCACGGCTCTGTGGTAACTGAGCCCTGCCAGCTGACCCAGGGTAAGTATTTCTACAAAGAATAATATGCTCTTGATATTTTTTTAATGAACCTGAAGGGAGGGGGGGGAGGCGTGCCTGTAATAATGAAGATTTCTCATTCAGATTCCCAATTATTTGGCTGGTGGGACGCAGTAACCCGCTCATCCATTTTGAATGCAGTGATATGAGATCACTGCATCACATCTGCAAATGAAATCCACTTTTATGTCCCTGGCACCCCCACGGCAGCACACACTTGGGGCATGAGTGGATTGTGAAAACAGCTCTCCACAGGGCAGATGCCATTTCTCTTACTAAATATTTTGAAGGGCGAGGGACCCCAGACAAAGCTCCAGACAAAGCCTCAGGCCCTCCATTTAATTGGCAGATGGAGTTGATAGGCCCGACAGGTTTGAAGTGGGCCAGAGCATTAACCTTTGAAAGGACAGAGCCGATCCTGAGCTGAAACTCCTGCCCCCCTGAGCAGACCCTGCTATCCGGGGCTGGAAGCTTTTCCCCGCTTACTACCTCCTCATCCACACTGCTTTGCTTTCCAGAGATAATAACTGCACACAGAACCAGGCGGCGCAGGGCCTGGCTACGCTGGTCTCTTTTATAACCATTTCAATTTATCCAATATCCCCTTCAGAAACGGCGGCATCTGAAGCTATTTTCTTGAACAAATGATAGTAATTTTCAGTCCAACGGCAGCTGGAATCCATCACAGGCTGCCCTCTCAGGTGCTTTGTCACTCGTCAGAAGTCATTAGTAGTGGCAAGATTAGTATTTGCTGTGCGGAGGTGAGGAATGAAGAGGAGACCTCAAGAAAATCTGTGGATGTGACCATATGAGTGCGAGTCTGATTTATAAACCTTAATATCACTTCAATTCTATAGCTTTACAAGACTCCTCAAGTTCCCTGGGACCATTTTCTCTGGTAAATCATCCCCCTGGTCTAGGTCACTGCCAATCAGACTGGGATTGGGTTCTTCATGGCAATTCATTTACTTTGCCTCAACAGAGGAAAATGTTGGGAGAACTTTCTATGCAATTTGTCAACTTTTCCTCAAGCTCAGTGCAGAGACAGTTCACTGCAGGGTGATTTCATGCATTATAGATACTGCCACACCTCCAAAGGTTACCTGGCAGACCTGCAGCACCATTCCTGAAGGTTTCTTACTTCTGCCAGTCTTTCTCCCAGTGTATTACATAATTCAATGTTTGGTGCTGCAAATATTAAGTTTCAGCCACTAAATTAGTTGCTTTTTTTCATGCTATTCCTCTCCTGTCCCCTCTAGGTGATATCACCAAAGCTAGGAGGTGGAACTTTACTCCGGTTTAACCAGCCGACTGAAGCTGCCCAGCTCAAAGAGAAACTTCAGGTACAAACAGTCCTATTGTGTTTTCTTCATGCCATCCTGCTGTTTTTGTATAGCTGAGAGCCTCTTTCAGAAAACATGCTGCCTTTTCTCCTGTTAATTGTGTAAAGCCAGTCAGCAACATGCACTTTGTTTCCATAACTACTAGCTGTAATAGTTGCTTTCTTCAGCAAACGTGGCTCATGTTGAACTTCACACTTCGCTCCACATCAGAAACTCCACAATAACACTGCCAGTGTGTGATCCATGCAGGTTTTTTCTGATCAGAATACAAACTACTGCCCGCTTCTCGGCTGTTGCTGCTTGTTTTTGCCTGTTTAGCATTAAACTCTACTCCTTTTGTTCTGATTAATTGGCTCATAAAAAAGCACCAGACCTGCACACAGCAAGCAATCTCTCCCAAATATTGAACTGTTTTCGACCTCAGAGAAGCTCTCTCTGAAAGGAAGCCAGGTGCAGTCACTTTAAAACTCGCTGCTTTTTGCCCAGCCTGAAACAGCTCCCCCTTGGCTCTCATTCACTTTCATGTGTTTTTTAAAGAGCCATTGTGTGTGAAGGCACCCTTTCTTCTGAAGAAACCACAACCAGTGTTCCTCTGCAATAATTTGTTTATGTTTAAGTATTCTTAAGTTAGACTGTATAAGTGGTTGAATTAATAATACAATGGTTGTGTGCTTGACAGACTAAAAGCAGAAGGAGTAGGATTTGCTGGTTACAGATTGCAATGACACTCGAAGCCACATCACTGCTGTATGGGTCAGGGTGTTTGCTCGCGGTTGCAAACCAACCTCAGATTCACTCTCGTTTGGAAACAAGCTTTGTCCAACTATATTTATGTTTTTCTCAACCCAATGTCTGCCATTTTTTACAATCCGGCATCTGGTTACTACGTTTTTATAGGCGAGAGGCAGACGCCCGGAGTTGTTCTGAACACATGAAGAATAAAAAACAGGGGTAGGGTCACTGCAGATTAGAAGTATTTTGTGTATATATTGTTCTAAAGGAACTTTTCTACACATTTTACTTGTGTGCTGCAGGTCAAGTACATGTTTATTGTTAGACAGTATCAAATCACATTAGCATTATATGGTAAATGGATAAATAGAAACAAATCTCTAACTGAAGACCATCTCCACTCTTAAGATCACTTCTGTTGGTATTTTTCGGGTTTGATTAATTATTTGACGTTAAATAAATCAGTATCTGTAAAGTTGTCCATTTCTTAACACCTACATCATGAAGATAAAAGGATATTCCAAACAAAATCTTCCCAAAAGTACTAAAAACAAGCCCAATCAGGTGAAGGAAAATAAAAGTGCAGTTATGTCAGTCAGATACTCTAAATCTACTTCGATTAACCATCCACAGAAACTGAATGTGTCTGTGAGAGGAGCACTAGCCAAGCAGGTTACACCTAGAGGCCAGTATGCAGGTTTCCATTCCAAATATGGTAGACAAAGTGCATACAAATACTGTTTCCTAGGTGCTG
This sequence comes from Trematomus bernacchii, assembly GCF_902827165.1. Lineage (NCBI taxonomy): Eukaryota > Metazoa > Chordata > Actinopteri > Perciformes > Nototheniidae > Trematomus > Trematomus bernacchii. Next base: position 3,583,096 of record NW_022987828.1, on the reverse strand, counting down.
TACCACTCGGCTTCATGGCAGAGGGAAAAACTCTGTCGAAACTAGGAGTGAGCATTTGTATTTGCAGTTGCACAATCTGAAAAATATTGCTGCCACACTCAAACTGCCTGTATGTTAAAAAGTAAGTTCCAGTCTGGTACAATTGACCTACAACTCTAATCTTGTCTCCTTTAAGCATTTCCTCTTGCTTTATAACATTTTATGTTGCAAAATGTATTCAGAAACCATTTTACAGACACAGCTGTACTTCTGTTTTCTGACAGCTCTCTGCATTATTGAAAATTGCACACCATTACAGCCAAATAAAGTGGAGACATCCAGGACCCGCTGTGGTCTCGAGAAGAGTCTTTGTCATTCATTTTTAACATCGATCTCAAATGAGATGGTCTTAAGAGTTCTACATTTCCTCAGTCTTAAAATATGCCAGCAGACTGAAAATGCCCTGTGTAACTCTGGTTTTAAAACGGTATATTTCAAATGGCAAATGGCAGTCTAACGGTGTTAAATATTAAATGTGAATATTACAGAACCACAAAATGGACCTAGTTATATATTAAAGGTGCTTTTTCATTTTAGGAATATGTAATATCTTCATGCCGTTTGCCCTCATTTGGAAGGGTTTTGATTAACTAGATTTTAGATTTTGACATCCCTCTTAATTTTGTCAAAGCTCTTCAATCTATCCTGTTACATTTTGTGAAAAACAGTGTGATGAATACTGAAGACATACAGCATATACTATTAATTGAATCATCGCATAACTGCAAATCAACCACAGGCAGCTGTCACTCTTCTCACACTGCCAGATTTACATTTCACAGTGCTGTCTCATTCTGTTGTCTGCAGAGCGGGCTGCCGTCTGCCTTCAGCCTGCCCTTGACTGACATGTCCAACTCTACAGAGACTCTGTCCGAGGCGATGCTGCAGAACCCAGGGTGAGACGCATGCAGACATGTGTAATAGCTCTCAACTCTCAGTGACCCAAGCATAACTGAACCCTGTCCACCTCAATCTCCACACTGTGCCTGCTTATTGAGCAATGTTCATCGGGCGCATGGACCAAATCAAAGCCATAAATCATGGCAGCATTTCTGTGAGGAGAGCTGGGAACATGCAAAAAAGCCATTTTGATGCTTAATGCTGAGCCAGTGGAAAACACAGCAGGCAAACTCCACTTCTACAGCCCAAGGGCGTGTCCAAAAAAAGCCTTGAGTTTTGCAGGTAGGGAACTACCCTGTGTCCCATTTCCAAAATTACTGCAGTGCACTTAAAGTTCAGATTCCCCTAAACTCCTAAAATGCAGAGTGAAGAAGAAGAAGCAGCAGCAGTACTGATGGGAAGTTACATAATTCGTTTTGCTACACTCCCACCAGATCCATTTTACATTAGCTCTTTCTCAATCTGCATTCTTTTGAAATACCATCAGCTATGGCCATAGCAGCCATTCAAAGTCCACATTTAAGTGTCTCAGCATCTAGTGATAACTGCAGATGATATAAGCCCCTGATATAATTGTTGTTCTATGTCACTAAATTCATGTCTTTAAATCAGTCATTTAGATCTTGCACATGTGGTTAATATATAAAAAACAAAATGCCCTTTTTGAAAATTTGAGCTGTTTTTTTCGATGTATCAAACTTTCTAGGTGTGCAAAATGCCTTTGGTCATACTGCGGTAATATTTAATACGGAAAGTCTTTTGTTAGTTTAGTGTTGACACTATTATGTCTGGAGTGATTCAATCATGCTTTCCTAAACCTTAGTCTTAGTGTACAATTGTAATATTTGGTTTTCCCAATTGGCTGAAGGTAAAGTGTAGAGGTTTGTGTTTTGTATTGGGCAAAAACATATTTTAGTTGCCTTTGTGTAACCTATATCTAGATATTGCCATTAATGAATAATATTAAGCAAATATATATATGAAAAGAAAAATATGCTATAGTTACATAAAAATCTTTAACAAACAGTGACATATTTTCTTTTGTCAGTTATGGTTCCTCACTATTATTTTTTATTACACAGCCTACCAAACTCTGAAAGGCACTGTGTTAATGTGACTGATCTTTATACCCTGCCACTGCCTTGGAACTGTGTGACAGGTCATTGATCTGTCAGTGACTCAGTGTTCATTGAATTAGTGCCCAAAATCCAATTCACTCTCTAGTGATTCACCACCTACTGAAGAAAGTGAGCAAACACCCCGAGTCTCATGATCTGATAACCCTCCCTGATGTTTTACAGCGTGTAGAGCTGGCTGACATGTAATTTCCCTCTCATTGCAGTATCCCCGAAAAGTGGCGCTTCCGCTCATGTGATTCATACTGCCTTCAGTCCGACACCTGGAACCGTTTCCCCCGATCCGCTGGTCTGACACTACCTGTATGTGAGGCGTAAATACCTGAGTGTTTGGAGGATAACTTCAAGGCCCCAATTAGTCAAACACATAGCCTGTGTTCATCATCACTGTGTCCAAAACACTTGGTTTATGTGTGAAATCGGTATCGCAGAGTGAGCGAAAAGATGGAGAAGAATTGAAGTCAGGAGTCTGTGGTTGACAGAAACTGAGACAGCTTGATGGAAGATTAGCAGCAGGACTGATACGTTTATTTTTATTTTTTTGCAGTGTACATATACACAGAGGCAAATACGGAAGTATAGCACATTTAGCAAAATACACTGCTTATTAATTTCCCTCTAAACACCCACCTCCTCTCACCCATGCTGTACAATCATCTGTTTGGCAGAGAGGGAAGGTTTTTTTTTTTTTTTATTCTTCTCATTGCTTGGATATGTATTCCATCCTTGTTCTGCTTGTTGTCCGTGTAGCATAAAATCCCTTGCAGCAAGGACAGAATTGATCTCTAAGTTTGCCCGATCATCTTGGAAATGAGCCTCAGTGGGAAAAAAAAGAGAAAATTACATTCAAATGGTTGCTTTGGATATCTGCTCAGCTCTGGAAGTGACAGGAGATATCATTGAACAGACCTACCGTTGCTGTAGGGGCTGCTCCTTTGCAACAAAGCAAGCCTCCTATTATTGTCTACATCAGTTGGATCACAGACTTGCTCACTAGAGATTTGGGACAGGAAAAAGGCTAGCTGCATTAACAATACATTGCAAAACTTCACATTTGTATATTTATCCAGATGTTTGATTCACTGATCTTTATTTATGAGATGTCAAGGAGCATTTATGTCAGCTGACTGCAGATTTTCTCATGTAGCCTTGCCTCTAAGCATGAGGTGTAGGAAACCAATTCAATTGCGCTTTTATTTTGGAAACATGAGATGGAAACTCCTAGAAGAGTCAAGAAAGCTTGGTTTGTCTGTTATTGCGAGGTCATATGCTTTTGCAATGTGCATTAATTCATGACCCCGCAAAAGACACACTCATGTGCAGTAGTAAAAGTCGGTCCACTGTGTTCTTTCCTTTTCAAATGGACTGTGTAACCAGAGCCAAGTTCAAATACTGCTCTTTCAAACACGGCAGAGTCTGGACTCTGAGAGCTCCCAGTGATGGAGCAGGCTAGCTGGCATTTGACCCATGCAGCTTTTAATGGCCACCTTAGCTCTGAAAGTCCCTCATCTGACAACCCTCTCAGTATTTGCCGTCTCCGGCCAGAAGGCCAAGTGGCGACTTTACTCTCTGCCGCCTTCTGACTGTTATTAGACGCTGGAATCTTCTGAAATTGTGTTTTTACACTGGTTAACATCCATCACTCTAGGAGCTCCTGTGCCACACCTCCAGCTTCTAGCTTTAGTGCAGACAGAGCAAGCCTACCTACAACAATGTTGCTCTGAAGGCTGTGATTATCTTTTTCATATTTGTGTTACTTTACTTTAAAGCTTTTTAGTCAACCTCCCATGTGTCTCTTTCAAATATCTGGGTTGGAGTTTCATAAAATAACCCAGAAATGTATGCAATGAGATGTGATGCAGATGAAGGGATGTAGGACTTCTCCGTGAAATCTGTGTGGGTGTGCATGCATGATGTGATAACTAGGAGGATGGAAGAGAAGCTCAACCAGCAGGAGGTGGAATGGCAGCAGGTCCAAGAAAACCTGAACAGACGCAACCGGGACATCAAAAGACTTTCAAAGAAAAACAGTAGGGCTCCCCATCAATCGAGAGCAGAAAGGAAGGCAACAGGGGCAGAGATGGAAGAGACTGGCAACGGGTGAGTTAGATGGAGGCGAACTGTGCTCTCTGTGGTGATGTTAATGAATCCTTGTTTGTGTACCAGCAGTCATTCCACAGCAAGATCACTGTAAACCTCTGCATGAGAGCAAAATGGTATCAAGAAAATGTGGCTCGCTTCTGAGACTAGAAATCTCAGATCAGTGTTCCCTCAATTTGTTCATGCGAGCAGACAAACATCTGCCGAGTGCAGGACATCCTCTGTACTGATCCTCAGGATCTGCAAAAAATCCTTTAATCACCACGAGGACCCGGCCTGTGATCCCTCTTGTTGATGTTGTCAATGCTTTAGCGCTCCCACTTTCCTCCCTCACCGAGCTGCCGCAACACAGCGCTGAGCCAAAGCCTCTGTTTACTGTCAGAAATCATTCTGAGCTGTATATTTGGTTTCTGCTCCCCCCTCTAGAGTGCTGAGAATTGTATGTAAATCCTCAAATCAACATGCACACATTCTATTTAATTTCACAGCTAGTAGAGAGGCTCTAATCTCATCCAGCCATTTGGGCTGTTTGCTTTTCAAATCTAATGGATGGTTTTTGTGAGGGCGGGGTTTGGGGTTTGTGCAGTCTTGTCTTTTGGCTGCAAACTGAAGTCTCCAGTGTCCCACCACAGCAAATAATTAAATTAGCTTTTAAAAACAAAGAGGCTGGCTTCGTGGATAGGCATATAAAACACAGATGTATTGTGCACACACCTCCCCATATCAAGACGCAACCTTTGTTCTCTAAAAGAATATGAAAAGATATTATTTAATTCTTGTCGCTTCACTGTGTCCTTTTTCAGCCAGATGGAAACGCAGTCTGCAGAGACAGCCGCGTCCATAGTGCCACACAGCTGTCTAACCTCTGCCACAATAGAGAAGCTCATCAATGCAGTATGTATTTACATTTTAATTTCCCAAACAAATCCCTCTCTTGATTAGATCTAAATGAAATAAGGATTTAATCAATGAGCCATGGGTATTTTCTGCATGAATTATATGACTTGTAATCATTTTTAAAGATATTGAATGAGCTAAAGTAGAGTGTGCAAAAGTAAGAAATGTGTTCTGCAGTCTTGAACAAGTCACTGTGCAACTGAAGTACAATTCCCTTTAGTCTTTTGCAAAACAGAAAATGTCAATACCTTCCTACCCCCCTTTCCAGCCAAGCTCAATACAGATTTTTACGAGGCATGAAATACTTTTTCCCTTGGCTTGTTGTGTTTGTTTAATATGCACATATTTTCCTTGAAACCCCTACAGGAAAGTGTAATAGGGTTTAAATGACAGTCACTCTACCAACGCACATGGCAATGAGAACACGTTTGAAGTACTCCTGTTTATACATGTACCTTGATGTTTTTCACAAAATGTTCCTTTGCATGTATTTATGTATTCAAATATAATTGAATACATTAATAAAGAGGCCTTTTTAAATGGGGCTGAATGAAATGGTTATTTGAATTCCTTCTCTGCAATGGCAGTGCTTATTTTTGTAGTGCATTGCATAAATTAACTAGAACTTTTTTGAAATGCCCTGTACAGAAGTTTTATTTCCTCATTGTTTCTCCTTTTCTCATCCATTTACACAATTCAAACTAGGTCATACCTGGTAAAGATCCTGTCCCTAACACCAGTATTCAGATGGATAGAGACACACTACAGGATGGGATAAGCACCAGGGATGGCCGGGAGCAGGAGGGGGACTTGTGTCATAAATCAGGGCCGGGGCTCATGTCTGAGTGGCCACGGAGGAAAGTGAGAGAGGAGGTTTGGTCAGGGGATGCCAGCCTCCAGCAGACAAGTGTCCTGGGCCCGGGTGATGGATGTGGCACGAAGCCAGAGGGGAATGCTAACAAGATCAAAGGCGCCGTGGCTGACTGCTACAAGGAGAGACCTGAATCTGGTGGGAGCTCATTAAGCAGCATGTCCCACCTGCAGAGCAGCAGAGGAACTCGCTCCACGTCTGTCCTCCCACAGAACAGCACTCATCCTCAGCTCGACATAAAGCCCCTCTGCAGTCAGGCAGCCCGCTGTCCGCCTGAGAAAACAATCTTCGAGGGCCTTTTTGGCTGTGCAGAGATGGATGAATCTGGAGGTTTGCAGGGGTTTACAACAGAGGTAGAGACTGCAGCAGCCTCTATTCAACACTCTGGGCTGGGCTCTCTGGTCAGCAGAGTTACTTGGTTGGTCCAGGGACCAGGGTGCAGGGCGTCTCCTGTGGAGCTCTCCCTCAGTATTGCAGCATGTCAGGAAAGAGGGTGTACAGCATGTTGGGGCCCGCTGGTCCAGTCATGTTGTCTCTCTGGTCAGGGAGGGTCAATATATGTCTGTAGTGAAGGACAGCAAGGTCTTCTCTCTGGTAAAGGATAGTCACATTTTCCCCATGGTTAAAGATCTTTCTATCACACAGCACATCCACACGGAGTTCACTCGATACCTTCAGCATGAAGAAGTCAAGATAAGTCAGAGCTGCATAAATACTAACGCATCAGAAAATGATACGTCGACAAGGAATAACAGTATCGAGGATCTACAGTTACCTCAAGAGCAAGACAAAGCTGATATTCATGTAAAACAAGGACACACACTCACTACAGAGCTGTTACCAGTGAAACACATCAGTAACCCAGTTCATCCATTCACCTGAAGACAAAGATCAGGCATGGGAGAACTCAATAAATGTCCACAACACAAACGACGTACAAATCTTTAGTCAGACGCTCATCTCCACCTCACTGCACAACTCCCAGAAGATTTTAGCTCTCTATTGGCTGAATGTTGCCAAGTGCAGCCAACCGGAGCCTCGCCCCGCCCTCCTGGTCCTGGCAGAGACCGGCCTCTTCACCCTGACTGCTGACTCCGGGCACCTGGTTATGTTCCATCAGCTCCCCTTGGTGCAGCTGATAGAGGTGCAGATAGGCTTAGCAGGCCACAGTCTGCGTTTGATGGGCTCCTCAGAGGAGAGCATCCTGGGAGTCTACACCCACAGCCACAGCCAGAACCTTACCAAATACCTGTGCTCGGCCATACTTGGTGTTATCTGCCCCTGGGACAGAAGGGTGTCTCAGCACCCGCTGCTTCATGGAGACCTGATGATGCTGTCTTTAGACTGGCAGGCTTCTGTACCTGACCTGCTGCTGGATGCTGGTTTAAAGGTCTGCTGCCAGTTTCAGAAAAGTCTTGCTGATCTGGTGTACTTTCTCCATTGTAACATGGAAGAAGGAGCAGTATCTCTAGGCGAAGTGCAGATACTGGTGTACACAGGTGTAGGGGTGCGGAGCAGTTCCAATAACTACACTGAGCCCCTGACCCAGCTTTTAGTCACTGACACCCAGCGGCATGGTGCAGGAGGATGCTGTCTTTCACCCGACTTCACGCTCTGTCAGGACAGAGCCCTGCCGTCCCCAATTCAATGACTTAACTCTCCGTCAGTGCTCAGATGTGTGCTGCGTGCTGGTGCATGATAAAGACGAGTGCGGTGCTGTCAGTCTGGATGTAATCTTGGCAAATGCGAGGGGCAGGGGTCACCCTGAAAGCGTGACTAAGGCAGCTAGCCCGTCTGCACACGCTTCAAATTCATCTCCGCAAGCCGAAGTGTGGAAATTAACTTTCAGTTGCTCCTCTGAGGCCGCTTTCCTGATTAAGCACTTGTCAAATGTCTGATCAAGGACTGAACAGCCAGTAATGAACAGCCCGGCTCGAAAACTCTCAATCACAGGGAGCAAAAGTGCATCCCAACCAGACAATGCAGAGGACAGCTTCACTGCTAAATGACAGTTAAACTATGAACTATTTTGAAGTTTCCATTTTGATTTGTTTTTCTTAAAGTTTGTCGTTTTAATAATACATGGCTTTAGCACTTTTATCTTTAAACCCCTTACATTTCTTTGTACTTGTATTGTTTTTGTTCTTTAACCATTAGCCCCCTATTATTATTGTTGTCAAAGGTTGTCAGTTTAATGTTATAAATAATTATCTTGACATTCAGGATTAAAAACCTGTTTGTACTGGTTTTGTTTGTTTCATGGGTATTGTAACATTTAAAAAAGGTATTATAGATAGATAATAATAATCTCCTTGCAATGGTTACTTAAATTGTATGTGTATGTCAAGATGTTCCCAATTTCAAATATTTTATAGACAAATCTAAATAAAGTATTTTGTTTAAATAAAAGAATGCTAAATCCAATACTGCTCTTTAGTTGTGTTTACCATAAGCTCTGATAGTTGATCTTTTAGCTCAAAAACAAAGAATTCAGGGTCTGATGCATTTCACGGCTTTGTCTAATACGTTGTTTTGCTATCATATCCATCAGGCTTTCTTTCTATACTCTCTTCTCTGTTGTGAGCTTTGGCGTTGGCTCCTAATTTTACTTGCAGCCTCCTCCTCAGTATCTAGGATTCTGCATACATTTGTATTCCTATCTTATCATCAAGCTCCACACTTAGTCAATCTTAGGTCAAGGTAAGCCCCCTCTCACACAGTATCTACCTGCACAATTTCTCAATGGATTCATCCCTGCCAGTCAACATCGTCTCATTCCAGGACTGAGCTTGTTCATTGTATGAGAGATGTTTTAAATAGCTTGACGAGCTTGCTACATCTCTTAGAAAGAACCCAAGTCTGATTCACATTGGGAGAATCAGAGCCAAAGACTGTTTGTTCCACGTCTTGACTGAGACCCCATACAGTTTGGAAAATTACCTGGACAATACAGTGCAATCAGTCTGCTTCTCTGCTCCAGCGTGAGAAATGGAGAATTGGTCTGAATGAAAAGCATCACACCCTGTAGCATGGAGATTGAGCTAGGATGACAGTAAGTGCTAGTTTTTAATTAACTGCATCTTGTCTTTTCGGCAGATGAGGCAATGAATTGTTTCAGTATTTGGAGTTCAGCAGCTCATTCTGTGTCATAAAACACTATTATTAATAATACAAAATGTATCAGTGGTTGCTCTTGCCATGCCATATTGAATGTGGGCTGGTGACTTTGTTAATTCTCAAGGTAGCTGGCTTTGTATCTCATTAGACTTTCCGCCTCCCCTGTATCACGTGGCGCTTTCAGTGTGCTATTTGTGAGACAATTATTCTGGAATGTAAACCGAGGGGTTTGAATAATCTCCTAATGCTAACAAGGAATTATTTCTCAACAACTGTCATCGTTCAATGTTTAGGAATTTATTTTTCTGTCCAAATGAAAAACCACTGCAAATCGGCTATCCCATTAGTTCACTGACTGCCCTGCATCTGAAATAGACAGGAGCTCGGGATGAGCACCGCCTGGTTAAGGGGAAGTGCTCACTCTCAGACAGCAGATACACAGACCCACTGGCAGGCTCTGAATCTCTAATCATTACTCTGTGTGATTTCCCACTGGGTTCTCCGGCCCTAATACGCACCGTCGTTGACAGCACATAACAAGATAATTTGTTTACCTTCTCCTTTGGAAGAATATGAACGTGACCCAGTCAGTTCTCTTATTGCTTAGCTGTTGATGGGCTAAATATTTTTTGAGTCAATCCTTATTATTCTGCATGCATATAGCAACCCCATCAATTCAATGATTCACTAATGTTTTCTTTTTAAAGGAAAATCCACGACCCACTGCTTAGGTGTACATTGCTCCTCATGATGTTTATAGGTTTCAAATCAGTTTTGCATTGGCAATCTTAAAATCACTGTTTCTTCTTTACTTTACTTTTCTTACTTTAATGGTTACACATTCAGCTTTTCTCTGGAATAAGAAACATCTTGTTATTCCAAGAACTAATCTTTCAAAGGAGCTTGCTATTCAATTGAACCTGGTAGTGGCCTTTGGAAAAGAGGCCAGCAGATCAGAAAGATCATTTATAATGCTGGTGGTTTGCCCTATATTGCGAAGACAAACTGCTGTGTGGCTAAAGGCCATACATCGGACCAAAATACTGAGGCGCTATTGCTGTATTTTATTTTTCAAATGCAATTAACTATTATAACTCCTAATTAAACAAACAGCTTCTTTCAATTGGCTACTGATGCACAGCGTTTTGTGATCATCTGTCCACTTACTGTAGGAAAAATTCATACAATGTAGGTTATATTGCTGTGTTTTTACATACTCTTTTAAAATGCACCTCGTTGTTACACTAGCCTTAATTATGCAAAATAGGCTGCTAGATAACATTTGAAACACTAGATACATTTTAAAGTTTAAAATGGGGCTCTTGAAGAATAAAGGGTGTACATCATGAGTAGGCCTATATGTGCTATACTTATGACACTGTTGGCTAGTTCAGTTAACTCCACTGCTACAAGTTGCAATTTATATCGTACGCACCCTTTGTAATCGGGCAGTGTATTTAAGCTCTTCTCACCTGGACAAGCAGGCTGCAAACTCTGCAGAAAATACTTAAACCTGCTGCTACTATTTGCATGCTTGACTGCTAACAGCCCAGCCGTGTTGGACATCGTTTTGGAGGAGAGATTTATATTTTTGCCACCCGCTCAGCAGCTGCTAAAGGTGTTGAATCACCTGTAACGTTACGCCACAAATGCACATAGGAATTGCAAAAATGTTTGGATGAGTGACCACAGCTGTAACACTTTTTTTTCTCTCCAGGGGACCACTGCCTCACTTCAACAAGCTAAGTACTCTGCTCCTGCTAATGTATTTTAATGGCTCTGTGGTGTGCTAAAGCAACGACTGTCATCAGCTAGCTAGGTTCTTGTAGCCACAAGATTTGTCCGGAACTGTTAGAAATTAAAATCAATATTCAATGACGTAATTTAGTTTAAACGCACAGTAAGCTTTGTCGTAGCAGCTGATACCCCCTCTGGCACTGTATGCAACACCATCTCACCCTACAAGACAGGGCTTTATGTCAAGGACCCTTTTTCAAGTTAAATTCCAGCTGAGTGGAGGTCTTTGTAAATGTCCAATGTCTGCATCCCCACTGTTTTAAAATTAATTTCACTCAAAGCAGCAGAACGTAATTAACTTCATGGCTATAGTCCCATCTAATGAAGGCGAGTGTTTGCCAGCATTGGCAGGTTTTATCCATTCCTCTGATGGAACGTGTCGGAGTCTCAAAGGATACGGACACAATGGCAACCTGAATGTCACTGGCATCTTTGAGCGGCACTCATTTGTGAATGTCTGTCCACCGGGCAGAGAAAACTCTCTGGCCTCTCGAAGGAAGACTTTGTTACACGTGTCATTTTTAAATTGGACTCCATCTCTCTCTGCCCACCCCTGCGCAGTTTTGGACCTCACATGAGCTTCATTAGCATTTGCAGGAACTGTGAGACATTTACCACCATGGATTGTGACAGATTTCACAAGCTCAATTTTACTGTTGCCCTAGGGGGGAAGAAGCAGTGCTCACCATCTGTTGATTGTGACTGTACTCGGCACTTCTATGAGACACAGCCTTTCTGCAATTGCTTACAGTTCTACGACAGTTATGGTATTTTCACAAGAAACAGAAAATGTGATTTGTCCTAGAAGTTGAGGTGAAGAAAAGCTTTTTCTTGACAATTGGCAGGCAAGGAAAGTAATTTGCCTTCATTTTGATGTTCGTTGTTTTTGGGGGCAATATTGTTTGGATCACATAAGTGGCTTGCCATGCTTGCATTCTGATTGTAGATGGGGTCTTGATTGTGTTTGGCCTTTTGAATGCAGTAGGGGTTAGCTTGAGATATTATTATACTGGAGCTGCTGATTGGTTTACAAAAAGCCCACTAATAAATGATTTATTTGTGTAAATGAGAGTTTGTATCATTTGATTTGAAGATGTTTGGAATTCTGATAATAGATAGAAAATTATGTAAATTAATAGGAGCTTAAGAGGGATATGAGACTCATGCGTGAGTACAAAAAAGACTTAAGTTTGTTTTATAACAGAATTTTGAGTACGTTCAGAAATATATTGAACAATATCACTGTTTTACATTGCTCGTGGGTACAGGTCTCTTAATTGCCTCTTTTTATTTGTGAAAACCGACATTAGAAGTTTGTTTCAGTGACACTCACTGTTAATTAGCTTTTAACTTGCCTCTGAGGCTGCTCTTCTGTTATTCTTTTATTCATAAATTGAATGTGCAGCTTACAAGTTTAACACCTTGAAAAAGCAGCAAAGTTCATATTGTGCTGCTGGCAGGGCACTGCAGTCCTTTGAGACCTGAGAAGTATTTGTGATTATGTTTTAATAAAAGGAGACGGAGGGGCTGTGCAGCACGCTGCACAGAAGAGAAGTTCCTCTGAGTTGATGTGCTTCTACATCATTTTCTTAAGACTCCCATTAAAGTTGAGGAAAGAGATGAAACTTCAAATATTCATGAGTAACAGAAAAAGCTTTCCATATATTCCACAAAATAAACTTGTAAAGGTGCTTAAGACGACATGTTCTGTAAAGAAGAAACATACAAATGCTTTGGTGCATTGAAGTATAATGGTTGACAAAGATCATAAAAGTCTTTACTTTTGAAGTGTTAACATATTCAACTTCTTTTTGTATGATGTGCCTTTTTGTTAGTCCCAGCTGAATAATGTTTTTAGTCAGTAGTTGTTTGCCCTTCAGTAATCCTTGGTCCCCTGACTGTTATTTATGAGGGTCCAGTCAAAAGTCAGCTCATTGTAAAAAGGCTGAGGGACAGGTGGAGGATAAGTATGGCTGATAGTCAGATGGAGTAGCTACTTGAATATGCACCTCGTGTCAGCATGGTTCATTTAGAAAGACTCTGGCACACTCCTATTTCAGTAGCAGCTGGGTTTTAACTTCTCACTCCATTATGAAGCAAATGATTGTGCCAACGCTATGCTAATGCTGATTCAATCGGGGCTAAAGTCAGTGGAGCACCGTTAGATTGGTAAATTGTCCATAAGTATAGTCTGAGTCGTCTTTTTTCCCTTGCTTCTTCAATTCTCTTAGGTCCCAACGCCTTTTAGAATGAAAACATGAAGATTACAGAGAACCGTTTGTAGGACCAGGTGAATCTTAAGCAGGCTTGGCTTCAAATCAAAAAGTGCTTTATTATTCTTTTTTGTGCCTCACGATGGTCCAATTCAAATGACTGTTTTATACAGTTAATTAAGGCTGGTGTGGAAACTGTTGTTCAAAAGCATGGTGCGGACCAAACAACTGAACAAAGTCCTCTTGAGAAGGTTGTTCTCGGTCCGCTTCCAAGAGAACTCTGCAGTGGTTGGTTTTTGTGAAAGCAAACTAACCAGAGGATTACATGATATATAGCACGTCAGCGCAGGCATTTTCCTCGATTAATAGGTCAAAAGCTTTGAAAACTGTGTGCGACTCAGTACTTTGTCAGTTCATTAAGTCCATTTAAAAGTGTGTGACAGCAGTCCCACAGTAAGAATCATTACGTCTTCTACCAGTCATTATTCATAGCATGCAGTCAATTGTCAGTCTTAAAATAATGCTTATAATCAGTTAAATCTTTGTGACACCTAAATAATATTAATACTAACATCAGAAGCATTAAAGTGCTGCAATTTCATTTTCTATCGTCATATGAATGCAGGATGATAATTGGCCAAATGGTCCATTCAAAGTGACCTGTCAGTCAGTATTACTTCCTGTTGGCTACTCTTGGTTTGTTTCAGTCTTCACAAGAAGTCAGTGTGAACAAGAAGCAGACCGTTAAGTTATTTTACAATAAGGTGATTTAACCATATGTTGTGTGCTGAGTAATGCACCTGAGCTGCATATTCCAACATTATACAAGAAAAAAACATTATCATTAAGTGTCATCAACCTCCAACCAACTAATTGCGACCCCAATGATAATCTGCCTCTGCTTATAGATGCTAGTAATTGAAACAAATAATAAAGCCATGTATTCACAATAGAGATGAGGAATCTGCCCTATTAGAGATGCAAAAATAAATAGATGTAATATATCACAAGTGCAATTTGCTGTAATAATAGTAGTAGTTTGTCATTTAACCTGACAAAAAGCCTTCACTGCCATGGCTGAGCAGGTGAATTAGTTGGACATTTAATTTCAAAGCAGAGAACAAAACAGAAACACTCAGTGATTTATAAAAGCCTGAAATTCTAAAACTCAAAGTAATCATTCATAATTACTTTTGACCAACATCCCTAATGAAAGTGTTGCTGATATAGCACAATAATGTGTTCATCATGATTGAAACCAATCGTTGAAGCTGATCACCTTGCAGTGCGGCATATTAGCGCTCTCTGAAACAATCTTTTCTACTTCATTTCGCCGGCACCCGGGGATGAAGCAGTGGTGGTGATGAGTGCCATCGCCAAAGCTTTCTCCTCCGGGGCTTGACAAACACAACATATACGACGAGCACTCTGACAAACAGGACAAGGCTGTTTTCCAATCCGGCTGCATTTTACTTTTATGGGAAGCGGGCGAGAGCTGTGACAGAAGGAGCGAGTCCAGACTGCTGATACTGGCGATGTTGAGCTCCTTCTCCACACCTCCTATTTCTAGGCTTCCAGCATGGTAACATTAATCAAGCTCCAGAAGTTAAGTGTTACTGGAGGCATAGCTGTGTTATAAATTGCATGGGAAATGCATAATTAGTTAGAAACAAATCTATTTTACAGTCATACTCTATTCAGTTGGGGATGCATTTTGTTCCAATTGCTTTTCTGCTGGGATAATAATCACTGCTTTGGACCAGAAGAGGTGCTGGCTAACCTGATGCAACAGAGTGTAAAAGAATACCTAGAAACCATATGGGAGCCACTGAAAAACAGAGAAGTAGAATAACACATGTCTGACTGTCAAACGTATGTAAATAGCTATTCAATGGACAACAGGAAGGCTGTTGTTGGCAGGATGCTGTAGGAATGCATGTCTGTCCCTGCGTTCTTCTTTAGTATCACAAAGCCAGACTACTGACTGCGAGCCAACAAAAGCCATTTTCTCTAGGACACACACACACACACACACACACACACACACACACACACACACACACACACACACACACACACACACACACACACACACACACACACACACACACACACACACACACACACACACACACACACACACACACACACAAGTTTCTTGATAACCTTCTGATTCCCTTCATACTTCATACATACGATTTATGTCCACTTTTCTTCCATGGTTCACAGAGTTCTGTGTTCCATATTCCATCTGAGATGCCTGTTCTGCCTTAAGGAATTAAAAGGAAACAAAAAAGTATTCGCTCATTATTTCCTGTATCTTTAGCCCATCCTTGGGACCTTCACCCAGAAACGGACCATTTCCATGTAATTGGTGCCGGTGTTACTCCGGTTGCCATATTTTTGATATGGCCCCACTTTCTGAGCGGAAGGAACAGGGTGCAAAGTGTCCCTCGCTACAGGCGACAAATTACTCCTCAGAACTCCCTTAACACCTCTGTGCAGCGCAGAGCTACCGTAAAGGCAAAACAATTTGTCCAACATGAATAGGCTCCCTGGAGACTGTCTTAAGTGTTAAATGACCTGGGTGAACCCAATACTAATCCGCGGCTGGGAGTTATTCAGGCTTCGATGGCTAACACTTATACCCTCTGCGTTGCAATTTGAAGGCTGTTTATGCAAATTCAAGGTGATCTGATTTTTCTCATGGCTTAGTTTACTGTCTCTCTCGGCCCCCTGGAGACTCCTGCAGTCCCTCCGAATGCTCCGAGTCCCTGCCTACACACACATGCCAGTGTGAGGGGGCATGCATTTAATGTATTACAGGTGTTTCACTTAATAAAACATCTTGATTTACATTTTCAGGAGCTCATTGACATTGTAAGAATCACAAGAAAATGTCCAACTTAAAAAACAAGCATGCACATATTTTGTGAGAGTAAGAGGACTACTTGTATTGTATTTTATGCAAACACACACAAACTTTCAACCCATTTGTATGCGCACAAAGAAATCAAACTCAAAACCTTAGGCTACAAGAAAATATTACCTGACAGTATAAAAGCTTCTTTGAGGATAAATCTGTGTAGGGCATTGTGTGTAGAGTGCTATTGTTCTCACAGTAGGTGGCAGCAGTGAGCTATGGCTTGTACGTCAGGTCTGACTTCCTACCTCTCTTCTCACTCTCTCTTCACATAAACAGGATTGTGGTCTGCCCTCCAGACATCTGCTCGGTTGTAAAGGGAATGAATAAATAAAAACAAAGGCCTATGAAAGACGCTCCAAGAATTTATGTTCCATGCAAACATATATTCAGTTTCAATATTATAATCCTTATTGGTACATTTATTGTTTGTGTCAGCGTTTATGTTTAAGTGAAACCGTGTCGTTGTGTTATGTCTTTGTAAAATGAAAAGGCGAGCGTTTGGAAGAAAGGAGAGGCCTCGGGAGAGTGAGGCGAGTACGGATGGAGTTGGGGAAAGAAAGTATGGCGTGACAACCAGCCACTGTACAATACAGAGAACAGATCATTAATGAATGCTGCCGAGAGTGTGAAGTGAATCGATTCGCCGCCTGAGCACGACACGCACTAACACACCCATCTAACAGGCATGGTGGGGGGCAGCTAGGGCGGGGGCGGGGGTGGGGGTATCCACCTTCCCCTTGTCAGCTTACCTCCATTCTAATCACTTCTAATTGTTTCCAATGGCATGCAGTAAATATCCGGCGGGAATAATTCAATACCTCCTGGTTCTTCTCATCAGGTCCCTTTCTGTCTGTCATGCAATTTCTTTCTTTTTCGGCTGATTCATTGCCCCCCCCCCCCCCCAGTGAGTGCCAGATGCCCTGATTAAAGTAGTTGTTTCATAAGTGGCTTTTTTTGTGATGTTTTTGTGTGTTCACTGAGCCTGTGTTATCAGTACACATGGAGGAGTGTGTGTTCCTGTCAGGGGATGACAGCTGGCTCTCTCTGCCCCCCTGTCACAAAGAGGCTGTGACTGCTGGAGTGTGACCAGCCTCTCGCCCGCCTTACACCCCCCTCCCACACCCCTACAGCCTGGCCTGCCCTGCTACTTTGCTTGTGGCCCTCTCTCTCTTTAGATCCGTGCTGCATACGGCTCTGGTCAGCCATGGAAACCTGCTCAGCCCAATTAGAAGCAGCCGCCAGCTGGGCTTTCCATCCATTCTTCCTCCCCTCGTCTCCGGCCCGGGCCGTCCTTCTCTGTTCCCCTCCAGTGGCTTCACGCCCCAGCATCCCACAATCAGAGCCTCTCTCACGCCCATAATCATGCCAAGCTGATGGGCACATGTCCCTGGCCCGTGGATTGGAAGCAGCGATTTGTGACCCGTCTCCTCTCTGCGGATGCCATGCACGCACATCCATGCTATTGCGTGTACACATACCAAGACAGACACACGTTGTGACAAAAGGTCCACGGCTCCACTGCCAGATGCTGGGTTTTTTCTCTGTCTTCTCCAGCTGGTTTTGACCACATGGCTTGAAAAAATAAAGCAGTGTGTTATTGCATTTATTTCTCAGTGGCTGGAGGATAGCGATGATGGCTTCGTTTAACTCTCTTCCCCTCAAAGCACATTCTGGCTTTTTAGAGGTAGAAGGTGGCTGGAGGAATTGGCTATCATTCAAAACGTCTGGAGCAATTGGGGCTGCTATTAACTGTGGAATATGGGTTTTCAATTTCTCAATATGGATTTCGTGTTCAATTGAAATACTTGTGCATTCTGGCTTCATATACACTCACTTAGTATTCATTATCACTCATGGGAATACGATATGGAAAAGTCTTTCAGGAAATAGTGGCAGCCAAAAGTAATTTCTTGAGTTTGAGAGATTCTTTTCAGCGAGGAAGATTACTATGTTGAAGTTATTTCTCTCAGTAATGGCTTTTACTTTATTTCAACTGCCTCACCTGCAATCCAGGGACTTGTAGAGAGATAAAATAAACATAAGGTTTTGTATAATGCAGAACCAAAAATAATTGATGATAACTTCCAATATATTCCATAATTGGCCACTTGAAAGAGAAATAGGCTATGGTACTGATATATTGATAGTGTATCCTTGTTTACATTATTAATCATATAGCTATTCATGTCATACACAAACACAGCCATCTATCTTGTGTCTCATCTAACTTGTATATCTCCAAAGACACTCTTAGTGTCAAACTCACTTGTTTTATTCACAAAAAGTTTTCATCACCATCGTACTTTATACTGTAGATCCGAAACTGAATGGGCTTTGGAAAGGTTACGTCTCAAAAATGGTTTCACTCTTCTGCCTTAGCTTCTTCTCTGCTGTCTTCCCTCATATTCCACTTTGTGGTCATCAATCACTGATGTAGGCCTGATTGCACATGAAGTGGCTGGATCTCATTTTGAGGTGTGACAGGGGCCTATTTTGTGCTGTTGGCAGTGATGGCTGCGTGTCAGAGCTCGTGACAGGATGCTCTTCACCCCGTCTCCAGAGGCTTGGGCGTTTGAGGGGCCACCGGCCCCTTTTGTCCTCCTTTTGTAGATGGTCTCCGACACGGCTTGTTTTAGGCCGAGGCAAAGGCAGTAATTGATTTCTCTCTGCTCTCTGATTCCGCCTGTGGCTCCCAGGCGCTGGCTGCATCTCTGCTCTGAGAAACAGATGAATAAAAAGGACAGAGCGTGAAGTTTATGGCCAATAGTCGCAGCGCTGACAGATGGTCAAACCTCACGTAATCAAGGCCCGATAGAAGTCCGGAATGTGGTGGTTAGCTTCTGAATTGGCTTCTGAAAGGATCGGTCATATATATTAGAGCAGAGAGTATTGAGCCGTGAAGAGCTGGAGAGATGGGAGATATTGAGGCGCTGAAGGTGAGAAGGACCTAAGCTCCGATCTGGCAGGCTTGCATTAATAGATAGGCGAACTGATAGATGCACAGTGCATGGTGTGATGAATAAACTGATTCAGTCAGAAATTCAATTTTTATTCCTTTTGCTACAGACAGTGGAAAAAGTTGTTGCAATCTTTAGTGACATGTTTGAGATTCATCCAGGTCAATCTAACAGAAATTAATTGTCGAACTCACTTGAAACAAC
Organism: Trematomus bernacchii; assembly: GCF_902827165.1. Classification (NCBI taxonomy): domain Eukaryota; kingdom Metazoa; phylum Chordata; class Actinopteri; order Perciformes; family Nototheniidae; genus Trematomus; species Trematomus bernacchii. Next base: position 3,563,939 of record NW_022987828.1, on the reverse strand, counting down.
AGCGTTATCGCTTGCATACAGACTTATCTAATTAATATAAGCTCAACAATTGAACGATTTTACTTTACCTAAGTCTCGCCATAATATCACAAGAATCAACAGAGCATTTATCATAATTTTGACCTTGTGTCTTCCTGTCAGCAAGACTGACTTAATCAATTGCAGAAGTTGTCAGCTGTGACAAGAGGCGTTTAGCCTGGAGACGAGCAGGACGGGTGGCATTGAGTGTCTACAGACGCTGCAGCCTCTCTCTATTAATGCTGGTGTCTGTTCCAATCCAGACAGCTCGCTCAGACACGCTCCCAAACTTTGTTAGCCAACTTTGCTTAATCTCTACTCATTTTTTTTTTTTCTTCACCGCATGCAGGAATAAATGAGCCAATTAACAGTGAATGAGAATATATCCCTGTATATTGCAGTAGGAGGTGTTTTGTGAGTTGCATCTTGCAGAGCAGCTGTGGCGTTCAGTGACAGGAAAGCCTAAAAAGAGGAGTTTGGTGTCATTTTAATCACCTCTATTTGCTCGTTTGAAATGTTGGCACCTCTCCGGCAATTTGACAATGATGCTAAATGAATCCATATTTATTAATGGAGTTTTGAAATGATATTTATTAATTGAGCTCATACTGGTATGCATTGTGAAAAAAAACTACGACTGTTTTCCCAGTAAACAATAACTGAAGAATCTGTTTTATTAGTAATGAGGAATATATTGTCATTTATTCTTCTTTTAATGAGACTGAAGGATATAAAGAGGACAAAGCAGAGGGACTGCTGATAGTCAAAGAACAACGGGGACTGGAAACTATCCTCACATGTTGTCCTTTACCCTCCACCTGCCCTGCAGTAGCCTGCAGAGATGAAGAGCGTGTCTATCCGTAACCGTCCACACCTCAGCGCCGAATGATTGGTTGCAAAATGGCACATTTAAATTGCATGCTGTGTTGAAGTGATTTGCCTTGATGCCTATTTTGTTATGGAAATTCTTGATACATTATCATAACCAGCAGGAGTTTGGAACAGAAAATAATGAATCCTGGTGGGAAGGAGCAGCGCTCTCCACCCTTATCTGAGAATTAATAAATACCCATACTGCATGCACCTAAGGGTCACACCATGTACTCTCAAACTAATGCTTACCGCTCTTAATGGCCGTTCCTTATCGTTAACTGAAGCTTGTCCTTAGTGAGAAAATGAATGTAATGGCACCCACGTCATAGAAGAGGGTGGTTTGCTGGCAGAGGATACTGAAGGAGCATGTCACCTTAAACACCTAATGGTCTGACATCCATATTCTGTCCCCCTTAATCAGAATCAATCAATCAGAATAGATAATCGGATGGAAGTAATACCACAAACCATCAGCTACTTTGACCAGATAGTCAACCATCACTGCTGGGCTTCCTTATTTCTCTTACTTTCAAATATTTTCTTACCAAATCAACTCCTCGTGACTCCCCCTTTCATTCATTTTCTCAGTAAATGGGCCGAGCTAAATTGGACACAGTGTTTCGGATGGCCCATTCACTTTTCTCTGATCGGTAACAAAATCCACTCACCTGATTCTGAATGCATTACAGGGTCTCACTTACTACAGCCTGTTGCTACGGCAACACTTTTCCTCAGAAGCACAGGAGGACCCCAAAGGCTCTGTCAGCACTGACAGGCAAGACACTGAAATGCAGAAGCAATCAAGCTTATCTGTTTTCTCGTGAAGATGCGATCTCAAATTTGTTCGGGAAAATAATCAAGTTAATGTAATTCTTCACAGCATGGTCAACAATCAAGAAAAACAACAGTGAACAATGATAGCAAAGCTACCACCTGTAGGTTTTATATGTGCAGTAATCTGTTGATTTCTCAGCACAATTGTCTCTGTAAGTTTGTGGCAACTTTTTTGGCAACAGTGATGTGTGACAGTGGCCAAGAAGTTTCCTTGAGTGGTTAGGTTAATCTCTCAGGCTGTGGCTGCTGCCAGGATCATTTGAATATCTCCTAAGACAGTGACTCATTCTGTTGATTAGTGCTGTGAGTTTGCCCGTCTGCTGCAAAACGCATACTATTAACTCAGCAAACACACAGATAGTCAAACTGGAGATGCTACTTTCACTGTTTTTGGACAAACTAATTGAACGGAGCTACCCTGCTGAGACGATTCTGCAAAAACTCATTCAATAAAAAAAAAACTCAAAATTAATTTTCATGGAGTTCAGATAAATATGATTTATTCCAAGAAGGGTTCTAGCAAATTCTGGTGCTTTGGCAAAGATATGAACAATTAAAAACGTTGTTATAGTTTTACTAATGTGATGGCATAAAATGACCCTCGATGTCTGGTACCATCAAAACCAAGAGCACTAAAACACATGTGCTGCAACCTGTAGATGACCGTGGATTTATTTTTCCCGCTGCACACAAATGCACAGACAGCCAAATATACACCGTTGAGACAGGAGAGTAAATTCTGATGCTGGTCCATTTAATTCAGGTCTGGGGGCTTGTTTACTGATTCTTGGAGTCTGAAATCAAGGCAAGGCAAGGCAAGTTTAAGTTTATATATATATAGCACATTTCAACACAAGGCAATTCAAAGTGCTTTACAAAAATGAAAGACATTAAGAGCATTAAGAAACATATTATAAAATGATATCTAAAAACACTCATTTAAAAGCAAAGATAAAAAGCAAAGATAATAAAGGTTACAGTGCAGTTTAAGATATGAATATATAAATTAAAAGCAGCGGCAAAAAGAAAAGTCTTCAGCCTGGATTTAAAAGTAGTAAGAGTTGCAGCGGACCTGCAGGTTTCTGGGAGTTTGTTCCAGATATTTGGAGCATAATAACTGAACGCTGCTTTACCATGTTTAGTTCTGACTCTGGGGACAGAAAGCTGACCATTCCCTGAAGACCTGAGAGTTCTGGATGGTTCATCATTTAGCAGGAGGTCAGAAATGTATTTTGGGCCTAGACCATTCAAAGCTTTATAAACCAGCAACAATATTTTGAAATCAATTATTTGACACACAGGAAGCCAGTGTAAAGACTTCAGAACAGGTGTGATGTGATCTACTTTCTTAGTGTTAGTGAGGACTCGAGCAGCAGCGTTCTGAATCAGCTGCAGCTTTCTAATAGATTTTTTAGTGAGACCTGTAAAGACACCATTAGTCGAGTCTACTGAAGATAAAAGCATGGACAAGTTTTTCCAAATCCTGCTGTGACATTAGTCTTTTAATCCTAGATATATTCTTTAGGTGATAGTAGGCTGATTTAGTCATTGTTTTAATGTGACTGTTGAAACTCAGGTCAGAGTCCATGACTACACCTACTGTAGATTTCTGGCTATATCTGTTGTTTTGAACATTGCAGACTGAAGCTCAGCGCTAACTTTTATAAGTTCTGCCTTGGCTCCGAAAACCATTACCTCAGTTTTATCTTTGTTTAATTGGAGAAAGTTCTGACACATCCAGTCATTGATTTGTTCAATGCACTTACTCAGTGTTTGAATTGGAGCATAGTCTCCTGGTGAAATGGTTATGTAAATGTGGGTGTCATCCGCATAGCTATGGTAACTTATTTTGTTGTTTTTCATTATCTGAGCCAGTGGTATGTAGATGTTAAAGAGAAGAGGCCCCAAGATGGAGCCTTGAGGAACCCCACATGTCATATTTGTCAACTTAGATGTAGAGAAACAAAGTTGTTTCTGTCCTTTAAGTAGGATTCAAACCAATTTAGAACTGTTGCCGAAAGTCCCACCCAGTTTTCCATTCGGTCTAGTAATATGCAAGCACAGATGTTTAGCTCAGTGTTGAGTGGAACTGTGAATAATGATACTATACAGTATTCAGGGATGCAAAACATATATCGGGGACAATAATGCGAAATGTATATTCGTATGTATTATTCAGACCACAAAGTACAGCCAATAGAAAAGAGCCGATGAGACAATGCCTTGTTTGCTTTCATAGATATTGTATGTTGTCTAGTTTGGTGAAACTGTGAATCTAAACAAAACTAGTTGTTATAATTATAAAGGTGCCAGTCTACCATAGACTGTACACTAAGCAGCCACAGGCTCAGTTCTATAAAAATCTATATTGTTGTATTGAGGGATGCACAACAGTTCAAGAGTCAGACCTCTTTTTTATGTTTTACCAAAAGGGTTGTCAGTTATTATTTGTTTGGTCAGAGCTATGGAGTATTAAGTCATTTAACTGACATTTAGATATTAGGGCTCAAGTGCAAAAGAAACAGAGATTCTGAAACTTACCTTCGTTTTTCTAACATTAGCCTATTAAAAAACAAATGCTGCTAAGATGTGCTCACAGCTGTCAGTGGATGAGCCGTGGAGCTGCTGCCCTTTGCTTGTGCCATACGTATTGATTATATATCAAATGATATTGTGGCTGTTCGGAGTAGAAAATGGTAGAGAAGCCTTGTCACAAAAGCGCTAACTGAGGCTTTAAGGAAAGTTCCTCTTTGATGAGTTATTAATGAACTTTTTAATGAAGCTTTTCTCAAGTGGTAACGCACCCAAACTGTTGGCATGTCTTTCATCAATATATCATCACTGTGAGACAGAGCCTGGGAACCTTGGCTGGCTCTCAGAGGGAAACTGTTCAGGCTTTAACTGAAGCCCTGGAACACAGAGCTAAGCATCACATGACAGCTAAAAGTCATCCAGTCAAAGATGCAATCTGTATAATATTGCAAGAAGGTTGCAAAAAAAAACTAAAATACTAACATCATTAACTAAATGTCAAGAAGTAAGAGTTTTGAGGTTGTGTTAGGGAGTTTATGTATTGTGTTGCAGAGATACCTACTTAAATTAGCACGCTAAGCAGCTAGCCCCGGCACTTCCTGTCTTGTCGTACCAGTGTTTCCTCGTGAGGCAACAGCAAGCTTTTCAATCACGTTGAAATGACAGAACCAGTGTACATTTTGATAGTTTATATAAATCCAAAGTGTCAGAAAGGAGTAAACCCGCTCATGTTTCTGTTTTGTTCTGGAGAATACTTTGCCAGACGGAAAGCAGGCAGCAGCTCAGGGACTCAGACCTTCAGTTGGCAGCTTTAGCAAAGAAAAGAAAAAAATCTGTTATTGCTGTTACAGGTTAGACCCAGCGCTGCAGCTGTTTTCTCATTTTTGCCATTTTGATTTTAATCCAATAAACATCTATCAAAATGCACACGGACTAACACAGACTGGTTGGCGACACAGTAACAGGGCTAATGTAAAACTAAAGGGTGACAGCAGACATAATGAATATCAGATGGCAGTACAATGTTTACTGCCTCTGAGTTTCATCAGTTTGTTTCTTATTTTTAATGTTGTTATAATTGATGACTGCACATTTAGATTGTATTAAAAGATGACATGTGTTGCTTCTACTTCTTTGGAGCATGCGACCAGGCATCACACATTTTGACATAGTTTAAAGCGGTATGTATCAAAGCTTTGGTGTTTTTACCGTTACGCAACTTCCAATGTTGAAACCATTGATTTTACAAATACATGTCCCAGTTTGTATCTTCAACCATTTGGGTATATAAAAGACAACTTTCTATTATTTAAAACAAATCTCCTGCTGAGTTTATGAAAATGAACAACGTTTCTACATCTGACCCCAGCTTCCCTTCTGTTCTATCTTGATCACTTAAGTGCCTTCACATTAGATGACTGGAGTGAAAAGCAGCAGGGCTCCAGCATAAACCCTGCACTCCGCTCAGCTTGATTTCAAAGTTCTTCATCTTTAAATGCATTGCTGAGTCATTCCCTGAATCTCTGGAAACTAAGATCCAGGTGACATTTAGCGGTAATGAGTGACATAACCAAACTGCTTACAAAGCTGCAGCCAAATAGGGCTAATGCATTTATTAATGTCCAATTTAATTACTGAGCAATTTAGAGCCGTAGCTTTGAATTTTTATTCATTAGGCTTTCTGGGTTTTTTTGCGGTTGGAAAAACAACATAGGACGTTTTGAATGACTTCTGAAGTTAAGTTGTTAACAAGGAGAGCAACAGTTTGAGTCTTATGCCTTACCCAATGCACTTAGTTTATTAGTGTCCTTAAAAGGAATGTAATCATTTAAATATTTTCTCCATTTATCTCCTCCCAAAAGAGAATACTGCACACCAACACATTGTATGCATTTGTTTAGTTATCCAAATAGAAGCTTGTTAAACAACAGCTAATGAGGACAATTAAGAAATAATGATGCTGAGTTTTTTTTTTACCAGATATTGTTATTGGGTCTTTAATTACATTTAACACAGGACCCTATATTTGCCTCTGCTGCTGTTTTCAGTCTTTGTGGCAAGCAGTTCGACCCAGAAGTCTGCAAAATAAAGTAACTGCTACACAGCCCTTGCACACACATTAGCTTCAAAATCCAAATTTCACACTGAAGCAAACTGTGATTTGTCCTCAAAACAGCGATAAAATGAATCCAAGTGGATGTCGCTCATGTGAAATATCACTGCGTTGTTATTCTGAGCAGACTGATGGGAAAAACCATCTGAGAGCTTCTCCCCTCAGCCCTGTTTGCCGCTCAGTGATCAAAAAGGCAGACTTGAATTGGAATGGATAACTTTATACTTCATGTTATGTCTTACCCGTGCTATACTGTAGCCACAATAAGGGTTAGCATTTGCCATATCACCTCAATATGCATTTTCAAGTTAATAATTAGAGGAAGAGAGATAGAATTAGTTTATTAATCCTCTTTCTGCTCCGTTCTATTGTCACGAGGGGCATTGAGCACGAGACGAGCGTGCTTTTTCAGTCAGACAACAAATGTAATCTGCATAACGTCTTGTGCTGCTGGAGTTTAATCGACGTATTCTCAATTGTTCAAAGCAAACTAGCTACGCTGCAAGTCAATTTCCTTTCAACATTTCAGTGTCTCCCGCTGCCTTTGAAGACCGACATCCATAATGAATGGCATCAATTTTCATCCCAATTAGAGTGTTTATCTCGGCTTAGTTCACCTATAGTGAGGAGCCTTTGCCTCTTGTGGGGGCGATGCATTTTCATGAAGGACAAACACTGTTATTCAGATAAAGACAGCTTATCTAGTGCTGGGATTTAAAGCTTTGGAGCTTGAATTATTTTTCTCCAATTTGTTGTTGATTTGTTAACAGCCAGTGTGGCGCCGGGTCAGCCGTACTGTGGCGGGAGGGAGGAAGACGGGGGGAGGAGTTAGCAGCAGGAGAGAGAACAGGAGAGGGAATATGGTAATGCATGTTTATATAAGAAGAGCTTTCATCAGGAAAATAGAATAAATGGAGCACATCACTTCCTATCAGAACGCAGCCGCTTGATAAGGCCTGTCAGATAGAAACTGACAAAAACATGGCAACCATGCAGGTCATTCAACACATGCGTCATGTGTTTATGGTGTGTTTAATGTGTAGAAACAGACGCAGTGCCTGATGTTTTTGCAGTGTGAGTAAACAATGTCAGCCTCCCCGCTCCAATGTAAGCCTACAAATACAACACTGTTAGGTGTAAACTAGGACGGCAGGCTGTTTTTGTGAAATAGGGGGTTTGTTATTTTAGAACTGAAGTGTTTTGTATGCCGTGGAGCAGGCGCGTGGCAGCAAGCCTATGCGATTAAGCTCTTTCCCCCTGACACTACCCACTGCTCAGGTTCAGGGAACCCTCAGCTCTGACATGCAACATTTAAATGAAGTCATTAAAATGTAAACCGTCTCCGTTCCAGGGACAATCACTCCTGACATCGCTTGCCGTGCGACAAGTTAATGGAACATAAACATGGTAGCTGGTAAAGCGATATGAAACTTGTTTTTCATTGCAACAGATGAGAAACTTGTTGTTGATGCCTTTTTGTCATCATAGGCTATCAAAACAATATTACAAGAGTGGAATGTTGTTCCTTTTTAGGATCATGTTTAAATCACATTGTTTTGATGCATTTCTGGTGAAAGGCATGATGCTTGTTGATCAGTTTCCAGTTGTGGGATGGAAAAGAACATGTTGAGAATTCATCTTCTTTTTGTGTGTTGGACTGGATTTGCTTTGTTATAGATTAGAAGTCTAGGAGTGTCCTGGTTACCATATGTTATACCTTCTAACCAGCATACCCATCATTCAATTCCAGTGGGGGGTCTTTGATGCATCTCTCGCCATGTTCATCTCTACACAATGAGAGCTATCAAGTAAAGGCCCAAACCTCCAGACAAATAGCCTTAAATAATCACTCTTATACAGATTCTGACCTGAATGTGCCGAGCCTCATGAAGTGTAATGTAGTCGCTAGGCTAGGACAAAGGAGGAGAAGAAGGAAAATGCATGGAATAATAGAGAACATTCCTCTGGTTCTGCTGCTTCAATTGTTATCGTAAATGTATAAATAGTGTACTGTGAACACTTTACTCATTCATTTGCCCCACGGAAGGCTCTGAAATAAATACAGGGACACACTTAGCAATTGTTTACCCCATAATAAGGAGTTTTGAAAGTGAATTCTGATCTGACCAAATTGGAGCAAGTCTGTCCCATCTGGATAATATGCTGTTAACAGTCTCAAGATGAGAGCATGCAATGAGTGATTCTTATCATTAGCCAGTGGCTGTTCATCACTGTAGCACAATTCTTTTAAACACGTTTTATGATATAACTGGGATTTGGAATCGCCAAAGTCACATGTTCAAATGGGAGAATATTTATATTTCGACATTAATCATGCAGCAATATAATGTGATGGCCTGTGAGTGAAAGGGTAGTTATTATTTTAGACTCTCAGTAGTTTTGCTAGGCTGCAGTTCACCTGAAGTTCACATCACTCTGATAGAGTAGAGTTAGCTGTGCTTCCTTCATCCCTCCATCACATCAAACTTTATTTTCTTCGCTTTCCTTCTCTTTTCGGGCAATGTTGGCAGTCTAAATAAGAAGGGCAAACTCTTTTTGATGACTGTCCACATGTGTTTGCTAAAGGAACACGCAAGTATTTGTGTCCGTATTTGTGTCCGTGGAAGAGAGACATCTCTTCTCATTTGTTACAGAAGAGAGCCTGAGGGCCAGAGAGGCAGCAGGCTTCAGATCACAGGACAGACTAATTGTTTGTCTGCTCGGAGACACACGAGTGATCGCTCCTTCACACACAGTGGTTCCATGTAACATGTAAGAACAAAGGGAACATTAATTCTACCAGCTATGAGTAAAAAATAAATACAATCTTATATGAAACAAGACACATGACAAGGCACATTAAAAGCTGAGACATGGCTTCCACCTTTACATTTTATTAGTTGTTTCAGTTATAGTTTAGCAAAGCAAACATCGAAAGTATGAAGGCATCATTTCGTAGAACTTCAATGAATCGGATCTTTAGTATGGTACCGCTGAAAACATATTCATGAATCATACCAACATTAAAAAGAAACCAAAAGCATGTTTTAAAATCAACTGAGGGAAACACAAGAGACCTTTAACAGGCATTAGCCATCGCATGACGTACTTAAAATTACAAATCATCTGCAAGCAATACACAACCAAGAATCCATACTCTGACCACCTCCTTAGGTCTGTGATTGTGATTTCAATAGTTTGATATGAAATAAGGCAGATTCCTTCAATACAATTATAGACAATCTGATAAGTAGACAAGCAAAAGCGAAGAGGACTGTAATTCCTGTTAATGTGGGATGAAGTTCAAAGCAATTCTTTCTGGCATGCACTGGAAACTGCAAAGAAAAAGAGGGAAAATAACGAATTGATTTGTTAACAGACACTCATTTCCTGGTTAGTGCACGTTGGCCTTGATGAAGTTTCTTGGTTATACGAGTCAAGCTGCAGTAACAGCGGCGGCGCAGATCAGATCGATCAGTGATGTTTACAGATACAGGCCGGGGAATGACTGCCGCCTTACAGACTGTGGTCAGAATCAAGGGTCTGATTTGACTAAACAATGGGGCTGCAGAAGTGTGTGAGGAGACATGGCAGGTGTCAGCGTGTCGTCACGTATTCCACTGCTGAATGTCATCATGACTGTTTGGCATTGTGAGAACAAAAGGACGGTAGATGTTAAGCATCACCCAGCCTGGATATAAGGAGCTGTGTGGTGGTGGTGGGGGGGGGGGGGTCCTCTGACAGACTCACCATGCTCCCACAGAGGGGGGGGAGATCACAGAAAGAGACTTGAACCTGCTTTATCTCTAAATGATACATGACTCTGACACACAGTGTGGTATGGCTCATCTTATCGGGTTGATATGTTCAAGTCCTATAGTAAGGTTTTTGTACATACATACATACATACATATACATATAGTACATACATAGTTCAGGGATGAGTAGTTTCTTAAGAGGGAGGGAAGAAGCTAAGTAAAGTTGGGGATGTGAGCATCTTGTGAGTGACTGGTTGTCCGGGGCCATGCTGACGTGAGCCTCCTGACACCGGGGGGGGGGGCCTTCGCACAGTTTTGCTGGCTGTCAGATGAGGTCGATTGTCCTTCCTTCAGCTGCTTATTCTTTCTTCTCAACAGTGTCTGGAAGGAGAACAAGTCTGAATTTAGATTTTGCACGGCTGGATTTCTGGTTCTTATAAATACACAATACTTTTTCTTTAATATGACTCTTTGCTATATTACCGTATTACCATTTCTTACGTGGGAAGTGATTGGGGACTTTAATGAACAATCTCTGCTAGAAGTGATGATTGCACACCACAGAATGAACTGGAATTAGAGCGGAAATAACCCAACATCAAAATCAACAATCATGCAAATATGGAAATAGTTGCAGATTAATTTGAAGTAATATTTCAAGCAAAACTGGCCAAATATTCCATGTTTCGAGTTTCTTAGTTGTGAGATTTTATAGATTTATCAGTTTGGCTAAGAAGAAATGGCAATAAATGACTTTGCTTCTCAAAGCCTTACTAGAAATAATGGTAAAATGTCAAGATGTATACGTTGGCTTTATAGCCCATGGTATCCTTTCAATCAAAAAGGATATTTCATAGTGGTCTGTCTATGGGACAAATGCAATGTTGTCCTTTTTTGCCTGAGTGGGGCCTAAGTTAGTGGAAAGAAAATGTTTATTTCGGAAAGTAAACATTTTACCGAATGCCGATGCCGAAAGCATCCTGTTTTTCTTCACTTTTTGAAGCAATAATTATCTCCAGCAAATGTCCCTTAACTACAGTGATTGGTTATAGGATACTTTCATCGACCCAACAATGGGTACCAAACTACCTGTTAGTAAATAACAGTACACAGAATGTTGTAGCATGTATCTATAAAAGGCAATAAAGGGCAACGTTTTGTCAAAATGGTATCTGTGATGATCTTGATACCGTGTGTGACAGACAGATGGATAAACAGACTTTTGGACACCGAGGCTAATCCTGTTCTAATGTGAGTCTTTTTAAGAGAAAACAACCCAGCATCTCTGTTCAGAAAACCGGACGTCTGTAGTGTTTGGATGCTACGCCACGGCTCATTTTAACTGCACACTATGGGCCACCCAGCTCTCTATACGGCAGAACACCCTGATCCACACGCTTGTTCGACAACAAGCTTTTTTCTTATCTGGCGCTCTGTCTGGCATTGTTTAAGCTCTCTCATTTCCCCACCACCCCACCCGCTCTGCCAAGTTATTTCATATGCTGCTTGCCTGTCCTATTTATTCAACCCTGACAATCTGTTCACAACAGTTGCTTAATGATTTTTTTTTTCTACCTGGGAACTACAGTACAGCGCCAAAGTCTGAATCCCATTCTTTGGCTGAACAACTCTATAGAGCCACACACAGAACAAATACAAATGACACGCTGTCTTATTGCCCTAAATCTCAGCGGAGCCCTGAGAATAACAACAGTGTGGTATCCTTATCAAATATGATTTATTGGCATGATTATTGCCCCTACAGCCTGTGTAGGCTGCATGTTAAAATAATATGCATTGCACACTTGATTTATTAAATGTCTGATAGTACAGTTTGCAGGTCATTTATCACACTCAATCTCCAAAGACGTGCTGACACGTTTATACCAAAATATCCTACAATATGGCCCCTACAGAGAGACGGAGACGAGGAGGGTGGAACTGGGTAGCACTCAGCTGCTCAGCGCCGAGGGCTCTCTGGATAGAGGGATTTCTAATTCAGCAGCTGTGGCCGCTCATAACAAGTCGTTCCTAAATAGATTGTGTGCGAGATAAGAGCGCCATTACCTTTGGACTGAATGCTGTCAGTAAGAATGGAATCAGGTTCTTCTGAGCTCTCCACGGGATCTTTCATCTCCTCTAGGGAAGAGTAGAGAACAGAAATAGAGAGGGGGAAATATGAGGAGAGGCTGCTGGCCTCTTCTTGTGCAGAAAGCCTCCATTTACCAATCAACAAACTCTCTGCCCATCAAGGCGAGTGGGTTTATAGTTATAATGTAACTAGCAACAACTTTTCCAGACAGACTCTTGTGGAGCATCTATACTGTACATATAATCAGAACGCTAACAAGCACTGTGATATATTTATGAATGCAGGCAGCTATGTTGACAGAAATATCCAGCCGAGTGTAGCAGAGGCAGGAAAGCAAGAAATGGAGGAAGGGATGTGTGAGCAGACGACAGGGAGGTTTCTGTTCAGTGGCAGGATTTCAGCGATTCGTCACAGCACACAGACTGGAGGGTTCATGAGGAGAAATATGACCTGTACTCACCTCCATTGCTGGTTTCAGTGATGTTCATCTCAGATTCATCTGCAATGTGGAGCACACAGATAAAGACATGCAAGTCATCTCCAATGTCCACTCATGCATGCAGATGCTGTTGATACAAATCTTAGGTATTAGTCAAAGTAATCACCTGTGCAAGATTAATCTGCTTCATATATATATATTTTAATCAAATGACTTTCTGCTCGAGAAAAAGTAGATCATCCCAAAAACATTGAGAATTTGTATTTTATGAGCAACTTCATCCTCATGGCCTTGTATTGAAATGAGTCGTGATGTTTAACAGTCTCTCGTCCCTGGAAATCCAGCGCCTTCCTAAAGAGTTATTCTTCACAAAAGAAGAAAACAAATGCGAGGAGGGAGAAAGACGCATGCAAAATTAATTACAGACTGCCATCCCTGTAAGGCAGCCTGAGACTCCCCCTCACACACATCCTTCTCCCCCCCATCCTCCCCGTTACATCTCAAGTCGCACGACTCCTTCTTCCTCGTCACTCCCTGGGCAAACCGTGCCGCTTCCCCTCTTTGCAACAACAATCATCCAAACAAAGCACGCCATAAAAAGAACTGCTCTCCCCAGGCGGACCGGAGATGATGTAAACAAATACAACTGCTTAGGCGTGATAGAGCAACGTGGAGAATCCAAAGGTTTATCAATGTTCTGCATGTTTACTAACCACTCTGCGGTCAAGCTAATTCAATTCCTTGTAACGCTGGTTTCTTGATTGTAATTGCAGGTTTGGGTTCATGTGTACCATGGAAGAGGTTATTTGTTTGTTTGTTTTTCAACATATATTGTATTTTATTTCAAAACAGAAGGCTCACAGTCAGCCATAGGAAGACATAACATATTAGATACACTCAATCAACCCCCCCCCCCAACCCCCTACACACACATGACAATAGCACACAGATATAACAGATGAAAGAGGACATTTGACTTTTAAATGATGTCTGTATTGTTGGGGATACAGTCATTTACAGGCTGTGTCCATGTGTAATAGAGGTGTAACAACAGTGTAATATGGGTGTAATAATGCTGTTACATGGATGTAATATGGATGTAACAGTGTAACATGGTTCTAACATGGGTATATTATAGGTGTAATACGGGTGCAATACAGGTGTAATAATGGTGTAACATGGGTGTAATATGGATGTATTAACAGGGCAACATGGGTCTAACATGGGTATATTATGGGTGCAATACAGGTGTAATAATGGTGTAATAACAATGTAATCGGGCTTTAATAGGGGTGTATTCATGTGTAATATGGGTTTCTAATAACAGTGTTATATGGGTTTAATGTAGAAGAGATAATCAATTAATTTTGCATAATATTTATATGTGAAGTAACACAGTAGTTCATTATGGCTGTCAGAAAAATATGATTTGAAGACCAAGACAAAAATAGTAAGGACCACAAATAAATGGTGATAGGTGATTGTAATCTTTTATGTGGCACTATGCAACATTTGCTTCCACTCTAAAAAGTATTGGCTAACAGGGTGCATTTACATTGTGTTAAGTTGTAGACAGCTTGGGCAACCACCTTTGCCTTGCTGGAAATATGCTGCCAGCCACGGGTAACGTACATTACACTGCTCCTTCAACAGAGAAGTGATTTCATCTGTTGCAACACTTTGGTAGGAAATGTCTCCTCCCTGAGACCTACTGGGATTTAGGGACTGCTAAAAAGCATGAAGGATCTAGCTACACTCTATCACTCTGTATTCATTTATTTTGTAATCGTTTGATCTAAGGCAGAACTGTTCACACGAGGAATTAACATCTTAATTAACGAAGAAGGGGACCTGAAAGTGGGGTCCATAGGTCAGTGAAATAATCTTCCATTATTCAGAAAACTGTGCTCTATCATTAACAATTGCTTGTCTACAGCTCCAGAGGGTTCCTGGCCCAAAGAGTTAAGGAACTACTGGTATAGTATGCTATATCATTTATTTTAATGACTATATTGTTTGTTTTATTTATACCAGGACATTCTTTATGACTTTTTATGACTTATTAAAGGTAGGGTAGGTAAGTTTGAGAAACCGGCTCGAGATACACTTTTTGTTATATTCCATGGAATGCTCTTAACATCCCGATAGCAATGAATATCTTAAGTGCTTTGACAAAAAATCCATAAAAAATGTCATCTGTGGAAGCCGTAATACTGTAAAAAGCATGACCAATCATTTGAGCCGGCCCGGCTAAAATAACTGGATGGCCTACTTGCCTGTCAGCCTTCCATCTGTGCACAAACTTATCTCGTGCCCTCATTGGTCATGTGCGCGTTCGTGTGTGTTGGAGGAGGGGCTCTGTAAGGAAGTGGCAGATTTTCTCCGGTTGTGTATTTTCAAATTCTAGCGATCTCGAGCCGGTTTCTCAAACTTACCTACCCCACCTTTAAACTACTTTTTTTCTTTTTAGTTTCTTATGAAATACTATAAAATACTATAGTATGGATATTTTTATGCCCTACTACATAGAAAAAGGTTTTATGTTTTAGACAAACGGTTTTATGGGACTTTTTATGACATTTAGATGTCTTTTTAATTTTTTAATTTATTAAACTAGAGGGGTTGACATGTAAGATGTAGATGTGATGGCCGCTCTACCAGCTGAGCTAGCCTGTTTTTCTGTTTTCATTTTTTTTACTATATAGGATGACATTTTGTTATGACATGTATACTATGTCTTTTTTTATCTTGAAACTTGTGTACCATACTTTTTAGGACAACTTTCTGTATCACCCCCTGCTTTTGAAGTCATGCCATTGTGTTCCCAGGTATCAGCAATTACTTTGAGTACAATGTTATCACAGGTGACAGACATGGCCAAGCTCAGGAGAACAGGAAGCATGTTGTCACAACCCTGAGATATCCTTTAATCTTTTCCTGCTTCATTATACATTCATGAACGAAGCAGATTTACCACCAGATTCAGATCATCACGGTAATGGAATACATTTACAGGAAACATGTACACATACGATGTAGCACATGTGCTCGTGATCCAGGCGTATGCCATCAAGAGGGATGTGCTAAAATATGCATAGACATAAAATGATATGCCGTGATGAATTATCACTTTTCCACATGTTGTGGATATTAAAGCTGATAGGGATGTGCCTGATGTTGTGACAGGAACAGACCCTCCATCATGTCTGCCTTTAGATATATGTGCCGCAGCTCACTGAAGCACTGGCCTCATTCCAGATGCTGCTTTCTTCCCGTCTCTCAGGTGATATAACAACACAGTCTGGGTGCTACGGTAACATCCTCTTCCTCTAATATCCAGCACTGATCACGACGAAGCCAAAAAGCTCAGAATTTCAATTGATTGCTGCCCCAGCCTCCCCTGGCTGCCTGAGGCTTGAAGGGAACAGCAGAGCGGGGATGTCTGCTCTCTAATTTCACTCCTGTGTGCTGTCAGTGGAGGGGCTATCATTTAGGGAGGATGTGAGTGTGCTGTGGTAAACACATAAACAAGATGGGGGGGAGAGAAAAACGGGCCTCTGTCAAGGGTTCTGGTGAAGGAGAGGGTCGGTCCACAGAGGGCTGATAAGGAAAACAGAAAAACAGTCGACTGAATTGACTCCCTCAGCAGGAAACTAGACAGCTTACACCAGTGGTTCTTAAAGCCGGGACCCTGAGGGTGCCTCCCACCCTCCATTTTGGTATGTAAATTACCAGTTTGCATGCGAACTGTATTTGTATACTGCATGGGGGATGTGGATGTCTAGAGAAAGAGGGCATACAATAATCAAACTCTATTGTTTCTCCAGGATAACACTAAAACATGCATGACCTTGCTCCATGAAGATCAACCTCAAAAGGGTATCCGATCTGCATTCCACACACATTATAGCTGTAATCTGTTTATTTTCCCTCTCTGAAACATCGTGACGTGAAGTTTCCATGACATATTAGTGAAAAGTGACCCCTCAGGAGATCAAATACATTGAAAACATCTGCCAAACTTTTACACTCCTTAACTTTGAACAATTCTTCAACTTCATTTATTTTCTTGTCACTTCAGCCTTTCAGAAGTTCAGTGAAAATATCCCGCAGAGAAAAACCCTCAGTAGCTCAAGAGGGAGGATGTGTGTGTGTGTGTGTGTGTGTGTGTGTGTGTATGTGTATGTGTATGTGTATGTGTATGTGTATGTGTATGTGTATGTGTATGTGTATGTGTATGTGTATGTGTATGTGTATGTGTATGTGTATGTGTATGTGTATGTGTATGTGTATGTGTATGTGTATGTGTATGTGTGTGTGTGTGTGTGTGTGTGTGTGTGTGTGTGTGTGTGTGTGTGTGTGTGTGTGTGTGTGCTCACATCTGCACAGATGAGAGGAGAGAGGAAGGAAGAGAGTTAGGCATAAGTCAGCCTCGTATGCAGACAAGCAGAAAATTACATCCCCCCACCTTCCATTCATTTATTAGACAAGAGGTGGTTATCGTTTTGTTGGTCAGCATTAGCAAACTGCCCCACAGCATTCCACCATGATGGAAAATGAGTTTGAACTGGACAGCAGTGGCAAGTTAAGATTTGAAAGCATGACATTATTAAATGAAATGGACCTTTATTTGATGTAGCTTTAGTATGATACACTCTTTTCAGTGTTTTGCATCATCCTCAAAGAGCATTTGTCCCCCTCAGCAGCAGTTCTGCTTCCACACTACTTTTAATGTTCTTGTCATTGTGGCTCAGTCAGCCGACAGGGAAGCTGTCCCTGTGGGTCACCCACATGGCATCATGGGAAGCCGTCTCTGCTTAATGTTGCAGACAGGAGCCTGGGGCGGAACAGGAGGATCCTTTTGTCCCTCAGCCACAGGACATCTCACTGTCTTTTAATTCAAATCCTCTCTTCTTGAGCGGGGGAAGAATAGAAATCGATGGAGGTGTAGAAGTGTCCGTGCCCTACAGAGTCAGTTCCCCAGGAGAATGTCTTCGGTGCATTTGATCCCCGGAGCATGGCGCGGTTGGCCGGTCTGCTGTTTCTGAACAGGTCCTGCAGCTTTAATCCCCTCCCACAGGTGTCCAGCTGCTGCCACAGAACAACGGACACGACCCGTCGCTATCTCAGCGTGGGAGCTGCTGAAACCCATTCAAACCGTATTTCATTTCCCAGCCTTTCTTTGTTCTAAGTGGCCTCTTGAGTATGCACAAATAAAATTGAGAAAACACTTCTGACAAAATGTCTTTAACTGATAGCATTAAGTATTTCTATTTTGCTCGAGTGAATCAAATTTCTAGTAAAGGTCTTTTTGTTTCTGTGGCCTTTATGGAACAGACGGAGGGCTGCTGCTCGCTCAATAGCATTTTATCTTGAGACAATAACACAGGAAAATGTCAAGGTCAATTTGAGTATCTATTGAGCAGAATTCATTTCAGCATGTCGACCGGGTGGTCTTTGAGGGACCTGTGCCTTGTCTGCATTGAGCCATGTATATTAAACAAGTATCAAAGAGCCCCTCGTTGAACTTTGCATGGACTAATAGCTTTGAGGCTAATATGTCTACTGCAAAGATAATTAAAGACATCTCCCCGCTCGAGCAAAACAAGAGCGGGTGGAACTCAACAAGTGCCCAACCAAAAGAACTAAGGAGCTGGTAAATGTGGAAAGCAGCCCATTTTCATATGTTAATGTTAAGTTTGTAGAGAAAGCTTAGCTATGAGTTGCCGTTCTCACAACAGGAAAAAAGAGGATATTGTAAGGAGGCGGCGGTTAGCGTTTGATAGCGGGAGTTTTCTTTGCTATGAGATGGAACACTGTCTGACAATCCGAGCCAATTAAAGTGCACCGGGCTGTGACCTGCAGGCTAAGGAGACGAAAACAAGTCTGCTCAATAAACACTCTGACCGCCCCTCTCCGCTGCTTTTCTCCTGAAAAGCCAAGAGTCCTTATTAATATTCCGCCTTTCTTCTCGCTAAGAAAAGGCCAAGGGGTTGTGGACACTATAAGTAGCATTGTGCTCCCCTGCGGGTTTAGGTAACCTTGCAGTGGTGGCTGTTGAGGGGCGGCTCCAACTTGGGTCAGGGTCCCCTAAACAGGCTGAAAGGGCCCAAGCTCATTACACAGGCCTGGGCCATGCTTGACAAGATGAGAAAACAGAGTACTCCGAATGAGTGAAAAGAGAACAGGACACCATCTGCTCCAAGGTTAAGCTACAGCTCAGAGAAAGAGAAGATGATTAGAGGGCAGGAGAGATGGCAAGAATAAGAGGGGGGGGGGGCACGGTTCACAATATGTGTTGCCAAAAAAAGCGATTGGAAAAGGACCCCTGGCCACTCATTGAAGCGACACAACAAGGGTTGAAAGAACCACGAAAGCCAGTAAAGAATGTCTCCACTGGCAATGTCTCTCACTCTTTTTTCTATTCCCCACTCTGTCCAAGTTAGGGGAACATAGTCACGAGATAAGTAAGAGCGAGAGCACCGAGACACCCTGAGATGAAAGGAGTAAGTGAATAACTGATTAAGAGAAGAAGGAGAAGAAGTGAGAGGGAGACAAAACAAAAATAGACATGGCAGGGAAAAAAATGCAAAAGAGGCCTCCCCCTGTGTGACCTACATACCTGCTAAACCTGCTGTCACTGGTGGCCTGCTCCTCTCTCATCACTCGCTGAATTACTTTACATAATCTTTAGACTCTCCTGCAGGAAGCTGCCCACATCTGTCTTCAGTTCTTATTGTGGTTTACGATATCAAGGCGCAGACAGATCGTTTTCAGGGGACGTGCTAACCTGACACAAAGGTGATCTGGCTAACCCCCGCGACACAATGAAAAGGGACACGCGTCATCCGAGGGCAGAGCAGCATCAGGCGGCGTGACGTTTGTGTGCCGCTGAGGAAACAGATCGGGCCAGCTGACTGATTTGCAGTTATGAAGTGATGCCTCTTCTGGGCAGCTCAAGGTTTTCTGCCGGAGATCATGGATCTGTCTGGTCAATATAATCAAAGCGTGAGTCTAGACTGCAGTGAGAACCAGGAAGCCCTGGCAGAGCAGCTGTCTGTCACTGAAAGGTCAGCAAGAGAGCAGCTTTATAGCTAAACCTCAGCAGGGGAACCAAGAGTCAGCACAAAGTGAGGGACTGACAGAGAGGTATATAATAAATACTAAAATACTAACTTAATTAACTGAATATACCACAGCAACAAGGAACTACTAAATAATTATTTTTTAAATTATTTAAGTTCTATGATGAGTTATTTTAATGAATTTCCTCCTTATCAAAGCTTAACAAAAGCCATATGACATAACCCATACTGAACTGTATAATATCATTAACGCTTCAACTAACAGCTATATTTGTAATTAATTCATCTTTCTTTTGTTCAGAAAATGTTCTTAATTTTCTTAAAAAGGTGTTATTGTGGTTCAGTAAAGGTTTTTAAAGAAAATACATTCACAAAAATACTGTATAAATATACCTCAGTCTAGAGATGTTGCATCTATGATGTCATGTAGTATAGTATCTTATTGTATCTTCATCTCTCTTCGGTGAAGAGAAATTAGAGAAAGGTGTCATGTCTGAAAATACTAGTGAATAAAATACTAGTGATATTTGCATTTCACAGGGTTAAAGAGTTAAAATCCCAGCTGTTTGAGTTTCACAGACGATTGTCGGTATCTCCTTTGGGTTTACTGCTGTGTCTAACTGAAGTAGCTCTACCATCAAATCTCCCCGGCTGCCTGCAGGAGACAGGCAACCGTTTCAGAGATCACTGATCACTCCGTGCCTTTATGTGTGTGTTTTTAAAGGATGTGTATGTGATGAAGACTCAAATCTTTGCTGCATCTGTGCTGGCTGACAAATTCTCACTCTGCTCCGAGTTGATTCATTTGCCATCTTTGTGAACCCAACAGAGGGGTGGGGACAGGAGAGCTGATCAAAAGAGGAGCTTCAAAGCAGGACAGAAAAACTGTGTCCCTTGTAGCTTGTTAGATGAGGCCCCTCTCTCTTTGAGGTAGGCTTGTGGGCCAGAGGTGAGCAACATAATGAACATCGTGCACGTTGTTTGTCTATTCGCTATCGCCAGCTAAATGACCAGAGTCCAGTTCTCATCAATACGCAATGTGATGGAGGGTACTGTCATGCTGTAGAATTTAAATGAAACTTTTTCATATTGAAATCTCCAGGAAACGGTCAAAACTAAAAGTCGAATGTAGTTATAAAATGAGAAGCAAAGCCAAATGGAATTCAAGGCTGCATTAATACGGATCAAATAAATAATTTCATCACACACAATGCCTCTGCAGGGCTTCCATTGGTGTAGCTGTGGACCTTCACAGTCGGTGCAAAATGCTTTAAAACACAAGCATAGCCTAAAGTCTTCAGCCAGTGGCAGCTTGCTCCCCGAGGAGCCACTCACTTTTACAGTATACAGTGTAATGCCAAAAGTTAATTGTGTTCCGACAACTCTTTGCCACAGGAAAGACTGCATTGCTCTCCAGAATTAGATTGACATCACCAGTATCCCATTGTTCACAAAAGGCAATGACAAAAGGGCACAAAACAACCAATTAGGCAAAGCTTGAAATCCTTTTTGTTGAGACGAAGGGACGTAAATGCAAAGTGCATTCCAGCAACACAGAGAGGAATAAACCAATGAGTCCTGGGATAAATTATTCACGCTGCTAAAAAGCAGGGAAACATATTTTTACTTGCAGAGGATTATTAAGAAAATCCACTTTTTGTAAGCTTTTGTATGCTCTAACATAAAAGAGAGCACAAAGGGTAGCCGTGCTGCGATGGTTGTGTTGCACCTTGATATTGCCGATGGCAAGTCTGCTGGATTACAGGAGAGACATTTGTGTCGGCTTATTGTTCTGTTACACAAGCCCTACCACTGAGGGAGGAAAATACAAAGAAATCAATAACATCCTCAAAAAAGAGAATAAAACCAATTCTCATAACAGTTATTAGAAGGGGATTTGTTGCAGTCTCATTTTTTCTGGGGATCTGTCGAGGGTACATGATGTGCAGCAGGGTTTTTTGGGCACCATATGGCACTTGTGGATACAGCTGGGCTTTCTGCACAGAGCCACGCATATAGTGAGCTGCGAGCGGTTGTGGCAGAGTCCCAGCGTTAAAAAAAACAACAACTCACCCATCTATACTTAAAACCTCCTGGCAAGCGTTAGGAGAAAGAAAGTCATGACACTAAAGTAACAAACAACAAGTGAAAACTTTGATAATGAGTGTGAACTGGAATTGCTGTTATTATTTTTTTTAACAACATAACAGGTCTAAAGAGAGAAAAAGAAATATCGAGGGAGGGATGAGCGGAGGGAATGTGAGCTCCGGTGCCTCTGGGCTCGTGTAATGATGCCTTGTCTCTGCTGTGTTCAGACTTAGATTGTTGTGATGGCCTGCTGGGTCTGTCTGTCTCTGTCTCCCCTGCAGGATCCCCCCTGCCAGCTGGCCTTAGTGTGCCATTAGAGTCTGTGCCCTACTCTACCACTAGTCTGAACCCAGCCTTTCTTTGGAAGAGACCCCATCCTTCAAGTATTCTCTGTAGTGTCCTCCCAAAGTCAAGGAGCCGCTTTCATCCCACAGTCGGCCTCTAGCAGAAGCCACCTTTATCAAAGAGTGAAAAATACATTCAGGTTCCCACGATTGCAAGGCTGTCTGTGCTTTATATTCAGGC
The DNA here is from genome assembly GCF_902827165.1 of Trematomus bernacchii. Lineage (NCBI taxonomy): Eukaryota > Metazoa > Chordata > Actinopteri > Perciformes > Nototheniidae > Trematomus > Trematomus bernacchii. The sequence goes on along the minus strand of NW_022987828.1, from coordinate 3,541,582 downwards.
TGTGCCGATAATAGGCACATACTAACGCGACTGGCAGTGTAATAGGAGATACTATCACAGAACAGCGCTGCACACCTTATTCAGGTTTGTGTTGGCGCATTGCGTGTAAATGCTTTACAGGGGGAACTTGCTCAAAGTTTGATTGTAAAAATAGGATGAGCTTCTGTTCGCTCGGTGTCTTTGAATCTGCGCAGCCATTACATCTTACCTTTGGAAGCTAAGACCATAGCTATCGACTCCAGTAGGAGAATCACACATGCATGAAAGAAAAACAATTTCTGTTCAAACCTCAGATTTATTTATACCTAGCTTTAGGCAAAGTCTCATTTTAATTTATGTATGTTCCATGGGCTTACTGAAGCGGGTGCCCACTCTCACAAGTCACTAAGGCTCGCTGGATAGATATTTCAAACACAATAACAATATAGCCTCAGTTTCCATTTAAAAGCGTGTTATGAATATTCATAAATAAAGGCTGCTTGGCTTCTGATTCAATTTGGGGAGGCTTTATAAAATCCCAGATATCAGACTGAGAATCTTATTGCCTGTGCAGGGAGGAATCTAATACATACGAGCCATATTGTGGAGACTGATTTAAAATACAGAATCTCTCCTCAGCCTATCCCCTTACATATCTCTACTGCACACCATATAATATGTGTTATGTACTGTGTGGCTCTTGGTTGCTTAGAAAATTCCATTCCATTAAAGTCATTGTTAGAGCTTAGAAAAACAAGACTAAGTGCTCAAACACAACTTCACGAATAGACCTGCAACGTAAACAACAGATGCTACAGTTTGGTGATATGAACTGGTAAGACATCAGCAAATAACCTGTGCCATATCCTACATCTTTACCCCGTGAAAGAAAAATGGGGTTGACTGACTGGTTTTTACCGAGTCATAATGAGGACGAGAGTGAGAATGGATAAAACAGAAAGCTTTGTATTATTTAGTGCGGCTGAGCTGGGACTGAGACACCGAGCTGTGATAAACACTTCCCTATGTGCAATATAGAGCTTTGTGCCAACAGCAGGCTGTCAGCAGACATTTCCGATTACTGTGAGCACCTGGAAATAAATGTACAGAGGCAAAGAAAGGTATTTGAGAATGCTGTATATATATGTCTGCCTTGTACATGTTCTCAAATCAGTTATATATGTGAACATTTGCTTTAGAGGCTGAATGACGAACGCTAGAATGAACCCAACAAAGGACTAGCTGGTAAATGTGAGATCAAATGCATACAAAGCCAAATATTTAGTACAGCTGATTTGATTTAGATACATTATTGTTGTGATGAATCAATGTTCAAATAACATAAAAACAAATTAGAAAGCATCTCATTAGATGTATTTTTCTTTGAGCCACTGATTGCATTTGGACACGAGAAACATAACTCATTCAGTATGACATCATTTTTATAATAAAGTACGACAGGAGTATCCTTGTATAGAAATTAAGCTCAGCAGATACATCAATATAGTCCATTTTATTTTTGCTCAAATGTAGTTTCAGAAATTCACCAATTTGCCAGAAACATTTACTATAAAGGTCATGTGATCCTTTAAACGCACAAGTCACTTCACTTAAAGCTCACAGAGTCCTGCTATAGCATGTTACTGATGTTTACAAGACAACAATATAATGTATCATGAATGTAACGCATGTTAGACATGACCCTCACATGAAGTGCCTAACACAACATCATACAGCTAACAGAACATGCTATTTGTGCTTGCAAATAACTCATTGATTGTCATTTTAAGACAATGTCAAAAACACAGAAAGTAAGATAAAAGGGTGAGACCACACACACACACACACACACACACACACACACACACACACACACACACACACACACACACACACACACACACACACCACACACACACACACACACACACACACACACACACACACACACACACACACACACCACACACACACACACACACACACACACACACACACACACACACACACACACACCCCACACACACACACACACACACACACACACACCACACACACACACACACACACACACACACACACACACACACACACACACACACACGACATAATTACAGGCCTGTGTGTGTGTGGTAATCTCCCTTAAAATTGTTCAATTCAATACTCCTCCTTGTATCATGTATTATTCCTTTCAATGAAGCAGATTTAAACTCCATGGCCATGAGCAGGCAGCCTGATTACAGTTATTAATTTTAATAAAGGGTATTGGCCTGGGAATCGTTGGTCCTGGCCTGTGAATAGCAGGTTACGCGTGGCTAAGCCGGGCTGGGCTGGCCCGCATTAGATTCAATATCCGAGACAGTTTGAGTCTGCACAGTGTCCAAGGCCCTCTATACAAAATGCAATCTGCCTGCAATCATGAATGACACCACTGTTTACTGCTCGACAGTGCCACCACACAGTACCCAACCCCAGGTAACCTCGGACAGTGACAGGCACTGGTGGGCCGGGCAGACACAATCAACAGGCGGGGTGAAGTCTTCCAGTGATGGAGAGCCTGCAGTGTTTGTGGGACAAACTGCGATGGCTTTTCAGAGAGCATGGAGAAGGCCATCTCAGATAGATCTATCCGTGATGTTCGCTCTCACCCAAATTAATTGGATGTCAGTCAAAGAGAAAGTGAAATGAAGGTGGGGGAGTGACTCAACCCCTTTGTGTGAGTGAAGTGGTGGGAGAGGGGCGGGTAGTTCTCCCAAATCTAACCCCTTAAACTCTCCAGAGAATAGCCTTAATCAGTGACAATGTGGGCTGGAGAAAAGATGTGGATAAATAAAGACAGATTATCCCCTTTGGCAAGAGACCAAAAAGGGCGGGCTACACACATAGAGAAGTTTGATCCAAACAAAATGGCCTCCCTATCATGGGACTCAATTGGAGTTTCTGAATGAAAATAAAAGCTATATGTATCTCTAATCATACTATCTGATATATTACTCATTGTCAACAAAACCAAAACCAACAATGTGTAAGTAAGTCTCTCAAAACTTTCTGACTACTTGTCTGTGCCACTGAGCCTAGAACCATGTTCTTACTGAAAATGGAAATATTTAAAAACAGGTGATAAATATATAGTGTATTTTTTATAATAAAAAGGCAACTTAATATATTGAACAGCTGGGCATCTTAGTCTTACACAAACAAACAGGGATTAGCACATTTTGTGATGTAATGAGTATAACAACAGCAGGTTGGTGAATGTGGAATTGGCCATGAATGGCAGTGCTCATGTTCATGAAGGAACAGGTCACCCGGGTCATCGGTCAGACATAAAAACTCATCAGGGGTGAAAAAGGTAAAGGGTATTCCACACATTTTATCCCTCTCAAAGGCACCAATTGATCCATGAGAAGCAGTGCTGCCCCTGGCCAAATTGGGGCCCTTGACAATCCTCCTGCTGGAGCCTGAATAACATTTTGCAACTTACTTGAACTATTTACATTACAGAAATAAAAAACAGTACAAAAATACGAACACTTCCCAAAAGGCAACAAGCCACAATAAGCTTTGTATGATGTGTCTATGACTTCTCCAATTGTTTTGTTGCATCTAAAGTTAGTTGCTATCCTCAGCACATTTTCTGAGCCGCACGCTACTGTACTTGTAACAGGTAAAGGTTTCCTGAAGGCACCACACTTGTGGATTTTGCTAGAGCATATACATATCCATAATAAGAGCTCTTGTCTTTTCCGTCTAGCGATTATTCTATTTTTTTATCTGCGGTGATTGATTGTTCCCAGCAGCTCCATCATGGCTTCCAGAGATGTGTTACACCACCTGAGGCCCCCTGCAATGCCTAGTACTTTCCATACAAAGTGATTTTACATGGGTGAAGTAGATCTTAGACAGGCTGAGATTGATTCTTATGGAAAACTTTTTCTGACAAACAGCAGACAGCAAAAACAACACTGGCCCTAATAATTCAATACATAAGAATACAAATATGCCAGAGTGGACGAGATATTGACATTGGTAGAAAGTCGTACTGTCAATCAGATCAAATCATAGCAAATCCCTTACCTTCCATCTCCACAGTGGGCTTTGCTGTGTCGTCATCTTCTGCCTTTGCAGCAGGCTGCTCTTCCTCTGCTGGAAAAAGGAGGCACAGCTCTGATGTTTGTTACGCTTTCACACAACGTCAGTGTTGTTGCAGACAGGTGATCACACACAAGTGTCTGCAAACATGATGCGATGTCTTCAAAGATATCAGCTTTGGTTATGTGTGTATGTACTAGTATTATGATGTTCCATTTCAGTAATAGAATTGAATTGGAAACTGACCAATCTGGTGCCACTAAATGTTTTTAAAGCTCGGTTGGATGCTACTCAATCGGAAGCTGTTGGTACTTGTTCATGTGGATAGTTATGTAAATTGTAATCCCTGTAATGATGCTGTATGATGTCCTTTTTGTTGTTCTGTTTATGTTTTTATGTTTCATGTGGAACCTACTTGAGCAGGTCTCCCTTGAAAAAGAGATCAATGATCTCAATGGGATACACCTGGATAAATAAAGGTTTGAAATGAAATGAATAGAATATTGTATGTCCAATCGCTAATGCTGCAGTCCAATCCTCCTCATTCTGTGCTGAGAGGTCAATCTGCATTGATTTAAACACTGACGGCTACATCAAAACATATTGTTTATCTGTAGTGTTCCATCTCCCAGCCCTGTAATTTCAGACTGCTGGTAAACCAACAAATGTAAACATGTATGTTTCCATGCTGTCATTACGTCAGCCATCAGGGTTTCATGCATTGAACTGATTCATATCTGTCTGCCTCACTGCCCTGTGGATATGTTGCTGGATACAGTGCAGTGATGAAACACATTTAGGAAATCACATCATCACCTGAAACTGTTTCAATTTGGAGTAAATATTTGTGACTGACAATTTTTACATTTAAAATGATAAAAAACAAACAATTGCACCCTTAGGTACATACCTTTGCCTTTATCTTCCTCTTTATTGTTTTCAATGCCTTTGTCTTCATCTTTCTCTTCGTCGTTATCTATTCCTACGTCTTCATCTTTCTCCTGGGTTTCATTTTCATCCTTATCCTTTTCTTGATTTGGCTCCTGGCTTCCTGATTTTTCATCTGGAGGCACACAGACGATGAATTCAGGCATAGGGAATCAAAGTGTTCACATTAAATCCTGCAACAGCAGAAAATAAGACCATAAAACATGATTGCTGATCACTGAAAAAAACATTTTCACACCAACAGATTGCTCTTTTTCAGTTTGAAAGGCAACGAAAGAAGTGAAAACATTTTCTGAAGAGAAAGTGCTTGATGTATGCTGTAAAAGCTCGTTTAAATGGAGATTTCTAAAATAGCTGATTTACAATACTGCAGGATATAAAGCATGTAACGGTTTGTGTTATAATTGCATCACTGGTGTTTGCCAGGGTGCGGTTTCTAACATCTCAAACAAAACAATAAGTGCTAGTAAATAAAGAACAACATCTGCGTTAAAAGGGAATAATACAGAACTAAATGTGAAGGAACAGCGTACTTGCGGTATATAAATGTGCTAATAAAGGTCTGTGAGCAAAGGTTATATTTTACAAAGTAACCAAGACCACATTATTGAATAAGATATTGATCTGTGGTCTCTGGTTTCCACCTGCAATAAACACACACATAGGCGTGAAGGATACCTCTGCTGTATGTTTGGCTAAATTAGACTGCAGGTGTTGCCCAAAGCTCTATATCTCTGCTCCTCCTTCCTCTCTGTTTGTGTCTCATGAGAAAGTAATTACATAGCTCAGGTTTTCAATAGCATCCCGGTGCTGCATTTGCTATAGCTCTCTCATAGAATATCTACAAAATGCATGTTCAGAGAGGCTCTATCTGTCAAATCTTCGTCAATGGAATGGGATTTGAATAAAACAAAAACAGAAGAGAGAGGCGAGGCACTGCTCACTGCCAGTATGCAAATGCAGAATCTTAATTATATACCAGCAGTGCAGAGGATATTCGGAGATAGAGGAATGGTTCTGGCTCAAAGTTAATGCTTGCCTCTCACACACACACACACACATACACACACTCTCAATTCACTTAAGGCTTTTCGTTGTCAGCTAAACAAAACAAATCAAGGTCTCAAGGTCTGGTTGTCCAGGTTGCACAGATGCATTTTAGACATTTGTATAGTAGTTAATCCTCTGCTGCTAACAAGACTGATCAGGTTAGATATTTAATCAAACTCGGAGCTGAAGTGAAAACCATCGGTCAGCTCGTACAATTCCCATCTCCTCTAGAGTCTAGTCAGATCAATGTGCCTTCCCTCTCAGTGAGGGATGTGTAGGGTAATACAATAACTGGTAATCACCCCCCCGCCCGTGCTGCAGCCTCGGCTTGTCACTGTACCATACCTGGGTTTTGACTCTCCATTTCCACGTCTTCATTTTCCGCAGCATCTAGAAAAGGTGGGAAACATTTGAGTTCAGTGCTTGTGCCTGGAGTCGAATTGACTCAGCTCTTAATATCACCTCAAAACAGCCTTTTCATTCCCTGTCTTTGTGTAGCTTTGTCTTTGTACTGCAGTATCTTATGAGAGCAATGGAACCACAAAGACATGCATAAATTAAGTGACAAAAAAGAAGGGAGAAGAATGTCACTTCTAAAACCATACATAATTGAGGGATTTCTTTGTTCCAAGCTTCAATGATAAGAGAACTTTTTTTTTTTTTTCGTTAGAGTGGAGGCACAGAGAATGGAAAGACTGAATTGGAGCAAATATAAAATTCATTTTTTGATGACAAATGACATCAAGAAGCAATGGAAGAGCCGAAGGGGCTGCGAACATGTGTTAATGGTCTGTGGAGCTACATACCATTGTCACCCTCTTCTTCATCATCTATTTCTTCTTTACCTGAAAAGGGAGGGAAAGGAATAATCAGCCTGAACAGGAATGATGCCGGCCGTTCAAGTTTGAAAAACAAAGCTACCAGACACACTAATGATCACAAACTGTTCGTCTCCAGACAGAGTATTCATCTTGTGAGACATTTAAAACGTCCTGGTTCACCAGCTTCACTTTCACAATGTGTTTTTACATACAGGGTTAGGAATGGGTTTTCTGTGCATGGTCTAGGTTATCTGTAAGGAAACCTAATACTGCACTTGCGAATAACAACTCCTGACACTTTTTTTAGCTGATCTAGACTTTGTTATAACCAGCTTTTAACTTCAATTGTGGAATGATCAGATGGGTTCATTTGGTACTAATTCAAGCCAACTATTCCACAGGCTTGCACCTTACTTTTGGCAATTGTTCTTTAAATAATGTTTCACTTCAGATATGAGATAGAATCTGAGGTGACTGTTATAGCAGTAACGCATGAAACTGCAGTAACATTAACTTAAATGCGGCACTCAAAGAATCATCTGATTGGCTTGCATGCAAAAACCTCCCACAAGAGTCTATGAAGAAAAATGGTTGTGCTCATTATACATTATACTTGCTGCTAATCCATCTCTTATTGTCACAAGAGCATCTACCCAACTGCTACCTACCTACAGTAACACACATTTACAAAATACGTCCAATGCGTGCACAAAAGAAAGATTATAGTAGTGACATAAAACAACTTTAATTCCTGCATCATATCTGTTTCCCCATAACCCCCTTTTCTAGCTCTCACACTCATCCTTGCGCGCGCACACACACACACACACACACACACACACACACACACACACACACACACACACACACACACACACACACATCACACACACACACACACACACACACACACACACACACACACACACACACACACACACACACACACACACACACACACACACACACACACACACACACACACACACACACACACACACACACACACACCACACACACCACACACACACACACACACACACACACACACACACACACACACACATACACACACATATATAAACCAATGACATTTGGGACAAATTGAGTAAATGAAAGCCATGACACCAATAAGGGAACATGCTCTACAATGGCTATTGTGCAGCTTCTATAATTGCTTTTTTAACAAGCTGTAGAGAGAAACCATTTTTTCATATTTATGCAATTTTGCCGTGCACTCAGAACAATAATAATGCCAGCTTCTATTAAACGGGGGAAAGGCCAGTTCTACCAGTGCTGCATGTTTTAGTCAAGTGCCTCTGTCCATCACACAGAAGCCGGTGACACACAGTAGATGGCAATCCTTTCTATTAATCATGACTGGCATTTTGAGATGGAGCCACAGACAGAGGGCTGGGAAGAATACTCCGTTGGGAAAAGCAGGTTAAGATGAATGCCTCGCTGGCCACGAGGTCACCCTTACTTCTGCGTATTTTTAAATTATGCATGGCTGTTGTATCTGTCCAAAGAGATCCCAAACAACTATATATCAGAATCGACAAAAGGCTGAATGTAATTTCCTCCCTGTTATTTGATCATTCGTATTTGACTTATTGAATGCAACAGCATTCAATTTGTGATAAAGGATGCTAAGGGACAGATTGTGGATACACACACAAACAAGACAACAATGGATTCTGTCTAGGGCAAAAGTGATTTATAATATCTTCAAGTTAAGATTCAATTAGAACGGTTCCTCTCAGAGTAAAATCCAAAGCAGCAGCTCCAGCAGGCGGCTCACTCATGTTCTCCAAACAGCAGGTGGCAGCATTGTCCCAGCTTTCCTTCCCCATCCTCACTGTATAAGGGTCTTCACTGTGAGGGTCTAACATACTCCACATAGAAAGGCTCCAGTTCAAGTCCACACCTCAATGCTCCCCTGAATTCAACTTTGAGAAATATAGTAAATAAAAGGCAGTCGCTTGCACTCGTGTTGAGCGGGAGTCTCGAGTCAACAGCGCTGTAGTGTTTTCTTGAATACAATGTTAGTCTCACACACACTTAAATGATTTATTCATGTCAACATCACATTCAGGAGTGAAGTATCACAAGTACATCAACTATTTAGATGCTGATATGCAACCTTCCCAGTGTGTCCTACTTGCATGACCGTAGAGTAAACATCGACTACAGAAGATATGTTCTGATGAAAGCATCTCATATTGAGAAATTTGAACTGGAGCAAAGGACAAAAAAGGTAAAAAAAAGGGGGACTTGAAAGATTCATGAGACATGAGTAAAGGAGAAAAATGGCTCTGAGATAACCAACAGCTATCCTTCAAAGACCTCTTGCACGTGAAAAGTGTGTGTGCAAGTGTGCCTGTGAGCGCTGCTCGACGGGGGGCCGGGGTGTAAAAGATGGCGTCCCATGGAGAGGCTCACTGTCTGTCCACACGGGCCGTTATTAATCTGCATGTCCATCCACGCTCCGTGCCATCTCTAACCGTCTCCCCCTCTCTTCTTTGGGTCTCTCCCAGAAAGCTCCAGCATGCAAGGCAAACAGACCCAGCCAGGCATTGATTTCTGGCTCAGTGTTCACATTTTACTGTGCCCTGTGACATCCACTAATCTCACTAATACCAATCTGATATCAAATAATAGACACCGTGGGGGCTGCTTGCCAACTCAGGTGTGCTCTGAAGAGGATACCCTCCGCCCTTGACTTCTGTGCCAGCCCCCGCCTCTGTGGCTCACCCACCCACCCTCTCCGCCTTTTTTTTCCTCCTATAGCTCGCAGCATCTGCATGCTGTGCCTGTGTTTCATGTGGATTACATCACAGCACAGCTCATCACACACACACACACACACACACACACACACACACACAGTTAATCTGTGACGCTCCTTTGCAAATACACTTCAGGGGGTTATTTGTAGTTGACAAGGTCTCTCTTGAATAAGAGATGAAATACTGTTTCTCATATTGGAATAACTCCCCTGTTGGGTTGGTCTAAAAGTAAATATAATTAAAATGTATACCAATTATGATTGTTATTATTGGCTGCTAGTTTAATTACTTTTGTAATATACTGGCTTCTTATTATTTACCATGGTTGTTTACTTATTTGATTTAACTGTGTGTTTGCATCTTTTATCAAATATGTTACTCTTCATGTTGTGTATGTCTTTCATCTGTACTGTCCTTTTGCCATTGTAACAAATAGAGGATTTTTTATTTGAATTTATATAGCACTTTAAATGTAAAAAGTCTAATGAAAAAATGTGCTAAGGGAAGATTAAAAGAAGCATTGATAAAAGCAATACATAGCAAATCAACACTTATAGGATAAGATAAAAATACATCTAAAACCGTCACATTAAATATGATATGAGACGTGATGTTTGTTTAAAATAGAATATACATTATCACAGTTGACTGTTTGTGTTAATTGTAGGCTTTTTACCGTTTGTATTCCTTCAGTCCACTGAGGCTGAAGAAGCATTTAGCTGTTGCAAAGTTGCAGCAGTAGCAGTTGTTGGACAAAGCAACCCTATAATTACCTGCAGTCCAACAACCAGTGTATTTATCATGGGACAACGTTGGAGAAAGCCTTAATGCTTTCTCTTCATCAGTACTGTGGCTAAAACCCCCTCATGTCTGACCCATGGACTGGGGAGAGTGAATCCCCCGCGGAGTGAGATGGATCACACTGAGGCATATTGACAGACACACTCCACCCGGCTGTGCTGCAGTGTAATTTATTCTAAAAAGTGCTCCACATATTCACTATAGCAAATAGGTGACCTGCTTCCCCAGCTCTATAGACAGAATGGTGAAATATAGTGTGTTTGGGAAAACAGAGGTGGTATTAGGAGAGTCTTATAATGTCTGTCTCACTGAGCTGACTGTCTGTTTTTCCAGCTCACTATTCCTCTGCTTTGTGCTATATCTCGCCATCTGAGTGTTTCCTATGATTAATCTTTTCTATGTGCTACATCGAACCAGACCTAACCTTTACAGTGCAGGCAGTACACAATTATTTCATTCCTTTCCTGTGAGAGAGGTTGTCTCAAGGACTGAGTGTTCCCATACTAGAAAGCTGTGCCAAGGCCTTTTGTGAATGGATTAGTTACTATTAAGCTGCCGGGCCTGATAAATTAGGATTTATAAAGATTATTACAAAATACTTATGCCCTCCTAATGCTGGTGATTGAATTTGTGAATCATATTGAATTACTGCTGTGGATTATGGGAAGGTATGTTGAATAGGCAAAATGACTTATTGTGTTTTGTCTAACAACACAGAGTGTATTGACGCCCTTGAAGTGTCTGCGTTATGTAGTCCAGCCTTTTACGATCAGCCGAGCGCCCATTTCCCCAAAGAAAAAACCATGACTGCTATCTTCAAAAATCCCCCACAACCTTAAAGCTTGGAGACAAATGGATGGTGTACGATTTTAATTGCCTACTAACACCCTCCAGTGTAAGAATCTAATTATCTTTGGTCCATCGTATCGTAAGAAGCCTATAACTGTTTCAATATTACACATCCAAACGGGCTGAAACGGCAGAATAGCCAGATAATGGCTTCTTAAACAAGTTTGCCTCTAAGAAAACATTCTTTTAAAAAAGGACCAAGCTTCCTCCTGTATTCATTTCCCCAAAGAGCATTTTGGCATGAGAGAGCAAGACATTACCGACCAAGAAAACACTCCATTACTTTACACACACAAAACAAATAACTTGTGTGAACAAATATCAATGCACGATATATCCTTTAACAGACCTTTTCCTGGGCATGTCCGAACATGCAGTCATCATTAATAAAGTTGCAATTTAAAACAAACACACATGCCTGCAAACACACACACTCACAAAGAGTCTTATCTCTGTTATTGTCTTCACTCTCTTCCTTGGTTGTGGATTTTGTGGATTGTGAAGTGTTATCTATTAACAAACAAAAATAAATGGTGATTTACAGAGGGGGAGTGACACGTCGTTATCCCCGCACACCATCAGGATGCGAAGGGCGTGACATCTTGTCAATTGGAACTGTTAGATGAGAGATGGTGTGAATAAAAGACTATGCAGCAGAGATTATTCTAACTTGGCCATCCTGCCTCGGGCTGACCGCCACACAAGAGCCTTTGGGAGAACTCAATAGCTCCTGCTCTGTTCTGTTTTATACATGCCTAACAAAGAAATCGTGACTCCTGTGGGAGAGAGGGAAAGATTGTGAGGCTTTGAGACCAACTCCAGAGAGCTGTCTGAGACAAAAGCACCATTCCATGTGAGAATGGCAGTCATTCGAACCTTTGAATGAGCTCCAGGCTGCACTGATTCAAACTCTGGCTGATGGAGCAGAATAAAAGGCCAGCGCTTGGCACCGGTGTGAAGGCCCATCAAACAAGGCCAAACTGGACCGGGGCAGGATGATACAACAGAGCGAGGAATTATCAGGGGTTATTTCAGTTGGCTTGATATGGTCTGGTGCTATGTTATTATAGAGTATGCAGTGTGAAATAGCTGGAGAACAACGCGACAGATAACAACATAGTCTGTCATGCGCTAAGAATTTGGACAAACTCTTAAATGCAGTTCCTCTCAGCCAAGTCTTTATGATTTGGCCATTACGTGGTGCACATTGTTTCAATCTGAAATATCACATTTTACAGTGCACTTTTAAAACAGCCCTTTTATGTTCACCCAAAATGGAATCTCATTGAAAACACAGATGCGTGTAATTGGCAAATCACGGGGGTAACCTTCGGAGGGAAAACATTTTCATAGCACCCTGGGTTCTACATCTACCGTAATCTGAACACTTCCTTGGACAGACAGTAAAACTAACATTGCTCTCTGCTTAGTTGGTTGCACGTGTACTATGACGTCTTCCAGGGACACAGCATTCAGACCTGGCAAGACCATGCTCTGAATCCCCACGTTCTCGTAAAGAAAACTTGCCAACAGGTGCTTTATAAGACCTACTGTACCTCGGAGAAAACTGCTACAGTAGATTCTCAATCTAGCAGTCTATTCTCAATCTAGCAATCTATATTCTCAAACATTATATACAGTTTATTTTGTCTACCAAGGAAAAATATGAGCAACTGCTGCCTATCGGATCTATTGCTCTCGCTATAGAACAATATATTTACACTTTCATGAGGTTTTCAGTTGCAAGTAATTGCTTATTCAGGACATCAGTGAACAGACAAATGTCAATAGTTTATCCCGATAAGCAGTATCTGGGAGTTTCAGGCCGTGTGCCAAGATGGTGCAGTGATAACAGCATTATGCACTGGCAGTTGTGTTTCTGCCGTCGCCTGGCACATGCTGCGGAGAGATGCTGCTCTGCTGTTTTTTTGTCACGCGCTTTAGGTGGTCTAAAGCCATTGTGCATGTAAGCCGGATGAAGAGAATGGTGTTGGGAATTAGCCGTGGATATAAGCTCTTGTAATGTAATGTACCTGACATGAAGTATTTTTAACTGCAATGTGTCAGGCCCGGGATATAACTTGTCACCGAATGAATAAACATTCAATTTCATCTGCTGCATAAAACCTAGCGAATCACTGTCGTCTGCTGAAGCTACGCCACTCACTCAGCCTCTGTGTGCTTTAATGGAGGTGTTAAGGTGAAAAGGCATCCATGAAATATTCTGTCACTCACCTTCCTTCAGCTGCTCCTCTGTAACCTCCATGTCATTGTCTGGTTGAGGGGAAAAAAGACAGCGTGTCAAAGCATGCTATTTTATAATGTACGATACAGCGAGTCATCACAACTCTTCGCCCCGATTATAATGTTGGAGCACAGTATTTTGATGCCATACTGCTGTGTACCTTGCTTAAACATGTCAACCAATAAATCATGCAGTGTTTCCTCACAATGCGATTGAAATATGGTACAAAAAGATAGAACTGTTCTGTCACAAATACAAAAAAGCTCGCAGTTTAAACTCTCACATTTCCTCGTTCCACACCAGCTGCTATACTCTGAAATCTTAACAACCACCATCACAGACTACCTAAATTCCCCCAGCAGACGGCCTTGGACTTGGATCTGGTGAGTTATTACACCAAATGACTGTGAATGTGGGTGTGTGTGTTTGAAAGGGGGTCACATTCATGAGACATTCTTTTTCAATTAAACCTATACTGGTAGGCTCAGCATACATTTCCCAAAAGCTCCCATTTCCTCAAATTACAAGGACTTCAGGCTGGGGTGGACAACTGCGCCCTAAAAAAAAAAACCTTAGATCTTTCCTTCCTTTCTCTGTACATCTATTGTGTGAGACAGACTGAGTGAAGTGAAGGTGTTTCTGGGTGGATGAGTTGAGGTGCACAGTGGGAGATGAGAAGCAGGCGTCGGATGCTACTTTAGGAGGAACTGCAGAGAAGTGAGGAGAGCTAGAGAGTCCTGCTCCCGGATCATACACAAATCTCAGCATGCCTCAGCTTTCTTTGATTCAAGCCACTGTATGTGTGTGCTTGTGTTAGTATATGCATTGTTGGATGTGTGACTGTATATTTACCACTGTATTTGTGTTTGTATGGCAGTGTAAGAGCCTGAGCAACGATTGCGCTGTGGTTAACAAGCACAAGCAAGTGTTAGCTTTGATGAAAGGCTGTTGTCATCTGGTCTGTAGAAGTGTAACCATCAGAGCTCCCTGTGGATCCTGCGACAGACCTTTCTTTTGTATAACACTGAATAAAAGGGTACAGTGCATTAATCTAACCTTGCTTGGGGAAACAAAGGATGGCCCACTGATATACTATAACAATAGTGCAAGAAATGAAACATAGGGTGTCTCGGCTACTGCCACATGCTATAACATTATTACCACTGCTCAACACTGCTGTCAACACAGGAAATGTATGTGACTATGTCTAGAATAACAATGTATGACACCGTCATTTCTCTCTAGGGGTTAAGACAACACATTCAGACAAAGGATTCTTACTAGATGGCATGCTCTATCTTTGGATGAACAACAGCTATTATGTTATGAAACAGGTGATAAACTATCAGCTTTTCAATAGTTTGACATTCAGGGAAAGATGATAATTTGCTTTCTTTGTGAGGGTTAGGTCGATGAGAGCATCAATGCCTCTGTCATTTCTGCGCGCTAAAACACAACTTTAGCATCACTAGCTCAAAAGCTCTGTAATTAACACGTTACATGGCCTGGCTGATCCACTGGTTGCCTGGTTACCTCGCTGTGAGTACTGAACTTCAAGAATCACTACATCCCAACAAAACAAAATCAAACTACAACTTGTTTGTACACTTCGCTAATGTCTGGATTAACATGTATTTAGTGAGATTTAGGAGCACTTAAAGGCACTTTTTGTTTCTGCTTAAGACAGCCAGGCTACTTTTCCTTGTTATTCAAGTATATGCTTTGCTAAGCTAGTAATTGTACCAATCCTCATATTTAACTCTCGGAAAGATGTACTCATGTTTTCATCAAAATCTTGACAAGAAAGTGAAATAACTATTCCTCCAAGTTACATTTTTCATGTTGGGTTTTATTGCCCTTGTGTGGGGACAGTATGTTGAAAAGGTTCTTACTGTAGCTGCCGGCTCAGTTGCCTCCATGTTGAGAGCCGTCTGAATGCAATCTCTGCCGACACTCTAAATTCTGCATAGCGCTCCTTTAAAAACGGTATAACAGCCAAGCATGTTCTAATTGATATATTATCTGAACGTAACCATGTCTGGCCACGCCGATAAGCAGTTAGCAGGACATGCACTTGTACATTTTGAACATGTAGTGTTTAATGCACAAGCATGTGACCATTTTCCCATATGATGAGCTCAACTGAATCCTCATATCTGCCAAAGCTGACTGAGCCACTGTGCTTTTTCAGAATCACATCACTAACACACCATGGCCTCCTCATTTCCCAGCCCTGAGGGATAGCCTCGTGAAAGCAACACAGATTTAATTTTCACCCCTCACAGGGTTCCTGAAGCCCTTCAGATCCTTCGTCCACATATTACATGTGTGATAGAAGCGTGTGAATATCACAGCTTTACTTTTTCTAAAGCATTGGGGAGGGTTGTGGGGGTTCTGCTATTATGGAAATGTAGGGATGGGTGTGTGGGTTGTGGGGTTTTGAGTATAAAGTGTATAAAGAGCCATGTAAACCAATGTCAATTTGAGAGTCAGAGAAAAAGGGGAGATTGTAACGGGCCCTGCAGATCTGTGGGCTGTTAATATTGTCAGCACTGTGGCTGATTGAGGAGAAGAAGAGATGGAGCCCAGCTTGTGGGCAGCCACCCGGATCATATTAGTGAAGGAGTGTACCCAGAATCAATTTCAACACGCTTTTACCCTCTACAACCACAGCTGCCTCACTGCTTCCATGCTCGCAAATAATACGTGCCAAGGCAAGCATGTGGTCAATCACAATCTATGAAACCAATCGGAATACTTAATCGAATCATGCCATGTGATTAATTGCAATGATTAAGCTCTGTCGATTAATGGTTAAACCTTTTCTAAAAATACAACCGTGGTAATTAATTAATATTATTAATAATAATGACATGACATTTTGAGGCAGCTCGTTGCGTGTATTCTCCAAAAAGTATGCAACCTCTGATGGTCCTCTTAACCAGACAGCAGGATTGCCATAGCACCTTTGAGATATGTACAGTTTATGGCTTCTCAAGGTAATGAATAGGTCATTTTATCACTTGTTATGAGCTCAGTTGGCGAGGTGGGTAATTGATGGTGTGGCACAACAGAGGCTAAAGCTCTACCTATAGTTGCTGTGTGTATAAGCTTGTTTGTTTATTTGCATATTTCATTATTAGTGCCTTAGAGGCCTCTTTCGCACAATATATGAAGACGTAATAATAGAAGTGCTCCCTCAGCTGGCGTACGTTAAAAAGCCGTTTGTCTGTTTGTGAGAACTCCATTAGTACTCACCATACAGCAGCTCCGTTCTGTTGGGACTTGGCACAAAACACTGATGTCCCTTTTCTAATATTTTACACTCGACTAGGTCAAACTTCTTGTTTTATATGTATGTTTGCACGTCGATGTGCCTTTTCATGTAGGTGTGCATGAGTATTCCTGTCAGCAGCGGCCATTTTGAAGTTTCCTCCTTCTGCAGAGATGTAACCATATTGTGGCTCTCTCATAGTGACAGCTTGTGGGAATGCACATTGTAATAAAGCAATTTCCTGTATGCAAATGTCCTGTTTACACGTTCCTGCTCCAGTCATTGTCACTTGACAGATTGCTTGAATATGAGAAAAGCTATACAATGAAAAATGAGAATAGTAAGACTTCAATGAAAACAACTCTATTGTGCCTACTCTCAGCCACAAGACATGCTGGAAGCTGATGTCACGGGGAAGATCCTGCGTTTCAAATGATAGAAAGATCAAAGGCATTATTCACAACAGCTCCATAACAGCGCGCTGATAGGAGGCCGTGGAGAGGCTCCTCCTTGATATAATGAGGAAGAATGGGATAGTGGCATGGGCACAAGGAGATTTATAAGAGAGAAAGAGGGAATATGGAGGGTCTAGAGAGACAGAATTGTCTCCGGCCTCTGTGTGATGCCTTCAGTGTTGGCGCAAGATCTGCATGACTGTCTGTCTCTAGCAGAGAGGATGATGGGATGTTCAGAAAGCGTACGAGCACACCTGCAGAGCTAATTCACAGCCTCTGATTCACCACTGCCACTCTGCGCCGGCTAAATTCAAGTCTTCTCACACTACGGCGCTATGCATTCCCTGCATGGTGCAATCATACCAATCAGCATTTCATTCTTTAAAGCACACCTATCAACTCCAGTGAACCCATCCAAGTGGTGCAGCCTGGCTGGATCAAATCTATGAATTCACTCCCTTATTTGTGAGTCTAGTCTACAATCAAAGCAGCGGTATTTTAGTTTGAATATTCCTCATGCAGCATCTTAAAAGAGCTTTTGTTTTCCTAGAGAGAGGATGGTTGGAGCTTTGAAGCACATGAGGTGAAAGACGGAGCAGGTGTAGGCGAGCGTGGCTTGAAAAAAAAAGAAGACGCGTCTGCCTCACTTCAGACAATGACCCTGAGTGGGATGGTACTGTTATCAAGCCACTTAGACTATAGTGGAATTAATATACTAGCCCACACGGACACAAAGAGCAGTGACAAAGGTGGCTCAGACCCCGGAGGTCAAAGGGCATGTGACAGGCGCGGGGATGTGATGAGGAGAAGCGCCGGGCTGGCATCATGGTGCGACCCCACATTTAATCACAGACTGACCCCTTCCTCCCTCATTAGCAACTCATCACATGATGGTAAACAATAGTTTTTAAAGAGTTATCTTATAATAATAATAGAGCGCTCAGAACTTTTCCAATTCCCCTTTGTTGGAGAGCTTGTTGTTTTGTCTCCTCTCTGTTCAGTCGTGGAGAGATATAGGGCATTTATCCACTGACAGCACTTGTAAATGGCAGGAGTGATAACTGGAGAACAACAGCTCCAGATTCTCATCTCAGAGCACTAATATGATGAGACGGGTGCTGGGTGCACGGGGGCAGGCCTTATAATTAAGGTCTGTCCCCAGAATGTAATCTTTTAGGGTAGAGGCTGGGCGTGGAGCGGGACAGATGACGGCAGCGCAGGGGGAACAAAACACTCTCCATCTGGGAGCAGAGAGATGAAGGCCTGAGAGCCGGTATTCCTTCGGGGAGATGGGGAAGGAAAAGTGAGGTAAATGGGAGGTAATGCTAGGCCTCTTTCAGATTCCCAGCCATTAAACCCAATCCTCCATGGAGCCCCCATCAAGGCCGGTGACTGCTCCTGGCCCCCCGAAAAAAAGATGATGGCGTGAATGGGGGGAGGGAATTGTCAGAGGGACAGAAAGGAGAGTGGGAGTAGAAGATAATGGATGTTTGTTTATTTCACATGCACAGTTGAGGGGCAGTAACCAAGGACAATCATTGGTTGCTATGCATCCCTGAATTGTAAGTCCTCGCAGCAGACGTTCTGTGCCGAGGACTATTATTATAGTCAATCAAATCTGACATTAAAGTCTCATCAGAATATCAACAGTTATGTAAAATATCAGCTTGCTTGTTCGCTGACAAGAAGTCTAACTATTCTAATCCTATTAAGGCAATCCATAGAGAACCTGACGTGTGTTTTACCAACTGTCAGCATAAATTCTCACTGTCAATCTCCCAAATGGCCGTGCGGGTGCATTGACTTTGTTTACATTTGAAGGTGTCAACCGAGCCTGACAGGTCGCTATTCTACTGCTTCCAGAAACAACATATCTCTCTCTGCAGATGTGTTCTTGGAAAAATAAGGTGGCAAAGCTGCCTGGGTCTATACAGATGGTCAATGAGGTATAGGTGAGGACATCATATATTAGGAATACCTTGTAGAAACACAACATACAAATCTTTCATCTATTCAATAGCTAGTTAAACCCAATACATCAATATGGTAAGAGAGGACATTTTAAGATATGGTTTTATTGTTCTGCAATCCAGTCGATAGGAAGTAAACACACATACCTGGGAAAATGACAGACATCTTCTTCTTGTAGATGGCAAAGTCGGTCTCAAGGAAGACACAGAAAATGACCCTTGTGATCTGCACAGGAGGAAAAAAAAGAGATAGGAAAGCAATAAGTGTCATTGCAAGAATAGACTCTTTGGTGAATTACATGACAGAAATAATAACTGAAAATGTTTTGATGTGATGATAATATGCAGCAGCAGGACATAATCATAACCATCCAGAAATCTAATTAGTTACCCTCCCTATCGAGACCCCCCAAACTAGACCCTCTGAGACAGATTTCCAGAATAAGCATTATTGAATGGGCCTAGGTATCATATAAAGTGTAACAACATGAAATTGCAAAATTAAATATAGACAATGGAGAATACTCTCACCCGAATGGAAAGTTACAGGAGAAAACGGCAAATAAAGTATACTACTCGCATGAAGACATGATTACATGTTGAAGAGAAGATTATTGGGTTTAGTACGTTTCATATTAAACATTAGACAAATGTCATGAGAAAACATTCGGTGAAATTGAAATTTTTAATGGGAAACTCAAAAGTGTTTGAACAACATTTAAAACAACAGAGAAGAAGGGTAGCTTTAATAAACGTTCTAATCTCCCAGGATGACCTGGCTCTCTGTATTCACTGCTGATGCTCCAGAGCCCCCTGTGCACTGAATCATTTTTGGATTATCTGAGAGCTGTAGCTTTACACTTCCAAACACTGTTGCAGTGTTGGTATTTTATATTTCTCTGAAAACCAACCTTTCGATGTGGCAACTGTTTACCACAAAGTTAGCTTAGCTGTTGACGCAGCAGAGCAAAGTAAGCCATAAAATGTAAACACATTTTATTTAGAATTTATTACACCTTCAACAGATTAGAAAGCAGAGATGTCTCTTTCTGTTTGATGAACAAAACAAACAGTAAAACAAATCGCTGAACAAGCTCATTGGGTCTTATACATGACAAGGAGTTTATAATTACAAAGTAATTAATTTTCAGCATTTCATGCTTGAGTTATTTTACCTCCATGTTTTGGCTGAGTAGAGATCTTATAACCATTTTGTTTTTCACCCTCAGGGCCAAAATCATTCAAGTATTCAGTTTAGCATAAATAGGATTTATTTTTCCCAAATACTGAAAAATTGTGAAGTGAAAAAAGGGAGCATACAGGTTTTGATTTAATTTTGATTTAAATATTTGCTTTGACTTAAAAACATTATTGGCACTAGTAATTTACATTCAGTAAAATAGTTTGCTTAGAGCTTGTGTTAGGAACTACCGCAAGGCAAAATTCTCTTTAATATATATTTTATATTGCTGTTGAAACATATCCTTCATACAACAGGATGTATACATTTTTCATAACGTTTTTTAATTACATTTGAATATATGATTAAAACGTTGTATTATACCTTTACCCAATACATATTTTACTGAAAAGAGCTTGAAAACAGCTAATGTTAGTCAATTAAACCTCGCTCCATTGAAAGTAATTAGCTTTGTTATTTAGCCAAGGACTGTGCTTTTCACCAGCTAATGTTACCAGCTCTCCTTCTGCTGAATTCAACAGGATTGTTTTGTTAAAAAGCATTTAGTATTCACAGAGAAAATATAGCAAACTTCTTTTGACCCTTAATTTGTCTCCATCGTGGATCAAGTCTCAAACAACTCAAACATGATACAGCTTACTTATGGCATTAGGTCCTGTGCATGTTCAACACTAAAGTCAGAAAACATGGATTAAAGTAATGGACAGTCACAGAGGCATGCAATTCAAAGGAACCGGACAACTTGGAACCATTGCTCCATTATCACCCGCACATCATGCTCTCTAGTTCTTTCTGAAGCCCAGACACAGCTTACGCCAATAACTACGGAATAACTAGTCATGCCATTTATTCAATCAACAATTTAACAACTGTGTGTTATAACTCGTGCTGTGAACAGGGAGACAACGATCAGTTTATTAGCGCTAGTATAAAGCTATCCTCTGACTGTGTACACTTTCCATACTGTGATAATATGTCTAAAATGAGCCATATCACCTCAAGGTCACCTCTTTCACTTTCAGCCTTCTCCAGCGATTCTAGATGTGCAGGCATCAGTCACAGTCACAGAGATGCATTACACACCACGGCAGCAGATAATCGCTTGACTGAATAATGGCAATTTTACACAACAGACATAATGGCGGCTATCCGTCCCCCATCCTCCTCCATGCAGGATATTGATGTTATGGCGGAATAAAGGGAGCTCACCAGCTTAAGCCCCATTCTTGACCCTGCCCAACACAAGGATCTGATTCAAAGAGGCACCCTTCTGGTGCTCATACACGCATATATCTATAAATAGTTTATGATCCGCTCTTTGGAGTAAATGTTAGGAGCTGCATCCAGGATGGTAACATTTTATTTTGCTAGATGTCTTGGGGGGGGCTTTGTTCATAAATGGTAGACTCACTTCTCTCAACCCCTCAACCCAGATATAAAAAATGAAAGAAAGCTTTAAGTCTCCTTTGAAGTCTTGGGCTCGCTGACAAACAGATTGTGAGACAAGTGATAATACACCAAGATAGTGCATACCACTGGGTGCTGAAAGGCCACAGGACAGCCGCTCCCCAGGAATTTCCATTACTCTTTTATGGAGCTCCATTCTAAAACTGACTGCCCACTGTGAAACAGGATGAAAAATGAATGTATGCCTTTCATCGAAACACATGGAAATGTCGACACACACACACACACACACACACACACACACACACACACACACACACACACACACACACACACACACACACACACACACACACACACACACACACACACACACACACACACACACACACACACACACACACACACACACACACACACACACACACACACACACACACACACACACACACACACACACACACACACACACACACACACACCACACACACACACACACACACACCACACACACACACACACACACACACACACACACACACACACACATCATTGAAGTTGATTACATTTCACTTATGTTCTGTTTGATGTGATAAAGGAAAGGAGAAATATAACTGAGTGAACAACTTGTCCTGAAACAAAACCAAATGGAAAATCTTAGTATCCATGTCATGTAGACTCTTCCCTCAGGCTTCCTCTCTGTCAATCTTTTTGTGTGCTTTCTGTTATTGCATGTCCTCATCCTGCAAGGCTTGGGCCCGTTCTTTTATTCCACACATCAGAAACACATCGTAGGGTCTTTGACAGTTGTCAGTCAAACTGGATTGCCAAATAAGAACCAGTAAATCATTGAGATTCTGTGTGTATACACACACTGCTGGCCAAAGTTTATCAACCGTGTTAAAGAAACAAATCCAACAGAGAAGATGTATCTCTGACCTTTTCTTTGTTAAAGTATATTCCACCAGTCTGTACTTAAAAAAGCTTGTTCTTTCAAAGTCAACCAGAGACGGCTTATCTCCTTCATGCACACACACAGCGCTTTATAGTCATAGATGGAGAAACTATTAATAAGTGGAGAGAATTATCCGGAAAACTAACTGAACATTTTTTAATAATGTACAGTTCAGAAAACTGTTGGTTTATAATTATGTAAAACTATATTTCATTCAGATTGCAAAAGAGAAAACATGACACACAAAATCAAATTATACTGAATGAGTATAATTATTTTCAAATGTGAAATATATAAATTAGCACCACAGGGAGAAAAAAAACCCTACTCTTTTGGCCAATAAGGTTGAAAGTGAGTTTAATTTAAATGAGCACTGAAGAGTATAAAATGTAACTAAATACATAATTTCTGATTTTAGAGGAGAGGCTTAACATTTGGTCTGAGGCTGCGAGTTGTGTGTGTGCCAATGTGTGTGTGTGTTTTAAATGTGCACCCCGCAGCCGCCAAGGTTGAAAAAGTTAATGGAAGACTAATTAGAAAGCTGGGATCACTGCATGCAAGCCTGCCTAGTCATTACTCATCCCTGATTGGAGGGCCTTTGCCAAAGGGTGAGCACAATATGACTGGGTCCCCCGGCTGCATGGTCGCCTCGACAGAAATGTGTTCTGCACAATAAGGTGTGGGACGGTGTAGTTGGCCTCACCTGTCGCTCTTTGAGACTGAGCCAATTTTGGGAAAAGCTAAAAATTCAATGGAGTCAAAGTAAGTAATCTAAGTCATATTTAGAAATGTATATCAATTTCATCCCTGATGAGTCCTAGAGAATATGTGAAATTGTTGAGTGAGCTTCAACAGTGCGGCGAGGGCATACTTTATTTTCTATTACACCGTAAAGACTTACATTTATGGTGCAGACATTATTAGTCAACACTAATGCTGTACCACGGAATATGTAATGATGCAGGTTCAATCTCTCATTTCAATTATTTCATTTAAACCCTCTGCAGAACACATCGTTCATCTACCCTAATCAATTCAAAACCAATGCCTCTTTGTTGTAATTGGGTTCTGAATATATGATATGTTGCGACTCATTAAAATGATAATGCCAGGGGTGCAACCTACGTCTCTGTAGCTCATTTGCATGGCACATGAATTGCAGAAAAACAAGATTTGGGAGTGGCAGTTTGTGGCAGCTGCAATATGAAAGTGTCCTTTCACCATATTTTTTGTTTCCTGAAATACTGTATGTGATTTTTAATTTGTGTTTCTGTGGCTCATCATTCTGCGCAGGGCTCACCATGTGCCCCAGACTCCTATTGGCTGGCTGACAGATGAGCTGTCATAGCTGGCCACCCATGCCCATAATTACATCGGGGGCACTGCCAACAGAATCTGACGTGCAGGCACAACGCACGCACTTTTGCTACTTGCATTTCCTTCTTGATTCTGTCACAAACAATAATAGGGACAGGTTGCCCTAGCATGTCTGCTCCAGCTGGAGCCCCAACCCGAGGGAGGTCTGTGTCGATGTGTCCTGCGCACCTCGTTACCGAGGCAGCGGCTCATGCACGATCCTCAATGGTTGCATCCAGATGGACACCAACGACAGGAGACTGATATTTGAAATTAACAATGAGTAAATTATTAATTCATTGGCTTTGTTTATTTATGATCAATGTCGTATTGCGTAAACACCAGCACGCACTGGATGGAAGTATAACTGGGCACCATTCCATCACAGTGACTGGTCATAATGAACTGTATCTATCATAGACTCACACATACACACAGTGAAAACACATTGTGTTTGGTTTAGGATATATTTATCTCTGATATGACATACCAGTGTTGTGCGTGTGATCATACAGTGATAGTACATGTCATTGTTCGGGACAGATTTAATAATTCCAGCGAAATTATTCCTGAGCCAGAAATAGCTCCCCATAAAACACAGCCTTCCAGCGGCACCATCAAAGCCATAATCAGAGAGTGCTCGTCTCCTTTGTTGTCAGCGGCGCTGTATTGGATAGAGGGTCCACTTTGAGGCAGGTGGACCATATCCAGACCCTATTACCGATGTAATTACACACACCTGCGTCCCTTCTCACCGCTGGTACACCGAGGCTGCATTTTGGAAAAACTCTGCTGGGGTCTGACAGGCAGAGCTGTGTAAACAATCAAACACACATAGACCTTCCTATATCCTTGGTGACCATGACAGCACAACTACCAAGTCCTGCTGCTTAAAATCTGCTCGTCACTGTGACACCTCTCATGTCCACTGCCGTTACCAGTGGCAGGAATTCTGGAGGTGGCGGATCTGTCAGCTGCAGCCAGGCTCTGGCACCAGATACCGGGTGAAGCTGTTAGCAGCTCCTCCATTTGACTTTGATTGACCCCGTCTGCCAGGAGAGCTGCAGCTCCACCTGCAGCAAGCTGGTGAATTATCATTTCAAAGAAGTGCCCAGAAAAGGTTATTCCTTTGAACAAAACGCCTCCATCCATACATCAAAGAAAAAGCCTGACATTGGGCTTTCAGAAGGCATGGTAACGACCAAAGCCAGTAAGAAAGTGCTGAGCTCAAATTCTTACTTTCCAAAGCCAGTCGACATTATATGCTCACTATATCATGATAAGGGCAATAGGGTAGTCAATGGAGTCATCTTAATATTGCTAAATAGACGACAGATTTTTGTAAATGCTTATGTACACAATTATGCATGAGTGCTCAGCACAGTGTGACTAAGTAGGAGTGATAACATTCTGGTTAGCTGCCTGGTTATTTCATCAGTGTAAAACATCAACGTGCTGCTGCTGCTAAGGCTGTATGCCGTGCAGAATATAAAACATTTGGACAGGAAATGCTGTCTTGCTAGATTCGGAAAAGTCCATAAGATAATATATCAGCAATTTGTATGTTAATTCAATGAATGCTGCCTGTGCCTCACATTTTTACACATTAGAGCTGAACAAATAGTTCCTACTACTATATTATTCAGGCTTGCTGCATGGTACTGTAGACAAAAATTGGAGAACAGCATCCTTGAGGCATCTAGCATTTTAGCTCACATTTAAACAAAAATCATTCTCTCAAAGTGAAAGAGACAGCATTTGACTTTCACAGGCTTTGAGCAGTTCCTGCCAGCTCCCGCTGCCTGCAGCAGAAGCACTGTGCTATCTGATTAAAAAAAATACAAATAAAATAGAAGCCAGACACGATTTCAGGGAAATACTCAGAATTCATTCCTTGTACTTCATTTCATATTCTTCTCATATTTAATCTGTCTGAAAGAGGAGGGCAGGCTTTATGGATTTTAAATCATCCAGTAAAATTAGCCAATAACAACTCCAAACACAGTGGCTGAAATTATTCCAAAGTGGCTGTTTTACCTCTGCAAGCGTGTTCCAGCAGAGTAAAGTAAAATATCAATAACCTCCCACAGGAACAGTAACCGGCATTGCCTAACTGCAACTAAATGTTTAGTAGTACATAACCAACGACGGTAATGAAAATCCTTCCCCATCAACAAGAGGACTTGTAAGTACATTATAGGAGCTCTCATGGAAATGTCAGTAGCACAAGTGCCTCCAGGGATTCGCGGTCCACGATGATATTGCATCTTTTTGGCATGTGACCAAAGGTGCCTCAGACCCCACTGACACATTGGTCAATCGACATAGATGGTCACATAATTATAATGATGGAATACTTGTGCGGAGCGTATTGGGGATGTTGTGAGTGTGAAGGAGAAGGATTAGGCCATTTTCAAATCATGAAGATGAGATGTGTTGCAGCTGAAGACGAGGTCAGAGGGGAATGATGAAGGAAGTGCTAAAATGAGGGCTGTGTCTATGATCCATGGCTGCAATGATCTGATCTCTGGACAGCCACTGGCCTATAACAACCTCTGCTGATGAGAGTGTGTGTGTGTGTGTGTGTGTGTGTGTGTGTGTGTGTGTGTGTGTGTGTGTGTGTGTGTGTGTGTGTGTGTGTGTGTGTGTGTGTGTGTGTGTGTGTGTGTGGAGGAAGATGGAGGAGGGGTTTCTGTGATAACTTTCCTGATAACCAATAAAGTACAAGTGTAGTGGGCCTAAACAATTTGTATTTTTCTTCTTGCTAACAGTAGAGAAATTGTTTTTCCTTACCTTCAACAGAACTTGCTACGTGATGAAATAGATTGTGCAGTACCTGAGCTATGCTATTGTCAGATTGTACCTATCTTCAAACTGCATGCAGAGCCCACTGCCTCTGCTTAAAGGTACTGTATTGTGGAGTTTTATTTGAATAAACACAATTTGGTTACAGTTCTCACTAAAATACACTTTGTCTCCCTAAGGAGATAAACATGTGGAATGCATTTCCTACCCCATAAAACCTTTGCTTGAGTGTTCAGTTTCTGCACTTTTATTGGATCATTGCTAGCTTTTACAACCCACCAACTGTTAATATACATTATGTCCTCCTGTATTCGGCAGGAACATTCAAGATACAAGCACATCAAAACATGCTGTACAGTTCTACTAGAGGTACAATTTGCACTGGGCACGCACACTGTAAATACAAAACTAAGTACAATTTCTCGGAAACTGCACAAAGTCTAGAAACGTACTGTTATTGTGTAACTCTAAACTAAATTATTATTATAGAAGAAGTGGAATATGCCCTGCAATGTTTTCCACTTCCTCTGCATCAGGTCATCCACCCTGTTGAGCTCCTTTTAAAGCAAAGACTGGCCTCTGGCACCTTTGCTGTGCTCCAAATTCCCATATTGACCAGCAATAGGCAGTATTGCATGTCCTAGATGAAGGATTGGTGCTTTGTGAGGATGTGTCAGGCTCTGTGTCTGCTCATCTGCTCTCTAAGATCACACAGGGGTTATCCGGCTTGGTTGTCAGATCCACTCATATTTTCATTTTTCCTGTTTCTATTAAGTCAATACCTGCTCAGTCTTCGGTAAGAGGCCAATAAGAGCCAAGTGAGGGAGACTGTGGTGTGCAGCCAGGTATAGACATCCTCTAAGCTCAACCTGTTACACCTAGCTCATGTTGATGAAATCATTACACAATGTGTGTGTTTCTTGTCAAATGGAAACAGTTTCCACACAACAAACCCTGTGGGTCCAGCAGACTGTATATCACAGACCAATACAAGCCATTGATGTGCACTAAGGAAAATAAAACAATGCAAATGTATTTTTTCTATTTCTCAGATAAATCATTTTTGATGTTTCCCATATGCAGGACTTGGAGCAGTCAATGCGTGTCTCTGTGCTCTTGTTTGGCACGTCCGACTTCTCCTTTTCAGCTGCTGTTTGCCCTGTCTGGGCCTGACTGGTTCTGTGGGGGTTTCCTGGGAGGAAATATGTGGTGTGATCCAGCCAGGTCCTCTCCGGTTTGAATGTTACACAAAAGCTCCCAGACGGATGGGAATCCAATCACAGCTCCCCATGGCAATATTGGCTGAACTGCATACAAGCCTGGACCTGGAGAGGCACCAGCGACCTGTAATTTATCTTACAAACATATCCGCGTTTCCTTGGCAAAAACACATGTGCTATAGCCGCTAGCAGTCAAGCTGTCTACGTCCTGTGCATTCATATTAATAACACTAGGCATTGAATCCTGGTCAGTACTTGAACATAATAATGCATGAGTGAGATAGCGCGTGGGCGTTGCTATCCTTGCCACACAGAAATGCTAATCACTTTGACAGTTCTCTGAGGTTTAACCCACATGCCATGATTTCTGTTATTCTTTTCCTGTGGAGGTTAATGCCAAAAGGTCAGGAAGGGCACTCGTTAGAAAGTACTTTGATTCATATACACTTTCTTCTAGCTAAAGCTATTACCCTTTTGTTACTTTTTTTCTTTTTACAGAGGCCATACAAGATGCCAACACAATGTTAAGGCAGAAATCATAATACGTTTTCTCTTTTCTTCCTTCTTATCCACCGTCTGCATTAGACCTGACGCATCCCTCAAAGAAAAGGATCATTTAAGCCCTTTCCGAGACAATGGGCTGAGCAGTTTTCCTTATTTCATCTTCAGTTTAGAGACAGACTATTTATTTCTGTCTAGCATTTGCCATCCTTAGAGACACACTGCAAATCCAAATTCTTTCATTATGCTACAAAAAACATCCTGTGCTGAAATGAATAGTTGCTGGAGATTGTAGGTATTTTACATGGGAATACATTTGGATACAGATAAACCCCAACAATTAAATGATAAGTTTAGTGAACATGTGTTACAACCAAAGGTGATCCTTTTTCACATTAAAATGCCACAATAGCAGTGAGGTTGTGACAGATTTATACACTGCTGAATAGAGCACAGGATGAGTGTAATGGCAGGAAATAAAAAACAGAAAAACAGATCCTGAGAGCGATACCATATGGCTGTGTGGGCGACATCAAACAGGAAAGCAAGGCTCAAAGCTGAGGTACTGTTTGACATAACTTACAAAGTGGAATGAAGATCTGATCTGGATTTTGTCAGATGCGTCAAGCTAATTTACAACCTCTCATTCAATGCAGTTGTAGAAAGTGTCAGCACTATTTATTAACAGTGACAGACTGACATAAGGTAAAATGCTTTCTATGGGGCCAGTGGATTAGGATAACCATGAGTGTAGAGGAAACAGTTACAAGACAGAGAAATCACTCATAAACAGAGACAGGGTAGCAGAATATTACTGGATATTAACACTTAAAGTATCATCACTCACTCAATGTTAGGACAGGAAAAACATATTAAAGTCAAAGGAGTTCGGCACAGATGTTGTTGCTGGCTTGTAAACAAAATACAGTTCTCACGGAGAGTACCCAAATCAGTGTCTTTGTAAGCAGCGATTAAGATGAAATTGTCTGGTTTTGGTTTCCGCTGTGTTGCTGTAACTGGCAGAGTGATAGGAGGTGCCTGAAGGTGTTTGCTCTGGAGATGGGAGGCTGATTACATATTGTACATGCAAGTGGCTCACAAGGTTTAAAGCAGGATTCTCAACTACAGGAGAGAAAGAAGATTTGTTTGAAAGAGTGTCTCCCACTGAAGTCTTAATATTTGTTTGATGAGGACCAGCTGTGTGATATTAGATCACTCAAAGGCCTGGTTATGGGGTGCTATATTATCATGACACAATTGTTACAGCTGGCCTTTACACGCACCTCCACATCTGGATATCTGGACTCCATTTACAGTCAACCTGAAGTAAAGATTCTACTTCAGCATACACACACCAAAACCTGATATGTTCCCTTAAAGCAACATAATGTTTTGCCAATTTAACGCCGCTAAAGTTTCAGAGTGCAGTTCTTTATACTTGGCTGTCGGAAATATACGGGCAGCTGTAATGTAACACATGTATTTGTTCTGTTCAAATGAATCAATCCATAGCGGGTCGATAACTAACAGAGCCAAACATCTACCAAGTCAAACGACACATGACATGGCAAGTGGAGTGTTTTTTTTTTTTAAGGTAAGATTATACAATAATGTTGCTTATACAAAAGAAAGATTGCAGAAAATATTTACCACTTATGACC
The DNA here is from genome assembly GCF_902827165.1 of Trematomus bernacchii. Taxonomy (NCBI): domain Eukaryota; kingdom Metazoa; phylum Chordata; class Actinopteri; order Perciformes; family Nototheniidae; genus Trematomus; species Trematomus bernacchii. Next base: position 3,511,203 of record NW_022987828.1, on the reverse strand, counting down.
TTTTGCTTCTACATAGTTTTTGACAACATTACCATTCACACTACCTGCCTCCTGCTTGATTTACACACAAAAGCATATTTGTGTTCCTGTACATAGGTGCTATTAAATGTCATTTGGTTATTCTTGGAATGTGTAGTTGGGTGTTAATGCCCCCAGAATGTGTCAAAGGCAGACATTATTTCAACGTTCATCTCATTCACTATCGGATTTACTCCGTCTTTGCTCTTTTCAAAAATAATCTGATTACCCTTTTTTGGTGTTGATGCTAGGTGCAACGAGGATCAAAATGATGTGTTGGGAGGCGATCTAAATCAGGATTAGGGTTTGAAGTGGGAGGAAGAACTATTCTTCATTAGCCAAGCCCTGTTATGTGAGCAGTTTTGTTATATGCTGAGAGAAGACCGGATTGCTGTCAGGCTGGTATTACCACCTTGTTATAAAAGAAGACAATAACACTGAAAAAGCAATTGATGTGATGGAACAATTGGGGGCAAAACATATCTCAGAGGAATACATAGCTTGTTTTGTTTAAACTGTAATGTAAAGGAAGTCTCTTGGGAAAATGTATCTGCAGAAAGCTATATGAAAGAAAGATTTTGTCTTCACCTACAGTCCATCACAGCCACATCAGTGCAGTGGGGGAAGGGCGAGAAGGGTAATCCTCCACAGTTTCTTCCTGATTTGCATGATTTCTCTCAGAGAGTCTGTAATACATCTATATTAGTGTCAGTGTCCTTATGCATGTTTGCCGTGCTGAACCTCAGGGTAGAGCCACATGCTACCAACTTATTCGGCCACTCAAAGACAAGGAGGGAACCCCATAAGGGCCTTCCAGGCAATTGACTGTAGAGACGCAATTTATTCTGACTGATCAGAGTGTTACGAAAATAGGCAGCGCTTTGCTTTTCAAACACTAATACCCCCCAAAAAAAAACATTCACAAGAACCCCCCCCTGAGAAACAATAAAATTGCTAAAGTAGGTCTAATTAGCATGGTTATTGGAAGCAAGCTCTGTGCTCTTAAATATGAATCAAATTGTTTCGCTTGTTGATAGATCAAACCAAAACATCAAAAATGGTTAAAATAATCCAATGGCTTGTTGACTGTAGTGGTAAAACTGTGGGCTAATATGGAGCAAATAAACAAGGAGATTGGATGAGTTGCAGATATGTGCTGAGAGAGAGTAGTCAACAATATTAGTAAGACTCTGCATGGTTTTTGTCACGTGAGGAGTTTCAGGAGGTCATGCTTTAAGAGACAGGATGGCCTTTTGGAGAATATATACATTGTAGCAAGGTGCTTTTATTAGAAGGGAAAGAAGTGTACAGCAGAAGATGGTTTATTTCTATGCAGCGACTGCATTAGCTCAGGGTGCTGAGGTAATCCGTGTCACGCATGATGGACGGCCGTACTGCACAGCAATGTTTCCCAGCCTCCAAACTCCTTTACAGCGTTCTACAACTATCCCAAGGAAGTCCCCAATCAATACAGTATCTGTTTCGGTCTAGCTGTCGCGTAGGAAAATCAATGACTTTTCCATTTCTACCACTGTTTTCCACACTTTCTCTTGTAAGCCTTCTTAAACCTGACCGGAGCTAAAGCAAAAGCTAGTTAACTCCCAAAGCCGTACCTCAGTGACTGTCCACAATAGATGGGTGACACTTTGTGAAGGCGACGACTTTGTAACACGGGGCACAGAGTGTTGCTGTAATTAATAATGCTAATCCAACATCACTTTATATGTGCGCTTAGAAAAGACAAACAAGGATAAGTAGGAAAAGAAAACACGCTGCCAAACGGCTATGATGAATGAGCAGGCTCACTTAGTGACTAATACCTGGGGATAAGAGAGAGTATTTCCCCCCTGTTGTTAATACTTTAATAAACAAGGACATCTACTTTTTTCAATGTAATATATCCAATCTGGGTACTAATTAATGTTCCTGATAAATACAGACCGTTAAAGATTTGTCGAGGGACTAATTAGATCGGCGGAAGAAGAGTCACTAAGTATGCCGTGATATCACAGGGGACTGAGGAGTAAAGAGGGAGAGCACCCACTCTGTCATGCGCCTGCGACCCAGCCGGAAACCACAGGCTAATATAATACCTTGAGATCCATAAGTAACAACCAACAGAAAAACCAGGGGCAAAATAATGAAATGTAATTTGTCTTTTTGTGGCAAACGACCACTTAATACAACATCCGAGCTGTGAAGAGGAGCGGGGAAAGGGACTTTACAGACAGAAGAAGAACATCAGGTAGGCCCTCTTACCAGCTCCAGAAGGACACTTTCACTGCTTCTTCAGATCCCCAGACCTGGGTCAACTCATCAGGTAAAAAAAAAACCTTTAAGGAACTACAGAATGTCCTTCAATCAACAAAGATGCTGAAATGCTCATGGCAAACAGTGCTAAAATGGATTCTTGACATCTTCACAAAGTCTATGAAGCCATCTCTCCAGTATGAAAGAAGCGTGGAGGAATAAAGCCCACGTTGACCCTGTGACCTCTGGAAGAGCACTCCTATATTACAATTCTGCATGCCTGTGCTTTGACCTTTTCAAATACCTCTTTAAAGGTTGCGTGTTCCTGTGTCTGTGGGCTGCGCAGGCTCTGCAGGAGCAGCCGGCTGAGTGAGAGCACCTCGCTCTCCACAGAGTGACCTACAAAGCTATTGTATTAAAGAAACCGTATTTATTACCTCTCTCCACACCACTCTGTCCTACCTACTGCACCGAGAACACAACCCTTCCTTAAACTCAAGTGCTCCTCCACTCAGCACTTTGAAAAAGCTTTTTAGGCACGATTGGTTAGAGGGATCTCTGAAAAGGAAGCGTAATGCATGGATGCTTTCAGAGGTGAAAATGGTATTCAGGAGCCTCTGAAACTTTAATCAGTCTGTGATGTGTCTGTGCTGGGCCGCTTGAAACACACGGTTGAGCAAGAAAGGGCCAAAGATGCTCAACAGTGTCGTGCATTAACACGTTTAAAGAGCGCTGAATATACTCATATTTTTGACAAAGAACTCAATATTTCCATTTGCAACTTACTGTAGGAGGTGAGCATCGCTAACTTTTGGGAAAATAAACTATTGCCTCCAAAGTCTCATAAGTCATTGAAACAAAGTTGCAGGCAAGTTTTTCGAGCCCATTGGGGGGGCTGGTCTGCGATGACCACTCACTCATCACAACTTCGTTCACACAAGACCAAATAGTTGACTCCTAAGCAAAACTACTCCCGGCATCGTTGAGAACTTTTTGCTTACCGATACTCCTCTGTGGGCTTGTATCATGTGCTAAGACTAGTTTCAGGATTTATTCGGCCTATCATTCAAACATTTACATCAATTGAAGAAGGCAATGAAAATCAAGAATATCAAGCTCCATTCAACAATGCTCATTAAATACCTAGGCTTATATTTAGAAAAAACTAAATCATAATCTAAGACAGGAATAGTAAGGTCAAATATAGGGCTACAAAATAAACAGAACAATAAGATAGGGCTGCTCGATTATGGCAAAAATCATAATCACGATTCTTTTGGTCAATAATTGATATCACGATTATTAAATACGATTATTCAGTGACTTTGAAAATATCAATTTATTGAACTTTAAAACAAATACAAATAATAATTTGAACAGTATGTTTTTAACTGTTGATTACCCTGAACGTATAATTCAACTGAAAAACCAATACAAAAATAAATAAAATAAATGATACATTTATATTTACATTTAAATAAATAATATAAAAATAATAAATACCAATAAACAAGATCAACAAATATTTTGGAGCGCACTTCCGCAAGCTACTAAACATATATAAATATGATAAATACAAATAAATGAGAACAAAAATACATTAGATCAAATATGTTGCAGTGCACTGTCACAACCAAGCAAAGCAAAATAATTGTTTTTTTCCGATTATGTTGTTTTCGTAATTGTGGCAGGCCAAAATCGTAATTGCAATTAAAATACGATTAATTGCACAGCCCTACAATAAAATAGCTTTGAGGTAGACAGTGATTGTAAATGAATGAACTGAATGTGAACAGAAATATAGTAGATGTAAACCAAATGTATGAGTAGTTCAATAAAAAGCATTTATACAGAGGTGTAAAGAGGAATGTAAAGATGTTGTTTTGGAGTTAAGCATAAAAAGGTAAAGTGACAGTAAATGCTATGAGAGATCATGAGCTATAGAGCTTTAACGTTTTATGGCCTGGTGGTGCGGGACTTGCTGAAAATAGGTATGAAAGAATGAGACAAGTTCTAAAGAAAACATTTCCGAGAACTAGCTCATCATTTGCGAGTGTGAACTACCAGCGTGGCTGGGAAACCTCAATCGGGTGGCGCCTATTAGGCATCATGATCAACTAATTTCAGCCGCTTGTATCCACTTTATCAGTCTGTCCATCCCTCCATTTTACCCAAAGATACCTGAACCACGTCGCTTTGGGTAGCAACTTACTTCAAACCTGGAGGGAGCAGTATCCATCAAAGAACAATGGCCTCAGGTTTGGAGGTATTATCTCAAAACCTCCATTAAAAAAGAACTGAGTGCTGACAACACGGTTGTTACTAAAGCCAGTGGAAAGGCCTGAGGATGAATGGTTAACCTGAGGGGAGACAGCACGGCCTCTCAGACTCCTGGTTTTTCATCTTTTCAGAGTACGACTGAAGATGGCAGGAGATGCTTTGGAGTAACAGGTGCTCCAGAAAAGGCAGTAAAGCAGATTTACCAATTAATGAATAATCATACAGACTAGAGTGATCTATCCTTACATGTGTAGTTGTCATTCAGGAAGCACTTCTTCTGTCCCAGTGTGCTGTAAACAAATCAGTTTTTTTAGCAAAACAAGTGCTATCAAGCCTTAGTTTCCATGTTCTACACAAATTCCCTTCAAAATTAGTAGCAGTTTCAAATACAACCGTGTACATATTGAGTAATTATATATTTTTCTCCCAATTGACCACATAAGAGGCCATATTATTTCAGACAGCTTTGATTTAGCAACAAAACAATTTCCTGGAAACAATCTGAAACTAAGAGTAGAGAAGCCCAAGGCAAACAGAGTAACACGTTCCCCATAATTCCTCCAATAATCTAATTAAGATGCTTACTGGAACCATGGCAAGCTAATGAGAGGGCCATGACACTTTTGTACTCTAAACACTCTGGCGCTTTATCTTTGTGCGCTGGGAGAATTGAGTTATTTCCACAAATGTATCTCAAGTCTGATATCCTTTCTCTCCTTGAATGGTTTTGTTTCGCCTGCCCTATCTCATCTGCTCAACCCTGCTCCAATCTCATTGTTAATTCTTCCAAGACAGGAACACAATACAATTCCATTTTAATGATTCAAAATAAAGGTTTCTTGAAAACGTAAGTAGGTTGAATAAACAGTGGAGCTCCGACGGGCACAAAATACCGGCAGCACGGCTCTTTATCAGATATTTATAGCTGAGAGTAGGAGCGGTGTGCTGTGATATGTCTCTCTCCACAGGGATGTGGCTGTGGCTCTGTTTTGACATACGCTGTATCAGTGTCCTACTGTCTTTGCAACCTAAACATACACTGGCACATGTTGACAATAGTGCTCACACAGCGCTAACATGCTGTCCTGTGTGCATCATGTCCTGCCACTGAATCTTTAATTCATGCGCTATAACTGGATCCTAGCCTCGTTTTGTCCGACGGCTGCCTGTCAGACAGGGTGGTGTTGGGGTCAAGGGGGGTGTGGGGTTTGTATGGAGGTGTGAGATAGTCTGGTTGGGAGAGGTGTGTTTTAAATGTCAAGGCAGATGGTAGAAAGTGAGAGTTTCAAAAAGAGACTTCACTTCTTGCTTTGCGGTGCCCGTAGGTCGTCAGGGTCAACATCAGCCCATGCTGCGCCCACAGGAAGAGTGTGGGTCACTCTTTTATCCCCAAGACATATTGAAAAAGCAGCTGAGAAAAGATCAGAGCAGCACAGGGGGAACGCAGACTCCAGAGGTATATCTCTCCTGCTCACTCAGATAAGGCTCTGAGCCTGACAGCACTTTCATTTTTGCCTCTTGCTCATTTCATTTGATTGATGTTTTTTTGTGGATAACATCCCTTTGTTTTCACTGTATTTTTTCTAATTAAGATTCAGTCTGACATGTTGACATCCTCTTGCTTTTGTGGCAGCAGCCTATTGCAAAATGAAACTGAGGCTTTGTGAACAGGAGGGTAACCACCAGGAAGGAATTCAGTTTCTCATTGATCTTTAAAGCTACAAACACAATGTCTCACGTCTTCCTCTGTGCCGCTCAGCAGAGATTGAAAAACCCTTGTTTTCTTTGGAATATTTACTTTGAAGAAGTAAAATACCTATGAAACACACAATGTTGACAAAGTGGTTGGGGGTGGTATTTGTTTAACCAAAAGAAAAATAATAAAAGTATGTTATATGTGGGGCTCTGTGTGTATTCCAAAGATTGAGAGAGAAAGAAATGACACTATGTCATAAACTTGAAAATGCGTTACAGCTGAAGAAATATTAATTGTCACTAGCTATAGCGATAACACTGATTTACATTTCTTTCACTTATTGAAATTCATCTTTCCTCAATGGTATGCTTTAATTGGCACAGTTTAGTAATCTGTGGAAACTGTATGAATATGAATGAACAAAGCCACCATAGTAGAATATACCATATTTTAAATAAGCAGGCATATCTATCTTTCAGCACGTCCCAATTAAAATTTGACATTCTGTAGGAGGCAGCTTTGTGCAGTCAGTGGAGTATGTTTATGAATATGTATTCCTTTTACGGTGTCAATTAAGCATTGGATAAACGTCCATGATTTGCTTTTCGTGAGCTTAAGTGTAGTCAAACTAATTCTAATTCGGCGGTTTATATGAGAGGATCAGATGAAGGGCAAAGAGCTGTGGATGTCCCATCGGCTCAAGACTACGAGCCCATATGTGAGACTGTGTGTTTTGTAGGAATAATAAATCGTCTCACATGTTTTACACTTCATAGTTGCTCAGCCTTGGCGCTTAGTAGATTTGCTTGCCAACACTCCGAAGAAAAAGAAAAAAATCACACATATGCAAGACATTTCCAAAGTCGATGGTTGATGTGCTTTTGACAGTGTCATTTAAACATCCCAGGTTACGGCCTGTTATAAAAATGCCCAGCTTTCCAGCAGCTTTCCAGGTGTCAGGAGACATTTACTGCACTCCCAGAGGCTTTGTGAGGGAAAAGAGGATTTGGAAGTTTTGTGAAAATACGTGGAAACGTGTATGAAAACCTCTTCACCCTAAAACTGCAGGAAAGCTTCCAGAATGAGGATTAAGGTTCAACTTCCATCTGTGTGACGGACAGACGAGTACTTAGCAGACAATTATAATCCGTTAAAAGCTAATAAAAGCACCATCATGCTGTTTCAGCGTTAGGTGAGCCAGGCTGGGGCTGAAGCTCGCTCCTTCCCTCTGATTGGCTGTCAACTGATGAGAGGTAGACCTCCTATCTGTAGCCACAGTCCCCACAACAGCTTCAGGCTTAGAGGGTCAGAGGTCAAACCTGGCATCACATCAATCCGACGTCTACTGTGAACCCTTATATGGGTTGATTTGGTAACTCATTTATCTGAGATAAGCTCCTTCCTCAAATCAGTTTACAGTATATGCCTCATGGATGTAACACAGGTTTTTATTGCTCTGTTGAGAAGAGAGCAACTCCCATGTGCCTTCTTCCCCGGCGCGCTGCAGTAGGCGTGATATCAAAATGGAATTAATTTTTGATTTTTTTCTACGATCTGAGAGAAATCACTAATAAGCTGAATATCCCTCAATCTTCAGAGCGGTGAATAATAAAGCCCAAACTGTCAGTGCCAGTTAGAATTTGGAAATGTGCTTCTGCAGGACAACCCGAGGTGTCACCACTTTCATCTGCTTGGACACGAGTACATCAGGGACCTCATTAGAATGCCGGTTTCTGAAAACCAAAATCTCTGTTATCCAGTCTGGGAAATCTATTTGACACCCATGAGTCAAGCCCCACCCATGCCACGCACAGAAACCACGGTTTCTAAGTTAATTGGTATCCATCTCATCACGTGACGTCTGACTGATGTAATAACTTGATGTGTTCACTTAAATGGTGTGTTCATAGAATCTTGCTCTTAATTAAAACTAAAATGTAACATTTAAAAAATAATTGCAAAAATACATTATTTATCAGCAAGTTATTATTTGGTAGGTCAAGGCATCTGGCTCTAAAGCTTTTAGCACATACATATTAAGGATGCATTGGGAACAAAACTACCTCAACAACCATGAATAATGCTGAAAGGTGAACGGAAATAAGACATCTTATCTCTAGTCTCCAGTGAGGGAGGTAGGAGGAGGGCTACATTGTGTCAAAGGTTCATGATGAATTTAGAATGTGCCAAATGCAAGTTTGCTTTGTTATCGGTTTTTGTCTGAAGCTATACAAACCTACCACAAATATATTTTCCTTTTATCTTTACCATTTGGATATACATGGGAACCCAGACAACGAAAATATTTATTCTCTTGCTAGCCAAGGATAACAGTTCGGACCCTTGAGCCAATGGGCTTTGAGGAGCAGCACAAAGACTCACATTGGAGATGAATCAATACTGGTGATAACATGAGCTGGATGCAGTGAATCAGCCTGGGCTTTGTGACCTGTCACATTCAGAAACAAACCAGCGACTCCAAAGATTAAGGGGAGACTCTGCCTCTGTTCACGGCCCCGAACTGAAATGTTTTAGCTGTCCCTTAGATCCCTCCTGTATGCCACGAATCACAAACCAGTTCCTATAGAGATGGCCGCAAGCACAGTCCTTAGAAGTGGATTGTGGGGGAAACCTGATGTAAATACGTGCAGCTGGCAGCTCATGTGGTTTTGTTCATGCAGCTCGGTGCGTGAGTATTGTGCTGAGAGGTACAGTATGGATTTCTATGAAAATAACCTGGCCGTAAAGTTTTTTTTCCTCAGTTTGAAAGTTAACCTCTTGAAAAGTGCATTCTCCATCTGAAAAGCATTAAAGTGCTCCCTGTATGAACTTTTAAAAAGTGCTCTTTGACAAAATGAAGTGACAGAAAAGGGTGCAGGGTGTCACTTTATAGGACTTAAATTATTAAAACCTAGTGTAACTTTCTAAATGTAGCGGCTAATCCTGTGTGACGGGTCAAAATATGTTTGACAATGAAGACTACTTGAAGACTCTGATGGACATTCTTGACATCACACTGAATCTGCCAGCATTTAGAAATACTGCAGCACAGAATAAAGCTGCTGCAACAGAAAATAATAAAACGCCTCTATTTATGGAGGCTGAATCCAAGGTCTTGGTTGATGCAACTATGCCAATTTGAAAAATAACAAATACAGGCACAGAGCCCACAGGGAGACAAAGCTTTTACTGTAAACTGTAACGGCCACAGCAAGGCTATCACACATCTGATAGATACTTCTAAATAAGATGTGAGACACGGGTTCCTTTGTGTGTTACCTCATAACCTTTCAATTGTATACCCTAATAGCATCTTAACATTTATTGTCAGATAGGATGTGGATAAATGTCACATAAACAGCGTAGAACATAATGGCTGCAGTCGCTCAGGCTCTGAAACAACAGAACATCCTGACAAGATGAGAAGGTGCCAACTGAAGTACTGCTACATGCTTTTTTACAATCCACAGTTTAAATTCATATATTTTTAATTACCACATCACTGTTCCTCTGAAGATAAATTATGCATAGGGCAAATCCTATCTAGTTCACACTAGTTAGACTCCTCCAATGCCTGTTTCTATCAGATTTCAGTCCAGGATAGTCAGTGTGGATGTTTTAAAGAGACACTTATATCCAGGCTATCCCATCCACTTTATGCTTTTTAAAATGACATTAACCCTTTTAGAAACAATTTTCGGAGGATTTTGAAGGCGGCTGAGTATTGCATCACTAATTGACTGCTTAGTAGAGGAAATGTGGTGGAAAATGACAAGATTATTAGATACTGAGCGAGAATGTAATGGAGTGCCAAAGAAAGGGCTCACTGATAACAACTTTTAAAATGCCAACAAATAACAGGAACACTGAACTGGATGGCTTTCTGTGTGAGGGGGAAAAAATAAACGTTCATATGTTCACGCACAATCAGACAAGGGCAAAGTCATAAATGCACACCCACACAAGGTAAGTCAGGTTTTGCATGAAAATGTGAACAGAGATGACTATCGCAGCGGCTAAATCCACCCTCACACAGGCTGTTAATGTTGGTCCTACCATAAACATGTTAAATTCAATAAAAGCTTGATACTGTTTTAATAAGAGGAAAGGCTTACGGCTTAAATAACTTTGTTTTTCTTTCCACAGAGCCCCCTATATCACATTTCTCAATTTCATGCTTTTTTTCTAATATCCCCCCAATCCCCTGCAGGAACACTTGTATGTTTCAGTCAGTGTTCAGTAGGCGGCATGGGTTCACTCCTCTAACTCTAACCACATGTGCACCGACAGGGGCTGCACGCCTCTGAAAAACACAGCCACGCTTATCTCCCCACTCAATTCTCCCAATTATTACTAAATAAAAGATCAATCCAAAAAAGTATTACTGACATGCTGTATGACAGGCTTGACACAACACACTTGCACGACTTTAAAGCAACATTCAAATCAATTTAGATGAAGTATTGATAAGGAATGTGTTTTTGAGGGTGTGTGGGTGACAGATATACAGAGGGCATAAGAAAGTATGGCTTTAGATGATGAAGGAGGGACATTTTTCATCTTCTGATACAAAGGAATCTATGAAAGCCTGCTGCGCCGCGTGACTGCCAGATGGAAAGTTCTGCATATTAATTCTTTATGAAGAAATTAATATTTTCTTTGTCTATCTGGGTGTGCTAGTTTCCCACACTTTCATTTATATACTTGACTTTTATAATCGGAGTGAAAATTAAGTGCTCATGTTTTTTTTTCCTGCTAATTTATACTTAATTCTCATTTAATTCAGCCACACTTCATCTCACAGAATTACCGAGGCTACCTAAATGTTACACGATAAAACAACGTGGAATGAGTGTAATTACAACTGCTCACAGCTCCAGTCTTATTGTTTTACATGGTACACTGCACAAAAACAGAGGGGCAACGCTTATTACGCCGTACAAACACTCTGTATATTGGCTTGAACATATAAGGATGCACTAATTCTGAAATGGGCCATGAAATACACAGGACTGAAGATTATTGCCGGTCACAGAGAGGAGCTAATCAGCTCGCCAAATGAATGATGAGCAGAGTGTTGCAGAGAGGACTCCCTCCAGCTCTGCCCATTACCCAGCGACATGCAGAGAGGCTACCTGGTGTGAACACACACACTTCATGCCTGTGCAGTGGGCAGGGCTCACGCTGGGCGTCCCGCACACATCAGATAATTGGTAGAGCACTGCCATGTGAAGCAATGCGCCAAGGGGATGGTGTGCAGAGAAAAACACACAACTTAAGCAGATGGATTGTCTGATGAACAAACAGCATGCAAACAGAGAGATGGAGAAAATCCACAAAATATAGGAAATCGTTTGCGTCAGATAAAGGGAGAGCCAATGTGTGTGCGTCTGTATGTTTGCGCGCATCCTGACTGACATCCTAGAGGAAAAAAGAGGAAAGATCTCAAACCGACTAACAGCAGACTCGTTCATTATCACACAACACTGGTTCCTATCAGTATTTCCTAACAATCGCTGTTGTCAGAAAATCAAAAGGCAGTTGAGCAGCCGTGCAGGGAGGAAACAAATCAAAGATGTCACAGTAATAACAAAACACCATATATTGGACTTTTGACGACACAATAAACAAGCACACTGAGCCAAAAGACAGGGTAGACGCTGCAACAATAGCAAGAGGGTATCATTACAGCCATTCAGTTGCTTTAAGCCACAGTATGGGTCAGAAAAAACAAGCTTACAGCGCTGAATCAATGTGACAGGGTTAATGACCGTTTCTATCTTCTAAACTCCGGCTGTGGGGCAGCTGGGCTTCAGAGACCCTCAGGTGACAGTTAGACTTTCTGTCATATCTGCCCAGTCACACTTCATTTCTTCACCTCACTTCACCACCATGATGCCATTACGCGTCCTCCCCTTACACCTGGGGTGTTTCTCAATGTCGAGGAAGGCTGCTCCAGAGCCACTATTTCAAGCATACTACGTCATCGAGTGCCGCCGAAGGACTGTTCCAATGTCCAGCATACTTGGAATTCTACCGAGGCCGGCGTACTTCGTAGCGAGAAATTTCGAGGCTGCACATGTGTAGACTTCGCGGTCTTAAAATCCCACAATGCTTTGCGCACGGACCAATTTCCAAATCTTTGGCGGAAATGGCGCTCCATTTAAGGTGGGGCCTCGCATATGACGCACACCTGTTAGCCTGTTCCACAATTCTTCGTTTTCCGAGGCTCGGAAGGATTCTTGCCTCGCTTCTGAAGCAAGTGACTCGGAAGACATAGCTACCAAGCAAGCGTCCTCGACATTGAGAAACACCCCTGCACTCAACCACAGCGCCACTGAAGGCCTCACAGGTCCTCAGTATGCAAAATCACAACAGGTTAGATGTTTACACAAACAACAATGTGTTGAAGGAGAGACGAGCACGTAAAAAGGCAATTTAGTGGGTTGTTTAATCCCAAATATGTGTCAGATGGGCGAGGCAAGACGAAATGTATCCTGCACCCGCTTTTCACATATGTGGTAAAGCTGCAATAATAATTCATTAATTGAAAAATCTCTCTCAGCAACTTTTACATGTTGATGTTCTTGTCATGATGAGATTCAGAAGGCCAGAGGTTGCAATGCTGTGTCTGTCGGCTGTGTGTGTTTTGTTAGTATAGGTTCTTGATGTATATTGATAGTTGTACAGTCCATGACAGTTGGGGAGCAAAATGTAAGTGGGTTAGTTTGTGAATCAACTCCATGTGTTACTGTTTGAACACACTGTTTGAAAAAGTTGCTGATTTTGTGCAAAAGGCCATCTGTGCCATTTCCCCTGACCTTCATGGAGCTCTGACTGTGACAGTGAGCAATTCCCTCTGTAGCATTGCTGTCTTGTGTGTGAGGGGGGGCATGAAAGGAACAGAGGATTGAAGCATTTTTTCGGGGCTCTGACTGTACACACGTCACAATAATACATTTAATTAACTATTTTGATATTTCTATTTGTCGGTGGGCTTGGATCAACTCCACTTTGCACAGGAGGCCAAATACAACATTATATAACAGAATACAATGACTGTTTAATTGAGCATGCCCAAAAGAGGTTTCTCAGAGTGTATTTCTTCCCATAATGCAATGGTCCAGTGTTTCCTCCTCACAGTAAGGGTGACCTCCTGATTTACTCCTTTCTGCCCCGCTCACAGCACTTTGTCAATAAGGCCTCCACCATTTAGAAACACATCAACACCCAAGGGCAGTCCACAGGCCTGGCCGGTCAGCCTGAACAAAATCCAAACAAATAACCTTCCCTGCATGCCGCAGATTTACAACCCTCTGACAGGACTGCCCGCCAGAGGACGACAACAACGCGGCACAACAGGGATGAATCATCCCCACCTTTCCCTCCTCACTTCCTCAGTGAAGTGGAGATGAGAGCATTGTATTTCCACAGAGCTGGAGCTGGAAGAAATCAGCCTCATGTCTCTGAGTTTTCTTCACAAATTGCTATTGAATGGCTGCCATTTTATTCATTCCGGCTGAATTATTGTTCTGATACGTGCTCAGTATCAGAACAATAATTCAGCCGGAGAGGGTGAACATGAGACATTAGCAGGCAGAGTGACTTTTGCAGATGTGACCGAGTTGCCCCACTTGTTCTACCGAATGCTCCTCAGAGCTTATATGCCTGAGGAGCCTCTTTCTCTTCTCCCCTTACCCTGTGGGGTGAGGGCAGCGCCAGCTACTAGTATGGGTTGTGCAGACTGGTTCCAGCTGGGCTGCTGCTGCTGAAGGGGCTCTCTTCACTGCCACGTCGCCCCGGGCCCCGCAGCAGGACCGGCTTGCTGCTCCCTTGATCGCTGTGGTAAAAGCTCAACTGTAACTGTGCTGGGGCCAAAGACACTACTCATGCCTCCCCACTGACATGGAGGCCTGCCAGATAATAATTTAGCTGGTAGACATTTTTTAATATATTTTACCATCTGTGACTAAAACACTTAGATGTTTGTATCATATTAGTTGATTACAGCATGGCTCCTTTATTCTGGTAAGCTTAAATTGTCTACTGGTCTTTGATGTTATCAGTTAAAGGGGACATATAGTCATTTTCAGGTTTACTCTCAATTTTTTGTCACTTAAACATATATTCATGCCTAAATGTTCAAGAAAACCATTATATTTCATAAAATCCAACATTATATTGAAAAGCTCTCTGCTTTGGAGCAGATGTGTAGTCCGATTGGCTTTTGAGAAAATGGCTAAAATATTCTCAAACGGTGTGGGGGGGGGGTTACTGATGACCAGGGGCCTCATTTATAAAGGGATATACGCTCAAAAAATGGCGTACGCCAGTTTCTACGCAATGTTTGCGATTTATAAAATACTAACTTGACGGGAAAATGTGCGGTCCTCCACGCAAACTCTAACCCATGCGTACGCACTAAGCACACAAACGGGAGAGACGAGAAACTGCGACACCGTTGGCAGAAGAAAGAATGGAGAGAAATATGTGGAAATAATACCATAAATAAAATGTTACCTCTCATTTATCAAATATGAAGAATTCCTTTTCAAACATTGATTAAAGCCAATCTTAAAATGATTAAACAAACGCCTGTTTGAGACTCCTCAGTGCACACAAAAACATAACTTGGAGAAATAAATAAATACGGATATGCTATTTAAAACCACCTCGAATATGTTGTGTTAATGTTATGAAATGTTTTCTCATAAATGATGCGGTAAGCAGGAGGACAGAATAAACTGACGCCGTTTTGCATTTCTATAGGTTGTAGATACGAGCATGGTTTTATATACTATCACGTTTAATCGTGTTTTATGCCGTTTGCCAAGACTTGATAAGTCGCTCGTAAAACACAGGAGGTATGGAAACTAAGAACACCATAGGCCTATGTGGTAAATTGTACAGCTAATATAACACAACCCATTAGTTGTATTTCCTTTAACTGGTGGATTATGGATATATAGTTGCTGATCGACAGCTGGAACACAAACCACCAAATACAACAAAAATAATTCAGATCCAGTCGTCATGAGGGAGGGATTCCCCGATCATTTCTTACAGTTTCTCATCAAGGGGCTCCTGTCCCCGGTACAAACACACTGCCTGAGGAAGGTTATGTGTATTTTTTTTGTCATTAACTTTTTTCGGACCACTTATTTATTTATTTTGGTGACGATCCGACCTCCATGCTGCTACTCTGGCTCAAACTGCATCCACCAAACAATATGATTTATCTCGACCTCCCCACAATAACCAAAATCTGACACGGTGTGAGATGTCTTTTTTAGCTGTTCTATCGTTATTTCCTGCGATCTTCTTCATGCAGTCAGTCAAAATGAATGAATGAATGGGCGTTTCTTTGACTATGTATAGGCAAATATGGGCGTTACGAGTCGATTGTGATTTATCAAGGGAAACAGGCGTAGGGAGTGCCGTACGCACTTCCCTCGCCGGTACGCAATGTTTTGTGAATCGGAAAATGGCGGAACATTTATGTACCTATTTTTGTGCTTTGTACTACGTAAGCAACCTTCCTACGTCAATCCTACGCAAGGCGTTATAAATGAGGCCCCAGCTGATTGGCTTGTTAGATTAAGTGTTTCCTGACCAACACCACACACAACAAAACATGTGGTGTCTTATTTCACAGTTTGTGGGTTTGTAATGGATAGTTTTCCTTTAAGGCAGTACAAATGTTATATAAAGTTCCAAATAAAAATGAAACCACAAAAATCTTCTATAAGGACTGAAAAATGGCTAGCTGACAACACTAAACACATATATTCTCTGTGTCCACTGAAATATCAGGTTGGAACTGGATACGGGAGTTGCGTGTAAATGTTTTGTAACTGGATAGTTGGAGAATCAATGCCCTGGGTCAGCTCCAAAAGCTGTTGCAGAAATACTAAAGTTACATAACAGTTCTCAGTTAAAAGCTCCTCATTGTTTCTAATACGTATATGTTATGTAACTACAATAAACTCTAAACAAAGGTCATATATTAGGTTTTTTGCAGTCAGACTTTTTACTGGGTTTGTATTTAGCATTCGACATTGAGACAGCAGAGAACAATGACTTTGTCCTGAAACATTTACATTTCAAATGTGTTCTCTAGAGACGCCCCTCTCCTTTTTTCCTGTTAGCAAAACACCAGAAAACAACTTTTTCTGGGAAAAGCACCAAAATAAATTCTAAAAAGTCCTCAGATGCCGCCTCGAATGACATGTACAAGGCTAATACAGCAAAAAAACCTTGATGCATTGGCTTTGCCCAGGCTGCACTTAAAACATTGTGTTTCTTTTCAAATGTCATCACAAACCAAAGGGTTTTTTCGTGATTATTTGGGGCATTTATGATTTCTATCAAGATGGAAAGGGAAAAACAACTGTATCCTGACAGCTATTGCAGATGAGACTCGTAAACCAATATCAGACTTCCCACAGACATAAAGGGGAGCGGTGAAAGATGTCTTCTGTCACTCCATCTGTGATATTGCTGTGATTAAGCAGTGTTGTTGCTCTGATACAGTTATCAGCCGTAATGCTGGTAGCAGGCTGAACACACTCTCCAGCTCGGGGCCGAGTGCACTCTCTGATGGAGTGGCTCGGCTCCCAAGGCATTGGAACTGACATTACATTAACTCTGTGCCACGACACAGAGTGGCAGAGAGGAAAACAACAACAGTGCAAAATGTATCGCTTTGGTCAGGTCAAACTGAGCGAAAGGCAAACTTTGGGAATAAAATGACATTCACTGGAAAAAAAGCATTTACTGTGATGAAGGCAGGAGATGATATTTTAAATCGCATTTGTCACTCTTGACATTCACTAACTGACTCTTCTATGCATTCAATCTTTCTCAATTTGCACATTTATGCAGAGAAGACGGAATACAATTCTGTTTTTTTTGTTATGGGTTGTAAAATGACAGGATTGAGAAGAGAAATGTTTACAGGCATGATCTGTTTAAATTCAGGCACAATTGACTGTTAAACATGTGCATAATCTCATACAGTAAACACATGTAAAACAGATGCAGTAATGTAGTGTGTGCTGCATATATTTCTTTACAAACACCGTGCTTAGCAGGGAGACATGACTGCAAATCCAATTTTCATACAGTACATTGCCGCATTTTCCTCAAGGTGCTATTTTAATTTTAAATTGACTGAACAGTTCACTGTAGCATTGGTTTGTACTAGGCTTGCAAACATGGAAGAATTGTCTTTTTTTACATATATGAAAATCTTAAAGTGTAAAAGTGAATTTGTTAAGGCACAGAAAAGTCAATACTAGCTCTTTTGGCATGATTTGGTTGCAAATGTTTTTCCATTTGATTCTCTTTATTTCCTGTTAGTTACAATAAATTCCAGTTATTTCCCATGCAATGTTTCCACAATGAATATTTCCGGAATTTTCAACCACTGTTCTGACTACATTTGCTGTAACAACACTTTTGTACATTTAAGAATAAGAAAAACAAATATTGCCAATCATATTGAGTCTTTGTTGTAGACTCATATATTGTGTGACCTTGAATGTTTAGACATACATGGAAGGTCAATAATACAAAATACAAATATCAATGAAAAACCAAATATTTTGTATTCAACGTCTATAATTGTCAAAGTATTCATTGTTCCTAAGTATATAGCATATGAGTTTTTCATTTCTACAGTCATGCACAATTTGCTGAGGCATAAGTTGGTTTGGTGAGAGATTTGTGTCAGCAGGTAAAATGTGGAAATAATACTAGCACTCAGGTAGCATTATTCTGTAGGGCTGAAGGTGGTACGAGGAACAGTGAGGAGCAAGAGAAGAGCAGGCCTGAGGTCCTACTGAGATGGTAGCCCCCCCCTCTCTTTATCTTAGTCTCACCTGTGTCCTGGACATTTTAATCCATCCAGCTCCTCGTGGCTCACCAGAGTGACATTCGATTAGTGGCCCAATTAGAAACAGCATTGCTCCAAGGCTTCTCCCTCCCCCCAGTTGTGACAGGGTAAGACCAAGATGTAGTCTGAGGTTAGTTCAAGGCTAGTGAAAAGACAAAGAGCCACGATGCCAATATCAGGTTGATAGAGTAAGTTCCTTATAGGGATGCATGCACACAAACATGCTCAACACTGTCAGACGTGGGAATGACTTTGGTCCGCTCTTTATGTTCCATCTACAGACACATCAAGAGACATCAAGAGACATCATGGGCTGTTTTGAACCAAGTGCAAGTTCAGAAGACTACGTTGTAAATTAGTCATTAGCAGCTGTTGTTGAGTCCTTCAATAGTCCATACACAGATGCCTCCGCTTAAACAGAGAAAAAAAAGCTGGTGCCGCACTATTGATGAAAGACATGTTTGCCTTAACCTATTTCCTCTGATAGATGTATGGATTTTCTTCAAAGAGGGGTTAATGCTTTTGTTGGCTGCCTTTTAGCAATGCAATTAGCATGGCAAAGGTAGCAACAAATCACTTTCATTTGTGTTAATTGATTTCTAGTTGTTGTAATTATGACTATCAATTGTGAGTCACATCAAGGAGGGCACTCTGCCCTGGCTCCAGTAGTTATTTAGTCACGCTAAGTGGGTAAGCATTATGGTGGAAAAAGGACCAACCCAAGATTTCACACATATACACGTACACACACACCCTGCTGTGTTCAGTTTCTCACCAAATTTGCAGCGATGTGATTTGGCATATGTTCCTGCTATGGCCAGGCGTGTGAACAGGTGGAGCGGAAGATGGTGTGAATGGCAGCGATGTGGAGGCAGCACCTTCTGTCACGATCTTGTGACTAACTCTGTCACTGATCCTCCCCGGTGCCCCCGCTGACTTCTGGGTATTGCTGATGAGAAGCTGGGATTGGTTAATCACCCAGCTGTCATGTTAATGCAGTGAATCAATTGAAAAAGGCAGACTGGTTGATGCCAACTTCCCCTTGACTCCTTTATTTTGGAAGAAAGATTTAATTGTGAAGCGATGAAACAATTGCCCTCTGCAGTTAGCTTCACTTCTAATATTAAACAGAGTCTAAATGAGGTGGTGGAAATCACTTCTAATACGGAGGTAAAATAGAAAACAAAGCAGCGCTGAAGGCATCCATGAGTATTTGCCAACAGACATTTCAGTAAGTGAAAGACCTGTAAGAAGCACAGGAATTGATCTTTCCCTTCTACAAGCAACAGTAGCCATTGCTAATTGTCTGCGTAGAGGCTCTGCATGGGGAGCCCCAAGAGCACTGTGGGAGAGAACCTTAGGGCCTCGCGGAGTGACAGGAGCAAACACACACTTATGCAGCGTGCTCTGAATAATGCAAATCATGTCAGCCCTCACACAACCCTACCTAACAAGACTCTGGTGACTTCACACAGGATCATCTGTAACAGTGACAAATCCCAGCATGATGCAAATTAAACAGTGTATGAGATTATTTTATCTATAGTGTACAACCTCCAGTGAATTATGATGTAATAATTTAAGCCTAATAAAAACAGCACTGAGCTGTACGGATAAATGATTGGGGAGACGCATTAAATAGGATTGTGGGTCTAATGGCCAACATTACCACACATTTTCAGACACTCCATCACACATAAGTGACATCCTGATTTGAATTTTGCAAACACGCACACGGACAAATACTTTTTCTGGCCCGGTCCCAGATTCCCAGCAGCAGGTCCAGAGCAAAACATCCGGCCATTGGACACTACTGAGGTCTGGCCCCCAGGCCTCATTCATCACAGCTGCTTCTGTCTGATGCATTGGATCACAGCAGGGCTTTTTCTGCAGACTCTGCATTTTAATTTGCCCAGAAGGAGGGGAGGCGATGATGGACGCACCAGTCAGAGCATCTGCAGCAAAACCACTGCGAGGCATCCAGTCAGGGTGGATCTGCCCGACAGCACCGCTCTGACACACCAACACATTGGGCCCATCTGGCTGTAGTCAGAGCAGAGCCAGAGGGGCCAGTCACACTTCTATGCCGAGACTGATATATGTGGACCACTGGTATTGTTCCTGCTTCAGAAAAGATTGGCTAGGCCAAAGACTGTCAAATAAATATTGAGGTGTAATTCCATCTCGTACAGCTACCTCCAAAAGAACTCCTTGCCATACATTCTTTGCAGTGACACTGGCAGATATGTCCAAGAATATCCCATTATCCCTGACTGCTATGTGAGGCCGGCTTGTCCCAGAGTCGTACAGCCTGGTTGTGGGTGATAGTTAAACATAACAAGATAATGTATTGTGTTTGACAATAATTCTTGTTCCCTTCCATCTCCCCTGGGGCAAATAGAAAGTCTCAGCCTCACTGCTGTGACTCACCAAAGGCCATTTTTACACCTCGACACCTTGGCCTGATGAGACAAACCATGCATGATAATCACGCTTGACTCAACAAACCGCAGGGCCGCTGTTAAGTAAGCGCTGCTTCCCTGTGCATGTTGGTGCTAACTGTTGATGTGTCTGTCATTACTCAATTCCCATTTAGCTGGCGACTGACATATTTGACCCTTGAAATAGGCATAGCAATAACAAACTGGGTGGCGACGGTATTAATAAAGTATGAAAAAGGCAGCGTTTGAATCTAATTATTAATCTAATACATTAGATGTGATCACACTCAGGCTCTTCAGCAATGAGGAAATCATCTCCCCTAAGACTTAGCGCTGATAATTACAATAACATTAACCTTTGCCATGTTAATTCTACGACCTCATCGAAATTCATCTCAGGTCAGAGACCTCCTAAAACATTTCTTTACACTAGCTTTGCAGATGGGTGGAACCACTGATGTGGTGTGGACAGAAATCAAGCTGTTACAAGCACACTATGTTTCTTTAAAATGAAAGAAGAGTGCTTAGAGTATATGCTTCCTGCAAAAGCATATTTGTGTGAGTTAGAGTTAGAGAGAGGAGTGACAAGAAGAGTTTGTTGTGTTGGAGTACACAGAGCGTAGCTTAGTGTTAACGAAAAGTTTCTCAATGTCATCACAGAATTGTTTGATAGTGTAAATGAGGCCTAGCTTTCAGAACAAGACTCATCCTTTAGCAAGCCATGGTTACACACAATAACAAAAGAAAAAAGCAAAATGTAAAATGTTGGCCATGTTGAAAAACACCTTTTAAGACAAACAGAGAAACTTCTGCCTCTTAAAATATAAGAGCGCACACACACACACAAACAACAGGGAGAATACAGATAACATTACTAACTCATATTCACAGTAACTATATTGGACTGTGAACACTGGAGAGGTTTCAAAGGTTCCTGGTTTCTGTTCCCTAGGCTGCATTATTAGATCATGAGCAGGAAAATCAATTACTCTTATCTTCATAACAATATAGTCTTTCGTGCAAGAATATGAATGTATCAAATTGAACTTTTAAAATATCTAAAATGGTCTCCTTACATTTCTATAATAAGAGTAATGTCACAACAGTCACCCATCAAAATGTTGGTCAGTATAGAAGGTGGAGGCTGAAAACCGGGCTGTCGCTTCAAAAGGTGAAACAAAAGGTGACGTGTTTTACAAGAAAAAAAAAAATATATATATAGCCAGTGTTTCAAAGCTGGAACTTGTAGCATGGCAACTGTGTCCTTATGCATTAGGCAGGCAGAATCATCTCGGTGTGAAACAGTGGGAAAAAGATGCACTTAATAATAATATAATGAATCACACTCGGGATTGACAGAACCGCATGATTTGGAGCGTGTGGTTATTACTTGCCAATCCCACTTGGCTGCTTGGTGGGTTTTGTTCATTCTTCAGTGCACATCACAATCTTGCGTCTCTAAACCAATGATGTGAGCTCCGCTACCAGCCGAAGATACAATGTGTGTCTATTACAAAATCAGAATTTCAGCACGGATATACAAATATTTAAAAGATGGCTGAAGTTGATATTGCAGCTCCTATTGTTAAAAGTTTTACAAGCATTCAGAAAATATGTATATTGTATTACACAAATAGTTATTTAATGCTATCTTGATATTATTCTCTTTTCCGTGAAACAGCTATAGAAATCTGTTGAATTAGTTGAACTTGGGTTTATTCATTTATTTAGATGTACAAGAGAGCAAAAAACCTACTTAACACTAATAATATTTACAATTACGGAGTTGTGGGTTGATAAACAGGAAAACCCCCAGAAACTGACGATAAAACAACTGATTGAATGTTTAAATGAACACTACTTAACATGGAAATGGGCAATACAAAATAGAACATTAACATTTGCAATTTAAATTAAGTCTTGATTGGTGCTATGATTGTTCGATCTCCTGACAATAACATAATGGACTTTGAGTGCATGTGTGTGTACGTTACATTACTTCGTGTTTGCACATTTTATTTTTTTAAATGCATCTTTGATGGTAAGATTTGATATGCATATAGCACAAATTGCCCTCTGACGTTCCCTGATTTGCATCTAGATAGCTTTAATTATGAATAAAAGTCAAGTTACTGGATTGGATGGGATAGTGGAGAATCGATTGGGAAGCGTGAATAATGACAGAAGGCACGGCACCACTTCTTATCACAGCTCGAAAACCATATCAATCTCAATGTGTGGCACAGCAAATAAGCACTCTGTTGCCTGGCATGCTGGAACATTTGTAGCAATTTAATGGCCCTGTCAAATGCAGATGATCAGAGATAATGTTTGAATCTACAAATAAATTATCCTATGTAATGTGGTCTCAAGTCATTTTACTCACGAGGAAAAGAGGTGCTTATGTCGAACAGAAGCCAGGAGTTGGCACCGAATCTCAAAAAGTAAGAGGGGAACATATGGTTTACACATCTTTGACACTAATAGGGCTTTCACACCAACGCAATTCCCGTTCTAGCTCCGTGCTAGAGCTTTTTTGGTTCGGAACCGGTTTTTATTTTCAGCCCCCGTTTTGTTCACAACGCCCAGAGCCCGACTGGTGCTGCCGCTGCTGCGTCATGACGTCACCGTTTACGTCGCTGATTTTCTCCCCAATGGCGTTACGGCGCTCACTACAACAACAACAATGGGGGACTGCGTCTGTTACCACGGACAACGTCAGCGAAATAGTGCCCACTGCCCACCAGCCACGCCCCGACACATGGGGTCACGCCAATCACAAAGCTTTGATGAGTTCAAGTGCATTATTCTGGCACAGGAAGAATATGTTATAGGACATTAACGATAAAACAGAATATTGTTGTTCTATTTTTAGACACATCTCGCGATCGACTGGGAATCTCCCGGTCGATCGCGATCGACTGGTTGGGCACCCCTGTTCTAGACCGACAATATTTTGGTGCTTGAAACAAACCGGATTCCGGAGCTTAGAGGCGGCTCCGCTGCGGTGTGAACAGGAAAAACCGGTGCTTTTCAGGCTCTAGCTCCGAACCGGCCCTGGAACCGCGTTGGTGTGAAAGCCCCATAAGTATTTTTTAATGCATGTTTTGGGTCCAAGGAAGGACACTAGATGTGGATGAATGTTTTCCAACAGCTCTACAAAGTTTCAGTTGCTAAGGATGTCCTTTGTTATTCATTAGTGTCATAAATGTGCAACTCTATTTATACATTCAAAAAACAGGTGATTGCTGTGATTAACTGGCAAATGAACACACTTTAATGTCTTTGTTTTCATCAAGTCAGATCTGAAAGTCCTCAAACAGCGAAAAAGCTGATGAGGTTCTCTAGGAAATCTTTAAAGATATCTACTAAATAGAGGACTTTAACACAGTTGACAAGCCAGAGAAAATTAAATTAAATTACATTTTATCTCAACATTGTTGACCAGAATCTTCTAATTTAAGCTCTTTCTGGTGGATGAAAAACTTTTCAGGGTCTACATCAGTTCATGGCCATGCCACAAGTAAACACATATACAATTAAAGGCATGGGTATACAGTAAAGGTCACAGTGTGCATCCATGCATATTTGCAGTTATTAAAATAGCTGCTGAACATTCATGAGGTGAGAACTACTGCTTTCATCACACAGACTGCTTCATCTTTCTCTGTGTGACCTGAAAAAACACACAGCTTTTATTTTATAAAGCACCTACTTCATTATTGAGCCCTAAAACCAAAACCTGTGTGTCCTAGCCCCCGCTGGAAAGACAGTGTGCATCATCTAAAGTCTTTTGAAGTTTGCCATACTTATCTATTGAAATCAGAGGAGGGAATCAAACATGTTGAATGCACATCCAAAACCACAAAGAAAAATTCCCAAACAAATGTCTGCTGAGACAAAAGCTGCATGAGTGAAATAAAGAATGTATTTAGCTATTTACTGCAGGCTGTACTGCTGGAGTGTGATAGCCTTCACATCAGAACAGGAGGCTGAAAATGACTACAGTGAGTGAGTGTTTGTTGTCATCAAACACAACATTGAATTTCAGCACTTAACAACTAATCCCGTGAACAAATTGCCTACATTATCAACATTTATAATACAGGAATCCTTTTCTCTGTTCATAATCTGTCAACCAGTAACAGCAGTCACTATTTTCCATGTCTGTCATTCGGTATTATTATTATTATTATTATTATCACAGCCTCCATTCTGTTATATCTGTAGTGTGACACCATTGTTATACAGTTAAGGGCAGTGTTGCATTGAAGACTACATTCAGCTGGAGTCTCTCTTTGTGCTTCTGAGCTACTGTCTTACAGTCATGTATTTTACACTCAGACAGACCATCCACTAATGCCTCCCTAGCACTGACAACCCTCCAGTGGCGACATTGTAATGATGCAAACAGCTTGACATAGAGACTCTGTGGCCCTGGCTCCACTTGCAGGCAGAGGCAGAGTTTTTCTTAACACAGTATTTATTTTTCAGTCCTGGCTGTAGGCTTTTTGACCTCCCAAAAGCCACATTGGGGAATCTTGGGAGCATTTTTACTCCGTTTCTAACTGGGCCGTGTCATCATCACCAGGGCCCGATTGTGCTTTGATTGTTTCCAGCCCACTTCATGAGCCCATGGTGTGTCTGCTGGCCCTGGTGGACTGAATCGGGACATAATGGGTTCATTAAAAATCGCCAAGACTGCTGGCATTGGGAGGAATGATTAGTGAGATAAGCAGGGGATATGAGCGTAATGGAACAAGAGGTGGCTCACCAAGATTAAAAGCCTTTTCCACACCACTGCCATTTCAATTCAGCAAATCACTTAATTTAAATTATTTTAATTTTCTTTTTAATTTTATCCTCAAACCCCTCCTGGAATTACAACTCCAAGATGAACGGTCGACTGAAGTATGACTGTGATAGGGATTTTATTACTCTTAAATCATCCAGTCCGTAAGCCCTTTTGTGAGACCATTATTAGTGAACTATAAAACTGATTTAACAAATACAATGTTCTGTCTCAAATATTGGCCTTTGATACCCTTATCAGCCAATAATTATATTTCTAAACATACAAATACTTTGATGCACCAAAGCATTGCAATGTTGCGGTTTCTCTCCTTGTCAACATTGGAGGAAAACTAATTAAAAAGCACATTTACAAATGATTCAATTAGAGGGAGACATCCCCTGCTGATCCAAAGACCCATTACTAAATCCAAGGGCACAGGGTGAAGCATTCATCTCCACTAGTTGCACACTCATAATACACCATGAAATCCTTACATCAAACACGTGAAGAACCTGCTCAGAGTAAGATTTCATGGAGGCAGGAACTCGGAAATTGGAGGTTGGCTGCTGCCAGTCAAAACGAGTGTGAGGGCTTTGTAGTGCGATACCCTGTCAAGAGTGTGCATCCTCTGTGGTTTGTTGCATGGGCCTTCAGAGAAGCTGCACAGAGGATGAGAGACATAAATAAGTCTGCTCTGTCAAATAAAACCCACAAAGCTGTCAGATGATGCAGCCCTCCCAGGCCTACAATATTAGGCCCAGCATGCACCCGGAAAAACGCTTTGCTAGTTTGCTATTTGCAGTTTCCTGCTGTAATGGATGTAAACAAGCACATATTCAGGGGCATACTGTACATGCAGGCACAGGCTAGACTTAAAAACCTAACTTTGAAAGATGTCTTTGTTAACTAATAAATCATCTCCTTGCTAAAGCCAGGCCATGAGCTGCCACTGAGCCCTCTGTCAGCAGCACGTAGACAACAGTATGTCTGAAGGCTAGGTGATGATGTGACAGGCTGGATTTGGTTATGGTCTAACCCCTGGCTGGCTGATGAAGGGAGAGAGGATGAATGGGCTCTTATCAGGTCGTGTTGAGAGAACTCAAACGTGCAAAAAAGCTCAAAGCCTTCCTGAGATCTCTCCCAATCTATCAGTCAGACGAGGATGAAAAGTGCCTAAGCTGAAGCTACCCAGTGCTCATCCTTTAATGTCATTCAGTTTGTCTTGACAGCGACAAACACGGAGTGGGTAATTATTTTGCATTGTAGTTTTTTTTTTAACAAGGCTTGTGTAAATAGTTTCTCTGCAGTCTGGAGCCAGCGTTACATAAACAGCGTGCTATGAAAACATCTGAGGGATACGAGACGCAAAGAGGATGTGTCAGAGATGGAGAGAAGAGCCCCTCTAAACACTGTGTTTGGAGAGTGAAGCGAGCTCGAGTGTATTCAGTGTGTTATGAAGGTCATGGCTCAGACAGTCTGTCTATCTTCATTACAACCCGTCTTGTTTTATGATATACAGGACAATATCTCAGACCCAGAGATTGGCTGTGAGCGTGGGAGCCGCGCTGACATCATATTTAATAGTTGTTACGCATTGAAATAAAGCACCGGCTTTACTCAGCCCTCCTGCCAGAAACCAACCTACTGTAAGCAAATTCTCATACGGTATATAGCTGTCAACGAATATTCAAAATGTGAATATTAATTTGAAATAATTCAGATATGAAGTTATTATTTTAATATAAATAAGAAAATAAACTGCCTGCCTTTCTCACAGTGAATGCACCACATGACGGGAGTCACTTGGTCACTTTCACATAAAAAATAAAATGTAATGTTAGGTCAAGCTGAACGAGGACATATTTTTTAACCAACAACGGTAAGGTTGAAGAGAACTCGGCCCCCCAAAGGGTGAAACAGTTTGTCCTGAACAACAAAGAAGTGCAGATACCGTTCTGCTATGTCATGTAAACAAACTATAATGTACAAAACAAGAGGACTAACCACTTAAAGGGGCCCTATTTTGCTTTTTGGGGTTTTCCCTTTCGTGTAGTGTGATGTTGAAGTTCCTCTGCATGTAAATGGTCTGCAAAGGCTAAAACCTCAAAATTCCCTTCAGAGGGAGTCTCTCCCCCACACCATTCCCCCCCTGACTGAAACGCCTCAATTTTAGTACTTTGGTTACTGCCGCGACATAATGACATCAATATGTAACACTCACGCTTCTATCGATTAGCGCTCCAACAAATTGTACAAGTGATAGGCTAAGGGGCGGGACATCTCTCAGCGGTTGACACATCACAACAGAGCCGGCCAGCTATGCAACCTGAAAATGAGCACTATAGGGCCCCTTTAAAAGATACAAAAGATATATATTTATTTTATACATACAAGAACATACAGTATAGCCAACCACAAAATCAGACAAATGTTTAGCTCAAATCTGTGCAGCAGATAGGACACACACACACACACACACACACACACACACACACACACAACACACACACACAACACACACACCCACACACACACACACACCACACCACCACACCACACACACAACACACACACACACACACACCACACACACACACACACACACACACACACACACACACACACACACCACACACACCCACACACACACAACACCACACCACCACACACACACCACACACACCAACACACACACACACACACACACACACACACAACACACACACACCACACACACACACACACACACACACACACACACACACACACACACACACACACACACACACCGAATTTTGAAAGCACAGTATTAAAAAGCCAATAAACCGGGATGCTCACAAACAGTAGGTGTCGACAGGAATCTTCATTACACTTCAATAACAATGTTAGACATGGGCATATGGCTGATTACACACCTCTACACTGATGGCAAGTCACATTATAATGACAGCATTGATAACTATGGTATTACTGTATTAGCATGCCAGCTTGACATAGGTTTTTTACCTGCTGATTGCGGGTGCTACAGGCACTTCAAATGCAATAAATAATTTCAGTTCTCCGTATCAGTGTGATTATCAGTATATCCAAGAGTAACTCATTATTCCCATTTGGCCTCAGTGGATCCATAATTTCAACGCCTTGTTCAATATGATGAACCTGTTTAATCTAAAGCATGTTTTTTTAATAAGGCACAATCCTGCTTCCCCACAAGCCAACAATTCATCACAGCACAACAATGATATCTGGATAATATGCTACATTACTCCTTTGACTACTCTTCAAAAAAGTGTTGAAACCCTCACCATATCTTTATTTAAATAGTTAGGATCATATTAAAAAACATTAAAATCACAATGAGCAATCAATATAAAGGGTCTTCAGGAATCCGGATGAGACGCATGTTAATGAATACACATTCAAACATCGTCTAAAGCTTCAGAAGGCAATATTTTCTTGAAAGTGTGTGATTTATCAGATTTGAAGGGTCATTTTTTATCTCTTTAACACAGCTGAGGGGAATTAATCTCATTTACATTTTATTTTGACATTTCCAAACTTTGAAACAGTTGGATAAAAATGTGGCCATATTTCATTAATGGCCCCAAGCAACAAGGAAAGGGCAATCGACATTTAACTTGCAAAATGAACTTTCAGGGTTTTACGAGATAAATATCTAACAGAGAACTCTGGCGTGAAAGTGTGGAAAAATCCTCTCGCCAGACAGACATGTGAAATAATCAATAGTTCCCAATGGAGAATGAATGTCTGCAGTATAACCTCATTCCTTGAGAAAATCTTGTCTGCTCAGTTTGAGGTTTGCCCTCTTCAGATGAGAAAGCTGAATTACTGCATCAAAGGCAGAACATCGTACCAGATTTGCCAGAATACTTTGGCTCTGTATCCTTCAGATTAGATTTGATGTCCATCAAAGCTTTTATGAAAAACTCTATCTGTGGTGTTCACATTACAGAGCGAGAGTGCTTTTTATCCCATAACTGTGAACAAATCTAATCCAATGACTTCATAAAGGGGGCTACATTTTCATTTTAGCACTCAGGAGGGATTGTTAACAGTGACTCAAAAATAGGCCCAAATATCATTGATTTGTTCAGTTGATGAAACAAGCTCGTACTGGACATAGGATTTAGAGATTGTCTGAGTTTATAAGAGAAATGTTGAAAAAATATATATAAATATTGGGCAGTTTTGGCAAGCCTTTGATAAGCACACATTGTTTATACTCTTTTCCCACTTTACCATTTGCCCAGCCAAAAGGAAATCATAAAAGTAGAGGAAAGGTAAAACAGAGGAGCCCTGTTGTGGTCGTGCTGGTTGAACAGGGACACACTGGTGTACCGTCAAAATGTATTACGTAAATACTAATGCAGTGTTACAGGCAGAGAGAACACAAGAGCGTACTAGAGACCACTTGACAGTACGGCAGCTTTATAACGGCCTCTATTGAATACAAATAGGAAACGCAGAGAGTACAGAGGGATAGGAGAGGCAGGGCGCATCAACAGCTTCCTTTAATATGTCTTGGACGAAGAGGAAGAAACTTTTGTCAGCCTCTTAAATGAGAAAGAAGAATTGTAGGCAGTTACAGATCGAAAAACCTTGAGCTCTGCACTGCAGTGTGGCTGTAACAAGAAATCAGGTGAGTGTAGAGATGTATGTAAGTCTGCCTGTTTATCGATTTTAAATTGAAATACAGTTTATGGCCCCATTTAAATATTTCACACTGAAATATAGGCTTAATAATAAATATGCAACATACTGTAGGTATGGCTCACAGCCATTTAGGAAACATTGAGGCGAGCAGCTCCTCACTATTCAATATATTTCTGACTGAAGTAATGCTGAAATGTGGTTAGGTTCGCATGGATTAAGGCCCAGAGAGGGAGATCCAGCTATATGGAATCCACTAGTGCAAACAACTGAAATACACAGCATTACGGAGGAGCAGAGAGGCAATATCAGAGATTGCCCTGAGAGAGTGTAATGGAAAAGGACTTGTTCTGTCACAGCCTTTCATGGTGATAGAATGCCACATGCTCCCTTCTGACAGTGTGATATTGGCTTCGTACAAGCTTGATGAATGTATCAGCCATAAGTCAGACAAACCCCTGCCCTTCCTGGAACAGCACCTTCTAAGATGTTTATGTTGGCTTATAGAGACAGACATTGTGTAATAGGAATGGGACCATTGTCTGAAATAGGTTTATGGAAAGCAGGTAGGCCCAATTCCAATTCCAGCTATTATTTTAAATGGAATGTTATTACGTGTTAAGGTTAGATGCATTACTGCTTGGAAAATAAGACGTGCGTTGGGCCGGGGTGACTTTGCAGCACCCCCTAGTAACTTCCTGGTGGATGTGGCAGAAGGTGAAGGGAAAGAAAGAAGAGGCAGGATGGTGGCGGAGAGGATGAAGGGCGACCTTTCCCCGGGCAGGTGATGACCCGTGCCAGACCACCTGGCTTCCTGCCAGGGTCAAGCAATTAATGCTGCCCTCCTTTGATTACTTCAGACAGCCTGGGCATACAGCAGGACAGCAGATAGTGTCTGGTCCGGGAACGTTGCACAAGGCGAGGAGGAGACAGCTCTGACGAAGGTTCAAGCTTGGGTCACATTGTTAACATACACAGCCGTTATAAACATCAGAAAGAGTAAGCCGCTTTGCTTAATCATTTTCGCATTTGCATAGTAATGCGGAGTAAACACTCGGTTGTCTCTATGCCTCGTCTCTCCCGTCTACAGCTTCACCAACATGTACAGGTATTATTACCATTCAGAGATGAAAAGGGGCTACAACTTTTTACACTGCAGGTGAGTTGGATGTGTTTTTCCTTTTTTCAATAACTAAGCCCTCTGGCTAAAAGAATAGCGAGGAGAGATGATAAACACTAAAGCATCTACTGCCCAAATTCTCGCTCTACAGCCCTCTCACAGCGAGTGCTTTCTGTTCTGTCCATCACCCTTCTCCACCATGGAGCCGACCCTCAGTGCCCAGCCTTATTTTCGAAGTCCTGTTGAGTTACAACGTGTACCAATCCTACTGTGCTAGCCTTGCTCGCTGTGTCCCACAGAGACAAATGCCCTTGTCAATCAGCACGGCTAAAATCATTAGTCAGTAAGGTATCAGTAAAACAATGACATAATGTATCAAGTTAGTGAGGCAAAGGTTGGAAGCGATAGTCTTGCTTACATCTGGCCGTAATCACACCTGGTAATGACGCACACTGACCCCAGGCTTTAAACATCTCTCTTCCTGCAGCTCAATAGAAAGCTCTCTTAGAAAAGACAACCAGCATGGGGGATTAGCTTTTCAGAACTCAGCATGACTCGGGAGCTTCAACCTTTAACACAACTTTGAAGAGCATTTACACCCATTTATGGTTCACTGAATCAATTGGGCGTCACTGGAAATATGAGCATCTTTATCTCCACTTTAAAAGCTTTCAGTATATTGGTGGTTCTTACAAAGACACGTTTAATTGCTTATCACATGGAATATCTAAGGAAAGACAACCAACTAATTGAATAGGCAAAATGTTTCTGCGTGTTTAATTCTGGCCAATGTTTTTTATTCATGCAAAAGAAAAACAAATTAATGGGGATATGTGTCACAGGACATATGCAAACACTGGAGCCCTTTTAACTGTGCCAGTTCTTACTTCTGAATACAACCTTGGGGAAAAAAAGTGCCCTGATCAAGTAATTTATGCTTAGAAATAAAACATTGACTTTCAAATGCACTACTGCCTGAAGCCAGGCTTTGAGGCTGATTTGATCCCCCTTTGAGATGGTGAGAGATACGGCCCATTCCCCCTAATCACATGCCAGAGGCCGTGCAATCACACAGCAACAGCTAAAGTAATCACCGCGGTGGTCTCCACCCCTTCCTCCCTGAACCGAGACTCAACCCCTTCTACATGTGTAGCACCGGGAAGTCCTGCATATGTGCTCCCCATACAGAATCACTGTAGCCCGCGGCACTGTAGTCCAATATTCACACTGTAAGCAAGTTTGTTGATGAGGTGGCCGCTAATGACCTTCTGTTAATGGTGAAAAAGAGGCAGCCGCTGCATAACGTCAACCACATGCCGAGACAAATGTTTGAACAGGTAAGCTGCTGAGCATATTGCTGCTGGCAAGGTATAGCCTTTCAATATGTGACAGTACTTTTACCCATATTCTGACAACATGGAGGATGTAACCAATCCTCAACATTACATTACCGATATTTATTACATTAACTGACTGCTGCGGCAAACAAGCTTGTTGACCAAACTTCAGAGTCCATGTTTTTCTGGTCACTTAGCCTTACATTATATGGACTTCGGATAGGAATCAAGTTACTTACTATGTAAATTAAAACTATTAGTGTTACTTATGCGTATGTTGCATTGTGATTTTTCAGACTTGATACTTGTTTCAGATTAAACTAATGTTAGTGAAACTATACCAACTGTATATTGTTGTAACTGTTCGTATTCACAAATAGTTATGCTTCCTTTTGCTTTACACTTCAATAAGCAAACCAAGGTTATTTGTGTGTCCCAGAACTTTATGACCTAATATCTGCACTAGTGAGTGAGAGGACAGTGGAGTGGTCATAATGTTTCCCATCCACTATCTGTTCCTGCAGGCCGGAGATAGACAACATAATTAACGGCTATGATGATGAGTTTTCTCGTGACAAAACAGCAGAGGCTTTTTTTTTGTGTTGCCCGAACTTGTGTCAGTCGTAATGTACTGAATTTACAAGAGTATACACTAAGCAGTCCAAACACAAAACACACCTCCAGAATAAAGGTATCCATCTTTCAGCATTGGGTACTGCACTGTAAAATTGTGTTCAAAAAGAGGGAATGAACTGGAGTTTGATGAGCCTCCTGTCCTTTTTTGAACCAACACTCGAACCGCTCCTGCTTTATCACGCTGTGCCAGCCTACCGCTATCTGTGCTATGCTAAATCAATTAGCATGTCATTAAGATAGCTTGTTCCAGCACAGTAAGCTTGGAGGTGGGACTACAGTATCTGCACCGACGGAAGGAGCTGAACTCAGAGGGCATCCTATCTCACTGCCCCATGTGTTGGAGTGCAGTTCTGTTTATTGGTGGGCACAGTGCATGCCTACTAGAGCACCTGTATGTGGATCAGATATCAGTCCCTCTCTCACCCTTGAAAAAACATATTTTAAATTGTCCCGATTAGGACTGTAACAATATCAGATTATCACAACAACAGTATTTTTGCAATAACTACAGAAGAAAAGTTTCACATCATGTTCATCTTTAACTTTGTTTATTGTGCGTTTTGTCTTCTTTTTTTAGCAAATGCGTAGGGAAACGAGAGAGAGTCTATAACAAGAATATTTATACTAATGGATAGTGAAAAGGCAACCAGATGAACAGTTAAATCCTCAAAGGCTAACATCTGCCAACACCATATTATCATGTGTGTATTATTCACATCACATCAATATTTAAGATTTTTAAAATTATGGTCAATATCAATACTGGTATATTGCGATGGTTATATTACCCATTAGGATACATTATGCATACCTGATATTTCTTATGATTTTAGTACTGTTAGAACTGTTATTACAAACAGCTATTCAATTATTTACTGTTTTCTGAAGTAGAAAGATTAAGTCAATTCTATGAGAAGAGTTTCATGTATTGAATTATTTTCATTCTTGTAGAGACAGAACATTAGCAGATCATTCGATATTCACCCCCTTCAGAACAGAAGACACAAAGTCACCTCACATCAGAGAATACGGTGTTCATTCTGCAATTACCAGGAGTAAAGCAACACCTTGCTGTTTGGAAAAGATAGAGAGATGATAGGCTTAATCCCCATTCGTGCTGAGAGGATTTCTCTCTGAAGGCAATCAAACCACTCAGATAAACATTGAAAATACTGTAGCGTTTGCTGCTCGTGATAAACTTTTCTTTATCTTTGACAGCAGGAGCGCTTAATCAAAACTGCATTTCCCTCTTCAGATAACACAAAGTGCTAAAAGTGAAACATTTACGAAAATAACGTTCACTAGTGTCAGTTCAGAAATTGGATCCATATCATTTGTAATCTATTCAAAATAGTAGTTTTTAACTTCGCCAACTTCAGGTTAGGGGATTAAAAGAGCACACATCCTACTATCCAGAGTCAGCGAGATAATAAAATCTTCAGATCATAAAAGCCATAAAATCCCAATTCTACTGCCTAAGGCCAAATGGCTGCCACTAATGTATTAGACTACATGGCATGCATTAGCACTGGTGCCAAAAAAGTAATTATCTGACAGAGAAAACTAATAAGGCATTCAAACACACTCTTTCTAAAGCATTTCTAGAGAAAGATCGAATGTTGTTTGACAGAGACTGTGAGGAGAGAATACAGTTATCTCAGGTCACACTGTGTCTCCATCAGAGTAGGTACAGTATGCGTGTTTAGTCATGCTCTCAGCTCCTGATCTGGCCATATCTCCCTGATGCTCTCAGCCACAGCAAACGATTCAAAGGGGCGAGACACTGACTTCAAAAGCCCAGTGCTGCCTTTGAACACCATGCCAGTTTGCACAAACCATCGGCCTCTTCGAGGCATGCACGCAGCAAATGTGTGCCTCGTTCGGCTGCAGATGCGACAGTTGGCAAAGTATTTACATTGGAAACTAGACAATAAAAACACCATGAAGGGGCAATGCAGCCACAGAGAGCTGAATTACCGTCCCACTTAGTGTTAGCTTCTGCTCGCTAGCTTTGGGTTAACCAAGTCTTTTCTAATAGAGGGCTTTTTTCATTGCTCTGTGCTTGGTTTACTGGGGTATCTACCACTGTACAGGATGGTAACATATGAACATATTATCATTAAATCAAGATAAAGCAATGATTGTTTTGATAGCTTTTATTATTTAATTTATTTTTAATCAAATTCAATAACTTTTCGACATAACAAAGGAAGGGAAGACTAAACAGAAAAACACTACTAATAGAAATAAATTAAAGGAAGCAAGGATCTATGATCATAGTAATTTCTAAAGATATTTACTGTACTGTAAGTCACTAGGTGAAACAGGTAAGGAAGTTGCTCTGTACTATAATGTTGTGTCTCTTTTTTATCTATGTTTATGTATCTTTTGTAACTCTGGCACAGGAATTTCCTTCGGGATAAATAAAGTATTTTCTTATATCAGTCGACAATTGCTTCAAAAATAGACAACATTGTTTCCTGCTTCTCAATTGTTAACATTTACTGGATTTATTTGTCTTCTATGATCTCAAACTATAATTTTTGACTTTTTTTATTGTATACTCTTACTTTCTTTTGGATCAAATGGTTTATCGATTAATAAAACAACAATTTAAAGGTTAATCAAATAACTACATTTGAATTAATGCTTGCAACCTTATGCATGCTACAGTATGCTGAAACATAAACCAGGTAATTATTTTTCTTTATACAATTTTACAGGCACCTTTTCAGTGCCCATGTAGCTCAGGCAAACATGAGAAAGGTTTTCTTTCAGAGCTAAATAAAAAGCCTCAATGAGAATAGCACATTTTCCAGCCATTGACTCAACAATTATATCTGTAGTCCAAAGATTCAATATAGGCCTACATCTCTGGTCGCAGTGCAATAAAATATGCTGTAAATGTGCCCTTTGAAACTCTGTGGTAACTCATCATAGGAGCATTCAGAGATGTTGTCTGACTGTGTAAGAACCTCCGACCAGAAACACGAGTGGGCTTTTCACATATCTTCCCAGCCTGCTACATCACGAGAGTTATTGTTGAATACTGAAAAAATAGTCCCTTTTATTTCAGAGATAATGAGGAGGTGCTCCGATCTGAGTGTTCCCTACAGAACAGGTTATCACTTGAATATGCATTATTATGTTTCAGCCTTTTACAAACATTAATGAAAAAAAACTGCATTGAAAACAGGCTGTCTGGATGAGGCTAATGGAACTGAGGCTAGCTTTAAAAAGATGTGGGACTTTGGCTCTGTATTTTCTTTGTGTTCGAGGCAATTCATCATCATTTTAACCAACATGTATAGAGGGTAATCAACAGGCACCTGGAGCACATACACATGTGGATAACTGTCTGCTTACCATGCCTGTTTGATAAATCTGGTCACAATACTCAAAAATGTAATTCACATTTTCCAAAGGTGAAGCGCACAATATAGCCATGATAGCGGCAACCATCCATCTTATTCAGCTGAATGACAATGAATGCCTCATGTTATAGCTCCATCTGCCAAAACCCAGACAGCTTTCCAAACTGATATCAATTCACAGAAAAACACATTCATACAAAACATACACCTACATATACTGCATTTATTCCTAATAGTCACTTGACATTTGTCACAAATCTCCGTTAAGTCTGCACCCCTGCCTTGAGATGGAATTCATTATCAGGTGTCTTAAATGACAAATGCTACGAAGGTAAACAGATCATTCGCAAAACAGGGAAAGGGATGTAAACACCTGTTTTGGGAGCGTCCTCGGCACGGTGGTGTGCTTAAAACCCAAACCCAAACCAGAGTGATGTTGAAAGGTGAAATCTCTACACGTCAATTCTGTCCTGAGCAGCACAGCGCAGCAGAGCTTATTACTGACTCCCAATCTGTCTCTAGTGTTCAGACTATGTCAGTAATGCTGGGCTGCTGGGACCTCGAAATGCTTCATTAAAAAGCTTGGCCATCCAAAGCACATCCGCAGCAGCCAAATAAAATGTCAGACTACGTTTTTCATCTGCAGATTAAACCTATGTAAGGCTGAATTAAGGAAAAAATGTGATCTGAAAATGAGAAATAAACCAAAGCCAGATGAGCGGAGGGGCGTGTGCGCTACCGATACCATATGGAGAACTGCAAAAGGTGCCCACATGTTCTATTTCATTTAGTGGTCTGGAGAACACAGGGAAGCCTGTGACCTTCCTTATTCTTTCATCTATTGTGATCTGAAGAATCATTCTGGCTCTCAAGTCATTCTAGATTAAAGGATCTACTCTCCTTGACCACAGTGATGCTGTTTTTTCTATCACAATGGAAGTCCAGATGCTTTTAAGAGTGAATTTCAGGCTGGAACTGGGGCCCTTTGTTTGCTGTTGAGTGCATCAGGGCTACTGTGTGCCTGCCTCAGAGATAAACTCACTGCTAATCAATCTCACAGTGTCCTCCTTTTTTTCCATCTTGTTCGGTCTTGCTCACACACAATGAATGTACACACCTCTGCGATGGGATGTAACAGTGTCCTGAGACCTCAGACCCACACGTGTGTACATTTCAATCAGTGAACATTTAAAGAAATACATATTGTGTATATAACTACAACCTGGCAAACTCTTTGGATAAGTAATGGAATAAATACTCCCATCTTTAGCTCAAATAAAAAAAATGTTCTTAAAATCCTGAACTCAAAATGTCACTACTAAAAGCACAAAAGTGTTAGCATTACACAATACTAAGTATCAAAAATACTCAAGCAGAATTAATCATATTAAAATATTTTTTTATGTATATTTTGATTATAATTATAAATTGTGTAATGTAGTGTTTTTAATGTAAAGCTGTAGGGTAGTTTTTATATAACCTATAACAACACATAATCATTTATTTGTTGATGATAAGTTTGTATTACTAATCAGCAAAGTAAATGGTGACTTAAAGGTGGGGTATGTCATTTTGGAGAAACCAGCTCGAGTGCGCTAGAATTTGAAAATACACAACCGGAAAAAATCTGCCACTTCCTTACAGAGCCCCTCCTCCAACACACACAAACGCGCACATGACCAATGAGGGCACGAGATAAGTTTGTGCACAGATGGAAGGCTGACAGGCAGGTAGGCCATCCAGTTATTTTAGCCGGGCCGGCTCAGATGATTGGTCGTGCTTTTTACACCGCCACGGCTTCCACAGATTAAACATTTTTATGTATTTATTGTCAAAGCATTTAATATATTAATTGCTATCGGGATGTTAAGAGCATTCAATGGAATATAACAAAAAGTGTTTCTGAAATAAATGACATACCCCACCTTTAAGTTATCAAATAAATGTTAAAGGTCCCATGACATGGCCATTTCTACTGATCATAATTCCATTGTTGAGGTCTACTAGAATAGATTTACATTGTTCAATGTTCCAAAATCACATTGGTTTTCTCATACAGCATCTCTGTATAGCATGTGTATTCACTCTCTGTCCTAAACGGCTTGTTGGAGCTCCTGCCCCCCACTGTGCTCTGATTGGTCAGCTCGCCCACTCTCTT
This sequence comes from Trematomus bernacchii, assembly GCF_902827165.1. Classification (NCBI taxonomy): domain Eukaryota; kingdom Metazoa; phylum Chordata; class Actinopteri; order Perciformes; family Nototheniidae; genus Trematomus; species Trematomus bernacchii. The sequence continues at coordinate 3,472,531 of NW_022987828.1, read as the reverse complement.
CTGATGAGTCCACCACCGTTACAGCTGAACATCAGTGTTTATGTGTTACAATGGCGTTTGTTAGCAACCAGAAAATGACACTAGTAATGACAAACAGATGAGAATGCTGCGTGGGGTCTGGGTGCCGCGTTGGCGGGACGTTGCGGGGCTTGCTGCTCCGCCCTTTGAGGCTCGAGGAGCGGACAGAGTGAGCTGTATTACTGGTGTCGTTTCCTGGTTGCTGCGTGGGGTCTGCGAGACACCGCTGAACTCAGCCTGAGCACACACGGCAATCCACGGAGCCGCGGCTGAGAAAAGATAAGGCTGAGTGAGTGTGTGTGTGTGTGTGTGAGGAGCCGTTACGTCACTATGACCGTTACGTCACTATGACCAGGAAGAAAATTATGGGAAAAGAGGCGAGGCGTTCTGGGGCAGCATAGACAGGTATTTTCTGTGTTAGAGTTTTACTCGCTACAGGGTGTACTTTGAGGGTTTGTGACTTTGCAGACCGTTTACATGCATAAAAAGCTACATAACACACAAGGGGACGGGTAATAACCAGAAAAGCATGTCATGGGACCTTTAAGGGTAAAAAGTACAAGCCTCTGAAATGTAGAATCATGCAGTAGCACAAAATGGAAATACTCGAGTACAGTAGTTGAGGGAATGTACTTGATTACTTTCCACCCCTGTGAATAACTAACACAGAAACACAGGAAAAGCTGGGTTGCGTTTTGGGGCTACAGCCTGTACTCTACCATCCCAGTGTGATAGATCCACAGCCAGCCCATTGTACTAAAATTCAGCCACAATTGCGCAGTATCTTCCCCAAAGCAGAGCGCTTATCATGGCCCTGAAATTACTCGTCTCTGCGGACGCCCACAACACAGGCTCCTCGGGGCCGGGAGCAGAGCTGGAGGTGAGCGAACGGAGCAATCTAGGCCTATTGTTCCATGCATGATAAACTGGGCTTCAAACCTCTCATTCTCCCTTTATCTTTGGAAAGCTGGTTGCAATCTGTGTTATATGAGCCACTGTAGCAATGCTGAACTTCTGAGAGCCTTTTGATGGAGGAGCGCACCATATCTCATCTCTTTCACCGCCTTTGAAGAGAGAAAACAACGTGTACAACAACCTGCTCAATATTGTGCAGTACATTCAAGGCTTATATTCCACCTGTGTTTAATGAGTGTAAGCTCTGTATAAAACATGCAGTCGGCTCATAATTTTGACACGAAGCCTGAAACAGAATCATGTCAGTTATCAATCATGTTGACACTGGGTTGGTCAATCGAATAAATGCTGCGGTGATGAATTGCTTTTCTAAACATATCAGACAAAGCACGTGGCATTTGTCTTAACATTGAATGTGCAATAAAACACTCTAAACATAAAAAAACAACATGCTGTAACTTTAGGCACTATGAAACTGTAACAGCCATTTGTTTTAATTCTACTTAAAGGTCCCCTATTATACTCTTTTCAACAATATATTATAGGTCTCAGATATATACAAACTATGCCTCTGAAGTGTTTGGCGGGAATACCAAACAGATCATGCATTGTAGCATCCCATAAACCCCTCTGTTTCAGCCCTGTTTCAAAAGTGCTGATTCTTTGTCTGTAGCTTTAAATACAAATGAGCTGCTACTCCCAACTCTGCGAGTTGTTTGGTTTAAAAAACTCACAATGTTGCTCGAGGAGGAGACTCAGGTGATAAGGTGCGGGTGTTACCTAGGTTGGTTATTGCCTAATGCAGGGGTCGGCAACCCTAGGCACGCGTGCCACCATTGGCACGCGGTACCGTAACCAGTGGCACACTAGGAATAAGTGGAATAAGTGTGCAAAATATTTAAATTTTATTTTCGGATCCTGAAAGAGACCGCCACCAGAGCGCGTCTCCCCGTTACCTGCAGAAAGAAGCCATGCACGCAACGCAGCGCAGAAGGAAACAAAAAATTAAAGAAATCTAGACCGCAACAGAATTAAACAAGCGACTGCCTGTTTTTCCTGGCCAAGGACAGGTTCCTTGAACACAACACGAGCGTAAAGTCATCACGTGGTGTAGTGCTGCCGGAACGACGCTCCAGCACTTCAAAAATTGCAGTACACATAAGGAGCCGTACACATGCCTCAGTTTTTGCGTGGCTGTGTCTTTAGTTGTAAGCCCAGTGGCGATCTGTTCATCTGACATACTGATCATACAGTCAATAACACCATCGAAAATAATATGCTACATTACAGTACAACTACTTCTGGGTCTTTATGTGTCACTCAAGCTCGGCTGTGTGTGTGTGTGGCACAAGCGTATTTTGTGTGAGCGAGCGAGCGAGAGAGCGGTACCGGGGATTATTGCATCTGGTTAGCTAGCTATGCTAACGAATATAAGGAGCTTTTTCTACTACCAGGTGGAAGAGAGCTCTCTCCTGACAGACTGAGAGGCTGATAACCTCAGCTCAGTGAGGTAAAGGCACACCTTTATCATTATAGTTATAAAAAAATAAGAGAATAAATGAAAAACAGGTAAAAAATACTATATGACAGTAACAAAAAGTTGTTATTTATATTAATAAACAAGAATACACTTTAAAAGGAGAGTGATTTGTAAAATATTCATAAAGAAAAAGAAAATCTGTTTACAGTTCTGTTTCATATGGGTGTTGAAAGATGTATCCATAGATCTCTTAATGTTGCTCTCAAAGTCCACCAGATTGATGCTTTTGACTTCAATATAAAAAAATAAATCTTCCCGGGGGTGCATGCCCCCGGACCCCCCTAGAGGAGGTTAGGTCCACCCCCTACTTAAATCATGTTCACATGGATAGGATACTAAATACATTTGCACACATCTTGTGTCCATATCTTTCTGTTTAAGTGGTCATGCCACAACCGTGCATGTGCGTGCATGCATGCGCGAGTCATAGTGATCTTAATGTGGATTTGGCACACTGATCACATTTTTTTTTTAAATGGCACAAAAAGATTGCCGACCCCTGGCCTAATGGTTGCACAACCCAAAAAACATGGTGACATCACAAAGTGGCCAAATTCTGATCAGCTAATTTTCTGACAGGTTTTTAAATAGATGGATCAGGACAAAAAGAGAAATAATATTTTTTCCAGAAACTATCCTAATCTCTTAACACAGAAGGGACACATATTTATGTATAAAAGACATGAAAAAGTACATTTTGCATAATATGGGACCTTTAAATATTAGAATCTTATTTTCTGTCTGGTTGAAATTGAACAGCGATAATTACTTGCAAAACAAAATCCGTTTCGGGATGCGCCAAGAGCAACTACGCACTGAGCAACGGTGAGGGGAAGACCTCCTGCTTCAGTGCATGTTGTTGCCGCAGTTTGATTGGAAGACTTTCCGATGTAATACTGCTGTGCTTCTGGGTAAAATGTATCACTTTATTCTCTCTGATCTTGTTAAAAGCTTACTTTCTCTTGGTATAGCTAGAGTGGAGGATCCACTGCTTGTGCTTGCTGAGCTTTGCCAAACAGTGTTCAGGGAAGCCTCCATAGACGTCTACCCCTCTCCATGAATTGTAATATTTTACAATTGAAATACCTACACCACAGATAGCTATCAGTCAATGCATCTCTTATGTGCAGCTGTGCAGCCTCCGTACAGCAAGAAAACAATCCTTGATGTGAAACAAAACAACAACAAAAGTCAGCTTTTCACATTAGCTGGTTATTTACAGTGAGCAATAAGATATACAACCTGTGTTGATGGATTCCCCACAGAAATGTTACAGAAATCATCAGGCAGTGAACAAGTGTCGCTAACATAGCACCTCGACTGCAAAGTTATCCAGCAGCTCACAGTCATTGGGCTGAAAACATCCATAACACCAGCTGAGGGTAGCACATCAAGCTGTGAGCTTTATAAAACACCTCAATCCACAGTGACAGACTTAACCAGGGTCACAGTAAACAGAAATGACCCCCGAAGGTTACCATCACTCTCTGACACACAAACTGATGCACAAACAGCCTCCTGTACACAATTATATCATCACAAACTGTTAATGAAAACAACTCAAGGTGATAAATACGCTTTTTTTAATTGTGAATGTTTTTCACTTGTGATAATGAAGCTGTAAATGCTCTGTGTATACACCTCATAATTGCTTGTATTGGAATTAGTTCTGGCTATAATTTGGTCATAATAACAGCTTCACATGGAGTTGCACCTGCTTAATTAGTGCTGACTTGTTACAATACAGGCACATATAAAGGTTTAAGCACCCTGGGTGAAACACAAAATATGAGACAATTTTAAAGGCGTTATCTCAGAGTTATCTTTGATCATTAGGTGTAGCCTAACATCAAGGCCACAGATAGAATAAAGTAGTAGTTTTGTAAAGCACACACATTATTGGTTTTTCTCACTGGCTCAGTGATCAAGCGGCGCAGGTGGATGAGATGTCTGTCTGATATGGGATGCATAATAATTAGTGTTCTGCTGTGGTCCAATAATCTCCCCTCACACCAAAGCATTCAGCGAAAGCATTCCCTGCACAAAAGGATAGATGGCTTGAGATTGACAGCCATTTGTTTTGAACATGCATTACCCTACCATATCAGGATTCTCGTCGATCCAGCTCTTTACTGTTTTGAGAGCGATGTCAGCTGCAGGCTCATTCGGAAAACCTATAGGAGAGAAACACTGTGTCAATACCAGTAGTATCCAACATGCAAATACAAGAGGGAGACAAAAACAGACAGGCGAACAGACAGACAAACCGATATCTCCATAGGTAACAGTATTTCTACTAAATCAATGGAAAGAAGCACAAGCTGCTTGTCTCTGCTAGATGACACCAGCTGTCTGATAAACTGTCGTGTGATGAACAGTGATGGGTAAACACACACAGACTCATACCAGGGTTAAAAAGTGTAGATGCAAAGTACAAAATATATTCATCACACCCTCACTAATTACCACCTCAGGTACAATTGATTTGTTTTGTCTTTAGGTGGAAAATGACACATGTGTGATCATTCACACTATCCTATGTTAGCAGTTTGCCAGATGGAATATATAGTAAAGCTAGTGAGGCTGAAAAGCAATGTGGCTTACTATTGCATTTATTACTCGTACCTGCTGAGAAGGGCCACAAACTGTTAACACAATGTATCGATCTAAACACACATTGCAATTGGATTAATTTTTAATAAGGCCAACAGAGGGAGGACTCTGCTGGATGCTGATCTCAAGATCATTTCACTGAAGAGAACTTCCCAAGAGCCAACACTTAGAGTGAGCTATTGACTATAAAAGGCGTTCAGCCAGGCTTGCTTCAGTTGGAGAGTATATAAGCCATTACTAAAAGCACTGACAATCTTCTACTCCGTCACCAAGTAGTGTTTCAGTTGTTTTCATTTTGAAGTGATTATTGTTGAGTTTGAGCATTTTACTCTGAAGCGTGTCACCTAAAGTGCACAGGTCTGTCGAGCTAGTTTAAAGTTGCTTCACAGCTACAACCTTTACAGTGCCTGTCCTATGCAAAGATAAGCCCGGAAGCCAACAAACAAACATAGCCCATACTTTTGAGTCCTGACTCCAAATTGACCTGGCTCATGATTTAAAACGGCAATCTCCACCATATTCTCACCTCTGAACTCCATAAGGGGCCGCAGGTTGCAGCAGGCACCGTCTTCCTCTAACGACAGAGGTCAAGACCTCAATTTCAACCCACATCAACAGATACAAGGGCCATGCCACAGTTGTTGCCTGTTGGTTATTGCATGGGTCACATTCTCAAATATTTTTCTTTTCCTGGGTCATTGACACAACTTTAACATTCTATGACCTATGAAACAGGCTTACAACCACTGTGACGACCTCTACCCTTTAAGTAGGATGAAAAGAAAATGAAAAGCCACCAAGATCAAGCCTTACATTTCCTGATTTCTTTCATCTCTCACCCAGACCCCCCCCCGCTGTCAAAGCCTCTCAATAACTTTTCTGTAAATGCTTTGAATCAACTGCCTTGACAGTCAAGATATACTGTACGAAGCTTTACTCCCACTACCCTCACTTACTGTATCTGACTACCATTGATGTGTCTCTCTTTCTGGTTTTCTTCTCCTCCCCCTTCTCAGCCTGACAGGAGTGGTTGAGTTAGACGGGCTGAAGTGCTGCCGAGCTCTGGCTGAGATGCTGTTAAAGCCCTGTGTGGAGCGGGATGTGAGGAGCATACCAGCGAGCAGTGAAAGCCAGTCTGCTCCTATGGTGCTCTGTTAGTGTCTGCAGACAGTGCGTGGCCCGTTCACGGCTCCTGCCCTTCAAAAGCTGCCCCCAGAGCTGTGTGCTCAGAACCTAATCCAGCATGCCAAATCAGTTTGCAGGTCACCTGACTCCTCTTGTCTCCCCAAACACACTTAACCTTTACAGCGATATCACTTTGTCTGATGACGTTTCCTTTTTTAAAATCCGTTTGCACACGTATGCAGGTGTACCGACACTCCAACTCACACGTCAAGTACCATAGGCAAACAGATGTGCGGAAGACGAGAAAGCTGAGAAATATACATCCACAGAGATAGCACCAGCTGTTTAGGAAGAGCACACACAACGGGAGAGGTGTCGGGAAGTAAGCACATAAACAAATGGAATAGATGAGCGCATTATCTTAAGAAGTCAGGACCCGTCTTTGTGCTCTTACTGTGTCACCTAAAGTGAGCTGAAAACAGGCACATGATATTAGGACATTCTGGTCTAACTGGTCATAAGCAGTGGGTGGAATTTGTTGAGTCCATTTAATCTATTCAGTGTGGAGTTTCTACACATGCTCTATTGATTTGAGAGCTATTCCTATTAATCATAGCAGAGCTGAACGGAGAGGGAGAGAGGTGAAAAGAGGTGAGCTATAGGACCAGTGAAGAAGATAACAGGAAAGTAGGATGATAAACAAATGTTGGAAAAGAGATGACATAAAGAGACCTAGATTGAAAGCTGGAAAAAGGGGTCAGTGCACCTCGGGGCAGTCTGCTAGAGGAACTCTGCTCGTCTTGAACATCATCGGCCCAAGGTCAACAGCAGCCGTTTGAGTGCATCGGCTGATCTCTCTCATCATTTGTCTCCTTCACAGCATCCACTACCTTTACCTCTCCTCTCTGTGCCACTCTGTCCCTGTCAGCTGGGTCAACTATGTTTATATGTTTCAAAACAGCTACAATAAAAACCCTGAAACATCACTTCAATCACATCTCTTGGCCACAGGATTCTCAGTTGGAAGTGCAAAATCCACTAGCTGGAAAACGTAGGATTGAGTGGGCTGGTTATTTTTCATGCTCAAGTACACACAAAATGAAAAAGTCCAGTGTTTTACTTCTACATCTTCCCCCCCTCAACGCCTCCTCCTCATTCTCTTTTGCTCCATTTGCTGTGCGGAGGGTTCAGTGAAGGCTAATCTGTCAGAAGGTGGAGAGCTGGCGTCAGGCGCAGTGGTGGTGGGCCCTCCAGGGTCTCTGCTCTGCTTGGCTCGGCTCTCTTCTATGCTGGGAATATGGCCGGCTCAGGGAGATTTGTCTTAGTGAGGCGCACTGATGGGAAATGTGCAGCGCAGCGCCGCTGATGAGGACTCAGGTGGTGCACTGTTATTTCTGCTGAAGGTTCCTCTACTTCATCACTGGACAGAGTGCAGCATCCAGACAGAGAGGGGAACAGGGACTTCGGCACGTGCCATGTGGACAAAGGGTAACAGGGGAACAGTGGGCTCACACGATTTGCATAGTACATCCAGTGATGTTGACCAATACAGTAGTTAAAGGTTCAGTGACCACAACAAATGTAGTGAGCATAGTACATTTAGTAAGATAAAGACTGAGTCTGACCTGAGAAGACTGCAAGGCAGGACTTTTCCTTTAGTATTCTTCTTTTGACTCATTTTATGCCACAATTAAAAAGCATGATCAAATTCTATGAGAACGATGACTTGGCTTCATTTCCTTTTAAATGAAAGGTACATTTTTATCCATGTCCCTGCATCAGCCCAGTGATTTAAGCGGGAGAGGAGTTTCATCTTAAAACAGAATTCAAATATTTTATTCCTATGATCTTGGGCATGTAGGACCTTTGTTAATATGAAGAAAACGAGAGCCGACTCTAATCTCTGATGCAACCAGGAGACAGAGTTTCTGGCCCTTCTCGTACGCATATGTAAAACACTTTTATGAACACTTGTGCAAGAACCTAGGTGACTTTTGAGGAACTTGGTTTTATCAGACTCATACAAAACTAGAAACCAGAGGAAAGGAACTGATTTGGAAGTTACAAAGGTAGAACAATGAATTCATAATTAAACAGCTCCCATGTTACATCACATACAGCTCTGCCTTAATTATCGACCAGGTTAAATAATAACATTGTGCATTCTTTGCATGGATTTATTGCTTTAAAAACTAGCAAGCCCATTGTTCTCTCTTCTGCCAGTATGCAACATTACATATCCTACATTCACAGAGTTAACTTTCACAACAAACCTGTGTAGCTCAGGTGTTTTGCTCTGGTGAGAAGGAGTGAGAAGAAGCTGCATCCCCTGATAAAACGAGTGGAGCCAAGTCAACAAGTTGAATTCACGTCAGTGCGATGATTCATCCCCGTACTTTGTTTGCAAATATATGGGTAGGCTCCAGCATAGTGCAGACCACACCAGTTTTGTTTTTCCTGAGTGAGCTTATATTGTGAAGAGGATTCCACAACATGCTGTTATTTTAGGGCTTTAGAATTTCTAGTGTTCTTGTTTTTATATTTTCTTTTCAGCACATAGCACTTTCTTTGTACAGCAACAAAGTACAGCTTTTCTCCCCTTGAGGCAAGAATTGTACAGTTGCTCCCACTTTGCTGTCCCTCAGCTTCTGTTGGTCAAGTTCACATTTCAACACTCGTCATTCATTTTGATGAGCTGTCCACCTTGAAGCAGCATAGAGCCCAAGGCTGGGTTTGTCTCGCACTAGTAAAATCCTTATGGGTGTTGATATGACATACTGTAAACATAGAAAATACAAAAGGGCACCAACAAAAACATGAAATGTCTGTGTTTATCTGACGGTGAAAGGTATTACAAATGTTATTAGATTTACTTTTACATTTGTAGATTAGGACATATATTATACATAAGACATGTTCCTTACAATAAAATGTGATGGCCTAGAAAGAGACGTCTGCCCTTCTATAACTTGCAGGCAGAGAGGAATCATTTACGCACTATGTAATACAGAATAGATTAGTTGATTGTGGTTTAGGCAGCAGGAGGAAATCATTAAGTGCAGCACAGTGGAGGGCTGCTCTAGTTGAGGGCAGCAGTCCTGTGTATTCATCTGGAAAGTGAGGAGGGAAAGAGGGTTGTCACCCCATCAGTGCCCAGAGGAGAGGTGAGGTGACCTGGGGTGGAGGACAGAGTTCTGCCCCAGGACTCTAGGCGCCAAAGCGTGGGTGTCAAATGGCCCCGAGCTCCTTCCTACGCCAACACTGGGACACGGCAGTGCTGTGACCATGACCGACTTTGCAGCCCGCAGAAGGAGACAGAGACAAAGAGGGATGGGAGGGTGCTTTGAGAGGAAGACAGGCAGAAAAAGAGGTGGGAAGAAAGAGAGCAGCCTCCGTGGCACAACAGATGATGACCTTTCTTGGAAACATTCCATATAGGCGAGGCCATGCTTTGTCCTACATGCTAAATTTACCATTACACGTTTTTAAAAACATCCTGAGGAGTGTTTGATATGTGAAGGTTTAATGATCAAACAAGTTTCTCGAAGGCCTAAAAATGTATTGTCCTTAGAGTTACAAGTATTTATACATTTGGCTTATCATCCATGAAAATGGTAGAGCAAGGCTAGTGTTGAGTACAATGCACGCTGTGTGACTGCAGTTAAATGGGCTACGCAGCTCCGGTTCCCTCTGAGCACACACTCTGCTACCCACTGATACAGCACGGTGCTCCTATGTACCTTGAAATTCCTAACCCAGCTGGGCTAAGCTCCCTGTAGTAAACCTGAGGTTTTAAGAGAGGGGGGGATTGCCCCGGCCATCTCTGGCAAGCCAGCAGCGAGCCATCACTGCCGAGAGATAAGGTGCCATGAATGTCTCCAACCTTCTTAATCCTAGACAGGGATGAGAGAGCCAGAGTATGATGCTGGCTGGAATAGAAAAAATAGCAGCTTGACACCTTTGATCTGGACAGTACTGTAGAAAGGCAGCAGGGACATACCAGCAGAGCTTGGGTGGATTACATATTACATCCGCATATCTCACACAGCCACCAGTCGGTCCAAATACTCCTCTGTCAACAATCCTTAGATCCGTCACAGAGACAGATGAGCCAAAGGTTGAGGGTGAGCGGTCTACAGGAAGATATTTATCCTGAGAAGTGGTATTGCCATGTTCAGGGCCTACGATTGTTTTGATAGGGATATAAATGCTTGTAATGCAGGTAAGTTGTAGACGTAATGTTCATGTCCTTGCTGTTGCATTCTCTCATTGAGTTCTCTGGTCCATGCTAAGATTGATCAAAGCAGACGCTCTCTAAACTGTACAGCTCATTACAAGAAAAGTGCTCTTCCAGCAATAGATAAGATGCTGCACAAGGCTGAATTGTCCACAGTACATCTTAGAATGGGATTTGTATTTATGTGTGTTAGGTTACACAAGGTTTAACAAGTAGCTCAGCCTGTGTGAGTGCATACTATGAGATGGAAACAGACTTGTGGGATGAAAAAAAGACCACAAGAGAATCTATGGAAGGGATGAAGGAGGAGAAAGGGAAACATAAAAAGACAATATGACCTCTCATGGTCTAGGTAGTTGGACTCTTGGCACTGATCTTGTGGGACATTGAGAGGTGCCTCCTCTTTCGAAGGAATAATCCATTTAAACCCGGGTCTCATGGCTGTGATTGATGTGCAAACAGGAGCGGCACTTAATAACCTCTATCATGCCAGGTGACCTCGTGGCCCACGGTGGGCACCAGTTTGTTTATGGGTGGTACCTCCGATACACTATCCGTGCAGAAATTCTGTTGTGGCTAATGGGTCGGACTGAGGGATTGGACTGTCAGCGCAGTGTGAGCCCTCATTTTTCTTTCCAAGCGTCTAAGGTACCCCCTGCGCAACCCTGCTACACCCAACCTCCCTGTTCTGCCATCATCTGTCAATTGGTGACTGAGTCTCCTGGAATATGGAGGCGTGAGAGAGAGTGTCAATTAGCATTAGCTTCCCTGACAAATCTATTTTTCTCTCCACAAAGGCCTTGGATAACTTGTTCCTGATTCCTCTCTGTCACAATGTTGGGAGCACAGGATTTGTTTTTCTAAACTGCATTTTGAGTGTGGAAATAAGTCAAGTGCATAAGTATAGCACCTTGGTACATGACCGTGTGCACTCATAAAACTATGCTAGGCTATATTTGTGTGTATTCTACAGAGAGATACAAAAGAGACAGAGATAGAGAGATCAGGAAGATGTTTCACACTAAAAAGCGGTTGTTTACATTGCTGAAATGGAAGTTGACCTTAAAGGTTATCTAAAATGTAGAGAACATGTCAAAACGGTTGACAAGGTACTCAAGGGGCACAGGGAGGAGTCGTACAGAGTAACACCACACCGCTGTTCTAAACTGTAGTTCCTCTGAAAGTCCCTCCTCTATTTGCCCTCTGCTGTGTGAAGATCTCCAGTCTTAATCAGCTGTATTGTTCTGTGGAGATGCAGTCATTGGAAGCTCTAAGCGCTAAGCCATTTATTGAACAGGCTTTTTAATCCCCCCCCCCCCCTCCCGATTCCCCCCTCTGCTGCATACCCCTTTGATGTGAGGGGCTGCGCTACAATGGGCTCCTACTGGCAATGCAGCACATGACACCAGAGAGAACAGCAAAAAGCACCGTACAGTGCAAACAGGGACCCTCTCTCCTGCCCTTGTGTCAGTACACTAGAGCCGTTTTGCTCTAAAATGCCACATATACATGTTTAAATGTGTCTGCATGTATCAATTAATTAATTACAATTAATACTTAATTCAAATTATATTTTATTTCAACCTGTCAAAGTACAAGTTATTGTTTTAGAAACACGTTGAAATTGTGTTTTGTTGAACCTTTGAGTTATATTACTGAGTCCTAATGTTCCCTTTATAAAACTGGGTAAGGGGTCTAGGAATGAAAGGTGTTAGATGCTGTCTAGATTGCAGTCCTTTAAAGTAAACGTATGATTTGACATATTTAGCTTAACAAATTCAATAGACGTAACTTGATTTGACTAGGGGTCCACACAAAGTTTTGTGCAAAACAACAGAAACGAGAGGCAATGCAGCATACAGCCCGTTCAGATGTATGCAGAATGTGTGGTAGGAATTTCCAAAGCAAAACAGGAAATGAAGAGAAGTGCGTCTTGCAGAAATGACTGCTAAATGTATCATCACTGACTCTAAAATTCGCAATAAAATAACCAGAAAGGATGGAAGAGATAAGACAGAATAAGAGAAGAGTGGGAAAGAAATGTTTGCCCCTCTTATCATTAATAAATCAGTAATATCCATCTTGTTATGTGTGCATAGACAGGTGGCAGAAATATTGCAGGTGAGATAGTGAGAGGAAATTATGAGGAGTTATGCATTCAAATGTGTGAATTACAAAAGTGATTGGTGGAAAATGTAAAATATTGCTAGAGTGAAGAGTTCTTCTATTGAGCTCAGAGTATGATTATATGCATATAGTGATATAGTGTGGGTGTCTTCATATAGTATAGGCTTGCAGCTGTATGTTTTATCTATTGATTGGACAGCCTCCTAACAAAGTGCACAATAATTAGCTATTTATTTATTCCGCACCGTGGATTTTAATAATGTGATAGATACTTTATGCCAAGATGTTTCTTGTTACAGCTGTTTATGGCTGGATTAATAAGCACATCAATAGCGTTGGTTTGACTTTATCTATAATATGTCATTTGGTAATCAGTGAGTGTGTGGGGACGTTACAGTGTGTACTTTGGGACAGCTGCCTGTTAGTCATGAAGCAGGGTGGATAAAGAAAGAAGAGTAATAACTTAGGAAGGAAATTGAATCCTTTGTTGTGACATTTCAGAGAAAAACTGTTGTAAGGTAGATGAAAAAATACTCTTTTTGTTGTTTCCTTATGGCTGATAAGTTATTGTATTTTGAATAGTCTGTATACTCATGCAGTAACAAATGAGAGAAAAACTAATACATACATTTACATAATAGGAATCTAATAATATAATAGTAGATTATGAGACATCTGGCTTGTCTATTCACATATATGCCTAGTTGTTGGGATTGTGTTGTGTTGTGATAGGCACTGTTTAAGCTGAATGCCTTTTTTGACTTGTGGTATAAAGAGTGCATTATTGAATTTATAAATGTGTTTCTATAACCAATATATTATCTTCAGCAGATGACACTTTCTTTTGCATTCTAAGACATATTTGGCACTGCAGACATGTGTAGCTGAAATGCACAAAGAACCAGGTGCTCAACCTCCACTGATTTTTGACTTTTACAGTTTTGATTCGTGTCAGGCTGTGATTGGCTACTGTAGCTGCATCACACAATGAGACCTGCTTGTAACCATACAGAGGTAGAACATCATGCATGATGTTTGTCAAAATAAAAATAATCACCACTAGTGAAGATTTTTACGAGGGGCCGTACAGGCCGTAATTCATACTGGTCCTCTCACACACATACATTCTCCTTTTACATACATATATTTTCACTCTTACACACATACATTCTCCTTTTACATACATACATTTTCACTCTCACACACATATATATATTTACACTCACACATTTATACATTTTACTCTCATATTATCATATTTCAATGCACACATTCATATATTGTCACTCACATATTTATACACTTTTCACTTACACATATATACATTTTGCTCTCATATTCATATATTTTAACGCTCATATTTATACATTTTGCTCTCATGCACATTCATTCAATGTTTACATTTAATATTATAAATAATATATGCATGTCTGAAGACAATATATGTATGCAAGAGAAGAATGCATGTATGTGTGAGAGAAAGTATAGTGGAAACGGAAGGAGTATAGTTGAAACGGAAGGCAGGTCATTATCGCGCTGTGATTGGCTCAGAAGGTCGAGCGGGGCGGGCTCATGTTCAGAACTTCGGATTCAAATCAACATGATGGAGGGAGATGAATCCGTGTATCTTCGGACTATTTGCTTTTCTTTATTAAAAAAGTAAACGGAAGAGCGTCTGTGAGGCGTTTTTCGTTTGATTATGAATGTAACGTTTATATAGTGGAAGTGGAACTACACTGTTTTATCAAAACAAAAAAGTGCCACGCAGTAACTTGGTATACAGACTACAGCGCCACTTACAGGCCTGGCATATGTACTACAGCGTCTCCAGCGCTTTCGAGCGGCAATGGCCGGCCGTGGCCCAACCCCACATTCCCCTGATAGGTGGAGAGTTGGCCCACTAGCTGTAGCGCCACCGTCCTGACGTCAGGACAGTGTTCAAATCTGGATCAGTTTTTATCAGATCCGTTGCAGCCCCTTTTTTAGAGATTTGGGTATGGAGGAAAATAGAGAGGGTTGTGTTTTCTGACACTTGGTGAGTTCCCTGGAACACCAGGGACACATATTCATGTATAAAAGACGTACAAAAGTGCATTTTGCATGATAGGTCCCCTTTAAGCAGTCTGTAACCCTACACACCTAACATATAACTTTTCATGTATTTTTGTATTTAGCTTAGCTTCTTAGCCTGAGCTAGCTCTGGAACTTCCAGCTCGGTGGCAGCAGGGGGGGGAAGAGCACGTTCGTGAACTGTTAGCACCGTGTCATGCATGCCCACTGCACCTCGCGGGAGCGCGCACAGCGTAAAGCCAAAACTCACAGACATTTCAAGGATTTGTACGGCAAAGTTGGGTTTGGAAACGGTATAATTTCCTTTTTGGCGGGCATGCATAACACCGGAGCCTCGCTGCGGGGAAACTTTGGCGCTGTTCCGAGTTTGATCTAATCTGTCAAAATGACGGACTGCTATGGGCTTAGATATGTCTCATTTATTTATTTGTGTGAACATAAAAAGAATTGGTGTGTAAAAATGTGATTTGTAAATGTAAAACACCATCCACAAATGCATTTAAAAGATTTGCAAACTCACAAATACATTTGCAAATGTAAAACGGATCTGCAAATACACCAAATATTTTTACAAATAAAAAAAAAGATCTTTGAATATCTCTTTAACATTTACAACTTTCGATCAGGCATTTGTGAATGCATTTTGTATTTGTCGATCAAAAATGCGCTTGTGGATCTCACATTTCTGCTTGTGGATCTCAAATCTCTGCTTGTGGATCGTCTTTTTACACACACGGAGTTTTGAGACAAACTGTCCGCCACTTTCGGGTCCCGGGGGGAGCAGCTGGCAGCGAAGCAGCCCAGAGATAACTATTTCTTCATTTTTTTTTGTGTATTCAGTCAAGGGGGTCAAAGTTACAAAGCACTTCACATCTTATTAATCGGCCTAGTTTTACCTTACCAGTGCAGTGGTATGGTAATCTGTAGAAAAGCACCGTATTTAGGTCAGCCTTCATAGTAAGGCTACATTAAATGTTATAATATTCATTGTGTCCTTTCTACTATATATGCATATATTCCTGTCTATTGCTTTCATTTGTATTTAATGTTATTAAGTTTATACTTGTTTCCACACATTTCACAATTCGGGATGAATGAAGTATCTATCTATTTATCTATCTATCTATCTATCTATCTATCTATCTATCTATGCCCTTTATCTCTATAGAGCCATTGAAGCCCATGAAGAATTTATCCTTCCACAAATCTTTTAATCTGCTGTATCAATAAAGTTGCCACGTGTTTTCAAATTCAAGTTAAGGCACTATCTGTTCAGAAAGACTGCATCAATGATATGCTATATATCTATATATAATATCAATATTGTTATTAACTTCAACCAAAGTCAATTTAAATAGCGGGCAAAAATGGGTTGTGGTGTTTGATATAGTTTACGTTCAATTTCAACTATTTTAGGCAGAAAAACGTATATTGACTAAACGCTTTTTAATAATTTACTATCATTTAGAAAGGTTTTTGTGAGAAATCATTTCAAAAGTAAACTTTTTTTCCCTTTTGTATTTAAATTTGAAATGTTTGCACACAACATTATTAATGTATACATTTTTATCATTTAAAAAAAATTATGAATCCATTTATTTTATTGTGTTTCCTTGAGGCTGGGGAAGATATCCAGCAGTTCAACTTGCAAATGTTCTATTATGCGAGGAACGAACTAGCGGCAGAGAAATAATCATATTTTAAAAGACAGCAGCTTCATAAGAGGCCAACAAGAGTGACAGGGTGTGTCAGTGTGCTGAAGGATAGTTGTGACCAGCTATCCAGGCCAGTCTCTAAAGACTTTCCATGGTGTAAAATGCTGCTGCTGGAGTTGTGCTGATATCATGTCTACCATCCTCTTCAAATACTCTGTCCAACAATATCTCATGAAGAAAGGTGTTTTAACGCTTATTCAAAATAGTAGAGAAACATGCATTCTTGTACTCAGGAGGGGACATTGACAGAGGATTACTCAAAAAGACAACAACAAAAAACACACTAGACGTAGGCTACTTCATTGTATTGTGGTAGTAGGTGTACGACTACTGAGTCCAGCAGTATCAATATCATTAAAAACTAATGGTAAAATTGTCTTTTTATCACTCATCAAATACAGCAGAAAACATGCATTATGTACTATGGAGGGGACTTTGACAGAGGATTACTCACAAAGTACACAGTAAAAGTAATTCATTTTATTTTTGGTAGCAGTCAAACTAGTACCGAGTCCAACAGTGTCAGTTTTATAAAGAACTTGTGGTAAAAGATATTTGTAAAAAGAAAATAAAGAGCTGCTGATTTGAAAAAACCAAGTGGAGAGACGGCTGAGGTGACTGCAGTGCAGAATCGCTGTATAGTTTACATCTCCTAACAATGTTGTCCATTTTAGACATAGGCTTATTATATTTACAGCCCTTAATAACATTCCTTTTCTGGGCTCAATGTGTTTCTTGGCCGTTTTCGTTGTGATCGCTAAATTCACCTTGTTTCCCCTTGTTTATTGATTATCACCGTTCCAAACAAACGAGTGCTTTTGTTTTGAAATCACTTCCGAGAGTTTTTTTGTTTTGATAAAACAGTGTAGTTCCACTTCCACTATATAAACGTTACATTCATAATCAAACGAAAAACGCCTCACAGACGCTCTTCCGTTTACTTTTTTAATAAAGAAATGGTCCGAAGATACACGGATTCATCTCCCTCCATCATGTTGATTTGAATCCGAAGTTCTGAACATGAGCCCGCCCCGCTCGACCTTCTGAGTCAATCTCACACATACATGCATTCTTCTCTTGCATACATATATTGTCTTCAGACATGCATATATTATTTATAATATTAAATGTAAACATTGAATGAATGTGCATGAGAGCAAAATGTATAAATATGAGCGTTAAAATATATGAATATGAGAGCAAAATGTATATATGTGTAAGTGAAAAATGTATAAATATGTGAGTGACAATGTATGAATGTGTGCATTGAAATATGATAATATGAGTGCGTGGCGAGGTGACGTGACGTGCCTTTGTGAAGTGCAACAACATTAACATCAACCTTTCGGTTGGTCGCTCGTTAACAGACCCTTCACGCGATGGCAGAGCGAACAGGTACAGCCAGGGCCAGACCGAGACAATAATTCAGGCCAGAAATTATACACCCAGCCAGGCCACTACCAGTTTTCTTTTGTTCCATTTTGCTGGATTTATTTGTCAATATTTACAGCGTTGCTGTCCGTAGTGATAGCCCTATAGTTTAAATCTACTACCCACAAATAAATATATGGACATGGGTTCCTATTTAAAAAAAATGGTAAATGTATTTAAGAACCTATCCATGTGATTTTAAGTGGGGGTGGACCTCAAATCCTCTAGGGGGGTCCGGGGGCATGCTCCCCCGATAAGATTTTTTATTTTATTTTGGAGTTAAATGCATCAATCTGGTGCATTTTGAGGGGAAAATAAAGAGACTAGATCTATGGAAACACCCATATGAAACAGAACTGTATACATTTCAATAATCCTAAAATCATGGCCATAACCAATAACATACCATATCCAACATAAAAAAACACTGAAACTTGTTTATTTATTTATTTTTGGTTCATTTATTGTTGTGAGTGTGTCTGGGCTCCTGAATCAGCCTCACCTGTCTCCTCTTTGAGGCACCAGCAAAGACTAGTTTTAGCTCTCAACAAGTTTTAAAAGTGTATCTTACCTTTTTTGACCTAGTTAGTTTTTTTATTCATGCATATTTTACTAATCACTACCCCCTTAAATGGAAATATGTGTTTACATAAATGGTGGTCCAAACCGTTTGAGACCCACTGAGAACTTAGGCCCCGGCCCCACGGGAACGCATACGGCAAAACGCATAGGATTAACGCAAACGCAATCGCCAAAAAGCTTCCGTCCACACGCAATATACACCGGATAGTGTCTTGCCACACGAGACAGCTCCGTTTAGATCCAACCGCTGGAAAAGCTGCAGTACATATGCCGAGCCTGTACGTGGCGCTGTAACTTCCTCCACAAAAGCAGCAACTTCCTCCACAAAAGCAGCGAAGAAGAATGGTTGTCATGGCTGCACTTCTGTTTATTCTCCGTGGTGGGGGCCGAGGGAACCGGGCAGAGTTTTTCGCCGGTCAACGTGTGTTAAAGTTTAAATCTTGCGGACAAAATTATAAAAGTGCCGGTCAAAGGTCTTATTTGTTATTTATTGTGCTTTAAAACAAATGAATAACGACTCTATATAATGATATATAATAATAAAATACACGGAGCCTGTCTCTTTTTCCTCTCTTCTGACAGCGTCAGTGTCTGTCTCATGCAGCAGCTGATCCAGTAATGATGACTCGACAGTAAAAATAAACATATTTATAACTAGTTTAGGTAGTTTGAGAGGTAATTAAAATAGCTAAGGGTGATGATCTGACTTGAAGTGTGTGACTCCCGCTGCATCACAGCGGGAGGAGCTGCGTGTCTCCGTCCTGTCAGATTAGACTTCACTCGCGTTTACGTCCATATCGAGATAAAGATAAATAATCTGAATTCAGTGTGCAGTGTACTTTTGCGGGGGTGAGCAGCAGAGGTGGGGGGAGGCGGGGCTATTGCGTCGTCATTATCACAAAATGATCGTATAGAGGCGATCACACGGAGCCGTTGGACCCCCCAGAGCGCTCCGTTCCCAGATCTATCCACCTTTGGACCCGACTAAGTTAACTATCTAAACACTCAGAGAGTCCTTAACCTCACCTGAGCTATAGTTATCCCGAGCTTGAATGACACACAGAGACCAATCGAGGGCTCTGATGTATGATCTGTATGACAGTGGCCATGTCGGCAGGCCACATCATGTAGACAGCCAGTCACCCTGTGTGAGGCAGACCCACATTTGCGCAGTGGAATCAAAAAATCCTCAGGCCAGCAGGCCACTTAACAGGCCAGCAGGCCACTTAACAGGCCAGGCCATCGGGAAACCCCCCGGTCCTCCTGATGGCCAGTCCGGGCCTGGGTACAGGAGGCGTAGAGCGAGGGATCATTGTCCACAAGTTAATCGATCGTGGTCGCGGACGGATAAAAAAAAAAAAACTAAATAGGTTGCGAAATATACTTGGGCGGCCGTTAATATACCTGGGCGGCCCGCCCAAGTAAAGTCTATGTGTGGGAAACCCTGTTGTGTGTGAGAGGACCAGTATGAATTACGGCCTGTACGGCCCCTCATAGATTTTAGTTCATCTGCATTTGGCAATTTAGCTGCAAATGTCTGCATGTGACGTAAACAGACCAGCATTCTCTCTTCATCAGTGTCAGTCTTTTAGATAACTTAACTGTGTCTGTAATCAGTTTTACAAAGTAACCTGCTACATTTGAAAGAGTAAATTATCCCATGGGTATCTGAATGTTGATAACAAACAACACAATTACACTGTTGTAAGATATATTCAAATATGTTGTCTGACTTCAGTGGGGGTATCTGAAGCACAGTGTTCTAGAGATATATTATCATTGTTTCATGAAGATGGAGATATAAGCCCATATAGGGAATTAACAGTTCATTTAGAAGTTCCTTTGGTGTTTAGGAAACCACTTTTGAATTGTTTTTCATTAGGCCCAGATGCATTATCAACCTTGTATATGTACATAGGAACATCTTGTGGGAACAGTGTTTGCACTATAGGGAACTCTTGGTCTTGTTAAATGGTCTTCATTGTGTTGGCTGTAATATGGTCATGGAGAGTGATCACAGCACCTAACGACTCTCACGAGATGACTGCATTTACACATCCCTGTTTATGTTTAACACCTACTGGCTCAGGTATGGCTTTAAACGAACAATGGCAAAAGCTCTGTAATGCACAAAATAGGCATCTTGGGAATTTGAAAATATTTAAATAAAAACACATCTTCAGATTTAGACCATATTGTTGCTGGCGGGGTTTTATTGACAGCAAATGCAAATTAGCATGTACTTATTAATCCTGCATACTTGGCACCGACTGTGATTATTAGAGCTTATTAAATGGATGGTGTATACTGTATGCAGTATGTCAGAACGGTGAGGAAATCATTATTTCTCCTCAGCAGATGCTGTTTTACTATATTCCATAAACTCCCTGCATCCAACATATTTTGCCATCATAACTTCAAAGCCGGTTTTCATCACCAAGTTTGGCATGTTTTCAATGTGACTTTGTCTAATTAGCACACTCACTTCTTGCCAGCGATGCCTTGCTGCATATCAGGCCTGGTCCCATGAGGGAGCACAAGCATTGTTCAGGTCTACATTTACTTCACCTAAACAAGCTTGTGTCTGTGTGCATCATGGTGTAAGGTGAATTTGTTGTTATGTTTTAACATTCTGCATAAGACAAAGCCTGCGCCAACTCCCTGATTTTGCTCATTGTTGCATTCACAGGCACTGAGAGGATATTTGAAACAAGCAGTGTGTACACAGAGTTAATGTCTGCAGAGTGTGGATGATGTGATGATAACAAGTCAGTTAAACAAAGTAAGATAGATTATGCTTACCATAGATGCCTGTGGATATACATGGGAAGGCCTGTGCAGAAAAAGACAGAAATAGAAGTAAAAACATATTCCGTTGAATAAGTACGACATAACAGCACTACAGTGTAACCATTGAAGCACACCTATTGTTTGCTTTAAATATGTGTTTACTTCCCTGCTTCTCTTGTTCATTCCCAAGGGGAGCAATTCACAGTGCCCTTTGTTCATATCCCTTCAATGCTAATGTACCACTGTTTTATAAAACAATGCTCTAGCTCCCAACACACAGTGTACTTCTCTTGACTTCCAAAACTGTCTCATCCAATTCATCCTGAGACTCGAACACCCCTCTGCACATTAGATCGATTATCACGATCACACTGCTGCATAAAAGAGGCTGTTGGACTGTTATGAAACCCTATCATTCACTGTTGCAGCAATGAGCGAGACGGCCAATTAGTACTTAATGCCCATACTTGATGTCCATAACACTGGTAGTTTGCATATGTTGCTTGAGGGAATGTTGGATCAGACTCATGTGAATTGGTAGCGCTCGCTGTTTAATAACCTCCAGCATATGAATATCCATTGAGGTCGATGGATCCTGTCTGTCGCCGTCAGCCCTAACTTACACACAGACTTTCTCTTCCAATGATCCAAACCAAGGACTGAGGCGGCTTCACACAACAAAATGTCCTTCAGCCTTTTAAAAGATGTCCTTAATTTAACTCATTTGGATAGCTAGTCAGCTTTCATTCTGTGTAAACTCAGCAGGATATGAAAACAACTAGGCCATAACAGCAGGAGGCAGCTTTTTCAAATGATGAGAAAACTAGAGAAAACAAAGTCATTGTTGCCACATTTGGATCAATAGCAGGAATCAATAATATCCCAACAACCACAAGGGACATATACAGAAAACAAAACAGACATTCAGAGAATCATAATGCTTATTATAAATATATATATTTTCAGAAACTTAAGAGCAAAAAACTACGTATATTTATGGCTGTCTTTTCCAAGATGATTATAAAAAGTAACCACCTTGTAATAGTTCTTGCTTTGTAGCACTTTGCAGCAGACATATTATTCAGGCATGGCTTTATAGCTGAAAATAGTTTCATTATTCTTTCCTTCTGTGAGCAAATACATTATGATACATAGGCCTTGCTGTAAGATTACCTATTTCACATTCATCTTTTTTAGTATATTAATAAACAGTAAAGAGGAAAGATCTTTTTCAAAGGTCCCAGTTGTCCTCAAAAGCCGCTGAATACGTGCTTTAGTTCCTGCATTCATCAAAAGGGGTGGCCACAGCATTAATATATTAAAATGACAAATGAAAAAAAAGGGAAAACATTTCCACCAGCAGCAAACAACTGGATGAATATAGAACAACAAAACACTACCGAGATTCATCAGAGACTAACATGCTGCATATGTCTAATTCTCCCCGTGCCAAAACGAAGCCCAACAGTTTGTTTTGCCCCGCTGACCCTGTCAAGTTGTATTTCGAAACATTCTGTTGCTAGCATTCCTGCCAAGATCACTTTGTTTTAGAACTAAAAACTAAATTAATAGATCTGAAAGAGAAAGATAAAACACGTCTGCTCGTATGATGATTGTACAAACAAGGGCTTTGTGAGTCTTTCAACTGAGAGAAGAAAGAAACATAATTCACACATTTTGAAAGTTAATAATTGACTATAAAGGCTAATAAAATATTTAGACTTTTTCCTCTGAAGCAACACAATCTCAGACACCCGCCTTGAAATGAAATGGTCTGTTTGTCCTTGCTTTATGCAAGAGGAATGAGTCTGTTTGTATTCTTATTTACCAGTTTTCAGGTTCCGCCTGTCAAGGTGAATCTTTCTTCTCTGGGATGATTTAAATCTTTTACCGCAGCTTTGACCTTTCCAGTTGACTGGAAAGACAGTCTGGGTCTGACACAAACCACAGATGATGAAGCGTGGAAAAGAATGGCCATTTTTAGTCCTATGCCAAGCCCTGCCCATGGCACACACACAGTCAGATCATATTGAGACTGATCACACTAAATGATCTTATATACCAAAACCAATGTTAACAGAAAGAAATAACAACTATATGAAAGTTGGACTTCCGATTTAAACAATTCTGTATTTGAAAACCCGAAAGGATGTCTAAATTAATTACTGCACAACAGAAATGCAGAGCTTCAAAAAGCGTACTGATTGTCCATGGACTCATTGGCAGCATATTTGAAACAAGCGACTTTGATTATACTCAGAAAAGTGATTTATAAATGTAATGTATTAGTATTATTATATTGAGAATCCTAACACCTTAACTAAATTATGCATATTCTACAATTGGCTGCATTACATGAACTAAGATTAACTTCAGAAGAAAGATTTTATTTGAGGCTTTGTGATAATAAGTAGTCAAATGAATTTAATCTGCAGACAAGAGTATTATTTCCTGTCAGCGCCTCCAGCCAGTCTCGGCTGCCAAACTGATCCTGAGCCAGAAGCCTCGTTATCTTCTCTGAGCTGAAAGGCCGCCATGTCAGTCTCTTCAACTTGAACCTCTGCTCGGATGGCAGCTACAACTTAAAACATTGCAGGCTGTGGCAATGACACACCATCAGGATAATCAATCAAACCCTGTTTTATTAGTTTCCTGACTGATCCATTAAAGAGTATTGATCTTTGGGTGTGAAATGCATCAGGTAATCACTTAACGGGATGCTGTTAAGATCTGACACCTTTGTGGCAAACGCAGATGTCATTTACTTGTTTAAAGGACTGTTATTGCAAAAAGTGAAGATAAGTATATATCCAATAAAACCTGTAAAGCCCAGAGAGCATTTTGGCAGACGCAACTCCTTTTCATCTATAAATCAGAGACACAATGCACTGCAATAAATACCACTAAGTTATGCAGAAATAATACATCTCACTGATAATCAATTTCAGTAAATACCCACATGCTATATATAAAAATATAAGCTTCAAGTTTTGTTAGCTTAATTAAAAGCTTCAGCCGTTAAATAAAATGTATATTATGTAAAGGTGAGCAGGGGAACACCAGTAGCTGTTTACTGCAGCAGCACCTGCTTTAGTAATGCAATCATTTACAGAAAGAGTAGGAGCAGTGACGTGACGGTCAGGACTAATAGAAATGATAAATAAAACAGAGCCTTTTCAGAGACAGAAAACAAATAATCCAAAGTCATTTAAGCAGTTGACTGCATCAAAGCCAGGAATCCTAAAACTAAATGCAAAACTAAAGCAGATTTCAGAAGCAGATGCAGCAAGCCTCACTGTTCTCTTTTCCTTTCCCATCAACCTTAGGCCACCTCAGAAGCTATTTTGATAGTTGTTAGCGTGCAAACCTGTACATCTGCTTACAGTGTATACGGACCAGTGCTAATTAGGACAGTCAGTGGTCTATATGACCTATGATTCGTGGTTTAGGTTATTATTTCTAACTCTGGCTGCTCATTAGAAGTGAGTCAGCATGTTCGCTCGCACTCTGGCGTGAGGCTGTGCCTGACATGTTGGCTTGTTGCTGATTTCTTTGCTTAGGGAGTGTTCAGAAATTGGTCACCAGGGAAATTATTCTGTTGCTAGGGCTCCTCCCTAATCTATCACATCACTTTAAAGTGGAGCACCTTTCCTCTCGGCGTCTCTGCACACATATTCAGCTCACAGTACATCAAGTACAACACAGAGAGGCTTCTGTGATTATAGTTTGAAAACATTACAAGTTACAGTCATGCCTTCTTTTAATGAAGATGGTGTTAATTATAATTTACATGCTTTTACTATAATATTTAGACAAGGATTTTCCTTTAATTAATGCATCCACCACTTATTAAAACAATGATTTATTGACTTCAAAGTGTGACTAGAGTTTTGCAAAGACAGTGCTCATAAAACTAAGTCACTGTTATTCCACTGAGAACATGATAGCCTGCAGCTTTCACTCATTTATTAAGCAGCGGGAAATGACACAGTAGAGATGGCTCAACCTGTGGCAAATTCTGGCCGTCCTGCTGTAACTGTCGCCTTCCCATGAGCAGACAGGTAAATGTAAGAAAAGCATGCATGGGCACAGCGAGCGCAGGACCCTGCCAGGGGAGCTCCTGGTCTCGGCTGGCTGAGTAAATAGCAGTGGACACAGGGTGCTGCCCTCGGTGCTTAAAGCCTCCTAGTCTGTTTGCAGATGGAAGCTCTGCTTATAAATCACAGCAGCAAGGGGAGACCTTGTGCAAATGCATCCACAAGTATGTTATTATTCACCACTGTTGCCCCAGTGTGGGCTTACATCCGAGTATCAGAACATGAATCCAAGACAATCCTCTTTGTTGACTGCTGTAATTCTTTAAGCATGTAGGTCATGCCTGGCCTCTCTGTCTGAATCAGCTACCTGCTGCTGAGGCTGCTGGGAAGCTTGTCACGGTTACAGATCAGGATATTCAAATACTCCACATTAACACCCTTTTATTCTGCATAACAACACACTCCATATTCTAATGCAAGAGCTGATTGTTTGAGAGTCATTATGCTAAATGGAGGATGAAGAAATGCAGAGGGCGAGAAACCTGGAACCTAATGGCCCGAGTCCCACCACCCATTGTATATCTGCTATGATCAAGTAAAACTATTATCACAATACTATTTGAGTGTACATTAGGCTCAGCACCACTGGCTGTGTTTACATGCAGGGTGGACCTACAGGCCATGACACTCTGGAAAACAGTTTATTAAGGAGACACTATGAGTAAAGCAGAACATTCCTGTCCACAATGTTTGATTTCACTTTTATGTGGATGGTACAAAGATCAACCTCCACCTTGAGCCTCATAACTACGACAAACTATCTGACCTCAAAACTCTCAAGACAATAAATCCCGGACGGCTGCAAAATTAGCTAAATGAGAATAAACCAGATGTTATTGTTTTAGACCACATCATTTGACCAATATTATTTCTCCTCATATGCCCCCCTTCTGTTAGAAAAGAAGCAGAGGTGGTATGCGATCGGGCTTTAAATGTTTCAAACAAATACATCTGGGTTTTAAAACTAAGCTTCATGCAGCTCTGCACAATCTCCTGCCTTGGTTACTGCAACATATTTTTGTATTATCAACAATTTTTTGTTTATTTTTTCTTCAACTAGTTTAGAAATACCGCAAAAAGTGTTTTGACAAGGTCAGAAAAGGGAGAACATGACAGTACTTCCATGCCTCTCTGGCTGCCTCTAAGCTACAGAATTGATTGTGATTTTTGTTTATAAGTGGTTTCGCCCTCTCTCTTGCATCACAGTCCAGCCCCTGTGCTGTGGGGACACATCCTTCTCTATCAATGCCCCAAATCTTTGAAATACTCAGCAGTCATCTTTATTCATTAGCTTTTAACTGTGCCCGTGTGCCTTTATTATTAATAATATCATTATTATTTGACAGATTTTTCTTTTATTCTGTTGTGTTTGTTTGTTCTTTTGTTTTCCTCTGTGTGCGCTTTGTTGTGTGTAAAGTGCTTTATAAATAAAGTTGAGTTGAGTCCTCCTCTAGGGTCCTGTCAGCAATGAAGAATGAAAATGTGTCACCTCCAAGTACATCCTCTAAGCAACAGTAGGTACCGTCGGATGCAGAGGAAATAAATGACAATATAGAAATTGTAAATATTGCATACCACATGTTTTTGTTGACATCTAAAGTCCACAGCAGCAATGAAAACACACATTTGAGTCAGATCTTCTAACCTCAGAGCAAAATGAATCAAAGTGAGGAAGCTACCCACCTTACCTGGTCACAGTGTTAGGTGTATTGGGTTATTGAAATCAAACATGAAGTGTACAATTATTTCAATGCAAGATTACTTTAATACGGATTATCAAATTTCTCTGTGACTGTAAACAAACCTTGAGATATATTGGCAATGTCCAAAATGTAATGAATAAATAATAAAAGTCTGATGGGTTTGTTAAAAGACTTATTTTTGATGGTTCTCGGAGCAAGCATTTTATATAACTCTTACCTAATATGACTTAACAGTTCACAAGACAGCTCTTATTCACTTCCCACTTCTACAGTGACAGGTTGGGCAGACTTTTTGTTGGCCCAAAGAGTGATGTAGTATTTGGACATAATGAACTATCTTCAGCCTTAATGAGGCTCGCGGTGTTCTATGATTGTGTCCATCACACTCAGTTCCACAGCACTGATCCCATCTGCACAAGCAATGTGTTGAGACACTCTGCAGCATGTCCGTCAGCCAAATGTATGACAGAGGTGGGAAGAATGGGTATAAAAACGTGTAAATGCTGCAGTGTGTGGATAGGGCAGAGCAGTGAAGCAAGCAGAAGCAGCTACTGAACTGACTGCTGCATGATCCATCGGCCCATGACCAGCTGTATGGTTGATCAAGCACTGTCCTATCTGAAGCCTGAAGCTGCAGCGCACACAGGTATTTCTTAAAGGTCCCATGTCATGCTTTTCCGGTTATTACCCGTCCCCTTGTGTGTTATGAAGGTTTTTATGCATGTACTGTAAACAGTCTGCAAAGTCACAAACCCTCAAAGTACACCCTGTAGCGAGTAAAACTCTAACACAGAAAATACCTGTCTATGCTGCCCCAGAACGCCTCGTTGGAGATTTCTCTTTTTCCATTGTTTTCTTCCTGGGTACAGTGACGTGAACATACCCAAATGGACCCATTGGTCGAAATGGACCAATCCGTGGAGCCGTTACGTTACGTCCGCGGAGCCGTTACTTCCTCACACACACACAATCTTTTCTCAGCTGCAGCTCCGCCGATTTCCCCTCCCTGAGACAGCGGGACGCGGCGGGGCTTGGCGGGGCTGTGAGTCGGTGTGTGAGCACACACACAAACTCCCAGCCAGGCTGTGGGTGTGTGTGTGTGTTCGGGCTGGTTTCGGGCTGGGTTTTGCTGTGTCTCGCTGTCTCGCAGACGGCTCATAGGGAGGGGGGGGGCAGGAGCTCCAACAAGCCGTTTAGGACAGAGTGAATACACATACTATACAGAGATGCTGTATGAGAAACCAATGTGAGTTTGGAAAATTGCACAATATAAATCTATTTTAGTATACCTCAACAATGGAAATATGATCAGTAGAAATGGCCATGACATGGGACCTTTAAAGATCTCGTATTGTTCTATTCTTAGGCATATATTATGGGTCTCAGATTACATTACATTACATGTTAGACGCTTTTATCCAAAGCGACTTACATACTGTGGACAACCCACACAGGAGCAATTTGGGGTGAAGTGTCTTGCCCAGGGACACAACGACATGCTGACTGCAGTGGGGTTTGAACCTGTGCTCCCCTGATCCGAACACCAACGCACTAGTCCACTGCGCTACACGCCTCCCATGATCAGATATATCAAAATATATAAAAAACATGTATATGATGTGTTTTGCTCAAAATACCAAACAGAGCATGCATTTTAGACATCCCTCATATCCCTCTCTTTCAGCCCCGTTAGAGAATGGCTGATTCTGGGTCCTTAGCTTTAAAAAACAAAAACAAAAAAAGAGGGGGGGGGACAGGGGGCTAATGCCTGCTCAGAATTCGACCTGCAGATACTCAGCTAAATGCTGCCGTGATGAAACGCCATATCATGTTCCAAACCACTTCAAGGATTATTTCTGAAACAGTATGGAGCTCAAATGCTTTTTCTCTTGCGGGTTTACCACAAGGTGAGTTCCTTTTTTAATTTCCTGCTTTTTTACACATGTACTCTCTCCAGTACAGGTTAGCTCTGAGTGTTAGCGATGCTTGCTAATGTAAACAAAGACCATATTACGTCCAAAACACGTCGGGCATTGTTTCTGATATTACAGTACGTCATATCGGCAGCAAATCTGGATCAGCTCTGTTGTACCCCCGTTTTTAGAGATTTGGGTACGGAGAAAAAGAGAGAGGGTTTGGTTTTCTGACACTTTGTGAGTTCCCTGACACACCAGGGACACATATTTATGTATAAAAGACGTAAAAAAAGTGCATTTTGCATGATAGGAGACCTTTAAACAATATGGTCATTACATTGGGAACCGGAGGCCACTTTCTACCATAAAACTGTAAAGTACCTGACATATATACATATTGCAAACCAGAACATTGATACATACATACTTTAGGTAGAAAACATTTCTCACTTTTACTATTCATATCACCGTGATTTCCCACAGAGGTTTGCTGCTGACACCGATTCCCTCAGTGTTAATGAGGGAGCATTTAGAATGGCATAAAAAATTATACTACTCTAAACAGAGGGCACATGCAACCAGACATCTGCTCATTTTTATGTATGAGTTCCTCTGCTCAGTATCAGTTCAAATGATATCGCTCTGACCACCGAGCGAAAGAGAGGCAAAGACAAAAGGAAGGAATTCACATCGCTGAGACAAACTGACTGACCTCAGCGTAACCCGCACATGATTGACAGAATGGAAATGAGTAGCTGAGGAACATGTCAGCTAAACTCAATAACAAAATGTATTCGTCTTCCACTGTACTCTTAAGAGAACGATATGAAGACTTCTCTGCAGGCCGGTTTGAAACACTGTGGAGTAGAAATAGAGTGCCTCCAACTGACAGTATGGTTAAAAGACCTGTGGCTTTATCGTCATCATCATGCCTTTATTTACCTCAACTGAAGAGGGAACCAGTACTTTATTTGAGACAGGTTGTTATTATCACATTTTGTGTGTTTTTGTTTGGTCTCCTGCTTGCTGTGGTAAATTGCTGTAAATGGAAACAACATTTAATCTATCAATCAAGTAAAATATTTCTTAAACCGAGAACAAAGTAGTATTGGTGTGATTAAATTAAACCTGGTGGGAATAATCCTGCACAATAGTATACCATCCTGAATTTATCACATTACCCCTCATTGTACAGGTCATTTTTAATGAATTTGTTCCAACAGACCACAGCCTCAACTATTATATGAATATTGGATTTTATTTCCCAATTTATGGTTTCTAACATCCGCTTCCTTTAAAGCTTTGAACTTTACTTTGATTACAATCCTTATCCTTACATGATTATAACGGTCTTGTGATTTTTTTCATTGTATTCGCAAGAGCCATGACCTTATAAACTGTAGGAGGGATTTTGAGTGAACCCTCAGATGGAAGCAAATACAAATTGTAAATGAAGTAAAATGTATCTGTGGTTATTCTGAACAAAATGTCTGATTTGAATATTTGATCCTCTACACTCAGCAGTGTAGAAGACATCATTCAATATGCCTCGGGGCGTCCAAAGCCTGTGATTATGCCAATGAGTGCTTAAGAAATGTAGAGCATGGTGTTTAGCATTATAAGACATTTGCATTTTGGAGGCCTAAATTACAGGTGGGCATAAAGAAATGATCAAAGCAGGGGATCTGAGGATTCTGTCTGAATCTATCAAACTGCTTTTATAAGATATGTAAAAGTGAAAAAGCCTCTGAAATACTTGAGATAAAACAGACGAAAAGAAGCATGACAAGCCATATATCCCTCGATGGCAGGTATGAGCAGGGTATATGTGGGTTCTCAAATATCCGTTTGTCTTGTCAAACAGTCTCAGAAGAGATTAGCAGCATATGGAGCCCGGAGGTTAGAATGATCAGTAATCCTAAAGTATAGCTCATGATTTGTACCACAAGAGCACAGTAGTCCCAACGGTTGATCTAAATGAGGGGGGTAAAATAATAATTAGGGAGCATTTTTCATGAGACACTACTTTAATTTTCTACCTAACTTCAACAGCACATTTAATCAGTCAGAGAAGGGGAAAAAAGGGCTTTCTGGTCTGGCAATGTGAAGCCAGCCTATGGTACCATTCCAATGTAAGGCTACTAATTAGACATGTTTTTCCTTTCAAGGCGTCCTTCAACATATTTCAAAAGCACCATATCAAAGCGGCTTCAAAGTCAAAACCTCACTCTGAATTTTGAGGTGACAGAACAGCATACATATGAGGACTTGCTGCATGGCCCCCATCTTTGTGGCAGGACCAATATGAGACAAAAAGCATGTCTGCTGCATATTGCATACTAATGACTGAGACCAGAAGACCTACAAAATAAAAGCTTGGCTCTGCTGTTTCTGTATTCAGTGTCAAAAGCCTCGCCAGTATTCGGTAAAATGAGCAAACATTTTTTTAACTGAGCTACTAAGCCAACACTGACTTCTAAAGGGAACATGGATGACTGATGATTTAAACTGACCTTTAATCTGGTGCCATGCATTATTTATAGCATTTATTGATGAGCTCCTGTGTGGTAAGGGGAGTTCTAGTATTTTGGCACTACATGTGGTGGACTAATTGCATAGGGGGTTAAAGAGGAGTCAGAGTAACAAGGTAAAACAGAGAAAGGGCAATACAGTAGCATGTGAACAGCAGGGTTGCTAGAATAATATGGTTCATGTGAGAGTAGAGATTAATCTTAACTGCAGCCTAATGGTCACCCAGAACAGAGTAGAAGCCGTTATTGAAGGTTATGCCTAATGGACAGTAGTTTTTATAAAAATGCACAAATTCATATTAATTCTATATAGATGCAATGCTATTCCCAACATCTCATCTGTTTAGCAAAAGCCTTTGGACCTAACTGCACAGTGGTAAAGTCATATTTTTATCAGCAAAACAACCATAGATTTTCTGCAGACGATAAGATAAGTTTGTTTACTTAAAATTGATCTTCACTAATTACATAAAGTTGCTAATTTACCTTACCAGCTAACTTATTTAACTTTTTTTATTTTATTACCTAATTTAATGGAACATTTAAGTAATATGTCACCCCTGAATGTAGATGGGAGATCTGCAAAGAAGCATTAAAAAAACGATAAAATTGCCCATAACCACATTTCCCAAAGCACTACATACAAAATAAAAACTAACATTTGTTAAGAGACCCAACCTCATTAACTGCATATCGAATGAGCTCTGTGTCCCGGTGAAGCAGTGACCTCTCGGAAGCATGGTAAGTACATCATTATTATTGAACCGTAGGAACACAGTTTCCAATTAGAAGAGTGAATGTTTGTCTTTTTCCTGTGTACTTTTTGGCAAAACATACAGTATTTTATTCTGCTCTTCTTTGGCCTTGTGCTTTATAGGAATAATTATACCAACATTGTTTAGCCTGGATAGTTGTTTTTGTCAACTGGGAATTTAATGGACTTAATGAACTGTTTGTTAACCGAAGCTCAGGGTGTTCTGCGGTTGTCTTCATTGCTCTCAGTTCCGCAACACTGAGGATAACTGATCCCATTTGCACAACTTCAGTGATACATAGCCTGTGCAGACTCCTGTGATGCAACGTTATGGGGGAATAAGAGACAGGCTGCAGCATGTGTATGAGCCAACATTGCAGCACCTGTGGGCAGAAAAACCCCTGAATAATTTGAAGGCTTTTTAAAACGTCTGATGGAGGCTAGCGATTTCCCCGTGCTGCCATGATTGTGCTAAGGTAGGCTAAACATGTGACTGATCTGCCTCTGTACTGAATGAGCAGGGGTGAAATGGATATTGATTTTCTTATGTAATGCTCTGTAAATCAGCAAATAATCCCAAAATGTTCAAGTACAGTATCCCTTTAAAGTTTGAATGCATCATTCTATGGATTAAACTGTAAAGGGTGTAAATAGAAAATGGCAAAAAAAGATGGACAACAGTAATTATACTCTGTTATACTACATGAGGAGTATAATTACTCCTGTTGCTCCCATAGTTAATGTCAAATTTCTAATTTGAGAACTTCTTGCTAAACTGTAGGTAGATGTGCATGCTATCTGCAGTAAGTGAATCTACATGAATACCAGAGCTTTGGTTCAGAGTAAAGTCAGTTTGTCCATGTAGTCCATGGGCAGACTTGGCCATCGCAGCACTTTCTCTTTAAAACACCCCACAACATAAAGCCATAAATCTAAGCCTGCCCAGAGGTAAGAGCAAGCAACACTAATTAACAGTAGCCGGATGAGAGGTCAAGGCCTGTGTCGTATTAGCGTGAGAAAACACTATTTTTCAATTTACTTTATACACTGGTCTGGTCCGCTGCAAGTAATACAGATTAAAGCCTGCAGTACCTTGGGCTTGAATAAAAATATATTCATGTACATACAATAATGCATGTTTGTGACCTTAGTTTATTCCAGCTGTATGAAAAGCTTTTAAATGAGATGCCTAAATCGTCTTTACACAACTGACACTTTAGATTCCACGAGCGCTTCGGGGAATGTTCACAAAGCACGATTGCTGATCCAAAGTTAAGCTCAATTCAGGCATACTGCAGAAAATTGTTTTTCAATGAATATGTCTAGCCCTTTAAAGGACTTTGGTCCAAGGACACATAAGCTCTGAGGAGGTCAGCTCTCCCTCTGCTCAGACCTGTGGGCCTTTCTCTCACACTTTGATCTGAGCTCTGATGATGGTGTGCAGGCACAGACTCAGGAGAGGAGGGATTATAGGGACAGGAGGGACACGGGGAGTGACAGCTCCCTTTGTATTGGCTTTATCCTCATTTCGGGCAGAACGGCAGAAAGCATGCAAACCAATGACTTCTCCAAGGCGTTTATTTTTTCTGGTGTCAAATCCTCAACTCTTAAAATAGAGATCAAAGGCGAAGCAGGCTCATTGATAACTGTATAATGGCTCACTTAAAGAGAACAGGCATTTTCTCTGAGATGGGTGCGTGGTTCAAACTGCAAGCTATTAGTCATGCTGTCGGCTCATTACCATGTGTGTTTTTCTGTCTCATGGGCAAAGGCTTCATCACCTACTCGCATTTATTGCACTGATGGTAGATCTAATGATATACACACCTACGGCAAAAACAAAGGGCCTTTTGTCTCTTTAGCTGCTTTCACACCAAGTACTTTGCCGTACTTAGTTCCCAGCACTTAGGCCCCATTTACACGAGGACAAAATGGGTACACACCAAATTCGTTTTCAAAAAAGTCTTCCGTTCACACGCATTCGGCTCAATTAACGTGTCCGTTCACACGAGACCGCTCGACCCGCTGGAAACGCTGTAGTACATATGCCGGGCCTGTAAGTGGCGCTGCTGCCGCCATAAAATACACCAAAAGCAGCGAAGAAGACCCCCGAGCATGGTTGCCATGGTTGCCCTTCTGTTTATGTGTGCTCCTGCTGTAAATCTCTCCGGTAGTCCACCAGCAGATGAAAAACACCCACCTCTCCGCCTCTTCCAAGGGACGAGGGAACCATGCGGCAGAGTTTCCGTTAACATTTTTTTAACATGTCCGTTAAAGTTTAAATCTTCCGGACAAAATTAGAAAAGTGCCGGTCAGAGGTCTTCTTTGTTATTTATTGAGCTTTAAAACAAATTGATAACGACTCTATATAATAATCTAAGAATAATAAACGGAGCCTCTCTTTTCCTCCCCCTCTTCTGATAGCCCAGCAGCAGATCTCTGAGCAGGAGACGTGGGGAGAGTGAGACGTGGGGAGAGGGAGACGTGGGGTGAGGGAGACGTGGGGAGAGGGAGGCTTTGCCATTTCATCGTCATCAGAAAATGATCGTATAGGGCGTACACACGGAGCCGTTTGCCCCCCCAGAGCGTTCCGTTTGCAGATCTATCCACCTTGGGACCCGTTATCGTTTGCCGGGTCCGTTTACGCGTTTACGTGTCGGCCTTGTGTGAACGAAGAGGCTATACGCGAGAGAAAAGTAGCAGGTACAACCCGTTTTGTCCTTGTGTAAACGGCACCTTAGTTCCCAGCACTTAGTTCCCCAATGGAACTAAAGAGCAGATCGCGTTCACACCGGAATAAGTCCCTGAGGGAAGATTACGCAAATGAAGCCGCTGACGTCACTTCTTCTTCTGAGTAAGTCGCCAGTACGCCGACACCTCCTCATCACTCCCATGTTTTTTTTTTGTTGCCATAAGTTAGTCTCTCTCCGTTGGTGCGCTGGGCTAATGCTAATGCTAATAATGCTAATGCCAGCAAATACAATGGCGGCTTCACAAAAATGTTACGGGGCGTGGTTTGCAATTCGCCCAGCCAATCAGAAATTGGAACTTTTTTCTCCCCAGGAAAGTACCTGCTCTCTAGCAGGGACTGAAAAGGGGGGGGAAGTTCTCATGAACTAAGTTCTCTTTTTGGTGTGAACGCAAAATCCCAGGAACTATCGGAACTAAAAGGGAAAAGTACGGGGAAAAGTATAAAAAGCTCTTGAAAGGTGAAAATGTGAGAGCACATTTCAGGTATGTGCGTCTTTGATTCATGAGCTTTTAGCCTTGCCTGTCTGGAACTTTACAAAGCTACATTTGAGAAATAATGATTATTCTTTTTACTGACTAAAAAATCTTAAGACACACCTCCATGGACTGAAAAAACATGCCACATTATCCAAATGTATACCTGAATATGTTTCACAAAACTGGGTATATTTATTTTCCAAGTTTCCTAAATGGAGATGCATGGATGTCACAAGACAGCAAAGACATGTCTGTTTGCAAGATATACAGCTATACAATTCTACAGCACCAGGACACTCATAAAATGCCCTACAGATGCTACAGAAAAAGTCCTTTTTGTGAATGTTTATGCTGCGCTATACTGGTTACATCATCGGTTTTGACATTGAATTCCACTGGTTGGGATATGTGGATTTACGACCTACAACATCTCCACGGTAACAGTGTTGCCCTGCTCACCCCTACTCCTAATCCACCCTGTTTATTATAGAAGGACACAGTTTCCTGGTGGTCACCGGATGTAAACACAGCATAGAAGTAATTACGATGGGATGAACTGCTGTGAGGATGCCTAATCTCTTCCCCTGTCATTTCCACTCGTCTAGAAATGCACACACCAAGCCCAACAGCTGCCATGTGAACCTCTCGTCTTGCCGTAATACACTTGCCTTGTCACGTAGGAAACTTCCGTTATTCATGGCAGGTACAGGGATGTGGGGGATCAACAGATGTGAGAGTTGGTTTGGAATACTCCCCAAGGCTTGTTGCCATCTTCAAGTAGACCTGTCACTTTTACACTACAGCACAGGATGTGGATATAAAGCATGGAGCTGTAGAGAATGTTTTGAAACATTGGGGCGTTAGTGGATTTATGGAGTGTAAGCCTTCTGAAGGATTGCTTGTTCAAAGTATCCACCTTTAAATCCCGAAGGAGATTTATTTCACCAAGCGTCAGGGCCTAATGAAAATCTCTTCTGAAACACTAGCTGGGTACAAGTTAGACTCCTTTGTACATCCATGGCGGTAAAAAAGGAATATACTCTCACATACATTCAGCATTTTAATATCCACAGAGATATAAAGGAGTAAAGGTATATTGTTTGAGTGCATGAGGCTGTGGTCATCATTAAGGTACTTAATAGACCATATCACCTGTAGGACCTGAAAGGCAATAAGGGAGGGGGGGTCACCTTCATGTAGAGACAGCTCTGTCACACCGGGGCCATGAAGGAAGCCACTCTGCCACCCTGACCTGGCCCAGACTATACATGTCTGTGACCAACCGAGCAGAACAACAAATCCCCCGCCACCTCCTCTAGACTTCAACAAAAAAACTAAAAGGAAACAGACTCTGAGAGAATGCAGCCACTAGATATAAATACTACTTCAAGGCTGCTTCGTGAGGTAACTGCATAATTCCCTATCCAACATTATTATTAAAATATGAAGGTACACTTACTTGAATAAATGTATGTGTTTTCATCTGGACGTGTAAAATAATATACTGCAAATAAACGACTGGGAAAAGTGCCAAAACCTATATTTTCTGTCGGCATAAAGACTACTAAACGCCTGACCTCTGTTAACCCTCCTGTTGTCTTCGGGTCAAATCTGACCGATTTACTACTTTCATCAATCATAACTTTTTTGTTTTACATTCGATTGCATCAAGGCTTTATGATATCCTTCACAGTAGACATTTGAACATATAAAATTGCTGACCACCACTTTCATTGAATTTTGGATGATTTAGTCAACTTTGTAACACCCATGGTGTTCCCGGTCAAAAATGACCGCCATAAAGAAAAGGAATTAGTAACCATCCGGATCAGATGAAACACACACACAAACACCCACACACCCACACACCCACACACACACACACACACACACACACACACACACACACACACACACACACAGTAATGAGATGACAGAGTGTGACCCCCCATGTGAATCACACCTGGCACTCACAAACACACACAGAACAATTTGACACATTTCCCGCTCTTATGTGCCCATCCCCCCACATGGATCACACCTGGCACACGCAATACATGTTCAGTGTCTATTCTTTGTATATGTACTGCAGTTTTTCATGTATACCAGTAGTCTGATACAATATTTACAGTTTGAAAGGGTGTTAAATTACTTTTGGTGATGATTAATGGTTTTTGTGTTAATGTTAATAGCAGTTAAAACAGGACCGGTCAAATTTGACCGCGAACACCAAAGTAAGGGGGGGAAAATGAAGACAATAGGAGGGTTAAATGCCTCCATAACCCAAAGCATTCATCGGCTTGCTTCCTACAATTTATTTAATTTATTATCTTAATAGTTATCACTAGATCAAACATTATTTAATTTTATTTCAGTGTTACATTCGGTTCTTTTATATCTTATTCTATTTACATGTATATAGAATCCTGCATTTACTTGGTCACTTTCAACATTCTCTGCGTCATTTAGCTTATTGTATTTATTTATTTTCCGGACATTTATATAGTCAACTTCATCTGCACAACTTGCACATTGCACTATTTTATTCTAATCTATCCTACTCTAATTTTGCACTATTTATAGTTTTATTTTTTTATTTGTCCTATATATAATATGTTGCATTGTTGGAGGAGCTTGGGACTCAAGATTTTCATTGCCATAACTATACTGTAGCTACTGTGCACAAGACAATAAAACCATTGAATCTTGAGATATTTGACTAATATAAAAAGGACATTTAAAAACATGGAAAAGGTTGGATTCACTGTAAATATATTTGAGGCCTTCTGCTACTGTGTATATGGTGTTTTTGTTAAATGCAGTCAAATCCCAGCGCGTCACTGCAAAGTGGTGCTATCTTGGTCTGAGCACAGGTGCATCTCTAAATGAGGAGGAATGAGGAGGGACCCAGAGCCCGACAAACATCCCAAACGAAAGAGAGGGGACGCGCAATTCAAGGTCACGGTGAATTGCAGGAGCAATGGCACTGCAGATAGATTGGGAGTACAGGGAGCAGCTGGCTGAGAGGAAACAGGAAGGTGACTGAGGGAATCACCAGGTGGCTTCTGTGAATTATGAAGCCGTCCATCCAGCTCTTTCTATCTCCCATGCAGAAATAAAGGGTACATGTGCTTTGAAGTGATTGTGTCCTGTGCTGCTCGCCTCTGGAATGATTCCCATAGAAGGTAATATCTAAATGCACCTTTTGGTCAGAAACTAGAGTTGTTGCCGTGCTTTGAACTATATGGATTGCTCCCCCCCCACAAATGGCCAGAGGATAATACAGCTAATTACAGCTTTCTAAATGTGGAGTTCATCATGAATATTGATAAAGCATTAATTAGTTACTAAAACTGGAAAACCAATTTCTCTGCACAAAATACATCACATGTTTTTGGAGCATAAATGTACTGCATCACTGTATGGAAATGAGGATTCACATTCCATTGCAAAACATAATTAGAACTTTTTTTTTCAAACAGGAAATGTATTGTCTTGTAACGGTCCAACGTCTCTGTATCAATAATAACAGGCCTGATCTAGAGATGAAGATAATTATGCTTAGGTAAGAGACCGTGATGTAGGTCATGATCGTTATACCTGACTGAGCTCAAAGCCAAACACATTTCCTCATGACTCAGCCTTCTTTCCGGAAAGCCAAGGACTCTGCAGGACCGGGATCAGGTGCAGAGCCAATAATACCTCGGGTTGGAAATCTGCAGCCATTATAAAGCCAAAGCGATCTAATGTGTATATATCTCTAAAATAACTGCACTCCAATTTCATTATGGAACCTCTTCACTGCATTGCTTAATGGGAAATACTTAACTGTAGCACTGTTGTCTTGGTGTGGTTTTATTTGTTCAATAACGTTCTGTGCAGATCAAATAAAAACTTTCAATAACATTGATAAGAGTATAAAATGGGTATAAACATTGGCTTTGGGTGTTCTAGACATATCACTCGTATTTCTGTTCGATGTTCTCCATCTCACGCTCTTTGCTCTCCTGTGAGGGGTCCTACACTTTAACGATAAAGTGCCCCAGATTTGATTCCATGCATATCGTCATCAGCAAGGGTTTATGGATGTGACATTAGATATTAAGCCGAGCGAGATTTGGAGGTTATCTGGCATTCCAAGCTGGGAGTGAAAAGTCAAACCATGAAACAAGATTCACCCCGTTGTTCGCTCTGGCAGCCACTTCATTCAGCATCTGACATGGTGACTAAACCTTTGGGTTTCCTAGATCCATGTGTACGTGAAATGAAAAAGATGGATATAGGCACAGTGATAGCTGATTTAAATTTAAAATGTGTTCTGCGGTCCTGACAGTCGCAGAATCATTCATAAAAGGCGAGTGTGACATTTACGATAGCAAGGTCGCTGGTTGACAATGAAAGAAATGTTTAATCTGCTCTATGAAATGATTACTTCGGTAGGCCTACTTCATAATGATATAAGGCTAACATGTCGTATAATTTTTAATTAACTTGGAACAGGAGTAAATGTGGAAGGTGGGGACATAACTCAAGGGCTAGCAGCACATCTAAAATCAGGTGTCCGCTTTACTTTATCACAAATCAAATCACATAAATAATAATACACTGCATACCCACAGAGGATGGCTAGTTTATTTCACTAGATTCGCTAGATTATTGTGGTAAACTGCTCAGTGCAGGGTCAACAACAAGGCCACACTTTTCTGTTTTTCACATATTAACAGAACCCAAATGTCACTGCCAGTAGACTGGATAAAACATTTGCTTAGGCAGAAAAAAGTATGGGACACCTCTGTGGCAATCCATAGCGTCAAAGCACTACAATCCTGCACTGTTAGAGCTAATATATCTCTCTCATAAACCGGCGCAAGGGACTGCATTGCCTCCTGAATTGCTGAGTAGGCCTAGATTGAGCCAGTTTAAAATGGTGAGTCAATCAGTACAGGCCAGACACAGTGCGTCAGCCCTCGTTAGCTGTGACCTTGGGAGATAATAATGGCACTAAACTGTGTGTGTGTGTGTGGGGTAATAGGGCCGTGATTAAAGAATTATATAGGAGAGCATAAACATTGGCGTGTCTGCCAAAGCACTCAGTCATTCACCTGAGCCTGCGAAAACTGCTGTGGTTTCGATAACAAAATGTTTAGAGGGCAAGACTTGTATACAGAATTTGTGGGTACAACTTAAGGATTGTGTTTAGAGTATGTTCTAAAGTTCTCATAAATATGCATCACTATGGGCTGGCCAGTTGGTCAACATAATATGCACTGTTCCCTGTTTGCTGTCATCAAAGCAAACAATGCTGATAAATATGTGCCAACAGATGGGGACTACAATCAATATTCATTTCTGACTTTACACATACCCTGGATGTAGACATGCTATTGTGTACTTCTGATACGCACAAAGCACTACAAACATTCCCAGGGGTCGCAATACCTGTCAGGTCTCTGCTTTATGCATTGTCTTTGATGAAACACACAGGAACCGATGCA
Organism: Trematomus bernacchii; assembly: GCF_902827165.1. Taxonomy (NCBI): domain Eukaryota; kingdom Metazoa; phylum Chordata; class Actinopteri; order Perciformes; family Nototheniidae; genus Trematomus; species Trematomus bernacchii. The sequence goes on along the minus strand of NW_022987828.1, from coordinate 3,431,644 downwards.
TTATCAAAACAAAGCAAAGAGTTGTGCTCAGTATGTTTTAAGGTTAGGAAAAGGCAAGCTATGAATGATCTGAAGAAAACCTGATGTGACTAGCACTGGCTGTGTGGCAGTGGGATTCATTTTATGCTCAGGAAGAAATAGGTTTTGAAAATAAAAGAAAGTGGAACTACAAAATGAAAACTACATCATACAGTTTAAAGTATATTCAAGGTGATGTGATTTGAAAACAAAATGTGACCGTTTATCTTTCCAAAGAGAAACAAGGCTGTGTCTTTGTGTCTTTTTAAATCCTTCTCTAATCATTCAACACTCACAAATACATATATAACACATATTTCACAGTCTGTACATCATTTATGTCTGATGCCGAGCTTTTAAGAATACAAAAGCAATTACTACCTTGCATTAATTAGAATTTTGGTAGCAGTTAATATCAGTGCATACTTGAGAGTCTTAAAAAAGAGCCGATGTTAATGTTTGTATATCCTTGTATATCTATTTCGCGAAACAAAACACAAGGAGAAAGAGAAACAAGAGTTAGCAAACCCTTTAGCAGACTGACAACTAATTTGTAAGTCTGAAGGTGTTAATGTACGCTGATTCATCTTCATTTTCTGTGACATTAGTGCTACTTATTCAGTGTAAAAGCTAAAACTGTGATTCATCTGTATCTAAGACGCTATCTAATTTCCACCATTTCATGTGTACAGCCAGAACCGGAGAAAATGTCCCCTGTGTGTCAAACCACGATAGAAAGACCTTGTACTTGGACCAAACACATCTGTATGACCGGGGACTATGATTGAAGGATAATTGGGCGCAAGCTTGTTGAAATGGAACCCTGTGATAGACCAGGAAATTCCAGTTTCATGGACACGGCTCTGGCAAGGTCGACTCTGGGTTCAACACCTGGCTTCACAAAAGCCACGACTGAAAGGCTGCGAGAAAGAGCCTTTAAAGAACAATTAGCATCACCGCCGTAACACACAGCCCACAGACTAATCTAACCAGATTAGTGCTAATGCAGTACATGTACACAATAACTGCTTGCATCGTCATGTTCTTTCTTTCTTAATACATAACAGTCTGAGGAGCTTATTTTCTGATGCAGTCATGATAAACATCTCTCATTGTAACTTTAATTAAGTGCATTAAGAGGAACGCACAGACTCAGCGTTCTCATTAATATTCACTCAATACTAATTAAAATGTCCATCTGTGAGTGTTAAATTGAAAAGGTTGCCATGCACATCACAATAGAAGCCGAGATTTGTGGGCCAGTTGGAGGTAGAGGATGACTGGATGGTGTGTACATGACTACATACAAAGGGGCTTCCCTGGTTTTTCATTTATACACCCTGTTTGGATGGTCATAGACTCAAGGATGACCAAACACTGAAGCAGCACGAAGTCTCCCTGTGGGATAGTGCTGCATCAGTAATGAGATGACAGAGTGTGACGGCTCTGTCCGGCTTCAGTGACGCACAGCGGAGCAGGAGCTGTTGGCTGGACTGTATCTGCATGCTAATTAACCATAATGATGTAAACAAGAGCGCATGCCACCAAGGTCCGCTGTGGATGAACAGCAATCTGTTACAGTATCTGGGAGATTTGCTGAGATTTGCTCAGTTGAGGAGCATTAGAAATGCTTTGCATGTGATCTATTTCACATCCTCCTCTCCTGTTCAGCTCCTTTGATCCAAGGAGAAACGGTTATAACTAGTGGAGGAAGTGTTTGATGACACTAGTGTTTCATACGCAATCACAACTCTCAATCACCCAAGACTACTAAAGGAAAAAAAAAACTGGCTTTTAGGTGTTCTGCAAGGGCTAGGTTATTTTTGTTGAGATTGTGTATAGTTAAAGGACCCTTCAAAGCAAACAAGATGCCACTGGCCATGTATTCTGTCTACTAGAGATTTGTCTTGTCGGAAACAATGTGATATCCTTCCTCAGGAAAATGACTTGAGACCTACTTTGTAAACCAGCATTGTTGCAAATTACTCTGAATCAGGTGTTGCTAATCAGAACTAATTGTCACTTAACTATTCTTTCCTTGGGTAGATTTCCACACTTTTTTGCTGTTTGTTCTCTGTGAGTCAAACAGGAGGATGAAAAGGCATACACTTTTCTCCTTCCTGTGGCATAGCAGATACAAAGAAAGACAGAAATAGCCTTTGTTCTCCTGTATTGCCCACGTTCTTCAGGTATGTATAATTAATGCATGCTTATTGTGGTGTTCTTGTCTCATGGCATACGGCGGGAAAGACATCTGTTTAATCAACAACTTTCTTCGACAGTCGCGCAGCTGGGTGCTGGCTGTCGATTCTATTCTCAGAAACTGCAGAGGGAGATGAGCCTCATAGAAATTCAGGAGACCGTCTCCAGGAGCTCCTCACAGCAAGGTACAGCGGCAGAGAAAAACATCAAGTGAAACCAGCCTGAGCGCTTGAGTCTTATACGGCTTGACTGTGCTTTAATACTTAAAATATTTGAAGAGCCTTTATTATTGTCAGAGTACATTCATCTCGAACAGAACCGCTGTCATTTCCCTCACAGAACATCTCCTGTAGGTAGAGTAGCCTTTGTAGGAGACAGGGTTTAGTCTCTGTGATGATTGCCATGGGCTTCCTGTGCTTGTAATCAAGACACTAGCATGCTCACATCAGCTCACTCCACATAGACATTTTGAAGATTACCTCTTCAATCCCCATCAACTGTGATTACCCCCCTCTAGATGTGTGGAAATGTCACATTTTACATATCCTAATATTTCACCTCGCATAAAGTTCTGCAGTCTTCCCTGGAGTGACGGGAATGTCAAGGGAAGGTAATATGGCTGGCTGTCCTCTTTACCCAGACATGAAGCGCCTCCTGCTGTGAATGCCTCCTTCTTAATCAGGGCATGGGGTAATTGGGGTTCCAATGGCCATTAACTTTGACTAGGTGGCAGACCACCACAACCACTATCAGTGTAATTGGACCTAATTGGCCCTGTGTTGCCAATGATTCGGATCAGATAAATAGCAGTGGCTAATTTAAATGGCATCGTGACCTTTTGAAAGCTTCAGTCTAATTAACCTTTGCATTGCAAGCAGGTACTGTATGTGGAAGTGGGCTAGAGCTAGACGCAACGCCTGCTGACTGGTGGCCACAGAGAGGTCCGTGTTGTAATCACACATTCCTCTGTGGCACATATTAAAACGTTTTTTCTTACTTATTTAGGCTGGGTTTCCACTCAAGATTTTCAAATGGATTAACACTGGGATAAATGCTAGGATGCTTACAGGTTTTACAAAAGGAACTGAAACGCACCTATGGAGCGACGCATGATATCGAGGTAGAACAGAACGAACATCTATATCTGCTGGTTTAGAGAAGTGCAATTACAAAAGTGTTTACCAATATATATATAACAATTAGATGAGACAGAAAATGGGTTGAAGAAAATCCTATTCACCTGACATTTGATGCAAATGGTTTGAGCATTGTCTCTTTAGCATTTGGCCTTCCTCTGTGACATATGAGACTTAACCTTCATTACACACAGCTGAATGGAGCCTAGTACAGCAATCAAAAGGTACAGAAGTGTGAAAACTGCTAAAGACTGACATTTAGTAGAATATTGAAAATATGTGAAAAGCAGCTGGGGTCTGTTGGGAAAGGCTCCTTTATTCCTATACTATGAAAACGCTGCTACATAATTGCACCTGGCTGTGAAGGTCTGAAAAGGGTCCGCAGCCCATATGCACATTAAGTTCTGCAAATATTGTCATAAAGAAAATGAGCTTGGATTTGACTCTGGAGGAATTCAAGGCATGCACTACAGTGGATTTTGGGCAATATAGACACAAAGACCAACTGCGTTATGTAAGCAGATCAGCAGTAAACCTCTCATTCTTCTATCCCAATTAATGGTACAGTTTACTTTGCTGTGATCAGAAGCCAAGTATGTGCACAATCATTCCTCTATACTTGTCTCAGCCATTATATAATTAAATCTGTAGTCGCTTGCACTCGCGGACAATAATTTACGAGAAAGGGTAGAGAAGCGAATAGAGGAAAAGTTTGTGCGCGATCTGTTCAGTGCATAAATGGAAATTAATTAATCACTTGGGGCGTCTGCAAACCCAAATGGAATAGGGTGGAGTACAAAGTCGTTAAGTTTGATATGGTAGTATTTGGAAACATAAATAATGACAAAGACTCTCCAGTGCACTTAAATGAGCAGTAAAAAACACATTTTAAAATATCACCAGTGACCTACATTAATAAAAGGTTGAACAGTAAAAGTTCTTTACTGCTATTTTTTTTACAATTCATAACAGAGGAGATGCTTTTAACTCTAGTGTGCCAAAATAAAGTTAACCTGCCCTCAAACCCCAGCTGTTGTGTTTATTAAAGACACCTTGGGGGCATGGTCACTTATCCCAGTGATACAGCGTTTGTTAGTTCTTCGCTTGCTGTCCCTGTCGTGTTAAACCGATTATCTGGTAGGGGCTATCAGCTGTCATCTTCAAGAACGGTGTGCATGCTGATGTTTCACCATAAGATATCGTTTGCAGGAATGCATTTTGGGAACACTGTCGGGCAAAATGAATGGGAGTTAATACTCCTCGCAGCCTTGGAATGAGCCCACAGAGAAGGGAGGCTAATCCTATCATTCTACACCATTCATCTCCAATCCACTTGGCTTTCAGCATTTTTCTCAACGGGCAATTTGTGGCTTCCCTGCTGGATCTCCTCGAAGCCAGTGTGTTATGACTACAAAACACTTCCAGGGCCGCCAGGGAGTCAGAGAGGAGACCACTAAATGCAGTCTGGGACCCTGTCACTGTCCACACTGACAGCTGCCAGCACACTGCCAGAAATAGCTTAATGACAGTTACTTTCAAAGACCATCAAATTGCGGCCTGTCAGCGTCAAATTATGAACAAAAAGGAGGCTTAGTTGCCTGTTAAGACTAAATTCACAGTTATTTATCAGAACACTCCCCAAAGACTGAAAATCAAGGCTAAATGAAATAAAACAATAATGATGTTTTGGGTAAACATAGTTATACTCTTATTCTATAACGGCCACAGTCAAGGGGGTGTTTAATACGCTCTCTAAAACAAAACAGAGTCTAAGGCTGGATGGCTTGCAGATGGTGGCGTCCCCCTCCACACAGTCTGTCTGTTTTTGCCTGACAGATGCTATGCTTGCTTCCAGGGAAGAATTTGAGCAGCCTTCCATGACTAACCAAGACAGGGGACCCGCATTAACCGTCTTCTCAGTCCCATGTACTGTATGGCTTAGCAGCTCTTTGGAGGAGAGGCACCCCAGGGTCTGTCTGTCCACGGATACAGTACACTCATACTCACGACTGCATCTTTAAATGCTGGTGATCTTTCTTCTTTTTTTTTACCAGATAATAACAGCCTATTCTTGATTGCAAGGCATTTATCTTTTAGTAAGAAGATGATGTGATTGGCAGGTCTCAGTCAGTGGTGGGAAATCTGCATGTTTTACGCACTGCATGGCATCTTAACACACAAACAAATTACAGAAAACTATTTTCCCCCCCATCAAATATCTTCTGAATTTTCTGGTAACGCAATAGCGGGGTACTGCTGCGGAGTGATTTTCCTAAATGATATCAGCTGTTTTCAAAAGGACCATGACAATGGCATATATCAGAAAAACCGCGATGAGACCATTTCAATTCTATAACTCCGGACTCAGTGGTTAATCAGTGAGACAGAGTTATTATTACAATTCATGTCTAGAATCAATCCACCAAAATTAGTCACATTACATCTTTGGCTCCTCACCTGAGCCTCCGTTGGAAGCGAATAACATACTGTAGTGTAACAAGCAGTGAGCAGAGGAGGGGGCTGTTTGACAACGTGCTGCTCCTAACTCTGCTCACAGGCTGCACAGCTCCCACAGCTCCCCTGTGTGATGTTGCAGAGCCAAGACGGCAACTCTGGCATGGTGGCTGCGGTCAGTCAGAGCCGAGGGAGCTGTGACAGCGTGCTGCTCTTTCAGCCGCAGCAAAGAGCAAAGAAAAGCACTAAAGCATAAGAGTCCTCTAGGCAGGGAAGAAATCAGCAGGAGCATTGCCACCACACAGGCACATATGCCCCAGGAAGATGCACGTCAAAGAGCATGTGTAAGTATATACATGCACATGGGCACACATACACGGTATCACTTTCCAGCAGGAACTGCAGCCAAATGATTTGGAAAACAGAACTCAATAGGCCATCCAGTCATCCGATATTTATCGAGAGCCTTAGATGGTGCGAGGGTGTTAAAGCCTGGACCGCTCCAGATAGCTGTGAACTTCACTGTGGGGGTTAAACAGCAGGTTGATCGTCATTTTTCATGTGAAGGCCATCGCTCAGTACAGCTTGGAACTGCATCCTATACTTATAGTTTACCCTGTGGGCCAAGGGAAGCCATATAAACAAAATGTGCACATCTGCCTTCACATTTCAGCCAATACAGACTTGGCAAAGTATCCATGCGCATAAGCTTCAAGCCTTTGGAGACACTAACATTTGGTGAAGAGATTTTATGCAACAGTTAATGATGAGCTTTGAGTGTTCTCAAACAAAATTAACTTAAACATGTACTTCTCTGACCTGAGACAGTTAACATAACTTTTAAAATGTTCTTAATTATCTCTCAAATATGAAAAAAAACAAGGGGTTTCATTTAAATGCCCTCATGATCTGCTGTCTGAGCTGCCCCAGAAGGACAACTTTATGACTTAATGGTGTAATTGATTCAAGCTGTTACTTTTACATTTGTTTCATTTTATAGTTGCGGTAAGTATACAACCTAGAAACTCAGAAACATCCAATAAACTCAGGCTGGAAATGCCTTTAGTTGCCTAGAACTCACATCTTCCATCTTCCCCAGTTGTGTCGCTGCAGAGCTGTAGATCAGTGTGACACTGTACACTGGGACAGGAACAGCACATCACTGAAGGACAGGAAAAGCTCTTCCATCTCATTTCTGACTTCTGGGAATTCTAGTAAATGTTCCGTTAGACACACTGATCTGCCTCAAGGTAAAGGAAGTGCATTTTCAGTCGTGAAATGCTGTACTATTCCCAGTTTTCTCCCTGTCTTGATAAAATCACAAAGAGTTTGAGGAGATGGCTGTAGTAGCCCAACTGTTTCATAGCCTAAAGGGTGGCTTTGAGCTCTAAGTAACAGGGATTAACTACCAAGCTCTGCTTCTTTTTAATCTTTCATGCTGAAGTTTATTTTGTGTTAGGCTTTGTTTTGATTCCTATTCCTTTGTAATACCCTGGAATCCCCATTAGGGAGCCAGCCGTCTTAGATTCCCAAATGTAGCCCCCCTTTTCCCCCACTTTGTAGACCCACTTGGCGGGGTGCCCATCTTCGGTGGGATCTCTTGTTTCTCTCAAAAAGCAAAACTCACAGTGAGACCCTTTCAGATGAGTCAAATTGAGCTTAGAGCTGATCATCTAACCAAAAACGTGGACTCATTGTACTCTGCACCTAGAGAGACCCAGGACTGTCTGTTAAGGAAGAAATACAACTAGAGCCTCTGTTCAATAAGCCTTGCATATCAAGGCAGGCTGGGGGGAAAATAAATGAAGGCCAAATCTTTGCAAGAACAAAACGTTATTTCCCTTTTGCTTTTTGTAAACTTGCTGTTGTCCTTGCAGCAGGGAGATACAACATGGACTGTGGCTAAGAAAATGTAATGACTGTGTTCATCCTACAAAGCCAGTCAATCACACAACACCAGTGTTTTCATTGAAGCTAGTTCAACACAGAGCAGCTGTATAAATACATTAGACAGGATACAGGCAACTCATTGTAAAAACAGAACCTCTGTTTCTTATAAATACTCGGATTATTGGACAAATAAATCAAGAGATAGGCTTTTACTAAATACATCTTTGGAATGTGCCAGGAGCAAAGAAAGGATTGGAACGTTTGTGTATGAAAGCAGACAAGCTGGTGTTGTGTTCCTACAATGAGGCCTGAGGGGCCAGGGCTGCAGAGTAGGCCTCGTCTGTGCCCTACAGAGTCAATGATTCTATTGTTCAAATGACATTGTAATTTAATGTCATGCTTGTGGCTCATCATATCTTCACGGATGCGGCTGTTCAGCAGGCATGCTGCTGATTTTGATAAAACTTCAAAAACACTTACCACAACAACTTCCGTCATCATGCTTAACAATCCATTTAATTGCTACCTAGAGGTGTCTGTTGCACTTATAATAAGTCATCAACAGAGCAGGAATTTGTCACAATCATCTTTAATGAAACTGGCACTCATTTATGCATCCTCTCTGTTGTTGAGTACTTCCATTGATTGGCTTCTGATGAGGCTGTGGGGCAGCAGGCTGGTGCAGAAAATGTGATTTGTGGCTATTTGGTGTGATACTGATGTGTTTACCCTCTGTGGGCAGGGCAAATCCATATATCACGTGGACCAGACAGAAACATACGGTCCAGAACAGGCAGGAAGCAGGGCTAGTGTGTGAAGGATTGGCCGCTGCCAGCTGTGGATTGTGTGGGCATTGTCTCATCTAAAACCCTTCTGATTCAGCCACATTCACTAAACCCTCTGCTTTCAAAAGCTGTGTTTAAAAGCTCAAAACATAATGAATCAAACATGTACGTCAACACCTTTAAAGAATTAAAGAAAGGTCACAGTTTTCTAACCCAAAAGTGGCTTCCCAAACAAAGATGAAGAGGAAAAACTGTGCAGTTGTGTGCAGTGGCAATACTAAGTGATGCATTCAAAGGCCTGCCTTTCATTTAATCACAAGCCAAAGTAGTCGACATGAAAAGCCTTAATTTGACAAACATGAAACATTACCATTTTGTTGTGTTCTCTGTTGCTATTGTCTAAATAAAGAAGATTAAGGCTTTTCAGAACTGTATCTGAAATGAAAGATGCTAAATCCTTTTGTTCTTGTACCTTTTCCAAATTTCCTAAACATTTTCAAACACAGCGTTTCTCGCTGAAGGCTTATTTACTGTCAAGCAAAAACACAGAAGCCCATAATTTGCTTCTTTCAAGCTGCACAGAACAGGGACTAATTTCTCCTCAGATGAGTGCTGGTAGCGTACTGTACTCACCACAGTGCTCAAGTCATTCTCCTTCATCAGCCTGAGGGAGTTCTGGTAGCAGGAGGTGAGGTCGTTGGACTCGGTAGGGCCCACATGACCTCTGGCCACCGGGCCCACGGTGTGGATCACATCTGTGGGGAGGAGACAACACAAAGCTCATTTCAGCACAGGCCATCTATCAAGGTTACATCAGCGCCTTGTAGTGTAGAGATAATGCTGTCTGAGCAGTCGGGCAAAAGTTTAAAGAATCTGCAAAATCATCATCAAATACCAAACACGATTAAGTTTGTCTTCACAATGACACAATGGGGACAGCATGAACAACCCACTGCCCGAAATGAATTCATTTATTCAGTAAATGAAATGGCAGCTTAGATGGAAAAATCAATTACAAGATTATTTTATGCCATCTACTCACATATTCATATCTCTCCCCGTACTCTCTTTCCCTCTGCATAGTAATGTCTTTACCTGTCAATCACTGGTCTCCTTGTCTGGCCTGGCCAGACTGAGGAATGCAGCTTCTTAATTGAATCATAGGGGTGATGACAGGAAAATAAGAGAATCTAAGCAGTGACTTGACAGAAACATAATCTTCCACATTCTGCCTGACTACCCTTGGCCTTCTCAGCGCTGGACAGGACAGGTCAACATCAATAAACCAGAAGTTACTCTGCATCGCCCACACAGCATTCCAGAAAGGTGGGGCACACACAGGTTGTATTTACACAGACTCAATTTAAATATAAAATGAAATGTTACTTTACCAAATACATTAGTTGTAATATCAAGTCCTTGTATACTATGATAAATGGAGCCATGACTTTATAAATGTTTTTGTGTTTGTTTCAAAGCAGACTGTTTCAGAGTCTACAGTACAGTATCTGTCTTTTACTTTATCCAGCGTTATTGGCTGTTGAATCTCAATTCGTAGCACATTAAATATAGATCAGATGTTACTCATATCTTTGCAACTTAAGGCATTAAGTTCCTATTTCTGTGCACTAAAATATTAAACCCTCTGGAAGTATGAATACTGAGAAATGAAACCCTGTTCAGGTGAGGGCACACGAGGAAAACACAGCAGCCTCGGCGTTTACTCATAATATAAAACACTTAGCCTCACTTTCCCACAGAGTATGTAAGTTATATTACTACTCTACTTGACCATAAATCATTTATGGATTAAATGTAGTTCTCAGTTGTATGTCTGGTTGCTTAATAGGTCAGGATGATGAAATACATTGGGATCCACTATAATCAAGAGGCTTTCACTGGTGTTGCAAAGGGGAGATATTTTCTGTTGGAGAGGTAAGAAACAAGGCGATCCCCAGCTCAGCTGACGACGGGCTGTAATGAGAATGGAGCTGTCTTTTCCAGAATAGTAGGCTGATTTTGCACAGCACAATGTGGTTATAGTAGGACACGTGGTAAGTTGTTTACCGTGCATAATTCATGAAATTCTTCACTACAAGAACGGCAACATGCCAATTAGAGTGAGGTCAAGCGCCAAAGACCAGACTACTGGTGAATTCAGGAAAATGTAAACATTTCTTATTTCACCAGTGCCGAAGTCCACTTGTATACTCAACACTTGCACATCAAATACATATTTATACAGCTGTGTTACTGTAAGGTAAAAGACACATTGCATTTTGTAAGGGATATTACAGGAGGAACTTTAGAGCTTCAAAACCCTCAGCGGCTGCTTTAGTATCTCCGTTAGCTTGTCAATAAATCAAACAAAATCATTATTATAATTTGCAATAAGTGGTAACTGGCCATTAATCTGCTACAAATTGTAGGAAATGTATTCAAAAAAGAACTTGTTAGTTTGTTTTGTATAGTCTAGTCTTCTGCATGGACACCGAAAAAGAAAAAAATATTCAGATTAGTTAAGTAAAATTAATAAAAAATAAGCATGTAAGTGGTGTGCATTAGCTGTGAGCAATTTAACCTTGAATATGCTCTTACCAAAGGGTGAGCACTCTAGGAAAATACTTGATTTTTCCAATGTGTATGAAGACTCAGGCAATTGTTATTTATGACCGCAATGTTTTTCAATACATAAATTATCCAAAGATGCTCTTTGTAATAAGAGTTTGAAAAGCTCTGGCAGATAATCCATCCAACCTGGGTCTTCATCATTATTGTTCCCTTTCTCCTGGTGGAAGCCTCAGCTTTTATCATTATATGCATCCATTAGCTGACAGACACATTTCAGTGTATCAGTGTTGCTGCGATGCTCAGAAGCACATAGCGACACATGTATACCATTATCTCTGTGCAACCTTCGCACAAGAGGCACATAAATCTCTATCTGTGCAGGGTTGAAAAGATTACTAGCGGCCCTTTTGCTCTCGGGGGGGGCTGGGCTTGATTGCGGGGTTGATAAGGGATGCAGTAAAAAACATCAAGAGACATCCAGATGAAACACATTAAAGGGATGCTCTTGCTTAGTATGTTGAAGGCAAATTAATCAGTCAATATCAGAACATTTCAAATCTTTAAAAAGATGTACTCTGCAGTCCTGACCTTTAACTTATTAAAAAGATTAAACTTAATAAGTGATACAAAAAAACGCCAAAGGGAGAGTGAAATAAAAAGCCTTAAACGGTTAAGAAACAGAACATAACTACATAATTACCATGTAGGACCAACAATCAGCCAAGTCATTTAGGAATTTAACAAAACACGTATTTATCACACATACAATAAAATCCCAACTACACACACCTCCATCAAGACCTGTTCCACCATGAGTTAATGAGCTTCCATCCCAGCAATGTTTTAGCAGGGTTTTTCCAATATCTCCAACAGATTTGTTGATTTGGTCTCCTGCTGGGGGCTACAAGGTCAGTAACACAATTGAACCAGCAAAGACTGATGATTGCCATTCAAACCATGCTTTATTTCCCCATGAGCCTATAGGCTTTCTGAAGAAAAACAAACAAAACGAACAACAACATATATATGTTCTTCTTTTTAATAGAGTCAAAGATAATTACGTGTTAAACTCCAAGGACCAAGTTAAATACCATAACCAGGCTGAAGATTGACTGACAGTGCCTTTTGTGCAATACACACTTTGTATGGCAACACATGAGTGAGAGCTTTATTTTCCTCTGCATATGTCTAAATGTGTATCCTCTGTTGCTGTGAACACTCAGCATGAGCAGGTTCTCCACTGACTGCAAACTGCCCTAACATTGATTCAGTGCAGTCTTTAAGATTGCTGCTTGGTCATTTTCCTTTTCAATGGCCCCAGTGCATGCATTATGGGGGCCAGTTTTAGACTTCTAATGTGCCGTGATTAGCACACATTCCTCCCATCAATTCTTGAAGGTCAATATAAAAAGCACTGAAATGGGGAAACAAGCAGATTCAACAGACAATTCTTGTTTTTTTAGATCTTTTTTGTTTAGCACTTTCCTGCCTTGTGTTGTTAAGAAATCACAGCAAAAGAGCATAGGGTGCATTTCGTCAGAGGAGTATTTAGAATACATTGACCATTCCCTTAAGGTATTTGCAAAGAGTGTAATTTAATGTTTAACAATAATGTTAAAGTGGACCTATCATGCTATATTTGAATAATATAGTGTAGGACCATACCTATATAAGGCATATTTATACCTTTTTTTTTTCAAAATACCAAACAGATCATGCATTTTAGCCATGCCTCATTTTGCTCAATTTGACATTTTTTAGCTCTGTTTTTGGCAAGGGCAGATTCTGTGAGAACAGCACCATCTACAGGCCTGGCATATGTACTACAGCGTCTCCAGCGCTTTCGAACGGCAATGGCCGTGGCTGTCTCCTCCTGATTGGTGGAGTTGGCCCAATAGCCGTAGCGCCACTGTCCTGACGTCAGGACAGTGTTCAAATCTGGATCAGTTTTTATCAGATCCGTTGCAGCCCCTTTTTTAGAGATTTGGGTATGGAGGAAAATAGAGAGGGTTGTGTTTTCTGACACTTGGTGAGTTCCCTGGAACACCGGGGACACATATTCATGTATAAAAGACGTACAAAAGTGCATTTTGCATGATAGGTCCCGTTTAAATATTAACTGCAAAGTGACATTGACATTTTGAAGGTTTTGTTGTTTTTTAAACTGCTCTTAACTGGACTGCTCTTAGATGGACTTCTAATTCCAGTTCGAACTAGTTCCAGACTGACACAAATATAGCAAATACTAAAGCAAACTACTGGAAGTCATTAAAAAGAAAACTGTGACGCATGACATTTTTTTCTTTATGCAGAGCTATTCAGATGAAAAACACATCTTGACATATTTCTTTAAATTCCTTACTGGATACTGTGCAGATGCATAATGTTGGTAAATACAAATATCAGACGGGGAAACAATTTCAGCACATTCGTGAAAGTAAAAGTCTCAGATCAGCAGCAAAAGAATCCTAATATAAAATTAAATCCTGATGGAGAGGATATCCCTAGTGGTAATTGATTTTTCTGAAAAAGCCTGCTCTGTAAGGGATGGACTGGACACAAAGTGACCCTTCACCATCCCAGCTTTGAAGCACATGTGTGAACATCTTGTACAAGCCTACTCAAATATTCCTCTGCTGAATAACTACCAAAGGGACATGGCTTACTTCAAAGTCACCACTTTCTTAGCAACTGAAACATCTTTTGAAAGATCGAGACTTCATTTAGAAGAGAAGTGCTGTGCTTTTTCCGAGAGGGACCAGCACTTCACAGCCTAATCAATCTTTCATTTCTACGTGCCTGAGCTGACTTTGAGGCTGCTTTACCATTCCACATAAAAACTATTCCAAAAGGCTTCGACACGTTTACTGTAGTGTGACTGCTCCTGAATGGTACCATTCTTGCCAACAACTGTTAGTACCAAAGAGATATGTGGATATGGGAGCCTCATTTATATCTATTATAATTCACAAGAGGCAGCAGACAATAATCAAACTACTTTCGTGCTGCCCATGGCAATTATCCTCCACACTTAAGAATCAACAAAGCACATAATGACTTTAAGCCCATTAAGAAATTCAGCCAAATTTCATTTAACTGCAGTCCCAATTTCCATGGGGTAAGCCAGATTTTGCATGGAGAGTGGAATATATACGTTCGTGAAGGCCTTGCTGGTATAATTAAATGTCTCTATACATTTCTATGACTGATGCTGAAAATCAGTTGGATAATCTAAAAGTCAAGAGGTGCAGTAGCTCAGTGAATCACTGACTTGAATTGTAAAGGGTGGATCAGCACACTGAAAAGGCTCAAGCTGAAATAGCCTCTCTATTGCTGTTAAATAAGCAGAAAGACCAGAACTTATCTTTAAAAAAAACTAAATAAATAATAATATATATACTAATAAAATCAGAAAAAGCAGCATCTCCCAAAAATGATGGGTCTATTATAAAAAATAAAAACGTAGGATTGGTGAAATCTAGAAGAAGTCGCTTGTTGTTGTGCCTGTCTTGTGTTATATAAGACTTGATTTAGACAGGCTTTACAGTGTAATGCATCACAGCAAATTGAAGAAAGAAGATCAATGAAGTAACACAGCACTCGCTGAAATCTCCTGTCTGTGTGCCATTAATATTGAATTTCTTTGTTGTTTTTTCCCTTAAAACATAAAAAAAACAAAAGGGGAAAACACAGGAGAGTAAAGGAGTGAGTGTCATTTAAAGGGCAATTCAATGATAAAGTACACATTGAATAAATCTTTAATTAAACTTTTCTCTTTGAGTCAAAACTTTTAAAGAATGTTTCACTTACAGCCACACCAGTGGCGGCCGGCCCATAGGGGCGCTAGGGGCGCCGCCCCTCCTCTTCCCACATTAAAAAAATAAAAAAATAAAAAAATATATATATAAAAAATATATATTTTATTTTTATTTGTATTTTTAATAAACAAGGT
The DNA here is from genome assembly GCF_902827165.1 of Trematomus bernacchii. Classification (NCBI taxonomy): domain Eukaryota; kingdom Metazoa; phylum Chordata; class Actinopteri; order Perciformes; family Nototheniidae; genus Trematomus; species Trematomus bernacchii. Next base: position 3,416,636 of record NW_022987828.1, on the reverse strand, counting down.
AAATATTATATAATTGGTATCAGTAAAATGTATAATCTACAATAAAATCTTGTTTAAAATTGTGTTACGATGTCTAAAGTTACTGATAAGTCACATGTTTCCTGCCTGGCCTTGCCCGTGTATCATTACTCCCTCTCGTCTGGGCGCTATTCACAGCGCCCAGACGAGAGTGCAGCAAGTGCAGCAGAAGCCAACTGTTGCTATCTTTAAACTATGCCGCCGAAACATAATTTCAGCCAATCAGCGTCGTCAAATCTGATGGTCACAGGGCTCCTACGTGAGCGCCCGGTGCAGTCTGTGAGTTGTTTGGACTCGTATCCAAGGAGACAAAACAGGAAGCTGTCATACACTCTGGAAGCTACCATTAGCAGCTAATGAAACTCAGTTTTTGACATAAAAATGGAATTATGGATCATCAATCATTTTTTCAAAGTGACAGACACATTGGATTAACCTTCAGCTGCGTTTTTCTCGTTTTTGATCAGAATTGTTATTCTGCAAAAGGTGAGCATATCTCCGTGTTTTGCTACCTAAAGCTACGTCGTGTGATGTCTGTATTTGCTTCCCCTGTCGCGAGTTCTGATCGCTCAGTGATGATACTTATATTTCTAGAATCTGTGGAATCTCAGCTTGTTAGCACAGTTTATGCTGTAGAAACTATGTCCAGGACAAGGTGTTTGGAAGTTTTGGAAGATTCATAGCTAACCACACTGAAGTTATGGAGGTATTGATCAGTCTTCTCATATTTTTAAGCCTCAAATTGTCCTCCCCCCCCCCCTCTAACATCACCAGAAGTCATAATTTAGGGGGTCTTTTCTCAAAAAAATTTACCGGGGGACAATCCCCCCGGACGCCCCTAGTATTGTTTGATCACCATTTCCACAGCCCCACTTAAAATATTTTCCACCAGCCGCCACTGAGCCACACAGTTGATGGACAATACAAGCTGGGACATCGGTTTCATAACAAAAAGTGCAGCAGTCGTTTTCATTTAGAAATGCATACAAGTAGAGAACATTCATTTCATTTGATAACAAGATGAAGACGTAATTATTAATATTGTCATTATCCCGTACACTACAGTACACTCAGTGCTCTATAATTTCATGCTCTATTCAAACATTGCTCAGCGTAGGCAAGCAGTCAAAATAAAGCATCACTTTGTTAACGTTTCTGTACATGCTGGGTATAATTAGTGACTGCTTCCACACATCTAAACATGACAGCAAATAAGTGCTAGTGATTGTGAAATGAGGGGACACGTCTATCTGTCAATCACCAAGCTGTCTCTTCAAAGCGTTCAACGGCCCATGAAGGAAAAACAAATGTAAAAAGGCTTTCCAGCGCTTTCTACGCCTTCATCTGTAACTCACTGTCAGAGTGTCGGAGCGCTACACGCCATGTTAGAGTTTTGGCAGGTGAGGATCACCATCCGTAAACATGGGTAACGACTATAGTGTGGATTCACAGAGCCACACTGTGCCCAGTTCAGGTTTCTTTTTAACCTATTGTGCCACTTGAATAAACAAGACAGTATCAATAGTAAGAGAGAGATAAACAAAGAGTTGGGCAAGGTTAAAGATACGTCTGACTTAATAACATAACTTAGCTGTTAACCAGTGAACGATTTGAGCCAGATATAGGCCTAATGAGCGACATACAGTGTTATTTAAATGTTTATGTATATACTTGTGTTTTGTGTTTTTACTCTATGCTATGTTTTTACATGCTTTAATGTTACACTGTCTGTCTGAATATAGCTGGATTCACCCCCATCTTTCTCCTTACAGCCAGCTTTTCTAACATTCTGCTCTGATTGGCTTGTGAAAAATAAATTCTGCACTTTTGAAAAGGTAGTTCTCAAGCCAGTAGTGGCAATACTCAGATGGGATCATTATACTCTTATGAACCTGCATTTGACACAGGAAGGGATGTCAAATCTGATTGGCTTATTGGATTCCACGTTTTCTGAAATAGGAACCCCTGTAATAAAAATGACTGGGTTGTCCTGTTGTTCACTTTATCATACTTGATACCCAAATATATGTGCACAAGCACTGACAAAAATAGTTTTTCATGACATCTAATTATAAAGATAAATATGACATTGGCACGAACACACACTCAAAAACTCGATTAAACAAGATAACTTCTTGTGTTGGGAGTTACACAAAAACTTAAATAACAGGCAGAGATGGCTGGTTCTTAGCATTGAAGAGAGAGTGTGTGTGTACATGTCTGTTTCCAGGGGTTGTGTGTGTGACAGAGTTGAAGCCTTGCCTCTTAGGGCAGGTTACACGGCTCCCTGATGGTTCTTTGATGGTTATGTTGTAATAGATTTCATCAATAATCAGGTGAGTGTAAATGTATTTCTCAACTCCTTAACTTTAAAAAGGCAAACGACACCCAATAGAACTCTAACAGTTCAGGTAAATGCCCAGTTACCTCCCACTATATATGCACATACTGTTTACAGTCGCTGCCAGCCACTACCACTCAAATTCTTATTTTATAATACCCACAAGAGTGACCACATTTCCAGTAATTAAGTGTATTTTGGCTTGATTGCTAGTCCGGACCCTCTCAGCACGCACACAGCTGTTCCCATGTTGGTCGCTGAGGATTACTAAATGAAGTGTGTACACCCACTCGGACATGGAACTGGCGTTGTCATGGTGACAGAGAGTGTGGTGTGATCCCCTAACGCTCACGGAAGCTCCAGTCGGAAAGAGGCGGCTTTTTGCAGACCTGCAATCGTCGGCCGCATGCCGAGCAGATACAGTTGTTAGTGCATTAATATTCCCTTCTTTAATAATGGATTAGGGGTGTCTCAGTGATTATTCATACCCTTGGCTTTCAAAGAGCTTCTCCATTGTGAGTGTCACTGAGATTCTGTCACACTTAAAAGAGAGGAAAGGGCTGAAGAGCAAGAGAGAACCAGTTTTAGAGGAAGATAACACTGTATCATGCATTATCACGGAAATGTTTTTGCTGATTGTGAACAATCATTATTTGATAAGAGTTCATACAGAACAAGGAGATTTCCCTAATGTGTTTTTCTGCATTGAACTTACTAAATAATACATGCTGAGGCTCCTTCAGTGCCAGTTTTTTCCACTGGTGACCCCGAGTGACTCAAGACGCATGACATTTTCATGAAGCACTGATCAGCGCTGTCAATCAAGATGCAGGTATGTATTTCCATCTTCCAGTCACAGTCCGGCAGTGGATCAGTCAGTAGGGGCTTGGACTGGGAGCTGTAGGGTCGCCGGTTCAAGTCCCAGTCCAGACCTAAAATATGGAGTGTGGACTGCTACTTGGAGAGGTCCCAGTTCACCTCCTGCCCTGCCGTGGTGCCCTTGAGCAAGGCACCGGACACCCCCTTACTCCCATTGTTCCCCGGGCGTTGTACAATAGCTGCCCACTGCTCCTAGTACTAGACTCCTGGTACTAGGATGGGTTAAATGCAGAGAACAAATGTCACTGTGTGTACTGTGTGCTCTGCATGTGTGACCATTAAAGAGGGTTTCATTCTAATGCAATACAATCCAGTCTTCCTTCAAATGTCAAGAAGCTTTTCAGGTGAACAAAAAAAGACCACTTAATTTGAAAGCCTGCTGTACTGAACAGGAGGCAGGGTGTGTGTGTGAGTGAGTATGCATCGGCCGCATACTGAAGGACAAGAACATTGCTTTGATGATTGTTTTGCTGTACACATGCTGTAAGAGGGCCCCGGTAGTGTCTACAGGGACGACAGGCCCAGAGTAAAGACAGAGGGAGAAAGTCACCCAGCAGCACTGCCAGCTGTTTCACTGCTCTGGGCTTCCTATAACATTCCTCTAAGCTTGAATGAGCTGCCATGTGACACCGCTCTCAACAGCGCTCGCTAGTTCAGCTGCCTGCTCTTTTTTTCAAGTTTTTCAAAGCATTTTCTGAATGTTTTAAATAAAATGTGAATACAAGAGTAGTTTTGCCATGCATGAGGCAAGACTGGCAATGTACAAATCAAGTCACGCACCCACAATTTGTAAACTTTATGACTACACCGGGAAAATACCATTTGAAATGTAGCAATTTAAACAGCATATATATATATTTATTTATGTATGAGCAAAAATATGCATGTCAAAGAAAAGGGATGAATGCAGGGTACTAAAGAGCATACCAGACATAACGGCTGCACACATTACACACATGATCCACATAACATAATTAGGGCTGTCAAGTTAACGCGTTAATAACGCGTTAACGCAAAAAAAAATTAACGCCACTAATTATTTTAACGCGATTAACGCATGTGTATTTTTTGTCCTCGGCCGCCGTAGTTTCAGAGCGCATCTAGTGTAATGGCGCGTTTCCACTACACGGCCTCGCTCGGCCCCGCTCGGTATGGCTGGGCCTCGTTAGGACTGGCTCAATTTATGGCGCATTTCCATTACAGTTTAGGAACTGGGGTAGTATCTATAGTAACGCAGTGTAGGCGGAGCCGTGACGTGATCTTCAGAGAACCCCCAGAAAAACAACACAGCCGTTAGCTGTTAGCACTCAGAGCTCACAGCTCCTCATATATGTTCAGAAACTAGACAAAAGTTAAACAAGTACAAACCACAGACTGCCTGTGTCATGGTGAATACAGTCGCTGCTTTATTTATGTCTGTATAGGCCGTTGTTGTGAGTGTTGACGGTCGGAGCATATACTGCGTTAGCTTAGCCAATCTCCATTTAGAAAACAAGCATTTTAAAAGGTTTTTCGCCTGCCGTCTGTCTGCAGACTTGACAAAGCATTAATTCATGGTTTTTACTAACCGGTATCAGTATGTTGTTACTTCGGCATCATTTTGAAACGTGTATTACAATTAAATCACGGTCAAATATGTCCATCTTGTTGTAGTTGTAGCCCCCTTGCCAGCGATGCTCTCTCTAGTTTAGCATACTCAGCCCGACTCAGCCTCGTTGTCTCTGGCCCTAGACCCGCGATTTTATGAGGCCAGAAAAACTGTGAATTAGGACCCGCCGGCCGGTACTAGGCCAAGTGGAAACGCAACCAAAGACGGGCCGCTGACGTCACAGCCCTCTTAAACCGTGCTCCGCGCTGTAGTGGAAACGCGCCATAAAATACCATCGACAAGCTGATGCTGACAGCCCCGCTCCTGCCGCCCGCTTGTGGCAGACCACACTTCCACGCTCACTGGCAGGCCCGGACTGGCCATCGGGAGGACCGGGAGGGAGTGTGTATGTGTGGCGCAACTCGCACGAGCGAGGCACACCTTATGTGTTGTTGTTGTTAGCATCTGGTGCTAGCTAGCTGCGCTAACGGATATAAGGAGCTGTTTCAATGACATTTCGCCGACAACTGCGCCGAGCACTTGACTTTATGCAGGTAGCCAGACAGTGTGACATTGTACGAAAAGTCAGCACACTCAGCACGGATAGTACGCGCAACATTATTGCAGCGTCCAGGCAGCTCCCATTCGAGCATATATGCCTTGAGCTGCACATAGCTCAACGATCCATCACAGTGTACACACACACACACACACACACACACACACACACACACACACACACACACACACACACACACACACACACACACACACACACACACACACACACACACACACACACACACACACACACACACACACACACACCACACACACACACACACACACACACACACACACACACACACACACACACACACACACACACACACACACACACACACACACACACACACACACACACACACACACACACACACACACACACACACACACACACACACACACACACACACACACACACACACACACACACACACACACACACACACACACACACACACACACACAGTATTGTATGAGAGAGGTTTCTAGGTTGAATTGAGGCGAATATTTGTAATGTTCAGAGGTTGTTGTGTTTAATATTCATGAGAATATTTGTCATTGTTCAAATGATGATAAACAAACATATAAAGCATATTTGTCCACTCATATGTTGATAAGAGTATTAAAAACTTGAAAGATATCCCTCTAAGGTACATTTAGAACAGATAAAAAATGTGCGATTAATTTGCGATTAATCGCGATTAACTATGGACAATCATGCGATTAATCGCGATTAAATATTTTAATCGACTGACAGCCCTAAACATAATACATTGGAAGAAAACTATTTCAATAACTGACACTTAGTCATACCTTTGTTGGGCAAATTGAGAGGAAATGTATTCCATTTCAGCTACACCATAGTGTCTCACTTAATCTGCATCCACGGGTATCAGTTTGTCTGTAGTTTCTCTGCAGCCACGGCATGGCTTTGTGGTGTTGGAGCTCACAAGCAGCGTGCAGTGAAACTGTTGAACATAAGAGGAAGCCGCCCTGCTGGGTCAACCACATTCACGTTGCGAGGAAAATACAATCTGTATTTTCCTGTACAACATAGACCCCCAGAAACACCTCTGAGGGTAGCTGTTGAGGAGTATGATGGGGTTGCCAAACTGCAGGCAGGTCTGCTACATTTAAATTCAAACGTAATCTATACAATCGCATACAGCAGGGATCTACAATATGTAATGTTCACCTGCCAGCTCCACAGCAGCATGGAACATGGCATGGCTTTAAAAGCTCTGTTTTCTTTGTATCAAACGCACACAACAAACCACATGGAAAATGAGTATAGCCTTTCATCTCTGCGGCTGAACATTAGACATTGATGTTGCTACCTCACTTCAAGTGCATCTCATCATTTCTCTGATTAGGGCACCAAACAGCCAGAGCAGTCCATCATAATTCTACGGGGGTCTGTGCGAGCAGGTCCTTGAGCTTGTGAGTTGAGCTTCATGAATCTTTTAAATGTCAGAAAGGTTTACACACACATACACACAGTTGTGGAGGCACAGCTGCAGGGAGACGGAAAGTGATGTGGCCTTCACAGATGCTATTACCCATCATTTAAATTAAGACATATGCGCCCGATGTGGATTTGATGGAGGAAGACACTGCGGGTGGAGAGATTAAGCACGCTCTCATTCCAGCAACATGTGCCAAACGTTCTCCAAATTATCTTAATGACATTAATTACAAAGGAGCATTCAACTCTGTGTTTGGGTAAGTAACGGTTAGGGAATGGGAATAAATAGTAGTTTGTGGCTTTATTGTATTCACAGACAAGAGGCTAGTTAACAATCAAACTAAATTATTTTCCAATTCTCCAGAAAAGCCAGTCGTATTGACGTTAAATGGAAAACTAAAGCATGCACAAAAACGTAATGTTCCCGAAAATGAATATTATGTTCCACCATATTATTTGTTTTTTCAAAACCAAGTATTTATGAAATGTATGAAACAACTATCTGGCCTTCACTTCATATTACGACATTATTAACTGAACAGATTGTTTATCTGTTCACAAATACAAAAAATAATCAGTAATAAAATTACCAAAATAATCCATCAGTTTTTACTTTCTTTGTGCTTTCAACTCCGTCAGCTTCTTTGCTTCCATTTCCTTCTTACCGACTTGATAAAGTGGGTCACTTCAGATTATAGCCTGAAGCAAATAAATATTTTTGTTAATCAGATAATAACTTTTGACCTTCTGCTCTTTCAAATGAATGATGAACTCTCCAATCTTGGCAAGTGTGGACCTAAATGTGGCCCTGCAGCACCGAGTAGGAGGACGTTTTTTTTGCGCTCTCTCTTATTTTCGGAGTTCAAAGTAATATGATAATGCCACGAGGCCTTTGAAAATTGTGTTACAACATTTCAAAAAAATTGTCAGACAGTTGCTAACATGCTGACATTCACGAGGCTGCAATAAGAACAAACTGCGGGGGGGTGCATCATCTCATGCTGATAGCGCGCGCTCTCCCTGGGGCTGGACTGAAGCCTGTCTTCATGTGAATGTGAAATGGTTATTTAATCCGGTCCTGTTACGGAGAGCACTTGTACCTTTTTTTTCTCTAAACAAATAACAATGTATTTTATACTTATTAGTTTTGTGTGAATCAGCAGAGACAGAAAACAAGAACATAACAAATCAGCTGCTCTCGAGATATTCATTTATTGGTCTATTCATTTATTCATAGATTTTGCAGCCATAAAATCTATGAAGCAATTATATATGTTAGTATATCTGTCTCCTTATTTTACACATAAAACAGTCTTTTGTAAAAGTGTGTCCTTCGACGACAAAAATAATCCAAAGTGTGGATAAAATGGAAGTAGTGGGCAGTGACCTTTAGGATAAACCTTTCGTAAAAACCAAAGGACATCGCTTTTTTTTCTATTTCCTGCACTCTGTCTGGCAGGAACGGGTGACACTTAAGTTACTCTCAGTCCATAGCTCCACCGAACCGACAGCCCACTTATCAACTCCTTTCACATCCACGCTGCCACTCATTACTCATGTATTCATAGCCTGTGCAGTTTAATTACAAGACTAATCACAACAAACTATCTCCTTCACCACTGAACCGGCTGCCTTGGTAATGCGGGCCTGAGGGATACACAGCTAATCAGGTCCATGTCCGCTGTTTTCCTCAAGATTACCACTGCTACTACGCATTATCTTATTTGGACCAACCAGTTCAATAACACACTCACGCATTTTCAGAAACACGACAATGTTGATGCTTCACTAGTTCATTAATACACTTTTCTTTTCAGAATGAGTGCACTTCCCGGGAAACAGCGGGAGTCAGATGAAATAGTCCAAACTCAGGTATAACAGCATAAAAAAAAAAAAATGTTATATGGCTGGGATTCAAGCATGAGCTCTTTTTGGGAGAAAAAGTGGTGTAGCAAACCATCGAGCCACTTTGCCAGCTCACCATGATAGCAGCGTTGAGGAAAATCTCCTGTCTTTTTTTGCTTCACCTGTGGGCATTTTGCTTGTTAAGAGGATGACCTCCCTCAAATGACACAAGAATGACTACGGCGGTCCTATTTTTCCAAAAGACTTCAGCTAGTGGAACTGGGGTATGGCCCCATTACTGGTCCATGTGTGAAGGCCACCGGAGCAGGCTCTTATCTGTGCCTGTTTCAGGTTCCTCCTCTGAACAATCTCTGACAAGAGCCCATCCAGCCAGTGCAGTCTCTCAGGACCGGTCCGGGGTCCTATAAGATACACTCCCGCCGGCACTCACATACAAAGACGGATTATCTATAACAGCGTCAAAACTCGACCGTCAGTGTGAGGCATCACTGACAACTTCTGTGAGAGGGCCCCTTCGAAATAAATAGAGGTCATTCTCACACTCACCCCTCCCTCCAAACACCAACGGAGACAGTTTCAGGGCCCCATGTGGATGTAGAAGAACTGTGACCAAAGCTCTCCAGGGAGACTCGACGGAAAGAATGCACCTAGCTAGCAGTGGTACACCTGCCACATACTTCTTCAAAGAACACACATACACAGTGTGCTGAATGCCTGCTTGTGCAACGCGACAAAATAAGAAACATACTCTTATGGGAATACATTACTCATAGTACAACACATGGCACAGTACTGATCAAACATGTTGGAAAACAGTTGAAGTTACCACACAGCGGGAACACGTGCACTGGGTGCTGATGCCTTGGATTGATGGTATAGTAAAATCTCATTAGGTGTTGGAGCTGGGCCCAGTGATGTCTGTTTTTCAATTCTCTTTCCTTTTTGTCTTTTTGTCTTTGCCTCCGTTAGTCTCTCCTACTTTATTTCCCCCCAATTCTTCCTGTTTTTCTTCTATCTTTGTCCATCTGTCTCTCAGCGGTGTTGTAAATGAAATCTGTTGAATGTCTAAATTTAGCAAAATGTTTATGTGTAGAAGAAGCAAGGTCACGCGTAGCATCGGTCCGCTCCCCACCTGCTTTAGTGCAATTCCTTTGCCGTAGGTATTTATCAGATGCAGCCATTCCTGCAGCGAGGGGCTGTGCCACGCTGTGCATACGCTCACTTTGTTACCCCCGACAGAAATGCCTCACCAGGGAGAAGACCATATAAACTCTTGCCTTTTAGTGGCAGGGGAAATGCTGGGATACATACATTTATGGGGTCTGTTTCTGAGCGCTATACTAAACTCAGAGTTTGACTTTGCCACTGCTTTTCACAGGCTTTTCAAAAATGCTAAGGTAACTGTTTTAAACAATGGATAATGAAGGTTATTTTCCTAATTCCTATAGGAGGGGTTTATATATCTGGTCATGCCATCAGACAGGGTACATCAAGATATAATACAGTTTATATACAAATAATTTATTCTTTTACTAAGCACACAAAGTAGTTTGGGTGGAACGTTTAGATGGAAAAGTGAAACATTTTGTGAAGTGGGTTTATTTTTGGTAGAGAGAAGTGGCGCAGCAGCAACTTGTTGGCCTTCCAGCTGCACTGGTCACGGCCATCAGATAATGAAATCAAACAGGAGATAACAGAGTGACGCTAGATCTCTCAGCAGGCCTGCATTAATGATGCTAATAGCACAATGAACTTTACAGCGAGCTCTCCATGGCGTTTTCACATGTTCAACAAACACGGGAGGCCCCATTTAGCTGGGTCAAACACAAGCACTGTGAGCTGCGTTGGCCCCGAGTGCAGCAGCATGATGGACGGGAAGCTATCCCTGTTCCCTCCCCCAGACCCCATAATTCATAGCAGTCCAGCCTTTTGCACAACAGTCTCTTGTTCTTCAGGGTATTTTGGCAATCAGAGCCACATGCTGCATGAACATTTATCTTACTTACACAAAAATGTGGGCTTAATGAGATAATTTGGGGCACTATGCTAGATTGACGTGGCAGAAGAGCTTCAATGTGTGGTCTCTACACGGGCAGAGTACAGGTCAGGGGTAAGACAACTTGTTAGTTGTGTGCAATAAATGGCACAGACTGGCTCTTTTAGCTGACGCACACAATGGAGAGCGGGAAAAATCACCCTGGGACCTTTGTGCCTGATGGAAGACACAATAGGACAATGGGGAAATGTGTTACTTTTTTCACCCAAGTTGTACAAGGTGAGCTGAGCAACCAGCCATCAGCTTGATACCCCAGGTAAGAGAAAACATTTAGCCTAAAGAATGATCTCACACAGAGAGGTTTCCCTTTCTGCCAGATACAGCAGATGCCTACTACTAACACCACCACATATTTCTCTCTTTCTGATATATGTTTTAAGCCCAACCAATAGAGTACAACATACATCAAGTACAGACAAATGATAAGAGAGATGTTTAAAGTTCACAAAACACTCCAGGCTATCCATAGCATTCATTTATTCTCTTATCCAGAGAAAATGTACTGTGATTGATGTTATCAAACACTTTTGCTTCCAAACAGTACTATAGAAGTTTATAAAACACTTGTTTTTCAGGCATTAGAGAACATTCGTACAAACACTGTTTTCCATTCAGGTGCATCCGGGCAGTCAGACTGTGTGGAACAGAAAGCTTGTAAAAGCCGAGAGGATTCTCTTTTAGCACAGAGGCAAAAATAAAAAACAACCTCTTAAATCCACCCCCAAAGCAGCCAAAAACACACAGACACATCAGCCAGATAGCACTTCTTCAAAGCAAACCCGCTCAGGGTATGAAATGAAATGATGAATAGCAGGTGAAAAACATTGCACACATCAGTGCTGCCGCTCAGAAAGAGATGAGAATAGTTCTCCACACCTGACTGGAAAGACAGAGAGTATATAAAGAATGGACAGCAATTGGAGGCTGCTGCTGGCCCGCCCGTACACTTCAGGATAAATGATGAGTTTTACACTCCAAAGCCTCACAGAAGATAATTATATAACTTAGTAAAGTTAGGTAAAGATGATGCGAGTAAGATATAGATACATTTAGAACTCCATAAACTCTGAGATTTACTGCCAGTGTAAATTGTCTGTGGGATACCTGAAGCATATCCCAGAACTGTTCAAGCTGCTGTCTCCCTACAGTTCAGTATCTTATCGGACACATGATTTACCCACTATCTTTGCGTCATCATGTTTTATTACTCTGCATAGGGAATAGCCCAAGTTACATATTCTTATTGTCATGAGCAATGAGGACCCACTGTGACTAGTATTAAAGTGGTAGTTCAATGTAAGCCCAATATAAAACAAGATACAATAATGACACAATTACAATTTACAACAAATGCCATCAGTTAAAAAATTGCATAGGACTAAAGAGAGATAAAAAATATATTTGAAAGAGAACACTGGGTTTGGCAAGCTAAGCTCCTTGGGGGCGGGGCTAGCCTGCCCGATCCCCCCTTAGTGTCAAGACAGTGGAAATATTCAGGGGCCGGAGGATCCAAGGCAGAGGGAATAAGCAGAACACAGATATGAGCAGGAGCCTGAACATGCGAGATACAAAAAAAACATGCAATCAAATCTGAAAATCAGCTCTAAAACTAGCCAGTAAAGGGCAGCCAGAATTGGTGTGGTGACTTCTCTTAGAACATGTTAAAAGTCCGCCGGCATTTTGTATAAGTTGCAGTCTACAGATAAAATCCTGGATGACCTTTGTAGATCTGCAAATATAGCAGACCTTCACATAGATATGCAGTTGTTTAAAAGGTCCTATACCACATGCTTCATTGGAATACTGAATGTTGGCCTACAGCATTTTGATAGTAATACAGAGCACTGTATAGCCTCTTTACAATGTAGACAATGTAAATGGATCTGCATGTTTGAGGCAGAGGCTGTTTTCTTAATTCACATTTTTTATATGCAGCAGGAAAAATAGTACATGTCAATGTATAATTTAGGATTAAACTGTATCATATACCTAACGCTTATTACCATGTTGTCATAGAAACAGTGGCCTCAGAAATCACAGTATGCAAACATAAAGCTAATAATGGGATTCATACCTCATTTAGGTTGCTGCACAATGCAGCGTAACCACTAATTTAGAGTTGTATGTATCTGCAGGAGGAAACTGCACACATTCTATCATGTATATTGCACATTAAAATGAATATATGCTTGAATATAATTTATATTATTGTGCAGCTGCTGATAAAGTACACAATAACAAATGAGGAATGACGGCCAAATGAGGATCTAATCTTATTGGTTGTTTCCAAAGTACCGTTCCTCTGAGACACTGAATCAAAGACGACTTCTTCTGCTCTGGCAGTGACATCATGTGTAAACAGTGAGAGCTGCAGTGGGTGTGTGTTGCTGTTTGTGTATGTGCATGTGTCTGAGTCTCGATAAAAGAAAAGACTGGAGGCAGGGGCCTTCTCCCATGTTGAGACTTGGATGAGAATTTTGTGCAAATACAGCAAAAAGCCTGTGACAGCGTGCTTAATTATTTTTGGCGGTAGCAGGCCCTGCCACTGCCTGTTGGTGCCCAGCGGTGCCTGCCTCTCAGGGGGCAGAGACATGCCGCCATCTGGGGGGGTGTCTACCCGGCCTTGTTAGCATAAACCTAACTACTAGATTCATGAAATTACCTCTGAGACGTCTTCAAAATACACACAGATCTGTGGCTATGGTAAATACATTGGCCTCACTGCAGTTCTCATAAATAAACAGATAACATACAATTTTCACCTTGCAGTATCTGCAGTGGAGAAGAAAATGGAAAGGTAACCTCGGTGGACGTGAAAATGAAATATGAGAGTGTGAAATGGGGGTAAATGCGCTTGCTGGTGTTTTCTTTAAGCATCTGCTAAGGTGGGGTGTGACATTGCTGAGGTAGGCTACTGGAAGGGCACAATGTCTCCCAGATGACTTAAGGAGGAAGTTTCTCTCACTTGCACATTGGTCTCCACACACTGTGGGAAAGCAGTTTGAAAATATATATTTCCTCGAAGCTACAACACCTCTGAAAATGTATCTCAAGATTGTTTGTTTTTCTTTCTATCCCTTGGAAGGCCCAATTGAGAAAAGGGGAAAACAAAGGTTATTGCTTTAGGATTTCTTGCAGTAAGTAGCCCCTTTCCTCCCTCTCGCTTCTGTGGGCCTCCCCCTGTGCCAAGAGAAGGAGCAGGTTGCCTGATGATGGCAGGCGCCCACCACTGACCTGGGAAATAAATCCTTTAACAGGTGGCCAGCATGTAGGGGAAGGGCTAAATCAGCAGCACACCTTCCTGCTGCCGGCGAGGCTGGCTGTTTTATGTTCCTTAATTACACAGTCCTTCACGCCCAGCCTGTCTTCTCCTGCACCCACTGTCCTTCATCCACCCTCTGACTCAAAGGAGCAACAAACATACACACATTCTAAGCACATGCTAGCCTTCCACCATCTATTTAATAGTTTCAGTTTGAATGGCTGGTAAAACAGGGGAGATGTGAAAGAGTCAGTGGCATATCAACTACAGAGAGTATCCAACATGCAATGTGGAATATCAACAGTGAGATTTCACAGAGAATGGTGTGCTGCGACGTCTATCCCTGCCTGCTCCTATTCATTGATCCTGCTTCTGAATGATACCACTGGTTTTTGGCCATTGACTCCATGGGGAGATCAGCCATGTGTAGTTTTGTCAGTCTCTGTAGCTAAGCAACTGAGCATTACAGTGAAAGAGGCTAGCGCTTGCGGTGGTTGCTAGGGAACTGCTAGAGAGTGTTACCACTTGTGAACGGCACTTCGATAGATCAGCCTCTAATGGTTCAGGTCTGATGGAGCTTCGCCTAGAAGGAGATGAGGGATCGGCAAGCAGGCAGCATGCTCCATCTCACCGGCTATACCATATGTCACAGCCGACAAGTCTCCAGAGTCCCACGCATCAGCACACATAACAACCAGATGAAAGTGATGGCAGGTTTTTCTTCAATAGGAAACCATTTGCATAGAAGTGGAGACTGAATAATTGAGAGGTGTGGGAGAGAGCAGGGTGGCTGAATTGGGATGAAGGGATGTATGCCTGCCAGCCAAATCCATTAGCCAGGCCTTGCTTGGCCGAGGCAGTCATCTGATGGGAAGGCTCTGTTATCGGACACTAAAGGACACTAGGGCTGGCCGTCACCACACCTGCCCTCTCTACACAGCGCCGCAGGGGGAGAGAGAGAAAGAGAGAAAGGACAGCAGGCAAAATGACAGAGACAAAAAGAGAAACGGAGGGAGAGACCAGAGAGGTTTAATAACAGAAAGGCTGAGGAGGTGTTGCCCTGTAACAGCTTTATAATTGGCCTGCAAGGGCGGTCAAATGAGGGGCGACTTATCGCACATAGCAGTTCCACAAGAATACTTGTCCATCTCTATAGCCGGAGCCCATTTAAAAGAGCATTAGGACAAATGAAGCGTTGAAAAAAAAAAAAAGGGACACCATCTCTCTATTTAAGCCAGCAGGAAAAAAAGAGTAGTGTTAGACAATTGTATCCCATCCAAAAAAAAGGAAGCTCTGTTGGGTTCTGTTGGGAGTGTATTGCCCAGGAGAATATCTGTAGTGGACAGGCCCAGGGTAGCCTTCACAGAGGACGTCTCTGCAAGACTAAATCTGCTAAAGTCACTAGGACACACACATTTCAGGGTCTAAAGATAGAGGCTGTAACATGTTGTACTCATTGTAAAGCCATTTATGGCAATTACATATTATTTTACGTAGTAATAAAATCAATCCAGGCAAACTGAAATTGTGTCTGACTTAGTGTAGGTTAGTACATCACAAAGTAAAACATAATAAATAAGAGTTTATAGTGACATTATTGTAAGTTTGCTTGTATAACCATATTAAATAATTGAAAGGGTTCCCTCTCATTGATAACAAATGAACTCATGTTTTCAAGGTTATTAAAGATCTGAACTAATTTAAATGTAAATAAAACAATTATTTTGAATTTTAACTTTCATTTTAATAAAAATGGGTTGTCACTCATCTGTTACAGAAATACCTACTCCAAAAAGTTATTACTACACTTACATTCAGAAAGAGTGGGCTAAAGAAAATTGCTCTCTTTCCTCCAAATATAGAAGTATGCAGTTTATGCTGACATGTTAGTAATAACTGAATAAATCCATTTTATTATAAAAGTTATTTTGACACATTTGTATTTTGGAGTCTTTTCTACTCTTTCTTAATACAGATCAAAAATGACTCACCACAGGCTTGTCAAATTTGTTCAACCACGGCTCAGTGGGAACAGTGGTTACAGTGCTGACCTTTTAGGTCTCTGCCTCTTGTGTTGTAAAGCTTCCCTCCATGGAGAAGGAGCTTAGAAAAAAAGTTAAGATCCAATATTTACCCACAGTGAATGGAGCAACTTTTTTCAAAGAATCTAATTCTTACATCTCTTTCAATCTCTTTCCTCACTTCAATGTGTCTCTGTTAGCAGTTCACACTTAGTATCTCTGTGTGAAAGAAAAACACATTGCTGCAGTGATGCATTGCCAATCAGATTTATGCTGCACAGTCTGGTGATCCTGGAGAGAGAGACGTCCAAACAAAGACAAAGAAATAGAGACGAGCTCTACCCTAAGACCTGCTTGTAAAGAATCCAGTACAGCATGACAAAGTCTTGGCTTTGAAAAAACACGGAGAGACACAACTCAAAATAATGAGCATCAAACAATAACCATCGAATGGGAATTTCAAGACATCGATTTGAGGTTCCTGGTGTATTCTTGGCTCCCTAGGTGTAATACATTTCAGGAGAGACAAAATATAGTTAAGAAAAAACAGAAACGAATCATATTCAGCAACAACCACATTGATGGTGATCCCCCTTCAACCAAACCGAGAAAAGTAAATATAGCACAGTGGAGGATTGAGTCAGAAAGAGAGACATAACTAATAACTGCAGCTTCAGCCCTGAGTTTCATTGCCCTATCATGACATAAGTACATGATAGCTTACACACAGAGAGATGAGGATGCAGCCACAGGGCCTGCTTTAAACAGGAAACAGCTGTGTGTGTGTTTACAAAGCTGGCTCTCCCACTCTCTCTCTCCTTTTTTGAGGCACACGTGAAAAAAAGATATGCACAATTAAATTAGCTCCGAGCTCTGTTTAACCGCTTCTGCCAAATAAAAGACATTACGAAACCATACCCGTAACATTCCATTGACATCCTCCTGTCCCCTTAAGATCACTTAATAGAAAAATGTGGTTCAAGGAGGTACTGTTCTTGAAGAATAGTACTATGTGAGTTTTAATGTTGGGTATTTATCCAAACATTAAACATATTCACAATCTACGGTTCAATATGGTGTTTTGCCTCACCTAAGTGCATTATAACACTGTAATTGCATAAATACTTAACATGCGTGGACATGGACGTGGAAAGGCTAACCCTTGTCTCTTTGAACTCTAACAATTCTCCCACATTTTCATATAATTACTGCAATTTTAACATCCTTGTGATTTAACACCATTTTGTCACTTCTGAATAAGCTGGAAATCTCTGTACATACTAAAATGGGCAACAATAAATAGCAACTATGACATCCTATGACATTGTGCTGCATCCCAATGAGCTCGTTATAACAGTGCTACAGGAAGTGCATCCGTTCAATGCTCCAATGCCTTATTTGCATATTTAATTCTGGACAGCAGAGACGGGTCTTGATGTGGCCTAATGGGAAGTCTGACATTGCCTAAGCCCTGTTATTATTTTCCTGACCTGCTCCACAATCATCTTTCCTCCAGTTAATTGCCAACATAAACAATCCTCAGGTGGTCCCGGTAAGTGAGTGTTTTGCATGCATAACGGCAGTCTCTCACGACTACACAATGATAAATTCTTCCAAGATTCATCTCAACTCGTTCGATTGCTGCTTTATGAACTGCTAAATTACAGTTTCTCTGAAGCGGCACGATTTGAAAAAGACTGATTGATAATGATCATTGTTGCAAATATGATGGCAAATGTATGATTCTTAACAGGAAGAAAGTTACAAAGTGTGTTAAAGGAAAACCAATACTGTAAGTGAATGAATATTTAATATAATTCAGACTTTTATTATCGAGCATGCTGAGCTATGGAATCCATTGCTACTGACCGTTCAATATTTCAAAAGGCTTGGGAATGAGGTAAATGTCTTTCTCCTTTGTATATTGCTCTGTGTTGTAGATAGATCCACTGTGGCACTTTTATTGTGGTTCTTTTGTGTCTTGACTGTCTGTGCTTAATGTTTGGTGTGTTGTAGCTGCGAGTGAATATTTAATGAAGCCATGGCAAGCTCTCCACTGCTGTTCATCTGGGCATCGAGTCAGCGGAAAAACTCTCTCTCTGGTTCTGCCATCTGTTGGAATCAATAAGGGGGGCTTGAAACCCCCAGCCGCCGTTCAGGGCTGCAGCATGTTGACGATTAAAGCTAACCCCTTTCTCTGTTCCTGCAAGTCCTGCTCACCCCCAGCAAGGTTAAATGGCAGGTGCTGAAAGAAGTTTATTATATCCTGCACAGTAATACTAATCCGTCAATTAAATTATAGCCCCTAAGCAGACAGACCTTTCCTGGCGCTGCGGCTTCCAAAGTAAAGCCCTGCGACATGTTTGCGCACTACAGTCCGCACTTCATGCCGCGGCTTTGGATGGATTTATGGAGGGAATGATACTCTGCCGACAGTCAACAGTACACAATGTGTTTGTGCAGTGTAACTAGACATTAAAAGCTTTGGGATGTGTTTGTTTAGCATGGCAGAAGCATTACAAAGCTTTCAAACAACAGGAACACTGAGAAATCCTGTTTGTCCTGTTTGTCTTCGTCTGATGTTTACAGTATGCGACTGTCGCGAGTGCACGGTAATAATGTCTGTCTGCAGCAGATGGGAAAAGACCGAAGCAATGTTCTTCTTCAGCCCAGAGGGGTGCTCTCCCTCTAATGGGGAAAAATAAGGTTGTTTAATTGTAGTTTATTTCAGAGCCTGATTGCTTTTATTGAGCTCCATTATTCTTGTTAATGAGCCTGTAATGTGAACGCTGATAATGTGAGAGCAAGTCTTCTCCTCACAATGTGAGATCCAAGCGTTTTCTGGCCACTAAATCCTGCGATACTTTCTTGACCAAGCATCTGTTTGCAACCCCCTGCATAGCTTTCATTGGCCTAGCCAACAGTGTGGAAGGAAACGTTACGGCTCGCAACAGATGTAATAAAAGGAATCGATGCTCGGTGCTCTGACTCACATCAACAAATGCATAAAGACAAATCATACAGGACACTCAGAAGATGTGTCAGAAGAGGATGTTTACTTCTCCCGGAGATGTTATAAAGGGATGTTTACAGATATTTACTTCAAAGTTTTAAGAGTTTCTATCCCAGATACACATAGAAAAAAGAGTGCACACACACAGAGTAATGCTATAAACTACAATGTCTTTTGTGAACAACATTTGGACAGCCATCAAGTGTTGGGCAAGAAGACTGGCATTAAATTGGGTTATGCAGTGACAAGTGCGCTAACATTTCATTGGCATCTGGAACAGGGAGAAGGCATTAGCATTACACAGAGAGTGCATTATGAGTGAATAATGCACTGTGCTACCAGTTTGGACATGCAGCAAAGTGAATGTCAAAACTCATTCAAACACACATTCTTCAGCCCATGCAGCCACATATCATGCTTAAACAAGGATACAGGGAATCCTATCTTCTACTCATTCCTTCATTACGTTAACCACAGAAACCGCACCAGAGGAGGGAGACGTCAGTGCCAAAAAAATGCAGATAAAGATGATAGCAAGCAGGCAGCATGGCAGCGATTTAAGCTCATCACGGGCCACAGGAGGACCGGAGCCTATTTCAAATGAATAAGGTAATACTTTAGGAAAACACCCTGTCATACAGGGAACACTGAATTCCACATACTCTTTTTAATTCACCTGACCAAGATGTAAAAAGAGAGAAAACTCAACCATTGCCAACATACACACCACACAAGCTTTTACACATTATGTCACTACTTCCAGTAAGCCATTAATACTGGATGGGGAGTTGAAACTGCCTTATGGATAACTAATGACAGCAAATCAATCAATCAATGCCATTCATTCTGCTGACAATTTTTAAACCTTGCAACACTGGTCTGTCGAGAATGCATCATTCATTGGTGATGTAATGTTTGCCTCACAGTGTTGTGCTTGCTGGAATACAGGGCATCATACTGAATCATCATCATTGGACAGTTGCTTAGGAAATATACAGGCTAATAATGGCTTTGTAATGTAATTACAGTCCTATCAGGGCAGTTCATCCAGACTTATGAGAACACATTTTGCTTCAAAAAGATCCTGTTCCATTCTCTGAATAAGCTATTAAACAGGCTCCGGGCTGTCAGAGCCATCAAGCCTAAACCCTGAACATTATAATGATTAACTTGTCCTTGCAAACTATCAGAGAACACATAACACTAATGCTACACTGATACTTTAAGAGTGAAGGAGGATGAATGAAAGCCATAGAAAAATGACTACTAAATAACTAAAATAATTACTAAACTATTCTAAATCCCTCACTTCCATTTAAACCAAATATTTTAGCCATTGGCTATTACTACCGCTGTGACGTACAACACTGCACAACAGCACCCTTACAGACACACTCACAGCCTGAGAAAAGGAGGCACTTTTCTTTGTGCAGAGGCCACTATGACTTCTGAGAAAATGTAATAGCTGATATTATCTCACATTGCCTCTGTAGTGAGAAATAATGGGGTCCTCTCCATTAAAGACCACATCCACGTTGCAGCATTTCTTGTTAATGTATGTTTTAGAAACACATGAAAGGAGAAAAGTAATCAGTGCCACCGCATGAAAACGCTCAAAAGCTGAGCTTTTTTTTCTGATCTCGCTAACAGCACATTATCTATTTTCCCTGTGAACTAGACTCTATTGGTTCCCACAGAGGGTTTATCAATGATGACATACTGTGTACTCGTGTTGATAGAACTGAGGGTTGTTGCTCTGTATGAGGCAAAATGTGGCCATGCCCGAGCTGCCTACTTATCTCAGCCCACAAGAAAAAAACTTCTTTCCCATTTCTTACTCCTTTCTTTACTCCGTGTCTCTCAACTGTACATGTTTAATGAGCTGGCGTCTTTTCTTTCAGTTTTACAACACCCCCTACTCCTCCACTCCATCTTTCTTTCCATGCCTGCAATCACTTCTTAGTGTTTCTCTTTTCTTCTTCATCCAATGTTCTTCCTGTTGGCATTCACAACGCACCAGAAGGGACGGTGGAAAAGAACCATTCTTTGCTATGAAGTACTTCACATTCTTGTTGCCGACTTTGACGGTCCCAGCTACCAACCCAAGGATATAAAGTATGCAATAATAAGTATATTTAGTGGGAGTAACAATGGGGTGAATAAAAGCTTAAGAACTGTGCTGCAGTTGGGGTTCACAGACCTGTGCACATATTAAAATGATAATCACATAAAATGGCATATCTTGCATTTCAATTTAGGTACAAGAATAGTTTTAATCAGTACCCATCATCGTACTCTGCTGGTGCCGCAAAAAAGCTTAAATGAATTCTTTGTGTTAGAATTGTGAGGCAGATGGAGAGAAAGGCATTAATAAAAAAAAAAGCCTATCTTTCCTGGACGATTGGGTTTTTCCATTTTGCTACAGTACTTCCTGTCAAAAGCATCACTCCATAAAACGGGACAAATGAGATTCCATGAATAGATGAATGGTTCCTTCATACATGTTCAATCTAAATCAATCATTAATGAGTTAATTTGTCGAGGGGATAGAATAAAGCTTCATCACGCAGACCACAACGACTCCATTTCTTTGACAGAGGCAGCAGACTTCAGGGGACGGCTGGCTGACTGTTTCTACGTGAGTGGGAGAGGGCCTGGCATCCTCAGCGTCTGAGAACCGCATGTGAAGCACTTCAGGAGACATGCTGACACCACTGTGAACTTTGTGTAGTAATTAACTGCATCCTGCTTTGCTTACACCGGCCAAAGCAGAGATGCTCGAGTCCCTTCATATCTTCATTTCTGACCTCCTTGAGATGACGGTCTGTGTGCCACAGCCACTCATTATCTTGAGCTTGTTCTTGCAAACACGTGTAAATATTGAAAGTAAAAAACATAGGAAATTACA
This sequence comes from Trematomus bernacchii, assembly GCF_902827165.1. NCBI lineage: Eukaryota > Metazoa > Chordata > Actinopteri > Perciformes > Nototheniidae > Trematomus > Trematomus bernacchii. The sequence continues at coordinate 3,394,652 of NW_022987828.1, read as the reverse complement.
TTTTTAAGTAGTACCACGTACGTTGTGAAAATGCAAATCTGTCAGAAGAGATGAGGCGAGGAGATAAACTGGAGGTGAAGAAAAGAAAGTAGTTGAGGTGAAGGAGCTGATTTATCTGCAGTGGTTCATATGTGAAGAGTGGAGGCCAGAATGTTCCAACAGGCTGGGGCTGTCTGAGGAGGCCTTGGACAGTGATTTATGGGTCAGTAGTGTATGTGTTAATGGACTGGGCCTATGGAGCATATCCATCCCAGGTATGGAGCCCCATACCTGGGATGGATATGCTCCGCGGTCTCCTCTCAGAGCAGCACAACACATCATAGCAGTGACTGACAGTGTCTATAAACACAGAGCCCAGTGTTGGCTTCTGTTAAAGATGAATAGGACAGTGATGATGCAAGTCACAAACTAATACATCAATTCAGCACACCAGGAGAAGACAGAAGAAAAAGAAGGTTAAGAACAACCTACATGTATGTATTTTAACTTTTACACATTCAAATAAGAACGCTCACAGAAGACACATACGATTCCTCTTCATTCACCTCTTACTTTATACTGTGTATAGCAATGAAAGTGTGAAGGCATATAAGTGTTCCATTAGAAATGTGTTGATGAGTTAATCAAAAGTCATTGCAGAGGTGAATTTCATGTGTGGGAAGTTTCATTTATTTCCTATAAGCCAACAAATAAAAACCAACCCTAAGGAGCTAAAATGAACTCAACCCGTATTTAACCTCTTTATTCAATGCTACCTTTTCATGTTTTATGAGTCAAGTTATTGGTTGCATTTAAAGCAGGAAGTTTTACAATCAATCACAGTAATGATGTTGAATAAAAGAGACAATGCAATTAAGTGAGCAGTTGGGGTATTAAAATAACCTGAATGCTCTAGGTCCGAGGCAGACGCAAGGCCGAGTGAAATTATGCACGAGACCAAGACCTTCAAAAAGGTGTCTTGAGACCAAAACAGATATTGAGTACTACAACACAGGCTTTATAAATATGAAAATAGTTTGGATTCTTGAATTATAGACAATACAGTATGTAGGGATTTCCACACGTGATACAAGACCTCTGCTACCCCCCCTGGCTATAATAAATGAGGAAAACTGAGAGGAATGAATATCCAACAAAAGTTAAAAGCATCAGAAGTGACTGGGACAATATGAGCAGCTGGACACAGGAAGTAACATTTAACAAACCCTAGAGGCAAAATAAAGACACATGACCTGATTTCAAAGCAGGATTGTTCTGCCTGACTAAATCAGCAGACTTTAGGGGAAATTCAGCTTCTCTATGGTCAAGTTTGCAAAAGGGCTGTCAAAAGCAGAGCTCTATACAATTGCTCAGGTTTTCCTTTGGCCCCAAAAATAATATAAAAATGTACACATAATAAAGCTGCAAAAACATGGAGGACATGTTAACCACAGTTATTTGTGTTTAATACAGAGATCAAGTATTATCTTTGAATATTGCAATTTGAAGTGACAGAAAACCTTCTTCACTTCAAACATTGTATATGACAGACTAGCTAAAAATCTCTACATTCATAAATGTTTTCCACATCAAATCAGTACATTTGACTCTTTTACTCATCTGGATTATGGCGAGTAAGTACATGTGATGCATGCAAAGTTTGTTTTATATGTTAGACAAAACAAACAAAGACAACAAAACATGTAATTACTAATAATTACTCCTTAACAAATACATAACACATTACACAGTGTGATTTTCCAACGGGAGACTGAAACCCTTTGGCAGTTTTACGAGCAAATAACACGCCTCCATGGAGCACAAATGAGAATGCATTGTGGAAGAACATATTTCAAGTCATCACACCCCCACCGTACCATTACGCAGCTTCCTCACTGCTCTGTCTTGGCTGCAAAGTACTTCAAACTGTGCAATATGTGAATAATTGGCAGGTTATATCAAGGCATAAAACACGTTTGAAGAAAGTTGTGTACCAGACTGCAAGTATTCCGAAGCACCGGTCATGAGTCTGACAAAAAAAGCTTTCGCTAATCCGAACCTTGTAAACACCATTAAAACATCAGGGCCTATAAAACACTTTTATGGAGTAAAGACGCATCGTTACAGGTTTGTGATACAGCTCCTAAAATGTATGCTGTTCCTATTGCTGCCGCCTGAATGAAAACAACTTGAAGAAAAGACAAGGACAACCTTCAGTTTGAACACTCCACAGTAGAAATGTTTTGTAGGAAGGAGTCTAAATATCAACACTCACGGATCATCACATGCCTTTAATGTTAGATACATACAATAGCGTTGTGTGATAATGTTCATGGCTGTATGATAATGTGCCTGCATGGGAACAAAAAGAGCCTCTCATTCTGTGTCTCCTCACTCTACATTTCCCGTGTAATAACTCTGGAGGAGTATGCCAGATGATGCTAAGGGTCACTGTTTACACTTTAACTCTGCTGTTAGAGGCACTCTGATGGAAGCCAATATCCATTTGTGAAAGGGGGTGAGCGTCCTTCAGTGCTACTTTCTCACCTCCTTTCCTCATATACGGCAGCCTCCTAATCAGACTGGTCCAACACGGGCCCCAATTTCCGCGAATATATAAATAAATAAAGCTGGGGGAAATCACTTATACTGTATTTTGGAGCCAACATTCATCATTGTCAGCAGGCATATACAGTTCATATGCCCCTAACACGTCCCATTTCCCCACCAGTAGCCGTCCCGCCGTTTGATAGGACAGCATACTCGCTCATTTATAGTGGAGCCTGTCAGTTTTGTGCTATTTACTAATGTAAATGTCCCCCAAATGAAGTCATCGCCAGGCATACCCTTGCTTTGACAAGAAAACAGACAAGCATAGCCATTTGTAGTCATATTTGTGTCCATGCTGCATAGATTTGAATACATACTCTGCAAAAATAGTTGAAGGGCTTGGTGACATACTACAGACAATATAATATGACAATGCTTATTTCATGAGAAAAACATCAAAGTTCAGGGGGAGCATCGAAAAGACAGGCTTAATGGCAGAGAAGTCCAGGAGCACTGGAGCCTCTTTACAGACTATGAAAACAGCCAATGTAAAGTCGGCCTAATCTAATAAGGTGAGTTAGGGGAAATATACTTGCGCTGCCTTACAAGTCTTAAACTCTGCACACTGGAAATTATACTGTATACAGAAGCATTAACTCAACAACAACAGTCTAATGGTTCACATTTGTAAACAAAGTACCTATGGTAGCATAAAGTATGTACAAGAGACTGTTGATCCAAGCAGCGGAAGTTACCACCCAAATGAGAGAGGACTTTCTTTTTGTTTACAATGAAATTCTCTAAAAGCCATCATATCTGCTGCGTTCCTATTGAGTTACAGGACAAATGCATTACTGGGCATTTAGTGTGGCAAACAGCAGCGTCTCTTAAAGCCGCGGGGAGCTCAGGACTGAGCCGCAGAGAAATGCCACTGCCGAGATCCATTTCCAGCTACGTAGGAGGGGAACTAAACAGCCCTCTTCCCCTCTCTTCTGCTCTTTCAATTTATTCTCTGTTTGAATGTTCGATTTGGTCGGCCCACTTGTTACTGAAGCTGATAATCGGCTCAGGAAAATTAGCTTATCTACATTTAGCATTCAGGAAGACAGTGGAGTCTCATGAACACAAATAAACAAAATACTGCACTACACAATACTCAGTGCTGTGTGTGTATGTGTGTGTGTTTATGTTTGTGTTTCTGCATCGTGGGAAGACAGAGATAGCAAGCTTGTGTGCATTGCATTACAGTAAACAGGAAGGCGGGCTCCAAAGGACATTTTTGATGCCGGGGAATTTTAAATTGCATGATTGACATTCATTCTCCTGTATATAGAGAGAGCCATGTCCCGAGGGCAGGAAAGCCCTGTATGGTTTCAAGTGTTCAGTTGGCTGCGCCTGTTTATTGTGGCTATACCTCCACATCAGTACATCTCCCTGTCAATCAAAGTTCCACCGCCATGGGGGAAGGAGTCAGCTCTAACGGGCCTCTGCAGGGGAGTTACAGGGAGGGCAGGGCGCCACCCGACCCCACACACACACTCATAAACGCCTGTTATTTGTGACCTATGCAGTTGACTACTTATGAATGCATTTTCTTCAGTTTGATTGGCAGGGTGCGAGAAGATGCCACAGGCATATACAATGAACTCTATTTCAGTGTTAAAGCCTTCAACAGCATCTGACGTTTACCAGTGGCAGAAAACAGTTTGAGCCACACATATTGTGTGGTGCAGGGGGGTATTATGGGTGGTAGGGTGGGGGGTTTACACCCTAAGAGCAGGGGAAAACATGCCTTTCTATTAGGCTAGAAAGCAAGTGTGCCATAATAATGAAAGGCATGGGCAGTAAGCACACTGTACCCTCCACGGGTACAAATCTCCATCACATACAGACAGACCCAAGCTGTCACAACTAATAAGATCCTTCAATGACAACAAACAGTATCAGAACATCCATGACTGCAAAAAAGGCAACAAGACTGCTCAGACATGAAAACAAACAAGCTAGAGGGATAGGGGAGCATGGACAAGTAAGGGATTTCCATGTTAACTGTTATCTGAGCTCATGCAGGCTGCTCTCTTATAAGTCAGAGTAACCCTTTGGTTAAAATGATGTTGACCATACCTATCAAATATCAACTACATAAATCCCTCATGAAGGCTAATGCACGAAATCCATTTATGCAATTTCCACACTAGGCGGATGATTTCCACAGACATAATGACAGACAATAATCCCTGATGAGCTCTTAAGCAAACACAGTGGTATGTAGCCAGGCAAATTGCCGCCGCTGCAAAAGGCTAACTGACATCATTGAGCTAAGTCAATGCACTAAGTGTATGACTGAAATTAATTCAGCCTTGAGGTTGCGTAGGAGTCATTAATGCATTTAACTTTTACCCTGCACCTCATGCCTGCTGTGTCCACCTAAAAAGGACAACCGCCGTGAGGTCAGGACACCACAAAATAATGGCTCCAATGAAAAAAATCTTCATAAGTGTTTTATGAATCTTGTCGAGAAATGCTATTAAAGCCACAGGCTTGACAGCAGGGAGGTTTAAGAGGGGAGCCTTGAGGGGCTATTACCTCACCTGTGGGTGATATCTCAATGAGCAGCATGTACTACACAATAGGGAAAGGTACATCAGTGGCTTGACCTATACAGCTTCTTGACAAGGTTTAAGACCTGTGCAGTGAATCAAAAAAGCCTCTCCAGATAACTTTTATCATAAGAAAAGATCAAAGAAAGGACATCCTGTACCTTATCCCAAATGTATCAGGTAGGACGGACATAAATACAAAGCATTAGGCATGTTGTGGGTACAACGTCTTCTTTTTGTAGTGCAAAGTTAGAATAGACATATGATAAATAGGATTTCTAAAGTGTTATAACTACAGAAGCGCTGCACCTGCAACAGCTTCAGCTGTCAGCACTGAAGTATGCTTATGGTAAATATTGTTATCTACATGAGGTGAGAAGTCCTGATGGAGCGGCAGATGGAAAACAGATTTTCTCAGTTAAGCGAGCTGATTGAAAATGATACTCTGTGACCATCCAATACCCCCACATTGAACAAAAACACAATCACACCCTCCGGACAATTATTTCTCCGGCTGATACTTAGTCCCTTCACAGATGAAGGATGTTTGTGAGAATCCCTCTGTGGTAAAATGGCAAAAATGTCTTTGCAATGCTGAAAGTATACTTTAACTTTACTTTAAAACAAAAACCTTAGCTTCAATACAAATGCAGTATATTTGGATATATATAGCTACAAAATCTTAGAAGAATATTTATATATATTATACTGTACTTCATCAAAAGCTGCAGTCACGGTAGAAGCCACACACATTACATAGCCTTCAGAGCACAGAAAATGATATATTGTATTACATGTTATTCCACCCATGACTGGGAATCAATAGACGTGTAATAGTTACATCATATCGACTCAGAATTCTATTATCTTCAAATCCTTTGAATTCATAGAAAAGGCTGCTAAATGGGTTTATACTAAGAGGTAGGTGTACTAGACAATATAAAGGGAGGGGGAGAAGTACTGACAGGGTTAAGGAGAGGTTGAGCTGTGATGAAACAGACATGAGGTACACAAGCTCAAGCGTTTGGCAGCTCTTATCCTTCACCCTGGACCGGAGCCTTATGCCCAGTCTGGCCAGGTATTCTCTCTCAGTTCAATGTTTCAGCAGGGTTTTTTTCACTGCAAGACTCAAGTGTGCCCAAACGCCTGCATGAATAACCAGTCCTTTGACTGGGATTCAAAAATGTGAGGATGAGAGTATCCCCGCACATTCAGCAGATGGCAGATTCATTCATACAAGCCAAAACTACTATTGCAAGTGATTCCAAAAATGTGTTGCAAACGACAGACACTTATGTAACCACAGGTCATAAAAGAACATTTGGACCACATGAGCAGAGCAAGAGTCATGTGTAGGACACTACGTCAACATTTAACCTATACTAAGATGTTTGCAACAATCACTGGAGCAGTTTGAGCATATTATATTCGTAATTTCATGCCTTATTTGGAATATATCAATAGTATTTTCTAAAACAAGTAACATTTAAAGGTCACCTATAATGCCAAATCCACTTTTCATATTCTCTACATACAAAGTTGTAATAAAAAGCTGATCTATTGTTTTCTCCTGATCCAGATATTTGAAAACCCACTAACCAACCAAGGTAACACTCGCCCACCTTATCACCTGAATCTCCTCCTAGAGCAACTGTGTTTTTTTAACAGAACACTTTCGCAGAGGGGCGTGGCCAGCAGCAGCTCATTTGCATTTAAAGCTACAGATACAGAAATCAGCACTTTTGGAACATGGCTGAAACAGAGGAGTATATGGCATGCATGATCTGTTTGGTTTATCTGGTATATCTGAGACCTATAAAACAGGCAGAATTAGAGCAAAAATAACTGGTTTGTTTGTACAACACACTTATAACTCACATAATGAAAACTCCTTACTGGTATCAGAATAAATTGCAAGACCTATAATATACTGTTGGAACGAGCATATAAGCGACCTTTAAGTCAAATTAAATAAACAGGCAGAATTAGAGCAAGTAATGCAAAAGTAACTGGTTTGTTTGTACAACACACTTATAACTAAATGTAAGTCACATAATGAAAACTCCTTACTGGTATCAGAATAAATTGTATTTTAAAATAAATCCACTTAAACCTACAGTATTATAACAATGAAGTTCTTTTTTAAGAGAAACAGTCGGGAAGTTAGCATGTGACAGAATTGCAGTTACCCAGCAGACAATAAATCAACCACATGAAGTGTTGGGTGATGATGTGTTATAGAGACATAATGGTGCCTAGGGGCCAGAGTTTCTTTACAGATTGCATTTGATCGCTTGCTCACATAAAAGGAGCGTTGGAAACGGATGTCAAAACGTATAACAAGGGATAGTAGTGTTAAAATGCTGAAGAGAGAACATACGATATGGATACTGTATAATGTATGTAGCAAAGACAGACAGCTGGACTACATTTTGGCCGGAAAAAAAACAAATCAAAGTCATCCTCCAGTGTGCATGCCATACAAGAATAACAGTGGGAACCAGATGAGTCCCAAAAGGGAAGAAAGAAAATCCAGTCCCTTGTAGGATTCATAACATCCCAGAAACCGTCTAATTAGTGACAAGGCTGGTCCCTGGGAGCTGTAGAGGAATATTTGCGTTTGATTATTTTGGCACGGAAAAGAAAAATAATTAAATATGGTTTGAAAATCAAGCAGAGACATTTGGAAGAAATTGGGGAAAGGTTTTGAGGCCATCAGTAAGGATCCTCTCAGTCTGTCTGTCATGCTTTTATTGCTTTTTCAATAAATCCTGGTTTCTCAGGCCATAGAACACATACCAGAGAAGAGCATAAACAGACACCAGTCCTGACTAAGCAATTCTCCACACCCTTGGCTCCAAATCCAATAGTTATGGGAAGAAAAAAAAGAAAACAAGAAAAAGAGATTATATTCTCTGCATACCTCTAAAACCATTCCAAAGCACTGTCGGATTGAATATCATTAAACCTTTTATTTCTTTTCATTTGTCTTTTCTTCTGTCGACAGCTAGTTGTCATAAACCGCCACCAAACCCCCGTGAGGCCCCCTAGTGCAGTCAGACGGAGTACAAAGCAATCATATCTGCTGATTAAAGCTCTAATGCATTCTGCTGCGTGGTGCTGGGCCCTGCATCATTAATGAAGAGCAGATATTATATCCTGTTTACAGGGAGAGGGGAGGCAGCTCATATTAAGCATTAGCACTCCCCTTGCACTACTTCCACCCACACGCTGAGAGGACAGCATGCCCCTGGCTCGACAAACGACCTGCAGACCTCGGCTAACAGCAGACCGCGCTAGATTGAACAAGAATGAGGCATACTAAAAAGGCTGTATTTCAGGGGCTGCATCATGACATCAGCAAAATCTGACATTCGTTAGACTGAATATGCCTGTGTGTGTGCAAACCTCTGCCTATTTTTTTACAGGTATGGACAAGTTGGAAAATGGTCCCCACAACGGTTTTGACTTATTTGAGATCCCCTCTCATTTTAGTTTCCCATTATTTCCCCCTTTCTCCCTCTTTCTCTTCTGTCCTGGCGTCAGCCCAGGGGATGTAGGGCCAAGTGGTTCCTCTCTGAGGGGGGACACCCGCCCGGCATGGTGCTCGGGACAAACACTGCAGCAGCGTTTCCTCTGCTCTACCCATCTGTTGGTTTTGGCCCACTGCTCTGGACCACAGCACAGATCTGGCCAGGCTTTAGTAAACACGCTTGTACAGCAGCCAGACCACTTTACACAAGACTTTTCTGTAAGTATTGTCGGCAGCAATTCAATGTGGGAATAGATCTGGAAGTTTGGGCTTTGGACAGTGGGATGTTTAAACGGGGAGAAAAGATCATTCCCACGATAACACAGTCCAACAAATTCCATTTATGACCTTTCCCTTGAGAACAGTGTTCTTCTGATGCTCTGCTAAAATATTATATAAGACCAGCATGCAAGTACATGTAAGGACATGTATTTGAGCATACATAAAAGATACAAATAAATGACTCGTACGTACGTCTCGAAGAAGACAGTTCATGCACAATTCTTCCATCACAGTGATGTGTTATGAGTCTCACTGGCTATCAATACAAGAATGGGAGTGACATTGTGTCAGCGACTGATTAATATACAGAGAGTTAATCATTATTGGATACTCTAATTGGATTATCTTCTAAGAACACAAAAAGGACTAATTATTCATCGGGAGCACTCTGGTGTAAACAATGTTTATTTTTCTCTGATTTGCACTTCCCCTAAGCCTTTCTTACCTCCTGAGCCACAACACTGTCACATCAACAGAGTCAAAGTCAAGTAAACAGTGACAATGAAATCATGAGACAAATCATTTGAATCATCTGAATATAAAAGAGCAGCAAGCCTGAGAGCAGTCTGTGCTATGACAATCTAATTACAAAACTTCACTGGAGCAGAGGAGAGAAGAGGAGAGAATGTAGAAGATAACTATTTCAGATTCCCAGCAGCTCTTTTCTCCTGCAATTGCATTACTTTAAAAAGCCTAGCCTTTAATTTATCTGTATCTTCTAGCACAGGTAATTTCTGAGTGCAAAGAAGGGAATCATACGGACACACGATCAATAAAAAGCAGCCACAAGGAGGCAACAGAAGTGATTGCTTCAACCTACTAAAGACAGCTAGAGGATATGAGCTGTTCCTCAGATAATTTTCATCTGCGGTAAAAACAAAATAACAGACAGAATAATTGTAGCTGGTGGGTGACTTACCTGTATGGTTATGCCAGACAGAGGTGATTGAGGTCAAATGGGAAGCATGAAAAAAAAGAGGAAAAAGGCAGACATTAGTGACTCTGAAGAAGAATGTGGAGGAGTGTTTTTCTCCTGATATGCTCTTTTAACTTTTCACATTACTATAAAGCTTTCAAAGGTGGGCTGTGAGGTATTCAGAGAAAGTGTGAACTACACTGAACATCAGAGCAGTTTGTTAAAAACCTCAGGGGGAAAACCTTTCAGTATTTACTGTACAGATTGTTTTTTTTAAGGCCATGAATGACCAGATAAGTGCGCTGAATGATGATCCACATTCTGGCCCCAATTTCTTCCAAACCCTTCTGAAAATTGGCACCAGATGCCCGAGGGAGGAAAAACAAATCCCAAAATGAGCCCATGTGATTGAGTACCATCTACCCAACAATGTCTGGCCTACACAGACACTGAGATCAACGTCCACTGTGATAAGCGTTAAATTGAACACAGATGGAGGACTAATCAGACTGTTTGCCCTTAATTTCCAATCGTTTCCTGTCACCTGAAACCAGCCTTGGTTTAAAATAGGTACTGGGGAATCATGCACTCGGATTTCTGTGATACACCCGCAACAAAATTCAATAAAAAAATCTATATGTTGAAGTGTGGTCAATGAACATTAGACAAATGGTTCGGAAATACAGCACAAATGTTATTATGAAAGTGTTTATTTAGTAATATTATGTGAAATATGGTTTGAGGTTATGCTAATGTATTAAAGGTTATGAAATAAACAATTTCATGAGATTTAGCAGAATATATTTAATTAAAACAACTTTACAAATAATTGCTGGTGTCATGAATCATAGCAGCTTTGAAGATAATATAAACAATTGCTATCAATGTCGCAGCATATCAATCTAAAAGCTTTTATTATTTAGTATCACACTACTATTTAACACTTTCATTCCCTGTAATAGAATACCCAAATAACTGTGTCAGATGACATACAGCAGTATTTAGACATTTAGCAAAGGGTTACTCAAATAAATAACATTGGTTTCAATTTATTAGGGGGACAAGGTTTGAATACTTTATTTAGCAGTGGGAGATTCAAGGAGAAACACTGTGTCTTTTGTTTATTTAGTCTTCCCTTATGGAAACATGCAAGAATGGGCCATAGCAAGAAGACAGGTGTGAGCTACCCCTAAGCCCTGGCCAAGGGCAAGTTTTGTTTTCCTAGGATGTAGTGGTTACGCTTTGGAATGGATTAGGACAATGTGATGCAAGACTACAGCAGAGCTCGGAGGTATCTTTTCTCAAGAGTGTGGTCTCGCAGCCTGAGGAGAGGTAGATACTGTTGCCTGTGATAAAGTACGGTTGCTGCACACATTGTAACTGGATTAGGCCCTCTGGCCATACAGTATTCTCTGGAGGTCAGCATGCAGAGAATTTATCGTCACAGAAATATGAGTCAAAGCTGTGAAACACTGTTTTTACACCTTCAAAGGAGACTTCTGAAGGTGGCAATTAGAAAGTTTTGCACTTATTATATAAACTCAGATGTTCCTGTTTTTGGCACAACAGATTAGGATAAGCAACATATGCAAATGTATCAACAAACCAATTAACAAGGGCACTCTATTTATGTCTTAACTTTGAACAATTACCAGTAATCTACATCTGTTTTATGATACCATATGCTTAAAGAGATACAAACAGAAGCATATTTTGTGCCCAAAGTTTGTCATAGAAACTTTCTCGAGGAATGTATTTTTTTGCTGATCTATATAAGCTGTTGTCTTTTGTTTTTGTAAATGATAGCGTCGTTCTTTCTGATACTTGGGGGATATTGGTGTATAGTTCTATTTGGTCAACAGCAGGAGAGAAGTAGCATTAGAGCCTCCAGCATAGCAGAGCTACTGCATAGCAGGACTTCACTCTGCTGGACCCAATACACATTATGCTGCGGCTGTTTCTACTTATTGCACAGTGGAAAGGCTGCACCTCTTAACACTATTCATCTGGAGAGTCCCATGCAGTTACTATCTTAATTGGAGATCAAACATATGATAGACCATCCATTGAATAAATGTGAGGGACGTTGATAAGAGTAATTGTCATGCCTGGCACTAAGAATAGCAAAACGTGGTAATAAGGACAACATGTGGAGAGTTTCCCCGTCGGAATTACTTGCAGCATATTATTACCAGGATTCTGTAATGTCTTAGAAAAATAACCATTACAGACCCCCTTCCTGCTTAAAAGAGGCCACCATAGGACTGACACATGCCTTAATCCTGACAGCCGAGTGGAAAAGCAGCACGTGCTACCAGTTGGTCTGGCTAAATCTCTTCTTTCTAATGACCACGCAGGCAACAGCAGCTCAAGAGATACAAGCCCTGTCCGTTCCTGTGAGAGATAGTGAGACGCCTGAGGTAATTAACAGCAGCTGAGGTGCTGAAGGGCCGCATAACATCCGACACCAGATAGTATGTTCCTCTCCTCTGTCTTTAGTTAATTAATAGCATTAAACTAATCCTAGCCTTATCCTTTCTTTTCCACCATCAAAGTCCATCAGGGCAATGCAACGGCAGCGTGAAGCAGAGCAGACTCAAATGAGGAACTGTAACAATACCAATTTGCCACAGCTCTGAACACTGCAGCATTTCCTAAATATATGTGCTTTCGCTCGTCTCCTTTTTTTGTGTCTGATGCTTTGATAGTGTCCTCCGTGTAAGCCTGAGTGCTGCAGGGTAGAGGTTTGGAGTGGAATGAAAGGGAGCTGGAGCTTGCTACATAGGTGTGTCTGTATCAACAGTGGTGTTGTTAAACCCCCGCCTGTGGCACAATGCTGTAGACTGCTATGTGATTTATTAGCCTGCACAGAGAGTAGCAAGAGAGCATGGGAATAACAGATGCCACTAATGTAGACTATATCTCTCTAATAATAGCTTTCAAAAAGCTTTCTGCAACACTCTAACAAACCAGCAGTGTCTTTATTAAATCTGTACATCTAAAGTAATTACGTGGATAATGGAGACATCAGTACTTTAGCATCATTAGGATGCAGCATGCAAAATGCAAACCATCATTTCGTTTGTAAGAGTTTTTCTCTCGTGATGGCACTTTGGTGTCACAACAGTATGCTTTAACATTGAAACTTACATTGTAAAGATGTAACATTTCAATCTTCCACCTGACAGTAGTCATGGCGGACTGATTCAGTCATGAGTTGGATCTAGAGATTATTTTGGGACTAGGAGAAAGCAAAAGCACAAATGGATGTGTGGGTTTGTGCGGATAAGAAATAATTCTCTGCCAAGTTTAGAAGTATGCAGCCTGCCAGCAGCCCCAACAGTGTCTTCAGAATCGTACGGTGTAGGCAGGAGTCCTGACCCTTCACTCCCTGACTAGTTAAATTATTTACAGGTGCTCCTCCTGACAAACCTCTTACTGTCCTCACCTCCTGACACACAGGCACTCAGCCACTCAGCTGAATATAAACCAGCACCATGCCAGTGCTAGATGGACACACAGAATTCAAGATGGACACTGTGTTAAAGCATGTGTGCAGCACTCACAACACTTGATTCGGAAAGGTAAGTTATCCGAGGAGATCCATTCAAGCAATCACAATTATATGAACAAAAATCAAATCCTGAATCAAAACGCAGAAAATGCCGCTGGTACAAATCCATATTTTTTTACACTGTCAGATGAGAGAGGGAAGCCTGTCTTTGTGATGAAAAGTGAACTTGAGGTGACCACAAAGAGACTTGCTCAAAAAGAGAAAGGATGGTTGAAAAATAAGGGAAATCTCTCCCTTGTCCTTTCCCAACCTCTGAATGTTAGGCTTTGAATCCGACTTCAAAGCAATGTGGGGCTGAAAGTCACCCTGTTGTGTGGGTGGGGAAGCTTTTACTTTCTTTATTGGCAACACAGCAATGCACTGCACACCTGTTAGAACAAGACAAACATGCTAATCAGTCAGAGCATTTTGGATCTTGGAGTTTAATTTAACAAACTGGCAGGGGCACAAACATCTGTAAATACAGAAACACATTGTAGATGTGAACGGTATGAATGAAATGCCCTGGATGTTGAAAGCAGTATGTATGCAAAGCATTACATAATTGTTTTTGTCATACATAGTACTACTATCGTGTTTTAAAGCACTGCATTTTCTTTATTACATCTGAAATATAATCAATCACAGTTTGACATAAAGTAAACGTCATTGAAGATCCGTGACTGATCACGCTGAGGCTTGCTCTTACAAAAAACAAATAAAGAATGCTACTTTATCAACCAAAGCTCCTCTGACAACTGGCACTGTTACAGACGTGCAGGAGTTTGGGTGTTTCACGTCACTGTCAAACCACAATGTTTTCTTTATTGATTTTCCGGTCTGATCTCATCAAAGCCAGAGAGGGAGGGAGGGAGGCCGGACGGAGACATTAGATAGAAAACATCAGAAATAAATGTTACACTAGTAATGAGGTTTAACAAAATAAATTATGTTAGTACCTGGAGTATGGTGATTGCTTTATAAAGCCTTTATCCCTGTCAAGTATGTCAGTATGTTAATGAAGGTGTTGCAGCAGTAGGAGGCAGCGTTGGCTGGCATCTGGCGGGGAAGAAGCCTCCCTTAGGGACTCACATCCCTCCACCACGACATGTGGTGGAGGAATGGGAGGGGGGGCTGTTTGTGAGCTCCAGTGGGCGCCAGAAAGATCACAGTGACCTGCTCCATGAGCGTCCCACTGACAGAACTCCTGAAGCCAAAATAGACTCTTCAATCAGAGTCTGCAGCCGACTGAAGGCAATGTCATTACTATCGCCAGTCTTGTATTTTTCTCAAAAGAAAACCACATCAAAAGTGCATCTTGTATGTGCCTTGCAGGAAGCACAGGGGTCTTCTGATGAAACACACCTCTATTAGCCAGACTCAGACTGCAAACAGCTCCAGATAATGACCTTCAGGAGATGTAAAGGTTCTAACATGATCTTTTGTGATTGAAGTTAAAATGCTTGATCAAGATCTATACAGTTAGAATGACAATTATAGGTAGATTAGAAATATTGTGCTTTGATTTCTGCAATATTGAATATTTAAATGGTGCAACAACACAAAACAACTTATATTGTTTGTTTTAACAATGGCTTGTCAATTAGCGGAAAAAGCCACTATACAATATCCTGATATTAAACTGAATTTCCTTCAAAACATATTCGGTTTTTTTAACAAATAAGGGCCAATATCTTAAGGACAACAGGATCAAAAACTTTCCTGCAAGTCACAAGTTACATTTCTTTTTGCAAAATTCTCAAAACAGGTTCATTTAAAATGAAAAGGTTAACAACATTATTTAACCCCATTAGCACAGATATTTATTTGATGAAGAAACTAGAAACTTTTTTTAATCAAAAATAGTCCAACTGTTAATAAGTAGTTACAATGTGTATTATTATTTTGCAGTTCCCAGAAAACATCTACATCCCCTGGTATCCAGCACATAACAAATGCTACCATTTAGTCTCTCTGAGTAAGTGCTTTTCAAGCCTGCTTTGAAAAGTAATGCATTTCTATTCTCAGACTACTTTCACAGCACAACTTTAACGTGAATGAACAATATGAGGAACAATATGAGGAGCCTCAGGACAGTTTAGTGATTTAAATATTAAAATGGAACTTCATATCTGGACTACAGGGCTCAATTAGTTCACACAGGTTTTCGAGAAGACTTACAATAATTGAAAGCGTTTGATCCTAGAGCTTAAACTGCAAAGAGCTAATGAATGACAGTTTGTGTGCAACGTTGCAAGCAAGATTTTTTTTTTCACAGAGAAAAAAATTCTAAATATAGTACTGTAGAACAAAAAAAAAAGCTCTAACAAGAAGAAGTTTTTCTTCTCTACCACATATTCTTCCCTGCAGAGTAGTTCCTCTTTCATGTGGATGTGAGCTCCTTTTCCACCTTACTGCAACTCAATCAAGAAATATGATTAATATGTTGGGCCAGAACCCAGGTCCATTGCACAGGCAGATAATTGAGTTTTAATCTTCACACTGCGGTGATATCATTAACTAACTCTCCCCTACAGCTCCATAAAGATGCAGAAACCAATTGACAGTTTGGATGGCATGGGTGCAAAAGGCACATTAAAATGAGACCTGGGAAAAGTAGGTTTTCATATGGCCATTGCCTGAATCGATAAAGGCTATTAGGTCCAGGTCCCTAAGGCACATCGGACAGAACTCTGGGCTGGAAAAGGCTAAAGAGGAAAACTGTCCAGGTTATTTATTCAGAGTCAACGCAGGATAAATAATAATAGACACATATTAATCGTCTTGGTGCTACAGATATCAACAGTGTCTGTTGTCCTTGTTCTTCTTTCATTACTAAACAGTAGCCAAACATACTGTGTCCTTGGCATCATTGCTCTCCTATTTTTATTTTGCAATAAATGGAAAAAAGACAGTGAGAGAAATGTGACTGTATATACACAGTAGTTGATTTTATAAGGCACACTTATAAGACCTCAAAAGCTCTACTTTCTTTTATTTTACAAGATTCCCTTATATACACATGTTGGCGTGCTATAGTGTACCACTACTGATCTAGTACCCCATTTATACATCCTGTCAAATAATGTATTCTGATCACAGGTGTTCCTATAATCAGCTGTCTCATCTGCACCTCACTCCTCCGCTGTCTCACCATCACAAGGTGATTTGTTTCACAGTGGTTTGAGATTGACAACTTCCTAATGTTGACAGCTAATGCCAACAGCATCGGCAGGCTGTGAAACAAGGCAGTCAGCACTGAAATATCTTCCATGATAATCCCTAAGCCTTCATATCTTCTTCATGGTCTTTATTCATGCATGTTTGAATTCTAAAGCTGAGAAAAGCCATTCAGAGAGTCAATACAAACAGAACAAATGTGTACACTACACATACATGAGGTTATGGTATTAAGCAGTGAATACAGCACTGAGGAAATTCTAATCAACTTGTAAAATCAGATATATATCATATTTGGTGTTTTTAAGGACAGATC
This sequence comes from Trematomus bernacchii, assembly GCF_902827165.1. Taxonomy (NCBI): domain Eukaryota; kingdom Metazoa; phylum Chordata; class Actinopteri; order Perciformes; family Nototheniidae; genus Trematomus; species Trematomus bernacchii. The sequence continues at coordinate 3,377,744 of NW_022987828.1, read as the reverse complement.
AAATCTAATCTGCATTCTCAGTCAGTCCTCACGCAACTCGTTTTGCCTTAGGCTATTTAAAGAATACTTGGGATGAAACAACATATCCAAGCATAACGTGAACCAGACATACTTACATACACCATACTTAATTATCTAAAAGAATATAATCAGATTGCAAAACACGTTTCAAATTCAGCTAAAATACTTTATCCTGGTTCAAGCTGATTAAGTTGACACTCGTGGCTCATACACATGCATGCACTATGTCTGCTCTAAATGGGGCCAGGTGTTTACTTGTCAAACTACCCTTTTAACAGAACAGGAACTTCAATTAAGTGTCCAACACCACTTAATGAAGTGCTGATTGTGAGAACAGAACAGTGTCCAGAAACATAATGAAGTCATTAATGCTAATTTATACAAAGTCTAACATTTGAGCCCTTTGTTTATTTGTGAGAAGCCAGAAAACATCCTATGGGTTCATTATGATCTGGAGAGCTTCCGCTAGTTGTGTGTTGGACATGGGGGTCAGGACAGGCATGCAATCAGCCAAGTGTCTCGTCTAGCTTATGCAGAGCCATTCCTGTTCTATGCTAATGTCATCTCGGTGGGCAGAAATGAGAATGTAGTGATGCAAGATAATTACCAGGGCACACCAGAGACAGGTGGTGCCCTAACTGTGGCGATTTAGCATTTTAAATTCCTCGCTCTCATTAGGCTTGTACTGTTCCTCAGTCAGGAAGTAAACTTTGTGGAACTGGGCTCTAAATCTCTACACGGAGACTCGGAGGATTGGCAGATCTTAAATGGATTCAGAACATGCTAATGGTGGGGCTATAAAAAAAAGCCACAAACAAGCCCGGTGTTTACCTGCAGTCAAGGTCAGTTTGCAGGTTATCAGTCGGCCTGGGAGGCAGACTCATTTCTCAGCTTTATCCCTGAGCACAGTTTCAAAAGGTCAGTCATTAACTATGCCATAAGAACAGAACACCACTTAAGCGCCCCGTCTTCACTGTTGTGAAGACCTCTTTATGTCACTTCCAGTGGTTAAGCTCTCAGAAAGCTAACACACACAATAGAAGCACTGCTATTAAACTGGCTTCTTTAGGGGTTACTTTTGTACTGCCCAGGTTAAACCAGGTTGACATGATGCAACTTCATGATTCATGACCCCTGCTGATGCTTGGTCGAACCACTAATTGTCTGCTTATCACCTGAACAATGTGAGCACAATGGGTAGCCATCGCAACCAGGCAGAAACACTCAATTTGGGTTGAGGTTGAAGCTGCTCTAATGACTCACTATTAGCCGCCCGACTTACACCGTTGAGTTATACCTGTTTAGCTCAATAGTAACTGGAACTGCAGACAAAATGGTTTGTTCACAGGGCAGAGAACGCTTTGGTTCTTGCCTTGAACAAATGGATTTCACACTCCACCTGCAGAGATGCTGGGGAAAGGTGTGAATGGGTACTGAAGAACAGCCACAGGACAGGACTCGACAACCTGTGGAGCGAGCCAATTAGACATGGATCTACAGGGAAGCTCGCACTCACTGATCTGCACCCGACAAAGCACTATTGAAACCAGATGGCGTTCCATTTTGCAGGCTATATTCAAAACACTTTTCCTCTACCTTCAATGAGTATCAGGCCCCTGCAGAGCCAGGGGAAGAAAGAGAGGCTCTGAGCTCTAAATGTTGGATAGGGAGGTGTTAGCAGCTGAAGCTAGCTGAGGTGAAAAGAGGGAGCTGAAGAATATTTTCTCACCATTACACATTAACAGAAATGGCTATTTGTTTGTAGTGCCAAGCGTGTCCTTTTTCCTTTTGTGCTAACATAACACTAAGAGCTAACTATATTAAGACTGTAGTCCTCAGATAGGCATGGCAGCCTCTGGGCTTTAATCTTAATAATACTTTCACGCCTGCCATACTCTGAATTCTTCCTTGTGTCTTCTTTGTGACAGTAGAACGTTGAACTCTTTTCAGTTCACTGTGAATTAGATGGAATGACACTAACAACTAGAAATGACTCAACATTTTCTGAAATGCCTCATTTTGCCCATCAAGTGCCATTTAAGATAATTGATTGTGGAATACAGAAAAGCATAACCATGTTAGAGGAGAAAAGGAAAGCAAAGTGAGAGTGAAGTCGTAGGCAGGAGAAAAAATCCTGTTGTCACATGGCAACGGAATGGATGAATTTAAGCTGTCAAAAAATGGACGTATTGTCAGCTAAGATGGTTAAAAGCCAGGGACTCTCGAAATCCTGACACTAAGATGCTGTCAAGCTGCTCGGAGAAATGAGAGTGACAGTGATGTGAAACAAAGAATTCTCACCCGTTCTTGTCGGAAACTAGTGCAGTCCCGCTGCAGGGGGAAAGTAGAGCTTAATTCTATCATGGGTATATTGGAATACTTGCTAAACATCGGAATACTCAAATAAAAAAATTCACTCAACAAGGATAATGGTATTTTCATGTTTGAACACAAGAGCTCAGTGAAAAAAAACGGAAAACCTACACAACCAGCCCACATAAGAAACACCTAAACCCTGTGAGGGTTGGTGAACGGCCCTATACAATTTGATTATATAAATATGAATAGACTCTGCCTCTTGGCAAAACAAGATTAAACGTATTACTCAGGTTGCTGTGTCTGTTTTATTTATACAGTATTCTATATGAAACCATCCTCAATCTGAGCTTTACTATCATCCCACTAAATAAATCAGACATGGCAGACTTTTTCTGTTTATTGCTCTAAATCTAAGGTAAGCAAAGGCAAAAGCATTTAAATCACTCTCCTTTTACTGCAAAATAAATACATAAATATGTATGTTTTGTACTTGCTAGGATTAGGAAGACGGATTTTTGTGGTGAATCCAAAACAAAAAAACATGGCAATTGAGGTTACATATAAATATGTAATCTTGGATATATTGAAAAATATACATACATGTACAGTATACTTCTAGATATCTGTTAGATGTTTTGTAGATCGGGCTACAAATAAAGACTATTGGATATCGTTAATGTCTGTGTTTGTAAGGCTTATGGATGCTTTTGGATGTAGGCCAAGTGTTATAATCACTGTCTTTGACTCAGAATGAGTTTTGGTTGATGAAGACCATGCCTTGTGAGTGAGGCTGCAGCCGCCATGTTGACCTGTATACAGTATCTGTAGACAGACTTCAGAGACAACTGGGTTGACACTCCAGGGCCTTCCCACCGTCACTGTGCTGCTACATAGAGGTGAGTTGATACTGTTGGACCCAAATTGTTGGGCCGCTTCCCCTCCAGGACACAGGATCCTGACTGGACTCCTTTGTGGCAAAATCAAATCTAAGGGACAGCCTGGGTACAGCTCCAGGCAACAGAAAACAGGGTCACTGATAGAGGCAAACGACAACACAGATGAATACCTAACACATAGCTGGCTAAGCAGTAAAAGCTACACAAACTTCCCTCAAACAAGTGTGATTTGCAGTAAATGAAGCAGAACTCAGTCAATATGCTGTACATACAGCATATCAAATCATCTCTCTAGTATACAGCTGGAAGCATCGCAGAGTGAAGAGCACATACGGCAATGATTCATTTAGAACGGGAGTCTTCTTTCAGGGCACATTGATTCTGCTAGTTGTGCTGAATTAGTAAATTAAGAAATAACTGTGCTGTTCAGTGCAGATGTGAGAGCCCTGTGTTGGTTCTTTCTTCTGGTAATTGCACAGCTTGAGTCCTCTTGCCCTCCCCCTCTTTAAGATTATTGCTGAATACACACTCAATCCCCTCTCTGCCCATGTATCTTGTTGCAAAGTGTTACGTCCAATTGCAAATGGAATTACCCGTCTCTTTCATTGTGTGCGCAGCTTTTCGTTTCTCCACATACCTAAACCATATGCTGGTCCAACACTGATCTTTAGAAAGTGTACCCCTTTGACCAATGAAGTCCTTGGCCCAGGGGGCACTTAAGTGTATTTACCTTTAATCATGCCTCTGTGGAGAGAAGGCCCACATGTGAATTGCTGATAATCGAGTTCCTATATTAAATAAGTCGTGGACTCCACAAGTATATAAGGGACATCATAGAAATTAGTTTAGCTGCACTGATATCTACATTTAGAAAACAACAGTGTTACTGTATATGTTTCTACAAGGTCATAGCACCTTAAAATACCTTATTTCTCTTTTTTTACTTTAGGAAATATTGCAGAGATTCTGCAGTGCCATTACTACTTATTATTAAACATTTGAGCTATCTGACTTAGATGCAAAGGAGTACAAATTCAGGTCCCAGCAGGGGTCCAGCCAAAGGAATGGTTACACCAGAGCAGGAATCCAAGAGGAAAATTGCAGGACATATTCAAATCATTTCTGTGAAAACCAACTTTACACGGCCGGTGCATGACATCGCTGTTGATGTGATTTAGCTCAGCCATGTCCAAATATGCTCTTTGGCTATGACTCTGGAAGAACATCCAGCAATATATTCAAGGTCCACCATGTTTTCATTAACATGTGACTGAGGCCTCACTGTGTGATTTTCCTTATGGAATTCAATGGTCAATAAAACAAAATGAATGACTTTAAGCCAGCACCCCTCTGCTCATTACAGAGGCCGCCAAGATGGATTTGACATTTCCAATACGCTGAGTGATTCCAGAAAAAGATTTTATTGATTGAGCCCAGGACACTATACTGAGACAAAATATTAATTTTTCTAATAGCATTGTGTTTTTGAGAGACCAGGTGGAGTGAGGTAAAAAAAACAAAAAAAACATACATATTTATATAAATAAGATAAACATGTATGTTTCAGTTTAACAATATTAAGTATTGTAAGCATTGTTTATATTATAGCACATAACGACAAACATTAACACCTTATTCTTTCACTTGGGAAAGGCCTAATAATAGATTTCATCAGATGTAAGCTACTACAAATTATTCACAGTGATAGCTTTCAGGCTGTATTCTAAAAGCCCCACTCACTCAGCCAGCACTCTGAGAGTCAATATCTACCGTGATGAACACGATTGGTGAGAGACCTCATAAATCTTAAACAGCCACCTGCAAAATGCAAGACGGTTCTCATTCAAAGGTTATACTCCATATGGCAGGCCCTCAGAGAACCTCCCTTTGCTCTGCCACACATAAAAATGTCATTGATACACAAGTGTAATCACAGTTAAAAACAGCTATCCGTGTGGTTACTCTGACTGTGAGATTTAAAAAATTGAGTTTTTCCATTAGAGCCAGATCCATAAATGGACAGTATTCAATCATACTGCCAGTCTATCCCCCTTCTTTGACAGCATTCAATCAAACCCCCCCCTCCTCTTTTCATACTTTTTACTTAAGAGCATTTTCAGCTTCCCCCAAGGGCCTTTGCAAATGTCACATGACTACAATGTTGCTTAAAGGATGCTGTCTTTTGTCGATTCGGATGTTTCTTTTAAGCAAAGGCAGTTGGTCTCCATCAGTCACACATATGTTGTCTGTAATGATGAGTGCTGTGGTCAGCAGTGTCCCACAGGGTGAGCAATGGGAGGTCGATCATTTCCTGTTCCTGCTAAACTGAGCCAGAGGTAAGTGGGGTGTACAAATTAGCTCATGAATAGGAAACACGACCACAGCAGAGTTGATCAGACAATGGGTTGTTCCTAGTCTTCATTGTTTAGAGGGGACACAAGTGAAACTAATATTAACAGTTAACTTTTTTTTTTTCACCTGCTGTTCTCTTTCTTCCCATTCTATCATGTGTCCTATTCAGCATGAAACACCATGGATCTATACTCACCATGTGGAAGTGGGATTTGGGATTGATTAAGACCACATACAACATAATGTGTTACAGAGACACCATGGGAGGTATAGCTAAGGCTATGTAGCATGACAAAATTGCCTGACTGAGGTGATTGATACGAGGAAGGAGAGAATGATAAGCCCCTGGGAGAGAGCAGCTGAGGAAGACGTCCTCTGTCATCAGTTACTGTACACTAGATCAGGAAGTACCACGCCAATGTAGCAACAAAGAGAAATCTGTGGATCTCCACCTCCACCGGTCCACGACTGTCCTGAAGCCCATCTGTTCCAGCAGCCTCCCAGGCCCCATACGTCACCCCCGTCCTGGCCTATCACAGCACCAGGGTTAAGTGAGGAGCAAAGTCCAGCTGCATTTTGAGCACATTTCTGTTGGGAAACAATGCTGCTCAAAATAACTAAATATTCACTGAGTGGAAACAAAAGTATCTTGAATATATGTTTCCTGTCAGAAATAAGGGATTGTGGTCCTTAAATAAATGATCATATCCAAGCTTCAGACATCAGACATTTTCCTTAGCTGTATTAATACCACTGTGCAGTAAGAATTTACAACATATTGGACTAAATACTACTACTACTACTGGTGGTAGTAGGTTATTTCTACTATATGTATATATTTTTTTAATAATTTCACAAAATAATTCAACAATATGTGCAAGTGACTGCACAATTAATTTATTATCATTAACAGTTGAATAGGAAAGTCAACAAACTATTTCCCAGAAATATCCCGATTATTACTATGATTTCCATTTCATTTCATTTCAAACCTTTATTTATCCAGGTTGTATCCCATTGAGATCATTGATCTCTTTTTCAAGGGAGACCTGCTCAATGATAATATTCTTTGTGACCTTAAACTGACTTTACTTAAAAATATGCAAAAACTGTATGCAAGTGTACCAGTACAGTATAAATCCTGAGGCACAACAAATATCTGACATTTCATTTGACATATATAACTAATGTTACTCAGATTTATTACATTTTTAAATATCATTTTCATTTCATTTTGCCTAGCGGAAAGTGGTGATGGACTGGAAATATGGAGAAGAAAGTGAGATGACATATGCCAAAGGTTCATGGCCTGATTCAAACCGTCCACCTCACAGTGACATGGATGCACCTCAGACTGCGGGGCAGGCAGTTTGTCCCAGATTCAAACAGATTTGACAGATGGAGTAAACCATCCACAAATACACATATTGCAACTGGCATGGCTCCATCATGACGGTATTTTAAACCTTGTGCACCATGTGCGACTTCATCCGAGTGTGGAATTATATCAGGCAAAAAACAACTGAAAACAGCTCCGTATAAATCCTATCATAAAAATGTTTTCTGACTTGTTTGGTGTTTTTCTTACCTACAGTGACTAAGTAACAATTAAATTGACATTACTGTGTTAAGTTAGCTGCCATAAAAGTAATACACTGTAAAACTGCAGCTTATGAGTGTTATATTTGAGATAACTGTCATTCAATGCAAAAATAAAAGAGATTCACAATGTAGTTCTTGATACTTTAGTTACTCATTTTCAGTTCCAATTTCAATTAAGCCCATAGATATGCAAACATTGAACCAGCTTGCTGCCAAATTTGAAAATGTAATTATTGCAATCATGTGTGCTTTATTAACCAACCAAAACTGAAACTGCCACATATGCTGCAGTGTCTTTCCATGGCAAATATGCAAAAACTGAAAGAGAGGTTTATAATACCTGCTGGTCAGAGCTAGAGACTAGAATACTTTCATTTATTGTGTTTTTCTAGAGTTTAAAGAATGACTGTGGGAGGGAAAGGAAGTGCTTTTGAGGGTGATGTAATGAGGCTGTAGTGGCGTTTGCTTTGATGACAATTGAATTCGTCCTGGCAATGTACCCATGATAGAGGTGTGTCAGCGTGAACAGAATACAGGTACACAAGAATATGTTTCAATATTTGATCAAATAAGAGACATTTTTTTCTGTGGATTCTCAGAAGGTTATAACCTCAAACCAAGAATGCTGAAGCCGAGTTGGCAAAGTATGGTTCAGCTTGGTAACATGTCAAATGTAATCTTGAATGAAAAAAGAAAGAAACAATAGGGAAATAAAGCCTGCCAAGACTGTGAATTAGCTGTCCTCCATATTTGTGTGTGTGCATTTGACAGCGACACAAGCTGAATTATGTTTAGGATCTTATAAGAAGACGGTCACAACAAAAAGGATATTTCAATTACACAGTCTTATCATGATTATAATGAGTAATGATAAGGATACATTGTCTTTTAATTGCAGTCTGAAAACAAAAACCTAAAAGCAATCTTAGCTTTTACCTGCATAGACATTTATATTTCATGAGCTACTAATTGACTCCTCCATATTATCCGTGTCTTCCGGCATGCTAATCCTTAGGAGAGATCAGCACAGATGCAACCGGGTGTGTATGCATGAATCACCACGGTCTGCTATTGATCCCAGCTTCTCATTGAAAAACAACTTAATGAACATTTGCCAAGGCGTCACACAATGCATCAGCGTGTTCCAGCAGATAAGTGTTCTCTTAGATTGACAAGAGGAAAAATAGGAGGCTGGTGGACACCAGAGTCCGGTCAGGGTTGGATCCATGGATTTATTGATCCCATCTCTAGATAAGAGATGGGAGAATAATGATGCTCTGAACGCTTGAGCTGGGATGGCCCAAATCCTGGGAGATTGGGCAGGGAAAAGCTTTGCAAGAGGGGCTGGGCTGGAAGTTGAAAAGCCAATTTGAGGACTCCTCTCCTGATGCCGGTGTGTCATTAGTATTGAACACTGTTGAAGTCCACTGGGACCATATAAAGCCTCTCTAGAAGGTCCCCCGCGCCTTGACTATATATGTATATATATGTAAAGTTACAGCTCTCTCCAATAACAAGTGAAAAGGAAACTTAAATTGATGACCTTTGCAACCACACAAATGCAACTTCCCCAAGGATTATCTAAAAATAAAAAATAATGAAAAAATAAGCATCTTTACCTTACTATTTCTGAGCACTTGGCTCTCCCAAGCTCCTGCCCTAAAGGCCATGAGAGTTATCCTCTGTTCCCTCTAAAGTACACTTTGTCCCAGTTTCCTCACCAGATGGGCACACTGTTTAACTACTGAAGCTTCTTTGCAATGATTATCATTGGCACAGCAAAAATAAGCACAAGGAAGTTTGCTGCATCCTCTCTTTTTCCTTATCTGTTAAACTCAAGAATCAGGAAATTATCAAACCTGGGGGTAAAACCACTAATTGGTTACGGTAGTTTAAGGGTGGAGATAGGAGATGGCGGCTACATCATCACAAATATTATTTACTTATTGGTAACTTCAAAGAGACCTTGGCATGACTGTAATGAGAGCTTTTCAGATCCCACATATCTCGCTGTCGGCACATGGCTATATTAATCATGATAAGTTAACTGACTTGTCAAACTGTTGGAATTGATCCCCTCATTCTGTAATCCTTGTGAAGGTCACATTAGCTGGTGGTCAGTAATCGTCCCACATAAATGGACGTGCAAATTATAACAACACAATCCACAACAATAATCCATACTATGCTCTGCACATTTGCAAAAATAATCTATATCTCATTTGCTGTGATGTGCCCTTTTGTCTTTGCGCGTGCCTGATTCGTCCAAAGGTCACGTGGTTGCAAAGCCGAGGGAACACAAGGAAATCATCAATGGAGATCAATACAGTATAACCCCTATGAGTAACTGGGTGAAATGGTTGTCATATTCAAATGGCAGTAGGTTGAACTGCGAACAAATCAGACAGCCATGTTTCCCCTGAAGCCTCCACAATGGTCTCTGTGAGCTCCCGTTGTTCTCATCAATTAAATGCTGTATGCTCTATAAGAAGGGTTATTGTACATTTACTGGCTCAGAATTATTCAAAACAACATAAACACAGTTATTCATATCCTTGTGTGAAATGACTTTTGTGTATGTGTGTCAGCTTTCTAAGTTCACTGACCGGCATTCGACAGAGCCCACTGGTAAGGGCTCATCACTTTTCAATTACCAAGGGGTATTACCCTGCATTGAATCATTTGACTCGCGATGTGCCTCCCTGTGTTTAAAGCCTTCTCTTTAAAGAGAACAAGCTAGTCGACAGAATGTGGAAGCAAGCTTGAAAAAGGGGCTAACCACAGTACAGCAGCATTCAGAGACACTCAATGTGGAGTAAGCAGGCAGGGATATCTAAGCTCAACAGTAAACACCGGCATCTCACCGCTAAACCGTCAACATCTTCTCCGGTAGGGCAGATCAAAGACGCATGCACTCACAAACTCTTATCAACACACAAAAGCACTAGTGCTGCACCATGGAGAACTAGGCTGTAAAGGGGTTTTTCAGCTTTTCAGAAGAAAGTGTTTTGAGAAAAAGAGAAAAAAAATCGGAATAATTTTCAATACAAACATGTGGCCGTTAGAGATATCAGAAGAGGAGAAAAAGGCTTGCATTACGTTTGCTTTTCCTCTCCTCAAAAATGCACAAGGGCAAAGCATACTTAGCTTCTTCCACAAAACTCCACTGCTGAACACTTTAAGTGCATGTTGACGCAAAAAACACCTCCTGAAAACAAGGTTATTACTTCCTAACAGCTTTCCCTGATATTTGTCTATCTAAATGTAAACTTCCGCTTGAGCACAGGGGGCTACAATATAACACTGAGTCTAATCAGTGTTTACCATGCAATAATTAATACGAGAACATTTCATTAAACAATCCTCTGGTGGAAAATGATTCTAAGCTCAGGTTTTAATGTAAGTCAAAATTACAAGAACAAATATATAAATACCCCGTACTACAGAAGCTGAGGAATTAAGCTCTTTTCTTTTTACTGTGTCAGAGAGTCCAAGAATCTGTTTTGTTGTTAACTCTGGAGACTGCCTCTCCTGGCACGCAGAGTCTTCATCTGGATAGTGTCGCTCCGAGGATCTCATTCCTATTTTAATTGACTGTCACTCATAGTGTGCGGTCAATAGTAACACTAGGATTTTGCAGATTCCTTTATAAGATTCTTGGCAACAAATCAATAAACAAGAGCCTGAGCAGTGGGAGAGATTTCCTGTCATTAACTGTAGCTGTCAATCTGTCTCTTCTTAGAATTAGCCCAGTCCAAAAAGACACATTCTGTTGTGGAATTCTAAGTTGCTAGACTCTTTGCTTAAACTTCTCAACATGCAATACATAATAATGAGGTCTCGGGCTATGTAAGGATATTCTAAATGCTAAATATACCATTTTCTCATGTATCTTATTCTACAAAATGTTCAAATGCTGAACAGATGTGTTACAAATAAGCATCACAAGCCCAAATTAGATATCTTTGCTTTTGTTTTTCCAGAGAAACAGATCAGGACCTACTTGACTAATCATAGCCAATCAACCAAGAAATTGTTTTGCACCGCTTTTGATGGAAAATAAAAATGTGCAATAAAACAGCCTCAACAAAGAAAAACAGGATTCTCTGAAGAATAATTATAACACAAGAAATGATTTTAAGAACCAAATCTTGCCAACAGTTTTGTCCTGATGTAATAGATTAGTTTCAAAAACATAAAACATACAGTAATAATACAATACAAGAATACCCATCAAACATATTCAGCAATAAAAAAAAAAAGCCAATTGACTAAAATAAGTAGAAATCATGTATTGCATCAGATGCCAAGAAGCAGACACAATCATACGCAACTCCACGCTGATCTCAGCACATCGTCTTTATCTATGTGACTCCATGATATGATGGACAAGAACCACACTGATGATCAAATAAATACCTCCAGGCAGTTTTCTTCTAATGACAAGCTGTTAGCAAAGTTAACTATGGTTCCTTCCTCTCTGTGCTGCTGTGTGCAAAGCAGTAGCAGCATAAAGAACATGTCCACAGGCACCCTATGTCAGCCGGCTGACCTACTTTATTCTCTGTATGGTCTCGCAGCCCCCCCAAGAACCCCTCCACAACAAAAGACACCATTTTGTCTTCATTAGATCTAGAAAATGTCATCGCAAGCAGTTTGCCTCCAAATATTATTAGCTTTGTTTGCAATGTGTTTACCACCTTCATTTCAAATCAGCAACACAAATAAATGGATGAGGACTGATGAAACAAGCCTCGGCTAATGACAATTGTGTTCCCTGAAACAGAGGTAATGCTATGTTCAGGACATCCTCCGAGTGTAATTGGAAGCGTCTGCTGGTAACAGAGAGGCTGAGCCCTATGAGATGTTAAACTGACACTTTGTCCCTGTGTCGGTCCCCGTCCCCATTAAGATGCAAAACATGCAGCTGCAGCTTTTAATCATTGATACATTTCAAATTAAACACAATTACAGACCATGATCAATGATGGAGTTTTAATTACTGCTAATAACTGACCATCTGTTTGGCGGATGAGGGGTAAGAAAGTGGCACCAAGAAGCACCCGAACAGTGCATCCCACATTTTTTGCAGGGCCATGAAAAGCCTGTGTAAATTAAAACATCTCATTAAAGTGGCCCACCCATGCCAAGGGACTCGAGCAGTGTTAGAATGGCAAATGGACAGAAGTTAGTCTTAGTGTAGTCCCGAGTTACAGTATGTTGGATCTGTCGCATGTGTCTTCTATTACCCTGCTTAGAAAATAAGCTACATTATAACACCCGTAGAATGCTCTTTCATGAAAACAATGTCAGGCCAATGATTGCAACTTTATATTATAAATAAAACCTAAATCATTAGAAATAATTGAATATATTTACAAAATACAAATACAAGCCCTTCATGAACTGAGGTTATCGCTCCTCTGCACTCTGACTTTATGTTGATGACAAATGACGGATAACAAGACTGTAAAAACTGGAGCAGCAAAGGAAGAACTCAACGTGTCTTAGTGCACAGTTATCACCGCTGTTGCTGATGGTGGCCGTGCGCTGAAATGTGTTAATTAGAACCGCCGGGCCGCTAAGGCATTAAACATGATTGTAAACTGCGACATCAATGAATGCTAGTGTCTCGATCAACTTCTTCCCTCATAAGGACTTCACGCTCTGTGGGAGACTGCTTGACTGAGTTTGTAGCTCTGCGGCATAATTACCTTGTCTAAACACTACAGCAACCACCATAACAACCATCTGCAGAATCGCTTTGGACCAGTTCACAAGGTCAGCGCCAAGGGAGTTGTAATGATGTTGTTTACTTCATCTTTCACTCTGACGGTTGCTCATTTTATGTTTCGTTTCCATTCCTTCTATTATTCACAGTCGTTCCCTTTGCATTTCTTGTGGAGGAAAGCAGCCATGGCTCCTTCAAGATAGCAGGGGGGCTAACGCAGCGGGGAACATGCCGGAGGGGACGTTGCTAAAACATGTCTTGACGACTAAGGCCAGATTGGGCTCAGGGGGGGAAAGGAGATGGCTGCTCTTTGAAAGCCTCCACAGTGTCTGGAGATGTGGTCCTCACGGCTGTGGAGCTTGTTATCCATGAAGAAAAACACAACTCAGAAGGGGCTTCATGCCTCTTTCTAAACCTACGCACATTTCTGCTTGAATGAGCTCTGCTCATCCTCCCTTGTCTCGAACACTAAAAGAAATGGGAAGAAAGTCACATTCAAAATATGGTTGCCATTTCATTAGTTCATCCTCATTAAGACATTCAGTCTTTTTCAAAATTTGGTGGCATTTTCAGAGCCTTTAAAAAATGAGGTCCTTTCATCCATTTGAACTCAAACGGCTAGAAATTCTCGTTCCTGAGGGGTTTGGATTAGTGTTAGTGAGTGTTGCTATGTTAATGAATTAAAGATGACACTGGGAAACATGATTTTTGGAAGACTTTTGCAACTACCCTTGCCAAGTTATTAGTAGTTGCATAACAAGAGCATGCAAATATGTCAGGAAAATGGTTTTCTGATGATGATGCTGATAATTATTGAGTGAATACACTGCAGACGTTTAGCTGTTGCGTATCCTTTTTTTTGTAAAAATAATCTTGTGCTTACATATTTAGACACTATTGTTCATCTTCATCACAAAAGACTGACACTGAATGACGGTACCGATATGATAATGCTGACCTAACACAAATGATTCCGTCTATCAGCATCAGCGATTTTGACAATTCTTTCACGGATAATTGTCTCTCTGTCCATCACACAAACGACTGCGATAGCGCTGGGAATCTAGGACACCTCCTGAGGATACCTACGGATCCTCTTGCACACAGCACACAGACATTTATCCCTTTGCCACCTTCACATTGAAATATGGCTTCAGAGACAAATGTACATACCTGGAGGTCCCATTGATACGACACAGAAAATCACACATTGCTGAGGTGATATTTTTAGACCCGTGGTCCTCTGCTGGGAAAAACACAGAGGCATTTCAGAGTGATTGCTCTAGTGATCTAAATAATGCAAAGTGTCTTCTGCTGTGCACCCAAGAGGCTCAAGATGCAAAATGACTTGGATGACAGAGCACAGCTGATGAGATGATTTGCCGCAAAAGTATTTCCATGTTCCCTTTTTCACATTGTGTCTTAGCGGTCCATGAGTGAGGTGCGGGGGAGGTCCATGTGTTTTCCAGAGAAATAAAGATGATCAGAGATGCTTACTGAATGTAAAACAAAACATTAAACAGCGGTATGATGTGTAACTATTAGTCATCTCCTCTATTCCTTTTAGCTGTTTCATTCCCACAGATGTCTGTGGAAATGAAAAGCTCTGATCCTGCATCCATTTCAAGTACATTGTGATTAATTGCCTGATACAAAAAAAGCTGATTCTAATCCACAACACAACTGTAAAGAAATTAAAGTTTCATTAAATCTATACGAGGGACAACAGCAGAAGAAGAAGCAAGTTACGGCTTTGAAGAGGATGAAAAAGCATTATCTACACAGAAGGTAAACAGGCTGGAGATTGGTAACACTGCCAGTAAAGTACGACGGCTCTCTGAATCCAAATCCTCGTTTGTCTGCATAATGAGAGGATTCTGACTGTCGCTGGATGCATGAATCAAAGAGAAACTTCTGATCTGTGATTAAAAACAGGGGCTTATGCATGCTTTGAATTTCTTAATAACTTTTGAAGGACATGAGATTATGGAGATGCAACACCAGAAGTGTTTTGTTTCTGAATGCAACTCATATCAAAAAGCTCCTCTTATTTCAAATGCACAGGTATTTGACTGCTGTAGTGCAGTAGCCAGTAGAATCAAACGATCATATTTTGAGTTGCATGCCTTCTACATGTACAACTTAAATGGACTTGATTTACAGAATACATTTGAGTTGTGGATATGGTTCTTAGTCTGATACTGCTGCACCATATATATTTTAATCCATGACACTGACGACCAAAGGAGAAAATGAATTCATTTCAGGATGAAGCTGTATTGAGAGACATCACAGTGCCACTCTACAATAAGCTGCAAGTTCACTGTAGTTAATGAATGTTTAATGTTTCTGCTTTAGTTGTCAGGAAAAGAGAAAATGGCTTCACTTGTCCTCCTGATGCTAAAGCAGTAAAACCGACTGCTCCTCTCTGCAGGAAGCTGAGCCCAAATCATGACCAAGGTTAGCCATTTTGTTCTTTTTACCTTGAGCCCAGCGCCCCAGCAGAGACCTCCCTAAAACACTGTGAACACACAACTAACATGGCTGCTGGCTGAACTGGTCCCTTCTGCTGCTAAATGTCCATTTTAATCATGTTGTGCATAAAATGAAAGTTTGCTGGATAGAGTTCCAGTTTAAAGAGCACAAAGTTAAATAAAACAAAAAAGTAATGACTTCCTTGGGAAAACCTCTATTAGCATTTCCATAATTTCACAGCTCACATACAAAACAAACAAGCAGAAAGAAATAAGTATAGTAACACAATCAGGACAAAAATGCAGCTCCATGGAACTTTCTCCTGATGGTTTTCCCATGGGAGGCAGCCGGAGCTAGCAGGAGGAACATTTCACCGGGGACCGAGGAGAGGATTGAGTTCGGCCATGAGGGGAAGTGCAGTGGGAGTCTGTCTCTGAGCTGCCATAAACAATGTACTCTGACATGACCGACCTGACACTGTGCACGCCTAACCTGAGTGCCCTATTACATCCACCAGCAGGGCTGCCAGTAAATGTAGTATCTAAAAACAAACCATCACACCATGACTGACTGACTGACAGACAGACATATTATATTTCTAAACTACGCATACGATTAGATACATGCTGTTTGAAAGGCTTCACACAGCTTAAATCACACACACTTAACAAATAGAGACATAAAGAGGCAATGTTGTTTCATTAAACACTATATAATAGGCATTTTGAAAGCCATGCAAATGTGCTACATGGAAATTGTCACTCACAATTTTACTTAATGCAATTTCACTATTCTGCATATAACACAGTACAGTTTTGCATTTAGTAAAGCATTAGTCTCTCTCCCGGGAGACAGCATTTATCCTAAGGTAAAAATATAGTTTAAATAATCATTGCGACTGATTTTGTAATATATTCTCATTCAGGATTATGGATATAGCATGCAAGAATACCAAAGATGTGGCAATTAAGATCGGGGAAAACATTTTTACCAACTGAAATTTACCAAGAATAAAAGCCAGGCAGTATAAAGTGACTAATAGGATTAAGAGGAATTCTAAAAGAAACCTTCATAGGAATATGAAGCTGATTGATGTGCTCTTTCAGTTTCTGTTGAATTATGTTCCTTTTTTACTCATTGGTAGACAGGCAGTCGAAATAAATCATAAATTGGCTTGTTTTGATTACAGATTGCTCCAATTTTTAAAAGCACCGTGCTGAATCCATCAAACTTTGTGTGCGCATCAACAGTTGAGTAAAAATAAACCCAAAATCAAAGGATATGTTTTATATCCTGCCAATGTTTAGTAATACTTATAGTGTTCCTAAGGTAATCACACACTGGTGTAATTGTATAAATATAAATGTAAAACTAAAGGGAATTCATACAAATGAACTGACTTTATTCTATCTTTTTTGAAATGTTATTAACTCTCCTGAAGAGACCAAATCCAAAAGTCACATTTCTGTCTGCATTGCCAGTGCCTGACACACTTGTACATTCATGCAATCCAACTCAACTGCCGTCCAGAGAAACATAAAAAATAAGCAGCATCAATTTTAGGAATACAACCTCAGTGATACAGGAGCTCAGCCGGGGAGAGAAACCAAACAAAAGCTGTTATCTTGGCAAATATTTCAGATCGAAAAAGTGGCGTCATTGCTGCTCCTGGGTCAGTTAAGGAAAAGGCAATCCAGGTCATACTGGGAGCGTATGACATCTCATCACTATGATTAGCTCAAGTTGAATCAATCTTTTAAACTGAGGCAAGCTAATTGAAGGGTTTATGATATATCTGTATAACACAGAAGAAACGGGTTATCCTATACACAATAGTAGCTGAGGAATAGTTAGTGTATAAATGAGTTAAATGTGTCCAGTGATACATGTTTATGTTATGTATTTTCTAATTTAGTTTGTTATGTCCCTTCTGCTTTAGCTCTATGACAAACCTTGTAATATGTTGGGTGCATTGATGTGATGCAAATAAAGATGTAATCATAACAAATAAACCTTTCAAATGTTTTGTTTAATAACCTTCTGAGTCCAAAATAACACAAATAAGTGAGGGTGCTTATTTTTAAGTGTCCACAGTGTAAGCAGGATAATCCATTCTGAAACATGCTCTAAAAAGATTAACTAATGCACTCAACAATGAAATACTTTACAGCACGCTAAGAGACCCACTCTCTGCTTCACACTGGATTGCCTCTCTACATTGTGAATTCACTTGTGGATTATCCCTTTCTTAAAGCAGAAATGCATATCCAAACATCTGAATCAGACCATGACAAACAAAAAACTAAATTGAACAAATAAATACAAATAGATGTAATTCCTCCCTATGTCGATTAAGCTTCTTAACATTCACATGAAATGATATGTAGTCAAATGTAATGAAATGTACTTTTTAAATGTTGGCCATGAGGGTTGTGCAATAGGTCGCCATTGTCAGTATGTACGTGTGTGTATTGTGTTTGTTCAAACGGTGTATGACTGATGATATGTCTCTTAATGTCCACTATGTTTGTATATGTACATGGATGCACTGCAGGACGGAGTCCAGAACAAATTTCCTTACGGGGACAATAAAGTATATCGTATCGTAATAGGATGTATTCCGGCTTCAAACTGTCGCTGCGCATCAGCTCCAGGCTCTACATGTATGACAGATGGAGAGACAGGAAATTAGCAAAAATGTCAGAGAGCAAGCTGTGCATGTTATGTCTATAATCCACCATGCCCTCCGCTGTTAGCCAGGTGAAAACAACATGCTAATGCCCTCACGAAAACACTTAGAGATGGACGCATGTGTGTCGTACGGAAAAAAGTCAATATCTGAGAGTGTCAAGCCTCACAACTGCACGTGGCCATGTGCGCAAGAACAATCAAAGCAGAATGAAAGATGGAGCGCAAAGTAATTAAAATTCGGAGGAAATATAAATATCAAAAGCGGCGCTGTCAGGACAGGCTTTGATGGCTGCCTGCAGAGGGGGGGGGGGGGGGGGGGGGGGGGGGGAGCATGTTGGCAATAGTTGACAACCCTGGAAGAGCTTCATATTTGTACGTGTGGAAATGGAGTGTGTGTTCACTGTTGAGCGGGGATGCTTTGTGCTGTCAAAGCTGTGGAAGCTTGGGATGAAAAAATTGTATAACCACTGCCAGCAGATAATGTCACTCAGTCTTTGTATCTAGGACCATGTGGTACAGTGCTGGCTAAAATATATGAATATGGTGGATAAAAGCGCTGCAGTGTATAGTGAGGGAATAATGTCTACGGGTTGTCCATTATGTGTTCTTTCAGTAATAAGCAGGAACAATAAAACCAGTCACTGCTGTGCACCAAAAACACACTGTCCATTAGAAGCCTCTCGATGTTTGTTTTCTCTACAGACCCAACTTCTCGTTCTCTGATCATTTATTCTTTGATCTAGATAAAAAATCAAGACGGTAGACAAAAAGTCAGAATCCATGACGATCATCCCCAAATAAACAGACATGAGGCTTATTACTGTGATAACAGCACTGGGAGAGGTAATGGTCATAACTGAGTCTTATCTCACTGACCGAATTCCACAGAGGATCTCTAATCTGAGATGCAATTTCACAACAAGACCTGGGTCAATCCATGCATCTGAGCTTCCATTCAGCCTCTGTTTTATGTGACACAGAGGGCAACTCGGAGCTAAACAAAGTGCAAAAGCTGGAGAAACAACAGCAGAATATATAACATGTATTTATAGTGGTTAACTTGCTGAAAACAAAACAAACCTGGCACAAACTGAACAGTGTTTAATGTCACAATCATCTAGGTAATGTGTTATTGCCATTACAATTAGACACAGTGTAATTGTAGCTGACTGTTTGATATGTTTGTCTGTAATGGCATCAAATCCTCTTTTTGCATGTGTAAAAAAAAAGGTCATACATTTACTTTTATCAAGCTTTAAACCGTGTTTTAAGGATTCACTATTGAAATCTCAGTCATTTGTAACTATACATTTTAATTGGATAAAGGATTTGAATCCTCAGATGTCTGGATCAAACATTAGGCGTTAGCTGCTGGTTTTATTGTGAAACGTATTTATTCATTGTTTTAACCGTTTGTAATCAGCAGGTTTGTTTGTCTGAGAGGAGGAGACCCTGTGCTGATCATTTAGCTCCCGGTAAAATTGTTGATGAAGGAATCCTAATCGCAAGAAGCTGACTATAATAAAATGACAACTTTCATGATCCTGTGCTATTTCACAACGCCACCGAAATCTCTCTTTTGTTAATGTTTTGGGAACCCTAGTGGCAACATATTATGTATTATGCATTATAAATCTTTGATATCTTGCTTGCTTGATAAAAAATAAGCAACAAAAATACAGAAATACCAATTTAAGAAGAGTTATGCTTTGCTACGATGCCATGTATCACAATATAGTATGTTGGTTAACCATAATGTGCTGTAAATAATTGAATTAGCCTTAAGAAATACATAACTGAGTCTCTGACATGACATTTAACTTCATCAAGAAAAGCGTTACATCAGAAGGAGTTTGATGCTGTTGCTACATAATTCAAACAGCATAACCCAGTGACATTCAGCTGGCGTGCAATAAACACGTTTGATGCTGTAAATATGAGCCATGGAAACTACACAAACATTACAAAAAGGCAGCATTTATGCCTGAAGCACCCTGCAGTGCAGTGTGTGCATGCATGGGTATATTTATTATAGATGTTCTAAATGTGAAAAAACCACAGTATCATGTGACACACTAGGGTGGCAAATAAAAATAAAAGAATTAGCACAGGTGCCATCATAAATGCAGCTTTCCATGTATTTAGAGTTGCTCACAGAGAGGGTTCCCATCCCCTAAATAAAACAGAAAACGAGTGCTGAGAATGTAATTGAGCTGCCATGTACGCTTATCATCACTGTCAAAACACAATCAGGTGCCCCGAGTACCTAAGAGATGGCCATTTCTTCCCTTCTTTATGAAAATTAATCGTTTCACGGCCACAGTAAATGACATGCCACATTTGTTTATGGGCTTGGAGTGAATTGATAGTGAAGAAAACAGGTACAGGGGGGAGGGAGTGCGGCCACTGACCCATGCTAGTCTCGCACTGCATTTGCATTCATTAGCTCAATCAGGGAGCCTTCCTAACTCTCTCCATCATAAATGATAGATGACTGAGGAGGCTGAATAGCCACTGAGATGGCTGGAACCCACGGAATAGATATATTTTACCGGCATAAATTATTCATGTGACTTTCATTCTGAAAAACAGCATCTGATTGGTTCTAAAGGAGTAGCTGGGATAAAGATTATGCAAATGTTGATCACCCATAATTGAGCGTAATTGCATTGCATATGTTTGCGAAGCTCTTAACCACCATTACTTCCCCCTTTAAGTGTGTTCTGGCTCACAAGAGGGGTGACTCACTTACAGGCACCTGTTCCAGGGACAAGAGAGAGGAGGAGCAGCCTGAATGTAAGATGACATCTTTTGGAAGGATCTCTGGAAGCTGCAGCCAGGTTACATTTGGGGAAGAAGAAATACAGTGGAGAGGATTTAAAGAGTTTTTTGGGGGCTTTTTCCATGGAGCAGTAGGGATCTTAAATGTTTCATTAGGACATAATTGGTGCTCTTTGATGTGCTGCTGTGGATTATCTGTTAGCTGTCACCTCCCCAGCCCAGGGCTCGCTGACAGAGGTGGGCTCAAGGCAGGCCGTGCAGTTCAGCACAGACACAACAGTGTGACAGCAACTAAATTACTATGATACCCGCCAATGGGCCGCCATAATCAACGGGGCTGCAGGGAATATAGGCATCTGTTCAGCACAGGCGGACAAGGCATTGCTGTCAATATATTCCATGCAGGATGCAGCAACATGTTTGAGTTATTTGGCTCATTCTTGTTGGTTTGAGAGGGACAGTTGTGTGGATTACTGCATATTTGTATACAATCTTGTCAAACAAATGTCACACTGGAGTACCATGGGGTGTTGTCATTTACTCACCCACCTGACTTTTTAAACCAACTGTCCCTGACCAAAAGAAAACAATAATACCTCCAGCATATATTGCTTCAGCCTCACTGCCTCAGTTACAGTGTAATCAATAGTCTTAATATAGAACTAAATAATGATACTAAGCCGTGGCAGCTGAAAGGGAGAGACATGGCCCGGGGTGCAACAACACTGAATAAAACACAACACCAATCAATCTCTCCGCTTCCAAATCAGACATGGCCGATTATGCCTCCTGCACTAATGCTTGAGCAGAAAAAAGAGATAAGAGTTAACAAGGTCATGTGTTTAACATTCAACAAAGTCACCTAGTGTTTATCTCTGCCAGATTCACAAGCAACCGAAAACGTAGGCTTATTCTGATATACAATGAGGAAAAACAGAGAATCATCTAATTTCCACACAATAGGACAGTTTTCCTATTGAATATGCTAATAAGCCACTCTTTTTTTTTTTAAATGTCCTTATTTGCATTACAAACATTGTTTGCAAACTTTTAGGGAAGTGAGGAAGCAATAGAGAAGCCCGTCCTGCTGTTCTCCATCCGTCAGAGACCTTCAGCAGTCAAAGCTTTCAAAGAAAGCCAATGCAAATATCCTCTACAAAAAAATGGTGCATACATTCAGGCTTAACGTTTCCATTCAGTGTCACGTTCAGATGTGGTTCTGATCATGGGGAGGATAGATCCTCTGAGGAATACTTTTCTGTGGTTCAACAAAAGATAAGAGCAATCCCATCAAAACAACCTTACATATTCGAAGAAAGCCTTGTTCTATTGGCTTTGTCGAGCGGTGTAGTATACCCAGAGCCCCTCATCCTCACAGACACACCAGGAACTCACAAAATAATCACTGTTTTACAGTATGTTTAACTCACTGTGAGTTCGGTATAAAGGAGACACAGCTAGGTAGGTGGAAGCAAGATCCGAGACAAAATGAATTCAAGCTGTTGTCTTACTAGGCTATCTACAAGCCTGAGGAGTTTTATGATGTTATCATTAAGGGTTTGCCGGATACATTTGAAATACATGGCTTGTCTGCTGTGATTTTGATGTAACGGTGCTTTTGCATTGAGAGGTATGAGAGATAAAGAAGCCGGCTTCATGCCACAGTGGATCACTGTGGTGAAAAGATTCTTGTAAAATTCAAACACACATTCATTCTTTCTTATGAATGGACGAGAAATCAGGTAATCAAAAAGTAGAGAATACTCTTTCAAAACAAATGTAGAAGTCTTGGAAATCCACTCTTGCTTTACCAACTTTTAATAAATTGAGAGGACTATTATGAAATCATCAAAAATACACAGATACTGTAGTGTGTGAGAAAACAACAGCATAGATTTCAAGCAGACACAGTGAGATGTCAAATCAGAAATAACTAGAGCATGATGCAGCATGACATTTCCAGCCCATTGTATCCTTACACAAATAATGGAAATGGAAAATGAGTGTAATAGTGTCATTTTATGTGAAATTGTGTGGATTTTGTAGCCGTTAGTAATAATGTTTCAGGGAAAAACACATGCAAAATACAATGGCTTCTTAGTGCCACATGTTCTTGGCAATTGTTATACGAAAGGTTTGAACACAAGCCTGCATTTTGTTCATTTTAAACCCTTTTTTACCACAGACAAACTGCTACGTTTTTACAATGGTCTAGCTGCTTTTGACAAACAGGGGAAAAAAGATTGTAGAGTTGTCATGTCAAAATGAAAGCGTATAACTCACTTTCTAGAGTGTCAAGCCGTGAAGCTGACAAATTATCTATCTGGAGGGGCTCACATTCTCTTTCAATCAGAGATGAAGACATAACATTTATTAGGTAGTGCAGAAAGGTCAACTCTGACCACCTGTTGCAGCAAAACAAGCAGCTAATCAAAGTTCAAGCCAACTCACCTCAGCCGGCTGCAAAAACATTCACATTATCATCAAAGAGAATGACTTTACTAATCAAAGATTGTGGAAAACTAAGATGTAAGCTACAAAGAAATGTTTAAAGATCACCAAAAGTGAATGCAATATTGAGGCACTTCAAACAAATGACATTGGATTAATAATATCTGTGTGCTTAAGGCTTGAAAGGAGCTGTCAGATCACCGTGACACAGAAGCACCCTTAAAGCTCACAGAAGTACACTCGTATTCTTGGAGACACATTCATTGGAGTTGCACTTGTTTGGATGTCGAATGTTTTTTTCTTTATAAAGGCTTCCTCTAAAGTGCTGGTACTGAGGACTTTCTCATGCATTGATAATCCAATGGTCCTTCAATGATTCAGTAAGCAGTGTGAGTAGAGGCAGCCAAGAGCTCGAGCTCTTTGGGCCTTTTTAAAATGTCAGTAAACTAAAGCAGGATTTGGAGCAGCGGGGCTTTTGCAGACTCTCACTATCCTCACCTCTCAAAACTGATCTCATGAACACGTCGCTGTATCCCAAGTCATTCAAACGGATAAGGGAGCAAGACACAGATATCTGTGCAAAACGTTTGAGTTTGCTACTGCTGTGTGTTTATATGCATTTGTGTCCAGGCACATATCCACTGCATGAAAAAGTCTGGATTTTTTAGCAAAAAGATGGTTGCACATCCTCTCATTGGACAAAAATCTAAAGATAATTTAATAAATTATGTTCCAAAGAGTCTTGTGACAGCAAACGACAACCATGGTTCATCTCTTGATCACTGCTGACTGTTTCAAAGTTGCTGTGCCTGACTGATACAATAAATAACTACCACCGACAGTTAAGGGTTTAAATATTTCTTCATTCTTTCATTTAAAGTGCTGCCTTTGAAGAAAAAAAAGGTCTGGCACTGATTAAAGGACTCCTGATGAATTAACTACAATCAATTGGCGGTTTTCGAGATTGCCTGTTTTTCTAAATGGAGCAAGTTTCATACAGTTTAAAATGCCAAGGCTGGTCTTGTAATGTAATTGATTGGTACAGTATGGTGTGTTTTCCATCCTTTGAGGGGAACAGAGTGTACCAGGACACGCTATTCTTCACAGGAAGGCCACCCTCATTTCCAGGGGAGTACACAGCAGATACAGTTCATAGCAAAAAAAATGAGAACTGATCAGAATGCTCCATTGTAGAACATTTTGTATTCCAGTGCTAAAATAATGGAAGCAGAGGGCCAATTAATCAGGCACTTGTTTACCATTCTCAAGGCTCTCTGTGTTCATTAGTCTGCCGAAGCTGCGCTCTATGGGGCTGGAGACAACCACAGGAGAGGAGATCCATCTACACGCCGCGGGTGACATCCAGAGATTTACGAGCCAGCGCGTGCCACACGCCATATTTCCTATCCCCATAAGACAATAAACGCTTCATTATCATTTTAAATTGCTCCTTTTGTTTCTGGTGCCGAGCAGCAGCAGCAGTATACAGTAAGTGAAAAGTAAACTGTGGTTCCAAAACTCCCTCAACACCACTGACCAATCACCAGCTATAGTATTTGGCGCTAAATATGAGAGGATGTATATTTGTGGGAAATTTCCTATGAAGCGCCAGACGGGAAAATCCAGCTGAGTAACAGAATACATGATTTATATAACAGAGTAACTAAACAATTAGTATTTGTTCAACGATCCATGAAACAATTAATTTGAGATTTCTCTGAATAAGGCGTGAAACAAGCAAATGCATCAGATCTTTGGAAATCCAAACAATTGTCGAGAGAAGGAAGTCACTAATAAAGAGTGCAATGAATCGTGTAGGGTTTGAATGGATGTTCCTTTTTTCAAGAGCAGAAAAAAAATCTTCTTTCTTGTCAGCGGGCCAGCTGCATTGATGATCATTTTCCACAGCCCATTTCCCCACTTAGTCATCTGGGCAGCACAAAGGAGCAGCAGAAGGTGTGAATTATCAGAGAGGAGTAAAGAAGGGCAGTGAGACAGGGACGGACAAAACCGCTACCTCACACTTAAGTAAGCCTTCCTGTTTGTCTTGCAGAACAGGACATTTTCCTCGCACTAAATAGAGTTCAGTGTGGGCTAAAGTCTGTTTGTGAATAATGAATAATTCAGGCTGGAGGTGAGTGGGATCAGTTCCTCGTATGCAGAGGGAGATTAGCCACTGGTGGCCCCTGACAGATGGAGACCTTACAGCCCGATGCAACACGGACCCAAGAGAATATCAGGTGTCACCTCATTACACACTTCATAGACTTTTTCAACTTCCAATGTTACCTTCTCTGATTGGCATAACTGGGGTAACTCAACAACCACACAAGAAAAACATTGCTTTTGTAGAATACCAATTTCATCAGAAAGCTTTTTCGACATTTATGCCAATGCATTAGATGTTGTTGTTGCCATTATTATTTATTTATTCATGTTATTTTATGATTTAGTCACTCTTCAAGGATCGGTAAGCCTACCTTAAGAATACAAACATGGTGTTTTAATTATTTATCCTTTTTGGGATATCATCAACAAAGCTTTGTTAAATGTAGACAGCGCTGCAGTGAATACAGAATCAGTTTGAAGGACCTTTCTTTATCTGCCAATAAATGGGTTTCCTTTTCCATAAAAACACTTGGCTGGATTGTCATTTATTCAATATGAAATGTGAAGGTGGTTTTCATTCAGAGAGAAAACTGAGATTCTCAAAAACTGAAACCAATGAATAAAGTGATGTCGCTATCAAATATATATAGATGTATAGTTGTTTTTAAAATATATATACTGATGAGTTTGCAAACTCTCATTCTCTCTATCTGTCTCGCTCTGCTTATCTCCCTCTACTCCCTCCTCATTGCAGAGCTTCAGGCTAGATTAACTATGGCCTGGTAACCTAGAAAAGCTCAATCTAAATGTAAAATGAATGATAGATTTTCAAAGTCTCTGTCACTAGTGACTTTAACATTACAGTGATCCATTTTCTAGTTGTTATGATAAAACGTGCCATCACCATACTGCCTTCAGAATGATGACACTAACTTTGTATGGAGCTCACTGCTGAGGTGGACATTACTCTGAAGCACAGCAGTGGCTACAGTTACAAAGCTATGAAGTGTGTATTAATTGAATACATTTTTGAACATTAGCATGACTACAAAAACTAGGACAATACAGCCCGATGGAAAACACCAATATTTATTCTAAAATTACTACAACTTTGAGGGTTTATTTGTTTCCCCTTTTGTCAGCTACTTGTGTTCAGTTCTGTTATTGCTTTTTGCAAGATCTCTGCTATCTGTGGCAATTATTTGATCAATACATGATATACATGTTTTACTGGACTGATATCTTAGAAATCTCAGAAATAAACTATGTAGCCGTCATTGGCCGTTTCACCTTTCTGTCAGTTTTTGAAAAATCGAAGACAGCTCCAGTCAGTCTTAATTCTTGCCTGGTAATTGATGCAGACCATAAATTGGTAACGGAACAATGTAATGTGTCACTTTAACTTCCACATTAAATATTTCAGTGGGATAAGAAATGAACAGCCAATGTGACAGGCTGCTTGTATTAAACCAAGAAACAGGTGATAATTATTGTGCAGACTCGTCTCTGGTGAGACATCGTGGGGGGCTCCAGCTAAATCGAAAAAGGACATTTTCTTTTTATGATTACATCTCAGTGCTTTATACTTCCCAAGATTAAAATGTCTGATCTGGCAGAGGATATATTCTGATCCTTTAATTGCAGTTAAGTATAACCCAAACAACCAGTAGTCATTACAGAGCCACCTTTAACTAAATTGATGACTAGGTGACTGCCAACCTGTCTATTATCTGCCAAGGGCACATGGTATGAATGAGACGGAGAAGAAAATACATACATACATACATACATACATACATACATACATGTGCATACCGTTTGTCTCATATCTTATGCAATTGTCCACACTGCTTAAAAAAACAGAGGCTGTCAGATACTGTATTCTATACATACAAATTCTCCAAATCAATTAATGTCTTGAAGTTAATTTGCAATAAATGAAGCGTCTCATCTGTCTTAACTATTGGGAATAGCAACAGAAGTAGCTGAAATACTGGTTCAGGTTTCCATCCAATTCTGGCAGGTCTACAGTGGCTCACGTTTGCAGCCTCACCTGGCTACAGCTGCAACACATACATATTTAAACTAATTATCTTTGAAGCAATGGTAGGAAGAAATAACAGAACACATTTTAAATGTAACATAGAGGGCTAAAGGAGACTACAATAATAATACTGGTAATAAGGTAGTCTGGTCTGGTGCACTTTAACAACAGGCAAGTAGTCTGGGACTGAGATATATTCCAGGCTCTCTGTATGGTCAATAACATGATTGTAAAAGAAGCTTGCACTGTAAAAAAAGAAGCTAAAAGACCTTTTGTATCACAGCCCCCTCTAGCATCAGCCTGTGAGAAAAAATAGACACATTATCTACTTGTTACGAACACGGTGATAGCTGGTCTTTTCCAATGGGAATCAGCCACTTCAACAAGTTTATCAGACAACAGGCAGGAGTTAATTGCTCCAGGGGTTGTTACATCCAGGCCTCTCTTTTGTCTTTTGCCTCTTCCGATATCAGATGGAAATGAAAACAACCTGAATCAATTAACCACCTAGCAAGGATTCAAGTTAGTGGACAAAACAAAACAGATGTGTTGCTGGGTGTGATAGAAAGAAAGAGGAAAAAATAATTAAGGACGGAAGACCTAAGATGCACTCTAATTCATTAAACCTTCTGCTATCTAAACATGGGCATTAATCAGCGCCATATTATAAAATGAATACAAATCCTTTCAAGAGTCTTATCTCTTAATGAAAGACACGCATGGGAAAAGAGAAGGAAAAACGGCATCCATCAGCAGGCATTTGAAATCCTCTTTCTGAACCTGCTGGTAAACTGTAAATGACCTCACTGATGACGGAGCGTAAGCTGAGAACAATATGGCTGTCGTGTTTACCTGCCAGTCTTTTCCTGCCGTGTCAAGCTGTGAGCTGCCACCGCGGGCCTGAATGACAAAGGCCCTGCCGGGTTAGAGGGGGAGGGGGATAGGCTGAGCGATGGATGCCCTATCCATCATGGCGGCCCTTGCTGGTGGGCTAAGGAGTCGACATGTGGTGGTGAGGGAGAGGTGGTCAGTGAGGAGTCAGCACTCTTTGACTACTCCAGATCCATCATCCAGACAAGAGCAGCACAGAATCTGTCCGTGTGGTGACAGCCGGCAGAATGGCTTCTTCCACTCTGGGCAAAGTGCAATGTGCTGACCAGGGGAAAAGGGTTGTAAGAGGGCCGGTCAGAATGATATCTTTGAGAGGATTTGGGGAATCAACACTATCAAAGAGAGGCTTTTGGAGCAAGACCCTGTGTTGGCAGATAACAAGAAGAAGACAGCTTAGGAGTTATGAGTCATAGCTTTATTTTTTTATTCTCTGTGGAAAGAAGTATCAATATGGCAGTGAACTATAACACAGATTATCTGGTTGTAGATCAGAAGCGATGATACGAAATTATTCATTTAAAGTGATACTAGTGTTGGGTCTGATTAAGCAATTTAACCTGTATATATATAGACGGGAAATAAGTTGATGACCCGGAGTGACTCAGTTCATCTGACTGTAACGCTTCCAAAGACAAATGTGAGCATGACACTTAGAGGTTAAGAGAAGAATACCCATTTAAAGAGATGGATAGAGAAAGGAAAGAGGCGAGAGGGAGGCAGAGGACACGTGAGAGAAAGTTCACATGCATGAGAGTTCACAGTAGGTATCAACCTCCTGTAGATGTGACGAATTAGAGTCATAGGGAAAACTCAGCAGGGGCACAAATGCTGGTCTCGTTATACAATATATCACCACTTGTTAAAAGATAGAAGAACATGTTTTTTTCTTGTACAGGTGGAGTGGGAAAACTCAAGTCATACAGCTGTAGTGCCTCAGATCAGAAACAAAGCAGACATGTCAAAAAAGCCACTTCGCAGGGGGACTCAATACCTTTGAAGACAGTTAAGAAGAAAAAAGATGTCTTTCAGTCTTTATATCATTTCTTGTCAGGAGCAATGTCATCAGCTATTTACAGAGTAATCTGCAATCGTGTAATCTGTGCACAGTAATGTAGTTGGTGACCCTGCAGCGCTCCGACAGAGCACTCAGTCTTTTTAACTGCCGCTGCCTTTTTTGGCTCTGGAGGTGGATTTTCTTCCCCCCATACATGCAGTGAATGCTAAACACACTCAAACTCTAAGGTCAAGTCAGAGAGAAGACCCATTAGGACATGAGCTAGTTAAACTCTGACACTCTGCCCCTCAGCCCTGACCTCCCCTGGCAGGATTCTTGTGATAAGGCTAGTTTAGAAGCCACTATACACATTGTTAAGGCAGCCAGCAGGAAGGTAAGAAAGACACAGCTATATTGAGACTTTAGTGAGGATGAGTTTTATAGGAGCAGCTGCACAAAGCAAAGGTATTTGTGGTCTTGTTATTTTCTGTTATCCATCCAACACAAATCAAACATACAGACACTGTATTATTCTATATTTTTAAATAAAGAGATCCGTTACTGAGATGTCTGCTTTGCTAAAAACGCCACCTATCTCAGACCAACACCGGTGTCGGCTCATTAGACGGAGCGAGTTGCTCGCACAGACAGGTATTTTAAAGGCAATCCTCCTCTGCAAAAGAACAGAGACCACAGAGAATACAAAGCTAATTGCATCACTCCAACATGGCAAGAGGCAGATATTGAAGCCTGCAGTCATGCATTTCATCAGAGCATGAAGATAGGGGGGGGGAATGGAGAATGAAAGCTTTTTTTTATGCACATGACACTAGGGGATCTAGCATTCATGAACAAGGATTACCTTATGCTCTGTCATTGTGGAGTGATAGCAGCAGAGATGTGCTTTAATATTTCAGTGCAGGGATGACAGAGCCACTGGGAGGCTGCTTGTGTTTTTCAGACACAGATGCAGGTTATACAATGGCCCCTTTGACCAAATTAATCACCAAAAAACATTCCCAAAAGCACCTGGATCCAATACAGAGAAATATGGATTGATGCCAGGTTCAGAAAACCAGAATAAATAATGAATGTATTTTTCACACACACAACATATGCAAAGAATACAAAAAAACACAAAGAAAAGGATGCTTCTAGAAAGATAATCAATGAAAGAGGGTGAGAGCAGGCCAGGGGAATGTGGAGGTGAAATTGTCTACTATTGTACCTTTTAATTTTCACATCAATTACACAGGAATATACATTGGGTGGATGTGTGTAATATGAACCATACAGTAGTATTAGTCTAATCTAAATCAACAGATCCAATCATGCAGCATGTATCATTTAGCAAAAAGGACATTGTGCCTTTGCTATGTGCAATCTTCTTTTGATATGAGGAAAATATTCAAACCAACTCCCAACACTGCATAAACTGAAAAGACTACTAGTGTTTTTTGTTTTACTTCTGAAGAAAAGATTAGTGGCTTTTCACAACAGAGATGAGTCACATCAGACTGTGACAATTATTAACTGAGTGGCAATTAAAGGAGAGAGACTCTCTACCAGGCATTTTTCACACTACAATTGAGAATCAGGATATTTTTGACTTTGTTAGCACGCTATGTGACAACAGTAAATTAATTAAATTACCAAGTTAAATCCCCATATTGTTGCATATAAACACAGATAAATATATTGTTGTGATGTTTCAATGAGTTTGACAGTACATCCTTGTATAATGTCCTGTTGGTACATATACTGTTGGTAATAGGTTAATTTATTGGATTATACCTGCCACAATGGAGTTTGAACAGAGAATGATGACACTTTGTAGATTATAATGTGCATCTGCGACACAGTCATTGTCTTCTCAAGCTGGTGATGTAGCCTTTTCTTCTTTTGCTTTTAATAAGCGACTTAGACGAAGGAGAAAACCTCAGGCTAAACTTGGAAATAAATGAGCTGGCTCCCACTAATTGAGCAGTAATCGTGATGTGCCGTTTGTTTCTGTTGAAGAAACATCATTTGCTGATAAACATTTTTCTAATCACAGCTGCTGCAGGCACTGCTTCCCTGTTTAGAGCCAAGGTGACCCGAACAAAACACACAATAATGTGACATGAAATAGGGACGCTGCCAGGAGCAAAATGGCCTGTCACGCTTTCTCAACACGAGGAAATGATGAGTGCTATTTTGCAAATAAATCTGGAACCACTTCTATTAAAAAGGTGGAAAACAATCAATAGCTTTCCCACAATGCATTTGTGTCAATGATAACTAGTGACTGGTCTGGGAATAGATAAGTGAGCACATGCAAACTGTTTCCCGTTGAGGTGATTATGAGGTGAGGGCATCTCATAAAACTTGTCTTGACAACCTAATTGATCACAGCAGGGCACATTATAAACACTTTACACCATATGAGACGAATATCAAGGGACCTTTGCACTATAGCTTAATGCAATTATAAAGCATAATGCAATTACTGAAGAACCTACTGTATCTTATTACAGTCTTCTCCCTTTGTTTTGGTCATGCAAATGTGTACACTTTCCCTATAAGTCAGAATAAACGTACTTCACCCCTATGAAAGCAGCTTGACTTAGGTCAGAAACTAATTAAATCAAATACAGCTAAGGCAACACCAGAACAAACAGTTATATCTGATCAAACTGTTGATACTTCACAATACCCATGATGCAATATTTGTTAGCACGTCAGCCCGGTCCCAATTCCTCCACCTGCTGTTTACACAATTTTGACTAATGGTTTTATTCAATGTGATTGAATTGTGGATTATTGGCCAGATTTCTGTCTGTGTCTGCAGGATAAGCTAGTCAGAACTCACTCATCAGGCACCTCATTTACGGGAAGTGATCTGGGCCTGCAGGTCCCCAGGCTCTGAAAAGTCGTGGCTTCGGAAGAAACCAAATGAGAAATGTCATTAAGTGGGTCTCATCATCAAGTGATGCCGTTCTCTTTCTCTCTCTTATTCTCACACAAGCTTGACACGTACACACACACACACGCCCAAATACTTTACTGCCCCTAACAGGATGCACTTCGACAGACAGTAATGAAAGTGTCTCATTCCCGATTCCAATCAAAAGCTCATCAATCACCGTATGCATCTAAAAAAGCCTCACACACTCCCGTTCTTGGTGAAAAAGGTGAAAGGAGAGAGCCTTGGTGCAAACCTGAACTAAATGAAATCATGTGCTATCAAAAACAAGCAGGCTGCCAGGATAAAGACTCAGCTACACAGAAAAAAGAAAAAAACAGTTTACTATAAGCCTCATCATTGCCTTCATTTAAATGAGACTGTTCAGCAGATCAAGCCAGACTATTGGAGGAGGAGAACAGAAAGGTAATGAGCATATGATTCACACATTTATAATAAACTTTCAGTTGTAGTTTTTGAAGGGACAAGGCGCTGGAGAAAAGATATAAAAAGCAAACGCACTGATGAAATGCAGTCATACACAGAACTACGATGTATAGGTGAGAGAAATAGCCAAAGAAGCCGATGCCAACTCAAATAAATACAAACTATATTAACAAGCTAAAACTTAACTTCAGAATTCAATTTAAAATACTTAATATAGTTTGTATGTATATATTTTTAAATTGGACCTATACAAGATATTAAAATAGGCTCATTAAAAGTATAATGTAAAACCAGGGAAGTAATATTGTGTTTATGTGTGTTTATGTGTTGCTATTCACACTTTCAACAGACTGTACAAGACGCACATATGCTGCCAGATATAACTTTGACGGCAGCTTTGTTTTGTTTACCTCTTCACACTTCACACCAGCGGGGGGTGCATCACGAAGAGAGCAACCGTAACCAACTAGAAATGGCGTTGACTAAACAACAAACAATAGAGGCAATAATGAATAAAAAACAGAAATAGCTGAGGGCAATTTAAGATTTAGAAGCCACTTTATGGATTTAACAAAATGAACGAGAATAGGCAAGGTGAAACTTCTGAGTTATAAAACACAATTGGTTGTGTCACGGTTTTAATTGGTCGGCGTACAATGCGTTTCAGAATTTTCTCAGCATTGATGTCAATTTATTGTGTTTCAATTGTCCTTGCAAAAAAGCAACAGGTGGGTGAAATACAAGCCTTTCCAACAAGCTAGTGCCACAATCTGACAGACACAATCTGAGTGCATTAAACTGAGAGCTGTTTAACTATTTTTGCGCTCATGATTTACATACATTAGCGGGGGCAGAATGTTAGAAACACGTCTCATATCATGCTGCCCAGTTAACATGAAACTGAATTTACACATTAAAACAATGCCACCACAAAAGGAACATTATAAGCTTTGAAAAGGTGGATGTGATGGTGGAGCTGTCGTATTGGGCTCCATTAGAAAGTACAGATGTCATTAAGAAAGAGGCCACTGAGTGTGCAGCATATATGGATAATAAAATCAGTCAAAAGCTAATTATAGTGTTTTCAGATGATTTTCTGCATGTATGATATATGATTTCCATTTTTGTAGAAGAAGGTTGAATATCTAGTTGATGAGCAACGAGTTCAGCACTAGTGATGCTCAAAGTGGCTATTATAACAATTACTACCTCTGAAGCTCCACTCTGAAGGAGATTGGAGGCAAGCCCAGGCAAAGGTCTGCAATAATGGTTTAGACAAGAGCACTGCAGCACTGTCTTTCTGACCCTTATCACTCCCATCATGTGAAAACACCAATCGTGGGCAGCACTTTCTGTATTTGGGCTTCTGTTATTTCAAATTAGGAAAAAACAAGCCTCGACAGTAAAAAAAGAATTGAAAAGTTCACTAACCCACTCAGAATGGGCGATCGAGAACAAATTATTTAGTTTTGCTTTGAAACCCCAGGAGTTGGAAACAAATATCTACATTAAGTTGCAATATTTTTCAACAATACACTGAACTCTGAAGCCAAGGAAATGCTGCACCATGAATCTCGTAGTGAAAAAATCTGGCAAAGGCCAAAGTTTGACTAATGCACCCTGTGCAGTCTTGGACACATTAGACCTCATAGTAGTTAATGTCAGACTATAATTCAAACAGGAAGCTGTAGTAGTCAGTGTATAAATACCTTTTTTTCTCCACAAAATATATTTTACATAGAGGCAACAGCATTTCCTTTAAAAAGGTTGGTATTGAACTGTGTCATTTTGTATTGTACAATGCTAACCAGCACTAATTAAATTAGTATGTATATGTTGTATGCATCATTTATAATCTCATACATGGGAGTGTAAATATGACAGTCAATTTGTATTCACCACACCTTGCCTGTCAGGGCTTTTATAATGCAGGCTTTTGCTGCTCTGTTAAGGCCAAAAGGTTAAAGGCATGCAGCTATTGCAGTAAAAACCTTTTAAATTTAATTTCCTGCACACGAATAAAGAAATTACATTACAAAAGGAAAAAGGGGAAGGCCTGGTAAGGTGGGAAATGGCAGCTAGTACTACGTTTGTGAGGGAGAAGGTCAGTGGCAGCAATACCCATACTGAGGCCCCGCTCACATGGGACCGTTTGCGTTTATGCACAGTATGCGTATTCAAAAAAGTCTTCCGTTCACATGCATTCGTTTCATTTAACGTGTCTGTTCAAACGAGGCCGCTGGAAACGCTGTAGTACATATGCCGGGACTGTAAGTGGCGCTGTAACTTCCGCCAAAATACACCAAAAGCCGCGAAGAAGAGCAGCCCGAGCAGCCCCGCCGCAATGTTGCCATGGCTACCCTTCTGTTTAAGCCCCGCGGTGTATTTAGCAACATGTAGTTCATGTAATTCTCCATGTCCACTTGTTGCTGATGGTTGTGGTAGAGGAGCTGTAGATTTTGCACTAATATCTGTAGCATGGTCAGTAGCAGTAGCACTAGCAGTAGCTACTGACAGGAGGAAGTGTGTGTGGCGATTGCTGGTATTCAGCGGGATATAGTCATTTCCTCAGCATATGGATAAATGCAACGGGGAAGTTAACTGAAAGAAACCGAATCTGTGGATATTGCATCGACCGACCAAGAAGCACGTCTCCGTGGAGAGGACGGCTCAGAAAGAGAGATATTCTCTACAAACACCGGGTGAGATCGCTCCTTTGTCAATATAATGGATCAATGCATGAAATCTGACTCTGTTTAATTTGTTTAAGGAGTATATTGGGCGTTAACAATTCTGGTTTGCCTTTTATAATATTATTTCATTCAAGAACCCCTTGTGCGTTTAATTAACACAGCTATTTTTGATAGTTGCTACAGCAGTGAGCAGGAGAGGTGGGGAGAGGCGGGGC
The DNA here is from genome assembly GCF_902827165.1 of Trematomus bernacchii. Lineage (NCBI taxonomy): Eukaryota > Metazoa > Chordata > Actinopteri > Perciformes > Nototheniidae > Trematomus > Trematomus bernacchii. The sequence goes on along the minus strand of NW_022987828.1, from coordinate 3,342,088 downwards.
TATCGTTATTTTTTCAGGAAATATTCGTATCGAGGTGATTACACGGACTCGGTTGACCCCCCAGAGCGTTTTGTTTGCAAATCTATCCACCTTGGGACCCGTTATCGTTTGTGGGGTCAGTTTCTATCGGCCTCGTGTAAATAATAGGGCTATACGCACGCGAAACTATGCAGATACAAGCAGTTTTCTCCTCGTGTAAACGGCGCCTGAGTCTCCAGGGAATAAAGCAACATTCAAATCCTCAAATCTCAAATAAAACTCCTCTCTCGGGGAGTGTGGGCATTTTATTTTGTTCTCATCTCATTGTATTCAGTCGGCCTCCACTCATGGTTATTCATTATTCACTGCTCATTATCACTGCTCTGATTAATAAGAGCAATTTCAGGGTGCCCTGGTATTAAAGCGGAAAAAAGGAGTGGTGTGTTTTCTGTTATAAACACACAGTGAGTGTGCTAATAGAAAGAAGGAGGGAAAGCAGCAGGTGATATTTGCCTAAGCTCCTTATCTCAACGCCTACAGCTTTACACGAGAACGCAAACGGTTGTATCCGCTACTTTTCTCTTTCGTATAGCCCGTTCGTACACACGAGGCCGTAACGGAAATGCGGAAATGGACCCCGCAAACAATAACGGGTCCCAAGGTGGATAGATCTGCAAACGGAATGCTCTGCGGGCCAAACGGCTCAGTGTGTACGTCCTATACGATCATTTCCTGATAACGATGAAGCCATAGCCCCGCCTCTCCCCACCTCTGCTGCTCACTGCTGTAGCATGGTCAGTAGCTACTGTAAGTAGCTACTGACCATGCTACAGATGTTAGTGCAAAATCTACAGCTCGACCATGCTACAGATGTTAGTGCAAAATCTACAGCTCCTCTACCACAACCATCAGCAACAAGTGGACATGGATAATTACATGAACTACATGTTGCAGGGCATAAACAGAAGGGCAACCATGGCAACCATGCTCGGGGTCTTCTTCGCTGCTTTTGGTGTATTTTGTGGCGGAAGTACAGCACCACTTACAGGCCCGGCATATGTACTACAGCAGGGGTATTCAACTAAAATTCAACGAGGTCCAGTTAGAGAAAATCTCCCCATGCAAAGGGCCGGAACTTCAAAATGTCTAACTTACTTTATGAATTAGTGTGATATATATTGAAGTAGCTGTATCAACGTCTGCATGTAATCAACAACTGACTGCCAATCAAATAAAGAGAGTACAATTAAAAAACAACAATATATATTGTCAATTAACATTGAACTATACAGATATACAGTAAAATACTGTGGATATGTGTAATGTTCCTCTCGGGCTGCATTTAAAAATAAAATAGAGAAAATAAATAAAATAGCTTTTGAAAATGTGTGCATCTTAAAAGTGCTTAATTTTAGATAAATAAAATAAAGTGTAGCAGCAGCTTGAGTTTCCCTTTTTCTTTGTTAACCGTTTCACATCATGACCTAACAGTTTCAGCCGATTATAGAACAATATCAGTCTTTACACATCATAACAATTGAACAGTTTTAAAGTTTCTCTTTCTTTCCCTCTTATATTGCAGTCCCTCACTCACTTGTTTTGGTTCAGTGCGAAAATTGAGCTCGAGCTTGTCCTGCCAGGAGTTTAAATCTGGGCTGAAATTGTGTCAGGGCCATTCTCATACACACATGCAGGTGCTCATTGGTTAGCCTGGAACGATAATTAGTTTACATTTTGATCCTGGTGGACTGATCATATTGGGCTCTGAGACTGCTTATTTTTTGTGACCTCAGTTCTGACTTGAGTGGGAATGTTTGGTCAAACACTTTGTGTTTTGTCTCATAGTCTCAAAATTGGCACTTTTAATGAGCGCCACGGTCTCTGAACAAATGAGACAAACTGGTTTTGTGCTCCCAGTGGGCAGGATGAACATGAATGAGTCCGTCCACTCAGGGTTAAAAGCTCTGTTCTCACTGTCCACTTTCCTCTTCTTGGAGAGCGCCATGTGTAATTATTTGTCTCTCCCTGTCTGCCGCTAACTCGCCTGTTCACTCTCCTCTCCGCTTCTCTCCCTGTATTGCTAACTCTTCTCTTCACTCACTTTCCTCTCCGCTTCTCTCTGCCGCTCTCTCATCTCTTCTTCTGTGTTTCTCTCCCTGTATCGCTCACTCGTCTCTTTCGCCCCCTGTCGGCAGCGGTTAAAATAGAATCGCCCCGTCAAAATTGAAATCTCCTATTAATGTATTGATTATACGTCCGTGTCCGTATAGGTCGGCGTCTGGGTCTGGATCCGGACCGCGGTCCACCTGTTACTGAGCTATGTACTACAGCGTCTACAGCGCTTTCGAGCGGTCTCGTGCGGAAGTACAGCGTCACTTACAGGCCCGGCATATCGTGTGAACGGAAGACTTTTTTGATATCGTATTTGGTTCGTTTGCGTTTCGTTTGCGTGTAAATGGACTCTAAGGGGACAAGGATTTCACAATCATTTCTCAATAAATAAGAAAAACATCTCAGTGGTCAAGAACCGGTCAAGATCAAGCTGTATTTGACCATAAGTTCTTCCAGGTATGTTATCTTTCATTCAGGGGTCATGAAATGTAGCCTTTGTGTGATGCATCTCACACCTTTATCCCACAATTTATTCATGATTTCAGACTATTTCTGGAGACGGCGCATAGGCATAACCGTGGCCCTCTCATGTATGTCCCCACTTTTATATCTGTGTCATTTCTCAATTATTAATTTCCAGAAGGGAAAGAATCAGCTTGACTGTTTGTGAGAAAGAAAGTGAGACTGCAGAGCTACAGTATCGGAAAATAACAGCACCTAGTGTGCCGACAGCCTTCTGCCGGTTGCTCCTGATGGTCAGTGCTCTCCGAAACTCTTTCCCCTCACATAGTCCTGTGGTGACAATAAAACGAACAGTCGACTCTCACAAAGAAACAACTCTACTGAGCCAAAGCTGTCGCAACATTTTGATGAGGTCCAGTTCAGGTCAACAGACAGCAGCAGAGGGGGTTCAGAAAAAGTCAAAGACCAAATATTGTTCCTCCCAACAGGAATGGTTCACCATGTATGTGGCTGGAGGCTATATACTGTTCTAACCAAAGTCAAACAGTCATGTGGGGAATTAGGTTTGCTGATTTGACCAAACTATTTACACACAAAGCACCAAGTAATACAAATGAATGCATATACTTTATAAAGCATAAACTGTACTTATAATTATAATTATTTTAGTTGATATACTTACTGATCTGTATGAACCTCCTTAATGTATCCTGGGGGACTGAAGCCGTGTCTCACACCAGCCCCAAATAAAAAAATAGCTGATGGAAATCCCAAAGCACATGTACTTCCTGCCCCTTACAGTAGAGTGAAGATTGGTTAAAATGGCATGAATTAAAGGTGTTGAAGCACACAGGATACTAGGAGACAAAGATCAAGCGTAATAATGATGAAAGCATCACAAACATGCAGAACACCTCTACTGTACATGCCCCTCAAAGACCTCCGTGTTTCAAAGACATCGACACAGTTCCTTTTCTCCACAGCCTCAAATTCATAGCTTGATGCAGCATCTCAAGAAGCAATGCTCACACTGCCCTTGTTTAAGGGAGCATTTGATTTTTCTTATAAGCATTTGTGAGGCGTAAAAAGAAAACTTGCTGTTAAGTCACCTTCAAAGAAATGCCCCGGTGCCAAGGAATTACAAAGCTAAAATAGTTTCTCTGGGAGGAGGTAGCGATTCTATTATTCTTTAAAATGCAGCGCAATGGCTTTTATGAGAGTCTGGAAAAGCCATCTGAGAAGCGGGTCAGGGAAGTGAGCGGCTTGGCCCTGAGCACATTGTGTCTTATCCCTCTCCATTTCCACCACCTTGTCCCTGAATAATGGGCAGACCTCGTCGCTGCCCCCGGAGGCTAATGGCTTCTCATGGAGGAGAAATCAACACAGAAATACCTCCACGGGTAATCCGCCTCTTTAACCAGAAACATGCCACGCGTCCAATCCTACTGCGTTCAAAATAGCATCAGAGAAATAAGCGTTTCCTCCCCTTTGGGATATTGCCTTAATATGAGAGCTGCTAATGAAAAATATATAATCTTCACAGAAATCTTCTGGAAATATAGTGAGCTGAATGCCTCTTCCTATTGGTGATGATTGATGCCCTGCGCCTCACAAAAAAGAACCACTTGAAATGGAGAATTAAGATGAATTACCAGGGTTAGACATGAACCGAAGGAAATGTAAGAGTTGGAGAAATAACATGTACAGCAATTAGATTTAAACTCATGAAGAAATCTAACCTTAAAATTCACTATAAAGACTAATACAAAGTTGGCCAAATGGGTTGCTTTCAACTTCATTCACACGGCAATGAAAGGCAAAATAAATTCAATGAATAATGTAAAAAAGTGTGTTAACTCTTAGTAGCCACCAAAATGTGCTGAAATACTTATTCATAAATACATTAATACAAAAATCATATGCAACTAAAAGGAAGTGGAATTATTTGTTCTGATAACATGGGCACTACATGTTTTTTTTTTCCAAATATATAAAAACATGCACACTGAAATGCAGATACAGAAACATAAATATAAAGTGAACATGAATGCCCTCTAAATGGGAATAAAACTTTGCTTCAGGCATATAATACATGATTAATTATTAAATCACTCACTATAACTGTCGGCAGATCTCTGCCTCACACAAAGTTGTGAAGTTGTGTGTGTGCGTGTGTGTGTGTGTGTGTGTGTGTGTGTGTGTGTGTATTACTATTCTATAACAGCAGCTTCCCTTTAAATTCATATTACATCTACAATGATTGTTAAAGCCACACAGACCACTTTAGGTAAACTGTTGTATTTCAGGGATTAATAAAAGGTCAACACCACGTCATTAACAGATGATAAATATCACATGCAATCAACACAGGACAGACAGACACCTTCAGTGCTCTCCTGTGACTGAACACACTGTCTTCACTGAACACATCTCACAGTAATTCACACATGCCAGCAGTGATTTCACAGACTGTCTTGATAAACCAACTTCAATTGAATGAGTTACGAGTATCATCTAAAAGAGCGTGTATGATAGCAATACACGTCAACAACAATAATTAGCAACAACAGGGTTATCTGACTGCAGTGCATTGATCATTCCGACCGGCTTCAAAGGCCTTTAAACTGGAGACCTTTTGCGTAGAGAGGAGAAGTCGCAGATGAGACAGTATTCCTTTAATTCCACTTAGGAAGTGCTTCAAACGTGTAATCAAGCCTTCCACCATCTGTCAATCCAGATTGAGGCAGTCTGCTAATACATGAAAGAAATCCATTTGATGTCAGGTTTGTCTGCGACAGATAAAGCCGTTCCACCTTGAGACGGTGCAACAAAACGGTGAGAAAACAAAGGCAAGGGTCAATAAGCACCTGTTTCTTTCACACGTCTGGTGAGGCATGAACAGATTTGTTTTGTAAAAGGGCAAATCTGCTGTTACATTGTCTGTTTTGTATGCGTCTATTGATTGGACAATAATATACTGTGGGATTGAATGGGGATACGAGTTATTTTTTCCCCTTCAAACGCACCCCTTATTGCTGCATTTTTAGCAGCCGACAAATGACTTACTAATGGAGGTAATTGAAAAACAATGCATCAAATACAAGCCTGTGGAAGAGACAGAGAAACATAACATCTAAAAACAAACACAAGAAAAAAGTCTGAACAAGTAAACCATTCTAACAATAGCAATCCAGAACAATGACAAGGAAAGAGGTAAGTAGATGATAGCGTTGTCGGAGACTGATACTAACGGCTAATTTTGTTGTCAGCTAAATACACTCGCAGACATTAGTTGACATGTGGGGGGCCACTCCATCTCTCTAGGGGCAAATAATCTAGCCTGAGCTCCCTGTGGCTGAGGTCAATTTCACACTCATGCCTGCTTTAAAGTCTACTAACTCATACAAATATATACGAATGTGTGTGTGTGTGAGGATAAGAACACACACCCGCTGACTTGAGGCGAAACAGGTGGGTTTTAATGACAGAATCTCATCTTTCACAAAGACCGCACAAGGAGTCAGGGAGAGATATTGCTTTCATATAATTATATCGATAACACAATAAAACTAAACAGAAATGAAATCAAAGTTCTTGAGAAGTGCTTTGACCAGCAATAATGTTGATTTCTATTCACATGATTTACTAAATGGGATAAGGATGTCACTGCTACATTTGTGACAAGCTGAGAGCCACCAGGGGTTTCTAAGAGTGATTCATCCCGAAGGGGCCGCTGAATGACACAATATATCCACTTGGGAGATATCACAAGTAAAATAGTCTGGATTTTGAGTTTGCCATTTTATTTTGTATCATTCAAATAAGACACCTGCTTTTTGAAGTCTCATTAAAAACATGGCTTCTTTGAGGGGAACAAATTCTCAACACGCACCATCCTGGCACCATACTGTGAAATGTTTACAGCAAACTAACTAATATGCTTTGAAGAGAACACCATAACCTTTTCATTTGCACATTTTAAGTTTTTACTAAACCTGCAAAGACTGCTTTTACATTTCCACCTTTTTTTTTTATTTCACTTGCCTTCCTTGTAAAAACCAGGATCATCCCTATAACCCAAGAACTACAAGTCTAACATTAAAACCGGATTTGTTGTATTTATTTCATCCAGAAATGCATACAAATGAGCAGCCCTGACTTTGAATATATATGTAAGAGTAAAGGTGGGCAGTGTGCATACTGTATCTACTCTGTGGCATTGAGTTGCTTCCTCTCCGTCTAAATCTGTCTGAATGAGGCAGATTCACTGAACTGACATCCCTAGTCTGAGACCAGACATCATCAAACATCAAAGTGTGTTGTTGCTAAGGGACCATCTGTTTCATAATGTACTCCACTGAATTGGAATTCTGTTGCATATGCAACAGGAAAATAAAGCTGCCGAATCTGGGCGCTCAGCTTTAAATATTTTAAGTGTTAATCTAAAATAATGCAAGGGTTTCTGAAATGCTACAATAAAAAAAAAGCAGATATGTTGTGTACGTGATGAACATCCTTCCAACTGGGATGTTTATTTTGTCGTACTAACACATCTAAAATGCCTCTTCTTGTTTGGTGTCTTCCTACAGCAGATGGTTCACATGCAGTGGTTTATAATGAGGAGCTAGTGTCTTACTTCAAATAGAATAGGACAAGCTGTTGTTAGTCCATCTGAAGAGAATTATCTTTGACTGCTATTTGCATTTGTTTCTATACTATGAAAAGTATACTGTGAAATGATGCACTCATAGGGCTTAGGTATATTATTCAGTTCTACGTTGTTTTTTTTGGATTGTAGGCAAACACATGTTCTGTTCAAGTAATAACATGACTGGGGTGAGGTAAGTCTTTATACATTTTTATTTCAATGACTACTGTAAAGGCAGAAGGAGAGATAGATAAATAAACACAGTGGTCAGTTTTTATAAAAGTTTTCCCATCCTACATTTCCTTCCTAAAATCAGCCAAGGAAGCCATGCACAATGAGATAGCTCGGTTTACTTGGAAATAAATCAATTGAAACCTCCAAGAATATTCATTTCAAACCTTTATTTAACCAGGTGAATTCCATTGAGATCATCGATCTCTTTTTCAAGGGAGACCTGCAAGTATACATGTCTGACAAAACCCTGGGATCTTCTCATTTAATCTCCTCGTCATCCCGAAACATGCAATCAGAAAGGCACACTCTTCTCACCAGCAGCTGCTACACTACTTTCCAACGTACATTTAGTCCTTTCATATTCAAAAGAAGGAGATTGATCTTTGCAATATATTTATTATATTACCTGGCTCAACTTTCGGACTTTCAATGATGGGCAACTTGGACATGATAGAGTGCTGATTCTATCTTGGAGAAAACATTAACTTTTGGGAAATCATAAAGCAGACGTAGATTATATGTATGACTGGCATCAATCATGTGGCATTTGTAGCAGCATTTTCTTAGGACATGTACCATATATATTGTCTTGAACAAGCTGTTACCTACAGTTCTGAAAAGTGATGCCTATGCGGAAGAGCCTTATGGGTGCATTGTCTCTAATGGTCAGTAGCGGGATGACTGCTATGATTATGAAAATTACTTCTCACTGGAATTTTGACATCAGTTAACATTTTCTGGACAAGCTGTTTGTCCTAAACGCTAGTTCCAGTCTTCTTTAATACAGCATGATAAAATAAGGTCCTATTTAGAGTGAAAATGTTACGATAGCAGCGTATGCTTTAGGATGTAACTAGCTTGTGACTCACTGTTAGCTATCAGAGTTTTTTCCAGTTTTGGTTTATCTTCTTTTCTTTATGTTAACACTTTAAACCTTTTACACATTGTTTTCAGTTCATGCAAGTACATTGTAAAATGTTGAATCGCCTAACAATTTCTTGTGTTTGATTGTATTTAGCACAACCCTCTTATTTGACTCAAAGACAACAAGATGGCTTCTACCAAAATGCCAAATTAAAGGATTCATAACTGTTTTCAATAAACAAATTGATGATGCCTAGTGCCTTGTGGAATTATGTAAATCACGATGTCAAGTGTTATTTTAGCAAAGTAAATGTCATCCTAGGTTACAGTACATCATACAGTACTGTAGGTCCTTTATCATTCCGTTTTTTTTGTATTAATGCTCAGTGATCCTAACTACGTTGAAAGTGTACTCAGTGAAACCTCTATATTGTTTAATACATTTCTACAATGTTAAACATCCAATTACTCCAATCCCCTTGTTCACTTTTTAGTTGTTTACTGTAATGACTGTTTCCATCGACTTACATGCTGTTTTGTAGACTTAATAATTATTTGTAGCATTTTGTGGAATCTCAGTTTTATGCATTTGTTCCCAAGTTGTACCCACTGCTCTGCTGAAAATGCTAATGGAGTCATTTCTTGCAGTCTGACAGAAACAATGTTCCAGGGATGATGAATTAAACAATGTCCTCTCTTGTAGCGGGAATTGAGATAACCTCTGAAGCATTAGACACAATGCCAGGGGTCAACTGTTCATCTAAGTTCAAATTTACTGTTTTGTTTCACGTAGCCGGGTGAGAGAAACATTTAACAGGCCTGTGTCGCAACCTTATTTAAACAGGGGATGGTTAGTTTAGCTTTGTAAATGGCTTTGTAGTTGGTTTTAATTGCAGCTTTTCAAAGGAAACCTGCTCATTATCGGCTTACAGTAATTTCCTATATAATTCTGCCAGCTTTGTTTCAGGAGCTTACAGTGTTATTATTCTTCAGTTGAACTGTGAATTTGATTCATTTAAATTTAATCTCATTTCATGATGGCATTTCATCATTTTTGCTCTGATGTATGTCTGTGGTCTATTTCACTATTTATGGGTCAAAGCCACTAGACCTTTATCTGTATTTGAAATCATAGCTGTCGAATATTCAGTTTTTCCGATTATAGAATACAAATAAATAACTGTCATTATACGATTGGCAGAACTGTTAACTAGAGATGAAAAGAGGGCATCAGACTATTTGCAGGACATCCTGCTACGATCAGTGCCACTGTTCGAAATGGGGGAGAGCCAGGGGGAGCTTGGCTCCCCTAAAGAGGGGGGAGCTCCCCTGAAGGCTGACTTTGAGATAAATAGGGGGAGCCCAAAAAAATCGTGCATATTTGTGTCACACAGATTAAAAATGTTGAGTTTCTGTAAATAAAAGTTCTTGAAATAAATAAGTCATTGTTCATTACAGTTTCTGAATATTTGTTTTATATTTGTGAATATTTCTGGGTGTTGCCATCTGTACGTGGCGGCGCTGCAATCTTTACGCTACTTACGTTGCTATGGTTACGGTGGTGATGCCGGCGCGGTATTTTACATTTTCATATTGATATTTGTTTAACTCTGGCTTTGTAATAAAAAAATATGGCGAAACTAAAACAGCCAAGCCTCGCAGCTTTTGGATTCACAAGCAAAGAAGAGAAGGAGTCTAAAAATGACAGCGTGAACGGAACAACTTTTAGTTGGCCGGCTGTAAGCGGCGTTCGGGTCGAGTTTGACAGCTCCACACCGAGGGCCCTGGAAAAAAAAATAGGGCTCCCCCGAAAGCAAATGGGTAATTCGAACACTGATCAGTGCCATATTGAATCAAATGAATATTAGAGACGCAAAAGCTTTGTCAAATAATCAAATTCCCTGCACAGTTTACACTTCACCCTTATCCATTTTTTAACAGTTTTATCTCCCTACTGCCTACTCTCCATGGACGCAAATATGAAGAGTCATATGTGTTTTTCAATGTGTGTGTGTGTGTGTGTGTTTTCCATGGTGAGCTATGGGGCTGAGAAGGGGTATCGGATGACAGATAGAAGGATTTGTGACCCTGCTGCAGCTGTTCAACAACCGTCACCATCAGGTAAGCACACAGGACTCTAGACACAAGACATGCATGTTAGGTAGAAAAACAAAACAATTAGCCATGGTTCTCTTGTTGAATATGTCATTGTCCATCAAAAACTGTCCACTATTCCATTCAAGAGGATAACGCAGCTTTTAAAGATCTTGTAACCAAATCTAGGGTTAAGCTCAGTTCATCAAAAATAACTGATGGGAAAAATCCAACATATGTGTAATGTTTTTTTTTTCTCAGTTGACAATATGGTAGCAGCGTCTCAGGTCTTTGGATCTCAGCTTGGAGAACCATTACCCACTCCTCGTCCAGGCTCTGAGCGACGAGCAGTCACACCGGGGTGACAGAATCAGGAGGAAAATGAGAAAAATAATTGGAAGGTCAGATTTGATAATGGCCACTCCAGTGAAAAACAAGATCTTAATTGGTAAGAGGGCCGTTTGTTGAGTTTTCAAGGTAAAATGTGAACCACTCATTATCCTTTCTGTCTGGTAGACGCTGCTACCGCCTTGCAGGCCGTGGCAGAGGTAGCTTTCGCCTTCGTTCACAGTGTCGGGCCATGACATAAGGCTTCCTAGCTTTATTTTGGATCTAGGCTCCACTCTAATGAGCCATTGAGAAAGCATTAGAGCATGTTGGAGGGAAATATTTTAAGGTCGAAGTAGAGTTGTGTTTGAGAATAGCAGGTGTAATAGTAATTGCATTATATAACAACGTAAAATGGCACCTTCTTGAGTTAACTTTTTCTCTGTCTCTCTGTTAAACTCATCAGGTTGCAGCATGGGTACACCTTTGTGCAGCGGGATTTAGAACACGAGGCTCTCTTTCTTTCTGACTGTGAATCCCACTAAATCCCCAGTGTCACCTGTGAGAGCTGGGAACTTGGCTCCAGGAGCCGCGGTGAGTGTGTGTTGCGTCGCAAAATGAGTGTCACACTGCAGGACGATTCTTTTCATCAAGCCTCCCTCTTTCTCTGACCCTGCCATCTGGGGAAACAGATGATACTAATGAGGGATGGCTCCTTGTCTCCGGGCCCCAAACACACACACACTGCTCCCATTGTCTTACACTGTTCCTGCTGCCCCCTCGGAGTCACAGACACCACTCGTCGTGCAAACATACACACAATGATGGACAAAGACAGGTAAGCAATGACATGAGGCAGTTTAACAGCCCGCTTTAATGCTTCAACTTGAAACAAAAAGCAATAAACTCTGAACACTTCAGAATGTAGCAGACAATGGTGGGGTAGAGTTTTCTATAGCTGCACCATATTTTAAAAAAAAAGTACTGACATTGACAGTGAATGGGTGTAGGGTAGGCAGTGGGGGGTTACTGGGCTTTGAATTGCGTCTGCAGTATCTGGAAAGGAGATGCGAGGGTCAGACAGGGCTAATTAGACTGCAGCGGCCCCTCAAATTTCTGCTCTGGGATATTAATGAAGTGATCCATAGGAAAGCAGCTGCTCGCCACACCAACCCCCACCACCACAACCCGCTGCAACCTCCATCCCCCAAGCCCCCCTGTAGCTCTGCAACTCTACCTAGGAAGGGCAGGGTTGTGCCAGGGGAGAAGCCCGTACAACTCCCCCTGAGAGCATGACAGCTCCCGATCGATGGCCCCGGAGCAGCAGGCGAGTGAGCAGAGGGGTGGGGTGTGCAGCTGTGCGTGTGTCCCCATGCCAGGAGAGGGTGACAACAGCCTGGCATTGTGTCCTACATCATCAGAAAAATTATGTTTCCACAGGAGTGAGCACAATGGTTTGAGCAATGGATGTGTTGTTTGCCTTCCTGTGGCGAGTCTGAGCCCGGCTGTCATTTGTAACTACTGAAGTAAAGCTTATTGAGAGCCTTCACTGGTAGGGATACTTAAAAGCCTCCCTGTCATTTCTTCCATTTACACATGAGTCCATGTACTAAATGTCAAACCGGCTTTATTATGTCTTTCACATACTGTATCTGTGACAAGAAAACTGACAAAACAAAAGACATTCTAAATATCACAAAGAAATGTTCAGGCTTGGGGAAAAATAGAAAAATGTCTCTGTTACAATCTCTACAAAATGTTGCTAGAGACAAACCAGTGTCAATGTATGTCAACTATGTAGAAATCAAAACACAAAGCTCTGATTTCAACATCCCTCAGAATTATGTCAAATGAGGAGATTCTCCTGTTTGGGTTGACAGATGTTTAAAAAGACTACAAATTCAAATGTAAAGGATTGCAACAACTAAAGCTGCCTTTTTAAGGCTTTCCCAGTCTTAAAAAACATGAATACATAAAAAAAAAAGATGACCAAAATGTCACCTTTATAACCCATCTTCTTGTCATGGCACTGATGTTGGTCACTTATCAAACGTGGGTGTTTCTTGGACAGTACACAACACAAACAGAATGTTTCCCCTGAGTTGAGCATTCCAGACAGCCCTTTCTCTCAGGCTGCGTGTTGCATCAAGGGCCAACAGCATGGCAGTAAGAGCTGAAGGAGACATTTCATTCAGAGCAACAAGGTCCCTGACTTGTTGCTCTGAATGAAATGCACCAATAGGCAAGATGGGCAGCAAGTGAGACCAACAGCAAAAACATCTGATGAGATACAAATAATCAACACACGAGCCATTAACACATTGCATGCATACATCAGCCTTCAAATTATAGTGTCAATTAGGATCAGTTGTTAAAAAGAATAAATAAGAAATGTCTTCACTCCCACAACAATTGTTGCATTTGCAACAGGGGGAACCTTTTAATACAAGATTACATTACATTTCATTTCATTTAGCTGATGCTTTTATCCAAAGCGACTTACAATAAGTTGAATTATATTCATCTACATTCCTCATTCCCATTATCAATGAAACTGGTGTCTGTTGACGTCAGCACGGTAGAAAATTGAATTTTTCACTTAAACAATGTCATTGAATGTCGCGGGGTGGGGTTAATATTACCCTAAAGGCAGAGTATCATTTAGCTCTTGCAGGCTGAGGTCTTTAGCAAAGTGAAATATGTGTCTTGTTACGGCTCTGACAGCTTATTCTGCGCACATCCAGCGTGACTGCAGGGGGAACGGAGACAGAGCTGAAGGCCAGTAGGCCACCGTGACAGAGAGCACCTCTTCAATTGAAGGTGAGTTGTTGTGAGAGGTCCCTGTATGAATACTGAATAAGTCATAAGGGTCCACAGTACTAAATCCATTATGCTTTCCCGACCATGATGATTGAAACGAAAAATACATATGCAAAAGCAACCTTCAAGTCATATGGGGAAAACAGGTAAAATAACACCCTTAAAATTCTAAATGTTTTTACAAGCTATACAGATGGTGTATAGGTACCCTTGAGTGCACATGTATCCTGCATAAATAAGAATTCTTCCTATGTCTCAGGTGTCATAACAAAATGTATCGCGTGAACATAAGACAGTGGTGGAGAAGCCTGCTGCTGTGAACAATATGAGACTCCTTTGATCATCTGCCGAGCTGCCTATCTGTGGGTAAACAATTGCCAGTGGCATCAGATAATAAGACATTTTACAGATGTCATCCTATACTGCCTTCCCAGAAGCACCCCCATTACAGCAGTGTCAAAATGGTGACCCCTTCTCTCTTTCATCTTCACACCTTAATGAACAGTCACACTACTTTTTTCATCTTCATTGACTTTTATCTTTTTCCTCTGCCTGTGTATCATGAGGGAATCTGTGGTTTGGGCGTTAGAGTCAAATCCCTGATGAGAGAGTTAACCCTTGGTTGGCTTTGATTTCCTGGTAAACAGTGCTGTGTCGTGGTTCATGAGTAATTGAACACTATTGATTTGAAGGTCTGGGGGTGACAATAATGAGGTCACATATCAGGTGACAGTAAACACAGGCTGTGAAGACAGCTTACTTCTCGAGGACACACACACTACCTTCACGCGCCATGATAGCAGCTCTATCCAATGTCTTTGGCAGCACTTGCTTCTGCTCTCCTTATCTACCTTGCTGTCAATACAGACAACCCTCTGCTCCGGTGGGGGCATGAGGCGGTATTGACATTCAGCTCAAATCCACCGCTCTGAGTGGAGTCCAGGGTGTTGCACATGAATTATGCATGTCTTGACGCCAGGGTGCTGAGCAACACCAGTGCCATCATAATTGAAACAATTGAAAAGACAATACCAGATGGGTCAATAATTAGACAGCAGGAGGGGGAAACTTGATCCGGACGCTCCCCTGCTTGCCCTGCCAACCAGACTACCATGCGCATGGAGGGGACCTTTACCGACACGTCCCGGTGCCCCACAGAGCACAGCCACGTGCTGCGTCACATGCTGCAGTATGTGTGTGTATGTGTGCGCAATTATTTGGAAAAGAGACTGCAAATGTTCATAGAGGGATCACTTCTAAGGCAATGTTGCAGAAGCAGTGGCATTTTCCCAATTATGATCAATCCTATGGTTAAGACTTGTCAAAGTTCCCTAGAAGTGCTGGATAAGTAAACGTTGTCATTAAAAACCACTAAAAAGTCAGTCCCTGTGATTTTTTTTGTCAAAACCTTGCAGTCTTGGATTAGACCTTAGAGGTTATTCATTGGTGTCTGCTGGTCTGAGAAAAACAGAGTCATGTGACTGATCCTTTCCTCCAGCCCTGCACTTTCATAAATCCATACTGAGGGCTCCCAGCAGATCCATTACGCTCACTGGTCTCCTGGCCTGAGCAACGACTCAAGGTGATCACCATAAAACGACATGCCACAGAGCCGTTTCTCACCTTGCAATGCTTTTAAAACAATCCGGAAAACAGAGGCAGCATGGTGGCGAGAACACGAGCACCTCGGGCCAACATATGTCATAAAAACTTACAGCAAACATGTCCTGGTTTACTGCGGCCAATAGTCAGTTTAGAGTCATTGCAAAATAAATCTATGATTTATGTGATTACATAAAAACACAATTGCATGTTGTATTGCTGTAGGCATTGAAGCAATTAAAACATTTAAATATATATACACACTTTTCGAAATGTTCTCTTTAATGTTTTTGAGTGTTTACTAATATGCCTTTCAAAGTATGATATTACACATTTACTCTACAGTTAATGTCCTTATCATGTGTGAGTATTTCCCCTATGTGTTTTGTAGTTAAGGTGTAGCACCAAATCATCATAGCATTATTTAAGTAGAACTACACACATAAAAACAATTCATTTATGGTGTTGTGTGAACAATAGGGTCAAGGAAATAAAAAAAATGATTTGAAGGATATCATTTCATACAGCCTTGGGCCATAAAGTCTTCACACAAGTATACAAACTTTAATTTCCTGGGAACATATTGATCCAGACAGCACTTAAACCAAGGTGCACCCAAATCTGGTAAACCTCCAACACCATAATGTTATCGAAAATACGTTTTATTTGCCTTTTTATGGAGACTCATTTCCGTATTTCTCATAAGTGGTGCCCCTGAAAGCACACACAGGCTCCTGTGAATTGGTCCCATTCCCCATTAGGGTTTATAGAGAGCCATATGTTCCTTTATGGGAAGGTTAACGGTTACGGGCCGCAGTGTAGGCCTAAATCTATAGCATTAAACCAAAGAATGGGAACCTCAGATTTAGACACAGGTCACACACCTGTATTTAAGTATAAGGTAGCATATACTTTACTAAGTGGCTACTAATGTCTCCATAACTTCGGCAGAGGGATTCTGGGATGTGAAGTTAAAAAAAAGAAGACAAAACCTGTCAACGCTTACAATCTTAAAAGACTAATGAGCGGAAGTAACCATGGCAATTTAGTAAAAAGAACATCAAAGTCGAGGGAGCAACTATTTAGGCAGGCAGTATTCATGCATAATTAGCTGTGAAAATGGCACTACAGGAGTCTGTAACTCCCTGTTCTTAATTAGTTTTTATCCTCAGTCTTGGATGAGAGGTAAACAAAGCCATCAGATTAAAACTTCGCTTTTCTTTCTGAGACAACAACACTGTCAACATTGGAGTCGTTGCAGTGTTACCCATCAACGTGCACTATTGTCCGTGGGGAACAAGCGGCAGTGTTCTGTGTTGGTCTTAAGCCTCTTACACACTAAACTGACACCAAAGAACACCAAAGAACACGTCCCGACGGAACGTCGCCTCACGTCTCTGCGTCTTGGCCATGTTTCGCACTGGAACACACCGCAAAGACTTCAGCCGACGGCCAAGAAGCACGTACGAACTGCGCATGCGTGAGTGGCAATAACTCTCTTTACCAGCAGGCGGCGGTAGTGTGTATTTGTCATTCAAAAGAGGCAACAACCGGAAGACAGACTGCGTGATAACCGAGAGAAGAAGAACAGACTGCGTGATATAAACAAACAACAAATAGCGTGTGCGTTCCATTTTCTCTCTACAGCGAGAAGCTCATGGGGCTTTCCCGAACCTGTGTCGAGAGCTGGAGTTAAATTACATTTCAGATTTGCCTTCTTAATAGTTTGTTTGGGTCCCTCACTTCCGTTTCGCTTTTCATGCACTGATTCGCTAAGCTGAACAGCCAATCAGAGTGATTTCTTTGGCCGACAGCCTACCGATTCAACATGTCGAATCGGCGGCGGAAGGTGTCGGGACGGCCGAAAAGACACGACGGTGCAGTACACACCAATGAGTAGGGCGACACGACGCTCATCGGCAGCCCGACATCTATCGACATCTATCGATGCCGAAAATCGTCTTGGTGTGTAAGGAGCTTAAGTCACAGTATCAGGAGGCCTGAAGCCCTGATTAACACCCAGTGCTGTTGTTGAAGCAAGACAGTCAATCTCTAAAATAGAGCATTTCATTACATTTGAATAAAGACATCTAGTTATTAAAAAGGGATCATTGCTAGTAACATTTAAAAGAAAACCTTACCTTGCCAGACATATAATTCAGGCACCAATTACTTGTTCAAGCATTGTGTAGTCTCACTCTCCAACTATCTATCTATACTGAATAAACTGAGCAACCACATTGGTTTGAATGTAAATTTGTAGTGAAAAGTCAGATCATTCTTTCTTACTCGGCAGCCTTTTGTGAAATAGTTTCTTAGTTCAATTTAAGACTACATTTCATGGGAAGAATGAAAATGCTTTCTGTATCATATGACGTTATGAAAATGGACAAACAATAGGGTCAGACCAATAATATGTTTTGGGTGAATTTGGATGGATGTAGGTGGGACTCATCTGTTTAGATAATGAGTATTTCACATCCGTTGAGAAAGCAAATTACTAGAGTTAAATAAGTACCCATAAGGTACATCAAGAAAGCTATGGGGCAATGTTGAACTCATAAAATAAAATAAAAATGCTATACTATGTTTTCTGTAGATTGAGCTACAAAATACCCTGCATTTTCTAAAGAGATTATATTGCATTACCCTACAATCTTTAAAACCCTTCACCTGATGATTCAAACATGGGCAGTGGGAAGAAAGACCCATTCCAGTTATTGTCTTGACAGAAATAAAACAGTGTGACAGTGAAACATTGGAGACTCGAGTTACAATTAAAAAAAACATGATCATGAAATAAGAAGCTCCTGGGTTTCTCAGACACTCCAGCCAGGTATATGTTATTGTGTCTGCTCTGTTTTTCTCCCTGTGTGTTCCTGAATGACAAACATCCGTTTTCATTGCGTCTTACTGGACTTCATCTTTATTAGTAATAACGTTTTTGGAAAGTTAGGTAGAAAATCAGGAAAAAACATAGGCATGTGGCTCAGTAATCTGACGAGGTAGCATTACACAAACATTTGTGTAAAATAGCTGGATTTTATTTTCTAAATGTTGCAACTACACTATGTCCTGATGATAAAAACTAAACGAAAAATTACAATTTCAAAATGGAATGGACTTTGGCAGCCTTCAAAAGTGACGGTTCTATGTGCCTAAATGTGACACCACTGTGTGATGAGCCCTTTAAAACGCAGCCTTCATTAGACCAGGCGTACTCGGGGACAGATGGGAAGGCAGAACTGCATTAGAGCTGCTGTCACATTCCACTTCAAACCTGACCTTCCAGTAGGTCCCACTTCTTCTGACACCCACAAGCCCCCTCCTGATGCATCACTTTCATTCTGGGGCTCAGGCATGCCTTGCTGACCCCCTATCTCAGCTAAACAAGCACCCGGCCACACAGCCTCTAACTGCTCCTGCACCCCATTACTCTAAAGGCCTCTCACCTCCTGTTTTCAGCCATTGGGTGAGACCACGACACTTTCGTTCTGCTAGTGTTTACCCGATCAGTCAAGATGCCACTCACCCCCCTTTCTTGTTTCCTGGTGATGAATGACCGTTGGCCGTCTCATTGACAGCAAGGCAGCTGATGCCACATAATTACAGTATCACCATTTAGGCAAAATTACCAAATTACTCCAGTCCTCAAGAGATCTGGAAGACTGACAGCCAGCCAACAAAGGAAAGAGAAATATCTGAAAATAGAGGGACATGGTGGACTATTTTGGCCTTTACAGACAAGCAGTGGAATTAGGTTTAAGCTGTTCCTTTAGACCCCATTTACACGGGAACGCAAACGCAAACAAAACGCAAACTAACCGAATTCGATATATAAAAAGGTTTCCGTTCACACGGATACGGCTCAATAAACGTGTCCCTTCACACGAGACCGCTCGACCCGCTGGAGACGCTGTAGTACATATGCCGGGCCTGTAAGTGGCGCTGTACTTCCGCCACAAAATACACCAAAAGCAGTGAAGAAGACCCCCGAGCATGGTTGCCATGGTTGCCTGGTTGCCCTTCTATTTATTCTCCGCGGTGGATTTAGCAACATGTAGTTCATGTAGTTCTCCATGTCCACTTGTTGCTGATGGTTGTGGTAGAGGAGCTGTAGATTTTGCACTAACATCTGTAGCATGGTCAGTAGCAGTAGCAGTAGCTACTGACCATGCTACAGCAGTGAGCAGCAGAGGTGGGGAGAGGCTATGGCTTCATCTTTATCTAGGAAAATGATCGTATAGGACGTACACACGGAGCCGGTTGGCCCCCCAGAGCGTTCCGTCCGCAGATCTATCCACCTTGGGACCCGTTATCGTTTTAGGGGTCCGTTTCCGCGGTTCCGTTGCGGCCTCGTGTGAACGAACGGGCTATACGAAAGAGAAAAGTAGCGGATACAACCCGTTTTGTTCCCGTGTAAACAGCACATTAGAGAGTGCACCCATTACACCCATCGAGACCCCAGAGAGCAGGTTGATTAGTCTGGAGAAGCTGAGGCACTTTTTTCAGCCCTAAATAAAAGTAAAAAGACATCTGGCCTCTCGTTGATTTTCAATATTTTCTTTTCATACGCAATTTATTCAATCATTAATTCATCTTTAAAATGTGCAGATTACAATCACAAACAGCTTAAAATGTAATCCTCACAGCAAGGTCTAATCATTATTTTTTTATGCATAAGAGATTAAAGAAAAGTTGATTGCAGAAATATTGCTCACCTTAACTTTGTCCACTGATTTAATTAGTGTTTGATTAGATTTAGAATTGTAGATGCAAGATTATCATTAAAAAACAGTTTATACTTTTATACTCAAATAACTGACAGACACACTGAGTGAATGAGGTATCAGACTAAATAATCCGAAGTGTCGGAGAAAACCCAAGGTAGACCCGTCCGTGGTAAAAGGAGTGTGCGTGAGGTGATGGGGTGACATTTATGATGTGAGTGCTAACAGTGAGCAGAGGAGATGTTGACTTAGCACTGTGTCTGGTTGGAGCTGTGATGGCCACCAGGGTTGAGTTAAGCCCCTCTAATGTATCTGCCACAACAAAGGATTTCATTCACTCTAGCCTTGAATCCAAAATGAAAAAAAAAAAGCCCACCTTGAACAGTCACACTGCATCTATTTGATCCATTATGTAGAGATAAAGTACAGTCTGTTCAGCCGTCTGCTATGTTAGCCATTTCATTTTGAAAAACAAGACTAACAACATTAACAATGCACGGCTGTTGCATAAAAATCTCATAAAATGTGTTATTTTTACATTTCAGCTTTTAAGGATTACAGCCCTTCTGTGGTGGAGAAATTCAACTATCCCCTGAAATTATGGGACCCTTTAAAAGCCCAAAGGATTAAGTTAAAAATGTATGCTGGTCAATATAATAACAAGGTGTTTTTACATTTCCGAAAAAAGTGAAGTTAAAAGTATAAGAAGCAACAATAACGCACCAAAGAAGTTGAAATGACCTCCACCTGAATTAGTTTTAACTTTTAAATTACATTTATGTTGCTAGTGCTGCAGGACACATTCAAAGAATGAAGACAATTAGACATTTTGAGCAAAGCGGCTCTTCAACAAGACTAAATTATTTCTTGTAAACAAGTCGAACCCATATTAACAAATTACGGAATGTCCAACGGCCCTCGGAAAGTGTCAGCCCCGCTGCATGTGATGGGGCGGAGACTGCTTTGATAAACATGCTCGGCAGACTGATAATGTTCTAGGGGGTAATTTAATCAGAATGGGCTATATGTCACTTACTAATAGTAGGTACTTTGCTGTGATTTATCTGTGTTTGCTGAGTGGAGAGAGACGGAACAGACGGCCTGGTCTCCCAGATTAAATAGGGCATGGGAAAGATTCCTCACACTATCAGGGAGGAACATTTATCACAGGCTGATGATTAGTATTATTAGCACAGGTGCAGTTACAGTAAACACCAGAGACTCCAATGTTGTACTGAAAGGGAGCAGCAGATAAAGAAGGATGTGATCTGAACTGGGGTGCGTTTCCCAAAGGTGTTTTGTCGAACTGTGGTCCTGTGAGTTCCACTGAAGCAGGCTACCAAAAATACTGGATCTGAGAAACCGAAGCTGAAACAAACTTTCAAAGCCGCTACAAAAAGGTTTCTGACAACAACAACAACAACAACAGCTCTCTGGCTGTTTGGTGCATGTGTGTAGTGGTCATGCTTTTAAAGTAAGTATTCTGTCATTGAGCTACTTTGATCAGGAAAATGGGGCAGAGGAATAGCATACAAATACATACTTGTCCTTGGTTGTTTATTTAGTTTAAGAGAGGTTGAAAGGTTATAATTTCCACATACAAGCACATTTAAAACATTCTGCTTCTCAAATTTTTTTTTTAAAAACACCAAATAATGTGCCTCATGAATCACTAATACATCACTTGCTGTGAGTAGAGATGTACTCTATGACCTTCATTGATTACACTCCTAGTCTTTTTTTGTTTTAGCTTAGCAAGGCCAGCAAATGGCATAGTCATAAGCAGATGACTGTCTCAGCAGCTCATGTAAAATATCTGAAGAAAACTAATGCAATAATCTATAACAGGGTCACGTATACTGCCACTTAGAATATTTATCATGTACACTTAGTACACATGTTGAAGTCCCAAAGGAAATAAGAGTACCATCTAAATATATTTCTTCTTAATCAGAGCATAACCACAAACGATAACAGGGAAGGTTATAGAGATGGAAAGAAACAATCTGTAAATCTAATCTGTCTGTCTATCTAATGGCACAAACTGAGTTTAGGGACGTCTTATTGGAAATGATTTGCTGATTCACAATGTCGTGGGAACAAGGTTAAGCCGATATTTCTGATGTGATTGAAGGGAAAACACACCATTTGTTGTATGAGTAGTTATAGACAGTGTATGGATTCACTGGATACAAAGGGCCAGCAGGGCGGCAAAAAAAAAAAAATGGAGTGGCAGACCTGTTCGTTGTTCTACTGAAGCCTGCACATTGGACAAATGCAGAGAAGTGCCCGGTCATTGAATAAAACAAAGAGCCGGCTGAGTGTGCATACAGTTAGCATCGAGTTCTAGATTAAAGAGTTTGCTAGCGTTTTGATGTTTTATGGATACGGTTGAGTTTCTACACTATCACATTGGGCTGCGTGGAGGCAATACTCCAAAGGCTGAAATATATAACCGTACAACTGATAAGTCCGAGTGGAAAGCTATTCCATATGAATCCCAATAAGCAGTATTTCTCTACAGGGACCAGTTAGTAAAAAAGCAGACCAAAGTATTTCTTCGCTCAATGAGATTAGACCCATTATAGATATAAAAAAGAAATCAGTACTTACACTTAGCATGCTGTAGAAATCGTTGCATAAATGTAAAAATGGAGCTTATTCTTCCACATAAGTATATGGTTAAAGCTCAAGAAACTATTTTTCACATAATTGACAAAGACTGAAATAGAAAGAGGCCACTGTTATGACAGCAGTGTGATAAAGAAATGCTGGCCCTTCTTTCTTGAATGCAAATATGATTTATTATTTAAAGCATTTACTTAGAGCTCAGACAATGAGGAGTGGGAGAGAAGAAGCAAAACAATAAATAGTAAACCGTTTTGAACTGTCAATCTAAAGTAGCTCGAGGGGGGAAAACTAAACTGGGTAAAAGATTCTGGATGAAACTGAAGAGTGAAAAAACAGAGGTCTATATAAAAGTTCCTTTAGGACATTAACTTTCTCAATCAGACCTCTAGTTTGAACTCTAATAACTGCCAGGTCTAATGTGACAGGTGGGGCTGAAATGGGAAAGTGCAGATTAACTCGCAAGTTCTTTCCTAAACGTTATAAGTGTGGACCTGTGGACCAGCATTATAACGATGAAATTCAGAATTGTAGATCATCCTCAGATGCCCATCGTATTTAATTGAGAGTGTCACACACGGTGAATAGGGGGTTTTACATTGAACAGTACACAATCAAGTACACAAAGAAGAGAGTTTTCAGGGTATTCAAATGTTTATAAATGTATTCAAATTTCAGACAAACTGTCATCAACTACCTTTGTTTGCAACAGATTTAATCTGCCGGTAATCTTCATGAATTAGGTATTACATTTCACATGCCGCTTTTTGATTATAGGTTTCAAAAAAGATAAATACTGTATAGTGTGTAAGATCAGAGCTGGGTTTAGTATCATCCACTAAATACCAACGTTTCTAATGTGTTATGAAGCAAATCTATGCTGATTATCAGGAGATTATGTAAAATATAAATTTGATTATACTTTCTTGACATAACACTATCAGCATCGTTAGTGTCCACTTTGCATGTTTATCAAATATTCTCTAATGCCTGGAAATGATGAAAATCATGCCACATATACAAAATAAACAAAATGCTTGCTCTCAGACCTAAGCCAGAAAAGCACCAAAGTGTACAGTATCAGTATCATCCCACCAGGAGTTATTCAGTGTTATCCTTATTTGAACTTTCAGTATCTCCTTATCATACACTGCACTGCTAATGCACTTCACAACACTTCACAAAGATGTCCTGAAGCAAATGTTTGGGGTTGATTTAATAATGTCTCTATTTTCAAGGACAAGGATACAGACACACAGTATAATGAATTTCAATATAAAGATTTTCAGCGTTGAAGTGGCACAAAACAACTGCAGGTGGTAAAGAGACAAGCCGCAACAACAGAAGCCCTTCTGAATACCAACATTTCTATTCATTTCAAACTTTTAAACAATATTTTCCAACTTGAATTGGACAAACGTCTGTACGGCCTTCTCCACTATTTGGGAATATCCAATCATTGCATATGTTGGGCGACAAACCATCTAAACTTTAAACTTAAATGCTAATAATGGAAACATTTTGGACAATGTTGCTACAAATCCTCTAAAAGTCAAGCGACTTTGCTTGTATATATTTCCATTTGATCATTAATCTACGAACAGATGAATAACTTGTCTAACATGAGGGCAAATAGACAATTTTCTTGTCATATTGATGTAACAGGCCACTTTTCTTTTAGTCTTTCCGCTATGGTAGGTGGGTAATTACTGTCATTGATTAATAATCCTGGGCCAGCCCTATAATAATCAGTTCCACATGTGCCTGGTCCTTTTAAGGAAAGGCTTATTTGCCACTGGGATTCACAGCCTAAACTGCTTAGTGGGATGTAATGGAGAGCAATTTTCTTGTCATGAAAAAGAAAATGGGGTGGTTGAGCCCGGTTATTTTCCATTGCCTCATCACATCAAATCTCCAAACAAGGACAACTCTGATTTAAGATCAACTGATATCCTAACTGATAAAGAAGTAGCTTTCCAGAAAACGAGGAAGCCTTTTATTGCTTTGCTAGTTATTTTGAGTATTATGTTTAAATTGCAATTTCTCCATTTCTTAGAAAAATAACAAAATTGACCTGCATAATCCTTTGTTGCATGAAATACAATACACCGTGGGTAATATTGTCAAATGACGCATAAGACTCAATAAGTGCTGTAAGATCAAGAGAAATAGCATAATTCACAGTATGATGGATTGCTTATTTCCATGCATTGTTGGCAAAGTGGTGAGATGACTGCTGGGGATTCAGCGTACAGTAAAGGCAAGCCTAAATCCCCTAAAATGTAATTAAAATCAAAGTGATTTACAGTTTGTTCTGCATAAGTCTGAGTTTAGATTTCCTTATTTCCAATGATATGCAGTGGTGTGGATTTCTGAAAATGGCCCCCAAAGAAGAGAGCAATCTTCTGAGAGATTAATGTGTTTATAGAAAAAATTGAAAAGCAGCCCTAATGTTGAGGCAAAACTGGGAAGAGAATGTCCAAATTGGAAATAATAGGCATTGCCAAGATGTAAATGGTAAATGTTCCATCTGTCTGGGCTCTTGTCGCTCGAGTAGAAGAGCGTCCATCTGCAGATTAGTGTCAGCAGAAGCTATTTTGCGATGGCAGGCACACATTCATTTCGATATATTAGATACATTTATGAATGAATGAATACAACTTTTAATCAGAAAGAATCCAGGTGTGTGTTTGCTTTTATATGGTGGACATTGAGAGCTAACATTTCAGTTGCTCCACATGTGATATTTGTCACTTCAGTGTCTGATGGTATCATTTAACGATTTTAAAGTCTTTGAATCTGACAGCCTACACAAATAAATCTTTGAAAGCACTAACAACAAGGCCAAGTGCTTTCCAAACACCGACTATGGGCATAATAATTCAGCTGAATAACTGTTTTGACAGAAAAGACTGAGATGCAAAACTCATTCCACAAGGATTATTTTCTCTTAAAAACATGTGCAATTTCTGTTAAATGAAACGCTATGTTTGCATGTATTCTATAGCAACCAATTATCCCCAGGAGCCAACCATTCTGAGTAATGACATGATGCTCAAGTTAATCAGTTAATTTCATTTTGGGAACATTTTAATTACTTAATGCATTTAGTTTAGCGACAATAAAAAGACCATTAACATAACATTAACATTCAATTAAACTTATAACTTATTGCAGGGTTTTAATCCTTCTTTCTTAAGCCTACATGTAACATTCATGAATTCAGGAAAATAAAAAATAAAAGTGAAAAATGTTTTTTTACTTTGTTCAGTGCTGAGGAGGAGGAAAGACTTTTATTTGGAGATTTCATAAACTGAAAAGATTGTTGACTGCAGTCACGGAAGCGGTTTAATGTGTGTGTAGGTGGAACAAATAAGTCAGAGATAGAAATTACAGGAAAAAGAACAACATCCAAACAGTGGATCGACTTTAAGAAGGAGTGAGATGTCTTGTCAGAGCTGAGCACTGACAAAGAAAAGTCAAGTGCTTGTCAGATTCTAATACACACGAGAGAGACAACGGTGATGATGACAGTGATCAGAGTTGGAAGATAAGAAGATGATTCCGGCTGCGAGTAAAGATAGCTCTAATGTAAAATAACATCATGTTCAAAAAAGAACTGGATGTTCCCAGGTAAAGAACTTCACAATTATATAATTTATCGGCACAGAGAAAGTGTTTAGCCCAAAGATAATTACAATAACAGCACTCAGTGGCATTGTGATTGCTCCCAGGGGATATTGCAGGTTATTAGAATGTCATGGTGCACCCTGTTTTGGAGACACTTGAACTGACTGCCCACAAGACTGACTCACAGTTTATCTGCTCCATTTGTTTGACATCTTTACGACATACCGTATTAACACAACCTAATTTCATCTGGGCCTCAATGTCTTCTCTTGGCTGTCTCATGGAAATCCTTCAGGGTTAGGTTAGGACTGCTGGGACGTTTGTCTCGACCGAATTACACCAAGTGACATTTCTTCCTTCCTATCGTGTTTTCCATTTCAAGTTTGCAAGTGGGAGAATCTTGTGACAAACTTTCAAAAGCGACACAAGTGTTACTGACGATCATCAAAGGAAATTAGCTCGGAAAAGTGTAGGAGGCGGCACCCACATACACAACACAAACGTTTGCATACTTAGTACAAAACGTTACATTAATGACAAGGATAAAAACAAAGAAAACACTGCAGTCCCTCGTTTGATCATTTATGGCGTGACAGTAAGAGTTATGTGATCCTTTAACAGAATAAATCAGGGATGAAAAATCAATCAAATGAAGCAACTAATAGCTCCCTTAATGTCTTTGTTTGTGTGCAGATGACACTCCCATTCAGCCAAACAACAAGCACCAATCATATTAATTATCCTCCAAAAACAACTCACCATTTATTACCAATTAGTTCTTCAAAATTAATAAATTGTGATCAAATAGTTTTTATTTTGGACATTAAACGCATCGACCTACCACACTTTGGAGTGGACACTGTTGTGTGTGTGTGTGTGTGTGTGTGTGTGTGTGTGTGTGTGTGTGTGTGTGTGTGTGTGTGTGTGTGTGTGTGTGTGTGTGTGTGTACTTTGAATTTAATTTGCACTACTTTATACAAACTATGACCTCAATTCAAAATATGATGCATGTGCACACATGAACTGCAAAATCCTGTGTTAAATCCAACAGCTATGCAAAACCACACTGGTGATTTTCTGCATCAATGCAACACCAGTGAATTCCACCAGCTGGGTCAACAGCCTTACGATTATATAAATGAGGCTGTTTTATAAACCAATATAGATTAATGCTGCATTGTACAATTTCTCCGAACTAATGTTTTCCACTAAATCTTAATGCTCACTAACTGTCAGGTGATGCAGCCCTCAATGGCAGCAGTCTTGATTAGAGAATATTCCTGCAAGGCATTGGTGCACACTTTACAGAACAAACAAAAAAACATTTATTAATGAACTGGTACTCACATTTTGCAGGGAGATCATAGCCGCAGGTGATCTTGGCTTTGCCGGTTTCACAGCCATTTAGTGAGTTGCACTCATCATACAGACAGGACCCCGCCGCTTTGTGTATGCAGCCATCCACTGAAACACACACAGACATAGAGAGAAAGGTAAGGCCTAACTGAGGAGAAGCATACACAAGCAGGATCACAACAGATCTCAAAGTAGCCATGCTAATTAGCAGTGTGTGTGCTTCGTCATGTCAAAACAAACAAGCGTTTACAGGAACAAGTGCAGGAACATGCAGCAAATTATGTACATGAGCTTGATTTCTGAATCTCTACATT
Source organism: Trematomus bernacchii (assembly GCF_902827165.1). NCBI lineage: Eukaryota > Metazoa > Chordata > Actinopteri > Perciformes > Nototheniidae > Trematomus > Trematomus bernacchii. The sequence goes on along the minus strand of NW_022987828.1, from coordinate 3,314,288 downwards.
CTCAGATGATCCTCTCAGCTCTGAATCTCCTCTCTGTAGGGTTACTGGGTCTGCCATAGTGTGCTGTGCCTATTGCTGGTAAATATTGACGAGCTTGAGAATTAAATTAGCCAGGCTAGGATCTAATAACGCCTCCACACACAGTGAAAATGAGACGGTTCTTCCTGTAATCCCTCTCCACTGTCAACAGTGATATACAGTCAGATCATTAACTGTATTTTCTGCCCTGTGGTGGGAATCTCATATCAGTCCTGTGCTCTGTGGTGAGCCTGTTACGATGTGGATCTGTGTTCTGATTCTGTCGCGCTCCCCGTTGATGTGTGTGTCCTGGTTCCGCAAAGACCCCGGGCCCCCGCCCCCCTAAGGTTTTAATTTTACCAGGTTAAGGCCGGGATACACTTGATTGATGGCACGTCTTACACAAGAAGGCAGAGAGATAGAAATCCACATTATCCGTCTCTGAAAGCCTGACATCCCTCCATGAGCATGTTATCAATCACACTGAAACATCATAAAATCCTCCTCAAGTTGTCCTGTAAAAATCCTCACAAGCCATTAGAGGATAACAGGGCCAGGAGGAGGAACAGTAGCGTTTGGAAAAGCAGACGTGTCTTTTCTTATGTTTCTCTTTGGCGGATGGAGAGAACAAATCTGTCAGAATAGATTTATCCATCAAAGCTTAACATTGTGTAGAGTGAAGATTGCCTGCAGGATAACCACTGTTTACATATTCTGTTCTGATGAAGAGGAAAAGAACTGTCGAACAGATACAAAAAAAAATCAGAATCTACATTCCTGATAAAAGGCACAACGTGACACTTATCGCAATTCTCATCTCTAATGTAATAATTATTCACGTACTGTACGGTGGCAGGAAAAAACTGCGAAAAAAGGCAGAACATTAGTTATACCCTATCTTCTGAAATATACTTTGCTTCAACACAGACAAAAGGTCTTTTGATGAGGGATGGTCCTCTTCTGAGATCCTTTCAATTTCTCAGGGATGAGTCAACGACAACAGCTGGGCGGAAGATTTTCTAGCTCTATCAATCATCTTTAATGGACTGAGGGACAGGCATTTGACAGAGACGAATCCTGATGGCTTTTCGAAAAGTAACATGAGTGTGACAGTGATGTGGATATGAGGAGGTATCGCTCTGACGACAATGAAAGCTACTTAACACAACAATGAGCAGCTGTAGCGCCGGCTATAGGCTTGGCATTTGTATTATATTCACAATGCAAACAAGATTGTCCATGATCATCAGCCACACTTATTTGCATCATAATTGCCACTTAACATGGCAGAAACATGAATTGCTAAATGCGCAGGGTAAACTGAAAGCTACGGGCCTCTAAACAAGCTCCTAATTTATATTCACATCAAGTCGCTCCTGCTATATAAGAACAAGAAATACCTTTTGGCATTCAAATCTTTAGACAGGAAAAGACAGAAACATTACACCTTTGGTCTGATTTGACGTCACAGCTGTTCTGATCCCATTCCAAGATGTTCTCTACTTACTAATGTTTCTACTCCTACTGACAGGCGTCATATTCAGCATGTGTCTATTGATTCAAATGAATAACGTTACCCCCAGGCTTCAGTTATTTAAAAATCACAAGGAGTTCTAATATGGCTGAAATGTTTTCATTTGAATCTTCACAAAAACTGCATTAATACTTCCTTTTTCCTAGCTGTCTTGTTATATATAGCCTTTGCATAATACATTTATTATATATATTTTGGGAAAAAATATAATATATGCATTGAAAGGTAATTCAAGTTTAGTTTTTTGTGCTCCTGGATATATCATAGTAATGCATTTTCAGTTCTCGATGTGATATGAACATAAAAAGTCCCAAGGCACTAACAAGAAGTTCACATGGGGGCTAGGACGAAGTCATAATGCGTTCTGTGGGTTTTAGAAGGTTTTAAACATTATGAAGGCCATCCTGCAGTAGCATAAAGAGAGTGTTGCACATTTTGTATTTTAGCTATGATATTGTGGCCACTAAGTGTAAGCACACAAGATAAGAAAGAGATAGTTATTCAATCAAATTAGGCATTGAAGGTTGCATAAACATGACAGTGTGTTTACAGAGCATTGTATTAAAAGAAAAGAGTCACCAATGAAAATAAAATATGTATGTCTCTTTTTAACTATCGTTATTCAAAGTCATTTTGCGTTTCCCTCAAGAGAGACGGTTCAAGAGCAGGAAAATATCCTGCTAAAACAGCTGTCAAGGAAGATATGCACTCTTCATGGTCATATAAGGGCACACGGGTTACGAAAATGTAATAATGCCCTCCTCCAGTTTGCAGAGTTCCCGCAGGAGTCCATCCTCCCCAGGCACTTCCTCTCATCACTACCAGGCATGGCAAATCTCTTACCTATAAGCACCTTGGGAACTCAGGGAGCAAATCATACAGGGTTCTGTGTTTCATCTCAGTAGCTGAAGAGTAAGATTGTAGATAATTGTTTCAGCTTCCATTTTGCTACTCCTCCCGTTCATGGTTGCATAGCTAGGGTGGAACACTCTTTTTCTGATGCTACTGAGTGTGTCACTGAGCATTTAACGTCAGCGAGTCCCTACACGCCTGGAAATCTGTTCACAGTGCCCGTAAATAGAGGAGAAGATCTGGCTGATTGCCAGAGTCTCGGATGCTCCAGCTCCAGATTTAATTTACCTGCTTCACGGAATGGGAGGAGTGCCACAGATGCAAAGTGGGTATTATGTGTTTAAAAAAGAGATACATAAACTGTATAAAACGGGAAGGGTAGGAGGGTATAGGGACAGGAAAAGGTTTTAGAATGTAATGCATTATTTCAAATGCAAGTGCGTAGTGGGCAGTGATGCAATCAAAACTTAATTGTGAATACATGTTTCCATTATTTAGGCAACTAAAAGCAGATCGGAGTTTCTGTAAGTGGAGTTATGACCCACATGCAATTTATTTTCTCATTTAAGTGGGATTCCAGCATTATTCCCTGAAGAGCTTTACATTATGGATGCCTTCAGCATTACAAAGACAGCCTCAGGTTCTCATTAACTAAGCACTTGCATTCACTGCAGAAAGGAGGACGTCACTCTCCCGTTGGTCGCAATACAAATGTTTCTACAAACAAACAATTCTTAATTTTGTACATTTAATTACAAGTTCCATAGTTCGGATTATCTGCAAATTAAATTCGATTTTCAGATAAACCTTATACAACTGAGAAGTCGCTGTAAAACCTCACAGTTAGTAGCCTCGTGTCATGTGTCTTCCTATTATTTAAATGTGTTTCAGTGGTTTCAATTAGACTCCAGAACGCCATTATGTCCATGCCCCTTTTCCATTATACTGACATGGAATAATCATATGCAAATGCAACATAAAAAAGTACACTGCGCCCTTTTCGAGGATGCACTTTCATGAAAGCATTGAAAGGTGATCAAAGTGATTTCTTTCTCATCTCCCAGCGTTCACTGGGAATCACATGTGGAGCAGAAGCCCTAAGATAAACAACTTCTTCGGTTATGTGATGCACATCAGCGGTGCTCAGTGCTATATTTCAACTCCTGTAAGGACTTCTTTATGGAGGACATTTCATTTAACAGGCTTAATATTCAGGCGGCAGCATCTGCTTCTGTCCAACCCACTGCTGGGCTTCCTCAGCCCCTGTTGAAAAATATAACAGTTAATACCTCATCTATCTCTCCTTGCAGCCTGCCACCGCTTTAGGCTGGGCCTATGTGGGACAAAACATTTATTCATCTTCTCTGAGTGCCTTGCTCAGAGAAAGCTTCCCCGAGCAGCCACTCCAGCAAGTCCGCGCGGCTAATGAAGATAACTTTGAGCGGTGGCTGGACGGCATCCCTCTGAACTCATAATGGGAACAAGGAGAGAGCAAGAGACAGAGGAAGAGCCATATTGAGAGAGACAAAGGAGACGAGGTTGTGTGTGTGTGTCACTGTGCGTGTCAGTCTAGAGCAGTTTGAATTAGTTACTCAGCTGTAACCTTGGCTCCTGCCATTGTTGGAGACACCTCTGCCTTGTCCTCTCAAGGCTCCGTTCCCACATGCATTAAGGGACTCAGCAAAGCTCTGCTTACTCTCCCGGGGCTTCTCCCAGGCAGCCCGAAAACCAAGGGCTTTCAATCGCTCCCTCAGATACAATGAATACCTGCTCTGCTCTCATTACAATACCCTGCTTTTCAGAAATAGTGTCAGCTGCAATTTTCTCTCCTAATTATTTCCCGCTCCTCTGAGGGTTAGGTTCAGGACTGGAGCCAGAGGAGGCAGCGCGGGCTGGGCAGGAGGGAAAAGGGGGGTGAGCTGGATTCTACCTGGCAGGATGTGGAGTAGTCTGAATATCAATCCATAATCTAAAAGAGGGGAATAGATGGTCATTCATAGAGAGAGGCCTAAACCTTAACCTCTTGTGAACATGGCCTGCTGATCCTCCGAGATCTCAAACCCAGAAACATCTTGCGGGCAGGCCGGGGGACAGTTAACTTAAACTTTTATCAATACTCTCCCTCAATGGGAATAGCAGTTTCGACACACAACCAAACATATTTATTTTCAAACTATATATTCCCTCTCACCTTTTTTATTTGTATCCATGGCAACAACACATTTCCTCTCTCCTCACAGTACTTTTTTTCAAAGATGTACACTGATCAAAGCCCGTACACAATTCCACATTTTTGATGAAAGCGTTTTGCACTCATCTCATTTCACTGAAGGAGATAACGACATGGATTAGTTGCTAATGAAGTGCCAATCAGAGATCTGGCTGAACTAAATGTCAGGTGGAATATTTTTCGAGGCATTGTGGTGAATCCCTTGTGATACTGGATTATGTGTCCTAATCACAGTAATTTTGGATGCAACAGGAGCCAGAGCTCTCTCTCTACTGTAACCAAGTTCCCAGGAAAGGGATAATAATCTCCATTTTACCTATAATACCCAGGTAAACAGGGAACACAGATGTTGTTCTCCAGAGTGACATAAAATACTTCAAGCTTACATGACTCACAATTCTCTTGACACCGCAATGTAAGCAGGAACCAGGATAAATGACACGGCAATCACAGGTTCCACTACAACGCTGTGGGAACCCTGGTGTTACAGTTCAGCCAAAGTTGACAAATATGTCAGTAAAGATTGGAAGCTATTTCTATGAAATGGCATTAAGAAACGTAGCGGGTTACTGTTTAAGCTTTAACTATTATATTATACTGTGGATTCCATCAAAAGCAGAACAGTGTGAGGTCTATTTAGAATTGTTTAACACAGTAGCATAATATGACACTGTAGAGGCTTTTGCAAACCTCTAGATTGTGAATGTATTTAAATGTATGATTAAGCAGGTCCTTGCTAAATAAGTAATATGTGTGCTTAAAATGAGGATCGAGACAAAAAATAACTACTTAGTTCCCTAAGGACTCGACTCTTAAAAGGTTATTTTAATTAGGTTACATTTGCACAACAACATGTTATGTTTACTGAACAGAATCAAACTGTTGAGATGCAGTTACCCGTATAAGATAATATAATAAAGATATACCAATACACAGCTTTGACTTCATGTCATAACCTTGTTTTTTCTACTGTGCCCATTTAAATATTCTATATAAAAGAAATGTGACTTACTGACATTATTGCAGCAGCTTAAAAGGAGAGATTACAGCTATATGCAAGAAGATTTCACCTCCAGCTGACTCTGTAAATCTTGGTTCAAGTGTTAGTCAGAATTAATTTAAGTGTATCATAACACATATGCACTTCTGTCAGTTTCCAGTAAATTAAAATATACCTTTGCTAATGTTTACATGGAACCCAGTTAACCTTCTACTTTGCACTTTATGCTATATGTAGATCTATTGATCAAACTGAACATAAGCCAGCTAACTTTCACTGACTGTAGAACGTTTTTGTTAAGTCAATTATTTATTGACAATTATGGATAGAGAAGCTCAAAAATACTGATGTTGTATTTCCATGATTATATGCAAAACAGCATTTAAAAACTGGGGTTGTATTTGTGGAGCAGGGGCTGAGGTTGTTAGGAGCACACACTCTTCACGCTGTTGTTCCCAGGGCCGTAAAGGAATGCCAGGTTAAGTTACAGCTCATGTGACACGGTCGTTGGGAACCTGGAGTCTGACAGCTGCGGACTAGTCGGTGCCAAACCCCAGCCGAGCTGGACTCCCTCGGACAGTAGAGACGGCCCTAGCATTTAAACATGTTGTCTTAACTGCTCTGTCTTGTTGTTGCAACATTCCCTGTCTGAGGTAGCGGAGCCGCTCTGTCTTAAACAAGCTGAGGTGCACTGTCTGCATTCTTTACATGACTGGAGCTTATTCTGCTTAACAGCAAGTCCAGGTTGGAAACACTTTATTTGGAGTCCTCAGTACTGCAGTAATCGAATAAATGTTTAAACATGTTTTAGTGTAACAAAAAAACTTGATCCCAATTCTTAATGTGACCCTATAATGTGCCTAGATAATGACAAACATGAACGTTACTTTTAACTCCACAGATGTCTAAGTGACAAATTGTACTGGGTTGATAGGACATGGAGTATCAGCAAATGATTATCCAAATAAGGTGTGACAAGCTGCATAGTGTGGTTTGGTCTCTTTTGTAGTTTGCATGCCTTAGCTATAATGATTTGTATTTCATCACAGCATGGGAAACCGTTTAGACCCAGATGCATGCATGCGTGCTTAACAATAAGCTGTTTTGTTGTTCTAGTGAATTGACTTGCAAAAATGTCAGCAGATATGCAGGTGTCCAGCCAAAGGCCATCTGCCTCTGTCCCCACTGGAAGCAACATCATTCAAGAAACCATTCCTGTCATGTGAAAACAGTCTGAAGCCTCCCCATAACGCTGATCACAGATGTTTACTGAATGGTGTCTCGCCCAATGGAAATCCACCATTTGCGTCTTCTACTTTATCAAGGCCTCAAAACCTCTTTCATTTCTGGGTGTGTGGTGCCCTAATAATTCCATACAAACACAAACCTCCTCTTACAGGTTCCTTTCCTTGCTTCAATATCACACTCATTTTTCACCTTTGACTCCATCCAGTCTCTTACTAAGAACGAGAACTCTGTCAATGTGGCTATTATCGCCTCGTCTCCTAGGTTAGATTACCTTCGGCACACCAGCTTTACTATTACTGCCACAGGAGGGAGAGGGCGGAAAGGGAATGTCAATAGACAGAAAGGTATGAGAGACTGAGATCTTCCTCTTCCAGCAAAACCAATCTGAAGTGCAATGTGTATGTGTGTGTGTGTGTGTGTGTGTGTGTGTGTGTGTGTGTGTGTGTGTGTGTAGGACATGTTATTCCTGCTTGCAGAGTTACATTTACATTAGTCATTAAAGCTCCTGCATATGCGGCTTCACGCCACAACAGAAGATAACCGTTTCTCACTCATGTCTTTCACGTCATAATTGTCTACGAGCTAAATTGTTTATAGAACACATTTCCTTAGGTTCTCTGGGTGCCCTGGAGGAATCAAAGCATTTCAGAACAACCTGAAACATTAATAACATGAACAACATGACATGTAGTTAATTCCTCCCTGTAAGGGATTCTGACATCTAAGAGCTCTCATAGTGGGGGTTTACCAGAGCCGTACATCTCTGGTACAAAGGTAGTCAACATGTAACCCACAACCACCAGGAAGCACCTCCTATCAATAAGCCGTACACCTCTCTCTGTGGGTGAGGAGCAAATCAGCTGCCAGAGAAGATAACATGAAACAAGCTTTTTCCTAATTTCAAAGTAATATTCCCGCTGCTGACCAGTAAGGGCTCCCCTTGAAATAAATCAACCAGAACAAGATTTAAATTATTGATGAATACATCATGCTTTTACTTATCATTACTTCAGACCTACCACTTCCATCACTTCTGCCTCATGGAGTCATATTTTCAAGTGTAATTTAGCATTATATTAATGATAGGAAGCTGCATCAGTCTGGCACATCTTTTTCTAACCAAACAACACACCGGCCGGCTGTATTTGGAATCAATAGAACACACACATTTTCCTCCAGACATAATTAAATGTCGCCTCCAGAAGAAATTGCCCTCTTTGAGAAGTTAGGCTAATAAGGGACACACTAATGTTGAGAAAACACGGTTGGAAAACACAACCCCCAGAGCGAACCTGGCCAATTTCATCATAAATTACTTTCCTGCACAAAGTTCATCTTTGAGGCACTCGGGAGAGCCAGCTGCACAATGGTAGAAGATGGCGTTCCTAAGAACAAACTGGCTAGAGGTAATATCTGGAACAGAAGCACTTTGTTTCATGCATACACAGCTCTAAGAAGCAACAACAGTAGACAGCACTAGACAAATGCATGTAATTATTAAGCTATCTAAATAGCAGGCTTTAAGGCTAGTGAGGAGGGAAAGCAAGCATGGCTGCTGCTGCTTCAGACTCCTGGATCTTCAGGCCAAATTCTCTGGCATGTCTGTAATTGCAGAAATGAAGAGAAATGGAGCCATTCAGGGAAAGGCCACTGTTTTAGATTAAAATGCATGAACAGCTGTTGCTATTATACATGGTTCTTTGGGTTTGCTGGTGCAAGGCGCTTCTTCAGCAAGGCCTACAGCCTTGTACAATACATTAACATTTGCAGAGAAGCACAAGCGGGATGTCAAAACAACAGAGAGCTATAGAATTAAAAAGGTCATCATGGTTTTGTATTTTCTTGATCATTAACCTTAATTTACCTGTGAACACAGAGGCTGTGGATGTTTCAATTATTTTAAGTGCAGCAAATAAAAGGACTATGACAATGTGCTAGGCAACAAAACAAGGAACATCTTTATTTATATCTGGAACTACAAGCCTTCAGACCTGATTGTTATATTTCTATAACTGTTAGACGAGGAGCGATAAACCTTTGGGCAACAGTAAAAATCAAACAGCATTTTTATAACAATGCTATCTGCTCTTCACAAGTTGGCACTGACAGTAAGTACAGAGTAGCCTATAGCAACAATATCCAAGATAGATAGATAGATACCCAAGCTTATGCTTTTATGACCCTCGTCACTGCTGCGTATGTAAATATGATACAAAATGGTTTAAGCATCGTAAAACAGAAAGCTTTAAATGCCATGGCAATGCAGGCTGATAACAAAGCTTTTATATATGTTTTTGTGCTCGTAAATAGTCTTCAAAGAATAAAATCCTCAAGTTCACTCCAGAGGGAGTTTCTCTCCCCACCCTTCCTGAAATGACTCCTTTGTTTACTTCCGTAACATAGTGACATCACAATGTAAGGACACAATGTAAGGGCAGGACATCTCTAAGCTGCTGACCACTCACAACACAGCCGGCCAGCTAACCAATCAGAGCAGACTGGGAAAATAGGCAGTATGCACAAAATAAAGACCTTTTTGAACATTAAAACATTTAAACATGTCACAGTGGAGGTACATCATTCTAATATGAACCTGAAAATGAGCATTATAGAGTCCCATTAAGGCCTATTTTCCCAAAGTCTACTTCGGTTGCGCTCCTACTGTAGACGATAGGTGAGTTGGCTGTCTTTATTGCATTCCAGAATGATGAGACAACTAGAGTTTATTGTAACAAGACATAGCTAAGTCTGGTCAATACACATGTCTATGATAAGAGCTAATGCTATGGTTATCTTAATTGGAGAGGAATGCAATTCAGTATCTTATTTCTGCAAATTTAAATAACTCAGATAAGGAGACATAGCAAAAGAAATAGAAGTGCTTTCCATCCCATTGTGTAGCAGACAATCCTTTAATGTACTGATGGCAAGGAGTACTCAATAAGACATGCTGTGTGTACCTCAATGGCAATTTAACAGAACACAGAAGATCACTTCAAGCTGTGGCCTACTGTGCTCTCTGCATGCCTTTTGGTGTTTATTTAGCTGTTCTATAAATGCACTTTATCTGCACAGCCAGTGGGGAATGAAGCTGCATTTGAAGATGTGCTGAAGTTAAATTAATATCTTGTGATCAGTTACTTTTATATCTGCCTGAAAAAAGGAAGAAGCCTGAAAGAATAATGGTGAAGCCTCAAAATCAATACAATCAAAAAGGTAAATGTTTCTTATTATTTTTCTTTCAAAAGAGATTCCTGGAGAGTTCTCCAGATGAATATCCATGTTCCATTATGTTGGAACTGTAAACAAGAAAAAGGAGTGAGAACTGAAAGAATAAGTGAAAACTGCTGGTGGGTACAAAATGATTATTTATCTTTTATTATCCTCAAGTAATTTAAGGGCTGAGTGGATTTTATGATTTCTACAGATTGAGATGTTTTCTTTTGAAGTATGAAAGTCTGAAATGACAGTATTAAAGTTTAAATTAAAAATGAATTAAGTTCTCGACTGTTACACACCAGTTATATTGATTGCTTTTGTAAAAAAAAAACATAATTACAGAAATTTCCTTAACTGTAACCTACAATTCCGGGTAATCAAAACACTTGTCAAAGAAGCTCTTATATGCAGCGCTGCTAGAAAACCATTACCCTTCTGTAACTCAAGGTAAGCAAACAAAGAAACAGGCCAGGCCAAAGCTTGCAATAGCCAGTGTGGATTCCTCTCCAGTGATTTATCTGACGGTGCACTGACAACTTTCCTGCAGAATCCCAAAGTGTGCTATCCACTAATTGAGCCTGTGTCAGCGCAGGAGAGATTAAGCGTCCGCAGCTGCCCACTGAAATGTCTTCCCCAGGCCCAGCTGTGGGACACAAATCAAAGGGCCCCAGCACCGGACCAAGTGGCACAGCACAGAGCCCACCTCCATTCAAACACAAAGCTCAGCAATAGCGTCCTGCCATGATTCGTTGTTGGGAAAATATCTCCTGTTTTATGTCTCATCATGACTGTAGAGAACATCTGATACATTATGACACTTCAGAGCCATTTTAATGAGCTGGGTGATATTAAAGAATATTTGCTTTAAAGATCTCCAACAATCGCAGTAGTCAGCTCAACGCTTGGCACACTATTCATTGACTTGACTTTTTAACATGCCTATGATTTGCCTCTTGACTCCATGTCCTTCATAAATGATCTTGCTGGGCTTTTCCCTGCAGGCTCTGTTGCAGTAAAAAGCCTGCAGGAGACCTCTGGGCCAACTCTCAGCTCCCCACGTCCTCAGTTAAAGAACTGTCCTGCTCCCACTGCCTCTACTTGTAAAAGCCCTGTGTGGTCTCAGTGCTTAACTAGTGGCCATGGCCCTGCTCCACCATGTGAGGCTCCTTGCTGCAGAGCCAAGGATTAACAGAAATGGGTCTTTTATAATTATACCGTCATGATTCCAGGCCTTTCCTGCTGGTCCTTTTAATTAAGTAGATCATTTTTCTCCAGGGAAGACCAGCTTTAACATACTTACCGGCTATTTCAAAAGCGGACTGTTCTCAGAACTGTCGCAAAGATCTTTGACCAAAAACTATTGTATTTGTTGTGAATTATTACATAAAATCACCTTTGAGGGAGAGCCAGCATTGCATGTAAGAGGAAAAAACACTCATTAGAAGGGGGTATTTTAATGTGACCATTGGAGCGTTTTACACTATTCTTCCCCCACCTTAGTGTTGCCTGTAAAAGCTGCCCCATCTCTGAAGGATGGAGGTGAGTCTCGGAGGGTAATGGGGTCTTCTGTCACTCACACCTTTTTGAGTGACAGTGACAAGTCTAATAACAAAGTTGATGCCTGGTCACTCTCCCATTCAACCATTTCACTGAAGGGACCTATCTCTGCTATCCGGTGGGCAGTCACGCACCCATGCAGCACCCACCTTGCTCTGGGGAGGGTTTATAATTCAAATGGAACGCTATAATGGCCTCCACAGTGACAGCATTCAGATAGCTGCTTGTTCACAGCTTGGCTTACTGCCCATTCATTTTTAAACCCCCCACAAGTCAACGTTTTAATGGCAACTACCATTATGACCAGAAAAAGGAGTGGTTAAGGTCATTCTGAGATAAAAAATATTCTCCATTCCAGATGTTTGGTAAAATAAAAAAATAAAAATAACATCATTAGTGGACACATTTTCTGATTTGTGATGAGTAAAAATATGTACTTACTATCAATCTAGAGAAAAGCTCAAAATAATAAAATACAGGTGTCAAAACATTATGGTTTGGGGATTACGGATGAGTCATTGTTGCGTTTAAAAATCACTCACTTTACTGAAAAAGTACCGTTATACAAGACTTTGTGTATCACAAACCGGCAGAGCTGGATATCAGTTACTGAGCCTATGATGGAAGCCATTGACCTTCCAGAGATGATATGTGGACTTACAATACAGTGCACTGTCACCTCTGAGAATATTAGTTATCAATTCTGGCTTTAAATCTCTCAGGTCAGCATATATGTCATCTAAGCAGTGGAGCAGCAGTGATGGATTTTAAAAGAATAGCAGTCTACATTCTTTGTTTTGGAGCTTATCTGATTATTTCCTTACAGCCTCTTAAGCAGGTTATGATCAATTTTTCATGTCTTATGCTTAGACAGGATATATTAAATCCATTTATGGCATAATTGCTGATGCCATTAAAGAAGAGATTAAGATATTATTAAAAAAAGATTATTTGTGCACATCAAGGCTGACAGTACTTTTTCTTTTAAAAGCACTAGGCAATCGAAAAAGGAGAATGAACGGCTTTATCTCAGTGCGTGTATATAAGTGTTGTCCCATTGCATTTATTTTCCTTTGCAGTACAAGTTTTAATTCTATGAATAGGCAAATGTTGCAAATTTGCCAGAGATAATTGGTGTTTGATTAGTGTGGACCATCCAACCCAAAGCCGAAAATCGTGCCAAAAAGGACTGCCTTTTTTTTAACTTTAAGTATGTGTGATAAATAAAATGTGTTTCCAGATGCACAATTTGGCCAATGATTTACTCATCGCTGTGCATTATCATTACATGTTTTGTATTTGCTTGTGGCAATGAGATCTAACACCAAACACTGGCTTGGGAATGCTGTATTGTAGGAAACAATGGATAATTACAATTACAATAAGAGCTTGTGAGAGAGCACAGTGTAGTATTTAATCTAGAGAAGCTGGATGACAAATATGTCATAATGAGTCATGGTATTTTTGCCTCTTATATTTCCAGCAAAAACACAATATAAACAGGAACTTACACCTGACAGGGGGGCTAGTTTAATGCAAACCAGACACGCTCTGAAGCGAGCAGACTGAATAATATTCTGATCGCACATACTTTACACCTTGCATGAGCAATAACCGTTTCCTTTCACAGATATAATATGCACGCACAGCTTGTTTTTAATAACCAACATTGAAGCATGACATGTGACACAGATCACACATCCCATTTGTAACCGACAATAGCAATGTGTCCTGCTGTAGTCATAAACTTTGGATTCTTAACAGTTTGACGTAACTGAAATGTATGTATTCTTAATGCTAAGGCAACAAACCTTATCAGTGTGCAGTCCTGGCATTTAGTATCACAACAGGTGAATTTGGTCAATAGAGAGCAGAGCAAACACAAAGCTGCCAGCGCAGAGACCTGGCACAGCCTTAGGCCCCGCTCACACGGGACCGTTTGCGTTTATGCACAGTATGCGTATTCAAAAAAGTCTTCCGTTCACATGCATTAGTTTCATTTAACGTGTCTGTTCAAACGAGGCCGCTGGAAACGCTGTAGCACATATGCCGGGACTGTAAGTGGCGCTGTAACTTCCGCCAAAATACACCAAAAGCCGCGAAGAAGAGCAGCCCGAGCAGCCCCGACACAATGTTGCCATGGCTACCCTTCTGTTTAAGCCCCGCGGTGTATTTAGCAACATGTAGTTCATGTAATTCTCCATGTCCACTTGTTGCTGATGGTTGTGGTAGAGGAGCTGTAGATTTTGCACTAATATCTGTAGCATGGTCAGTAGCAGTAGCACTAGCAGTAGCTACTGACAGGAGGAAGTGTGTGTGGCGATTGCTGGTATTCAGCGGGATATAGTCATTTCCTCAGCATATGGATAAATGCAACGGGGAAGTTAACTGAAAGAAACCGAATCTGTGGATATTGCATCGACCGACCAAGAAGCACGTCTCTGTGGAGAGGACGGCTCAGAAAGAGAGATATTCTCTACAAACACCGGGTGAGATCGCACCTTTGTCAATATAATGGATCAATGCATGAAATCTGACTCTGTTTATTTTGTTTAAGGAGTATATTGGGCGTTAACAATTCTGGTTTGCCTTTTATAATATTATTTCATTCAAGAACCCCTTGTGCGTTTAATGAACACAGCTATTTTTGATAGTTGCTACAGCAGTGAGCAGGAGAGGTGGGGAGAGGCGGGGCTATCGTTATTTTTTCAGGAAATATTCGTATAGAGGTGATTACACGGACTCGGTTGACCCCCCAGAGCGTTTCGTTTGCAAATCTATCCACCTTGGGACCCGTTATCGTTTGTGGGGTAAGTTTCTATCGGCCTCGTGTAAATAATAGGGCTATACGCACGCGAAACTATGCAGATACAAGCAGTTTTCTCCTCGTGTAAACGGCGCCTTAGTAAACACAGAGAGAGGAATAGCCAGTGCAGATCACAGACAGAGACCAGAGGTTTGGCTCTTTTCTCTCTTTCAATCATAATCAGAATCAGAAATGCAAATTTGAGTCAGATTTATCTTGTGTAGAATTCAAATAAACTGTTGTTTATACATAATATGGACTTGTGAGATAAAGTATTGGGCTGAAGTGTTGATTTCTATCAACATTATTGGTCCTATTCTTGCCATTGCCTATATGAAAGGAAGTAAAACTGTAATTTATTTGGCCACAAGTGATTTATTTCTCTCATCTCTATCCATCAAATATTTGTTTGGCTCACCACGACTGAAAATAGGTGGTGAGTGCAGCTGAAGGGAGTATAACTGCAGTACAAATCAGGCAGCATGGAGGCGAGTTCCCTGCTTTGGAAGTCATAATTGATGCCATGCACTACAACACCTACTTATCCAACTTCTCCTTCCACAGCACTGCAGGTGCACCTCGGCTGCACAAACACCCCTGTTCACAAAATCACCAAAACCTCTTGGTCAGACCCAAATAAGCTTTTACAAGGAGTTTCTATCACCTTGTACTAGGACACACACAAATAGAGCTTTGTAAGTCAAACACAACAAGCAGTTGGTCAAATTTACACAATTCATTGCAGGGCATGGAACAAGAGGCCATATGGAGTCAGCTCCTTAACAAATAATTCATGGGTAGGCACCAATTTAGATATATGTAAACTTTGATCCCCTGCAAGGACATTAAAGGTGGAACCGCTTGTCTTTTTCTACACATCTTGGCCTGTCTCTGTCTCACTCAATTCACCGTGGCGCTGAGCTGTAAAGTTAATTAGTTAGTGTGAAAGAGAGCCCAACAATAGCAGCAGAATGCTGATATTACGCTTCTCTGCTGTTATGTTAGGACTTGCCTTCTGGTAATCACAACCCATTCAAGCCAATGTGCATACCAAAGCAAGTCACTTCAGCCGACTTTAGTCCGTGAAATTACACAGAAAATAAACCTCAATTCTACACAGTTATGGCTCAAAATTGGTGCCGTTTTCCTAACTGGGAGCAATTTTCCATTTTAATACAGTGACATTTTAAAATATTTGCCCTGTAAGAGAAAAGTAGAACATATTTATAAAAATAAGTCAGTATAAAAAGGAAAAGAGTAGGGGAATTCAGAAAACAAAATATGGCCTTTAAGCTGGCAGTGTGTAGGCTAAACTGAAAATCATATTAAATTGTAAACAGCACAATAATCTCCAGTGTATACATCTCTGAAGTATACCCTTTTGCAGCTGTTAGGATTCATAAATATTTCTAACTTATTGAATCTGTACATACAGAATAACAGGCGAACATCTTTCTATACTGCTTTCATTTTGATCAACATTCTGTATAAGGTCATGCATGATAACAACAAGATCACATGAGAAGTGTGTGGGTTGTCTTTTTGACATGATGTCAAATTAAGTAACCTATGGGTATGATACACACATGAGCATGTGTGTGTGTGTATTTGTCTGTGTATCATAATAATCCATGCTATGCCATGTGCTTTGTTCAATAGGGATCTTTGATTGGCATGTGTCTTTAAGTGCTATGTGAGGTTTGTAGTTTTAATATGGAAATCATAAATGAAACACATTATAATACATACACATAGTGCTCAAATAAAAAGGAGAAATGCATTTAACGTATCACCATCTCTTATTTATCAAACATCAACATCAACAACTTTGTATTGCATCTGTTTTGTATTTTTGACTTTCCTGCAATCACAAAACAAACAACCTGAGGCTCTGGCAGTACCTTTCATACATACAAATGGAATGTCTATTGGAGCTGCATAAAGAAATCTATTTACCGATAGATCCACACGTTGTCACTAGTTTAAAAATGTCTTCATGTTATCCAAAATGTACCTTTTGTGGAGTACAATACTAGACTACCAAAGCATGCATGTCATTCATAGCCTCATATAAATTGTGTAATTGCATTCATTTGAATAAAGAGAAGTTGGGAATGAGTACCACAAAAATACCCATTACATAGTTCACGGCTCCAAAGCAGTTCCACTTCAGAAGACAGATGACACAATGTGGAATATGAAATTACTAAAAAATGTAATATAATGTACAGTATGTATAGCCTATACCAGATGTATGTCTAGTTTCAGCATTAAACCCTTAACCAAATGACCACACTCTTATTTGACTGTACACTGAACAACCAAACATGCACTCTCCAAGCAAACCTCCCTAACTGCATGCCCAGACCTAAAAGAAAGTCGGCCTGAAATATAATGTAAAAGGTTATCAAAACGTATACTGTACATAGGATTTTATACGACACTCAATAATCTGCATCTAACTGTGTTGTGTTCCTACAATGTTGGCATTTTGTTAATGTCACCATTTTTGATCAAAGTGTGAAAGATGAACTGCATTCAGAGAGACTGATAATATTGTGTGAAAAATGAATTACATTTTTTATCAATGCTATTTTTATAAATAGTAGCACTGACAGTAAACATACTGGCAGCAGGAGTATGTCAACAAAACAAGTTGTTTTGTTAGTTCATATTCATTTTAATAATGCCATCCATATGATTTTCTATTCGCAAGGACTGCTCTAGGCAAGTGCAGCAAAATGGTTACTCTGGAGACAAAAAGCCACTTCAACAAATGTCACTGGCTAGTCAACAGTCCATTTACCAGACAGATGCCAAGACTGATGTACTTCATTTGAGGCTGCCTCCAATGTTTGTCTGCTGGTCAGGTGTACTGGCACTCCAATATTAATGAAAGGCTGAGCAGCACACTGGGACTCCAGCCAGGGATTATACAGGGTTTAAGACAGCGACAGCCCGGAAAGCTAGCCAGGAGGACCTGTCCAAGTCTGTGCAATTTGCAATGCAAATCAATCAACAGTGCGGGGCCAGCACAGCAGCATTGCAGAACAGCCGACTGTGAGCAGTTAGTGTTGAAATGATCTATTTTTTCCTGAGTAGCCATCCCTCTCTGTCAGGTGCCACGGCCATCTCTCGCCATCGCTCTAATTAGACGGGGATCCCCGGAGCAGGCAGCGTGATGGAGGACAGGAACACCAATCTACCAGTTCAGTTCATCTCAATCAGAGAAAATTAGGCAGATGTTCCGCAATACTTTGTTACGTTTTTGGCTAGATTAATCAATCGCCAAAGGTAGTGCATTTACCATACATTTAATTTGAACTACCACAGGTACAAATATGTATTAGTCTAATGAAATCCGTTATCACTGTAATGAAGCGAGGTGCCTTGATTGTAAGGACAACTGCTGATAAGTTAGTGTCTATATAAAATCATAATATTAAGCCCTGGTACAATACATTCTTATACTGCTGCAGTCCCTGCAAAACAAAGCTTCTCACAGTATGTGATGGGGGGACAAGTGTTTATAATGTGTGTCATTATGATAAAAAGAACATAACATTCAGGTTATGCGTGTCTGCCACTCAAGTAGTATGCGTAGCATCACAACAAAGTTATAAAAGCCTTCTTATAACCCCACAGTAGTATTTTTATCCTGGGAAATGATGTGCATATCCTTCCTCCATCTCAGCAGAGCAAAAGAGGAGCCAGGCTTCAGGTAATCATTCCTATTTCCATTCACAATGCATTTACTAAAACCAGGTATGAGGCAAGCGATTCATTTCTCCTTTTCTCCTATCTGTCTCTAAGATCGTTTCTGCTGCTTGGCACAGAGGAAATGGGGGAATGGAGCAAAGAAGATGATCAAATCTGAGGATGATTCTAGTGTCGTTTCACTAAATAGTAGATTTATCTTGCTGCTGTTGCTATGGTTGCAGTGCAGTGGCAAAAAACGGGAGTCATAGCGTAAATCCCTTCATTGATCACTTGGTTATACCTTCATCATATCTG
This sequence comes from Trematomus bernacchii, assembly GCF_902827165.1. Taxonomy (NCBI): domain Eukaryota; kingdom Metazoa; phylum Chordata; class Actinopteri; order Perciformes; family Nototheniidae; genus Trematomus; species Trematomus bernacchii. The sequence continues at coordinate 3,295,810 of NW_022987828.1, read as the reverse complement.
GTGGTTAAGGTGAAATGTGTTATTGGAATGGTGGCCTCACAACAAGCTAGATTAAAAGGTTCAATACAATATGGTGACATAAAGGGTGAGAGTCTCTACCTTTGAGTGCTTTTAAGGGCTGAAATATGTTATTCAGTGCAATAAAGCATACAGGAGAAGACAACAAAAAGAAAAGAAAGGAGGAAAAAACATTTAGTAACCTATTTATTAAATAAATGTAATATTAGCGTATATTTGTGACAGGACTGGAGGGCAGGCATAATGAATGGGTTCTCTGAAGTCATTTAGAACAGATAAAAACTAGTTTAGTTTAATTAGATTTTCAAAAGGGTGGGGGTGTTGTCCCAGTTCTGAAACAGAACAGTCTTTGTGAAGTTGCATTTAAAAGCGTGGGTGCATAGGCCACTCTAAAATACATGATAATTGTGCATTTTAATAAGCTTGAGAGGTGTGAGGTGCAGATCTGCATGAACAATGAGACGCACCAGTCCCATTCTTTGTAATGTCATGCTGCCCCCACTGAGCCGTGCATTTTAAAGCGAAAATAAGATATTCAATCTAATAGTTTTATAGTTAGCAGGACATTAAAGTCATTGTAGTTCACCCACTCCACACTCCTTTATGATATCATGGCAATCCTTTAAAAACATCTCTTTCAGTTGGTAAGGACAGGTACTAAAATCAGTTGCATCATTTATTTCATAGGAATCCATGAATCGGGAAGAATACATTTAAAAAAAATGATTGGTCAAAGTGGAAACAAAAATACAGCCTGTGCATCTCGTTTCTCTGGGGTTTTTGTTTTTTTCTAAGTGTGTGCTCTCGTGAAGGGTAAAAAATACCAGTTTGAGCCTCAGCCATGACCTGTAAATCGAGTGGATGATTGGAAATCCCTCAGAAGTGATGGCAGACAACCCCTCACCGGCAATGAAGAAAGTAGCACACAGAGGATATGGGATATAATAGTAGGCTGAAGGCACACAGAGAAGCTGAGTGCGTCTTCATATTTTGCAGACCGTGACGCCCACCTGATTTCAAGTGCACTTTTTTTCAAGTGCCCGTGTTACAAGGCTTCACATCAAAGCTGACAAGAGAATTACTGTTGGTGGAGATGAGAAAACAACCCTGTCATTGTGTGGCGCTCAGTGGACACTCAGTTGATCTACATGCCAATCAATGAGCACAATTAATGTTCCGATGAACGGGTTGCACTGATTCAGCAGATGATGCTTTAATTGGATGGAACTAAAGAGGGAGAGAGGGTGACCCCTTCAATGACCCTTATCAATGGAGCTCTGCCTGAAGCACAACCTCATGAATGACCCTGGTGTCAGGGGTTGATCAGGACAGCCCTGCTTAACCCCTCGACACATCAGCGCATGAGGTCATCGAGCAGCATTTGAAATCATGTGTCAAAAGACTGTTAGCATCTGGTAGGCATTGTTTCCAATAAGATTACAATTTCAGAAAAAACTTCAATGACCAGCTTGTTGGTTCCCTCCCACTATATTATGTGAAGATTTCCATTTAGTTCAATGGCTAAACAATGGAAAAACAACACTAACTTAATAACTACAGTTGCCACATATATGCAGTATAAATGGTTACTATCACAGCATTGCAAAGTGCCAAAAATGCACTACAGTGTTTCAAGAAGCTGTTACTAAAAGATAAAAGTGAACAAGTCTACACAACTTCTCAGTGATCTTGTTTTTTAACTCAAAGTGTTTATATTCAGATGTTAAAGCAGTAGTCAGTCTCTAGAGAATGTTAGTATAACTCAAACACTAATTTAAACGTTTCCATGCAGTGACCAGGAAAACAAAATGCTAAAGTAGTGTTGGCCTTAAGTCAAAGACATTGTTTCATTTGAATGACTTGAGAAAGAAAGTTCATTCAGTAAGTTATGACCTAGCCTGTTGCCTTTAAAGGAATAAGAGGTCTTTGGGTTTAAATAGCAAGACGGAGAATAATTACATGCATAAAGTCAGACTGGCCTCAAAAATGTTTCAGGTTGACTTAGCAGGTGCTAATGGGATGTGTGAGAGCTTAGGCTTTGTGGAGTGGAAGCAACCATCTTAGGCAGCGAGATGACTGGAGCACGAAAAGACACCCAGACGCTCAGTGATGCCACGGCTGACACGAGCTGACAGTCGGACGCAGAACGGTCCCTCAGCCTGCAGAACATGCTTCTGTAGGAGTCAAAAGGGAAACACATGCAATTGGCCAGTAAGACAGCACATTTGTTGAAGGACAGAGAGACTTGCATGTGTCATCTTCGTCTGACAGACAGAAGAAAGCTGCAGTTCTTTGTGCTACACTTGTAATTTCAGAGATGTTAATTACTATCGAGAGAAGTGAAATCTTTACTATCTGAGGATTTCTTTCAGTTAAAGGATATGTTGATGGCACAAGTAATTCTCCTGTGCTATTGTAGGATTTTCACAGGATGAAATGAAACGTGAAAAAATGTGTTGATCACACTATGTTTAAAAGGAAATGAATCACTTCTGACGTCTAGGAGCTCTACCTAGTTTCTGTTGTGCCTGTGTTAAAATGTCCAGATAAGGCATTCTTTGTAGTGTTTTGAAAATTCAACCAGCCATGAGCTGATGTGACTCATGATGTCTCTCGGCAGACTTAAACACACATTTTTTAGTCATCCTGTGGTTAATCCACATGTATACTGTTAGTAAAAAGCTAGACTGTATAAAGAGAAAACAGGTTATTTCTGTCACTGACTAGTGACAGTGGCTGCAATATCCGCTTATCACAGTGTGTTATTAGAAAAGAAGGGGTTAAAAACATGCTGTAGCTTTCCTAACAAGCTGTTGCTATGGCCATTATGCATTGAGCATGACCATGTGTTCCTCTAACACAAGAAACCTGAGTGCTTAGATGAGGAAACTAATTGCATATATCAATATGCATCAAGCACAACAAATGAGAGGATGGCAATGTTAATTATTTACGGAGAGAAATATTGCCCCGTTGTTTTCACTGACAGGTCAGACTTAGGCCCAGGCTCCACGGGAACGCATACGGCAAAACGCATAGGATTAACGCAAACGCAAACACCAAACACCAAAAAGCTTCCGCCCACACGCAATATACACCGGATTGTGTCTTGCTACACGAGACAGCTCCGTTTACATCCAACCGCTGGAAAAGCTGCAGTACATATGCCGAGCCTGTACGTGGCGCTGTAACTTCCTCCACAAAAGCAGCAACTTCCTCCACAAAAGCAGCGAAGAAGAATGGTTGTCATGGCTGCACTTCTGTTTATTCTCCGCGGTGGGGGCCGAGGGAACCGGGCAGAGTTTTTCGCCGGTCAACGTGTGTTAAAGTTTAAATCTTCCGGACAAAATTATAAAAGTGCCGGTCAAAGGTCTTCTTTGTTATTTATTGAGCTTTAAAACAAATGAATAACGACGATATAATGATATATAATCATAAAATACACGGAGCCTGTCTCTTTTTCCTCTCTTCTGACAGCGTCAGTGTCTGTCTCATGCAGCAGCTGATCCTGTAATGAGTGACTCGACAGTAAAAATAAACATATTTATAACTAGTTTAGGTAGTTTGAGAGGTAATTAAAATAGCTAAGGGTGATGATCTGACTTGAAGTGTGTGACTCCCGCTGCATCACAGCGGGAGGAGCTGCGTGTCTCCGTCCTGTCAGATTAGACTTCACTCGCGTTTACGTCCATATCGAGATAAAGATAAATAATCTGAATTCAGTGTGCAGTGTACTTTTGCAGGGGTGAGCAGCAGAGGCGGGGAGAGGCGGGGCTATTGCGTCGTCATTATCAGAAACGGATGACCGTATAGGCTACCCCACGGCCCCGTTGGACCCCCCAGAGCGCTCTGTTCCCAGATCTATCCACCTTTGGACCCGTTGTCGTTTGCAGGGTCCGTTTCTACCGTTCCGTTACGGCGTCGTGTAGCTTAAAGGGCTATAAGCAAGAGAAATATGCGGATACAACCCGTTTTCGTTCCCGTGGAGCGTTGGCCTTAAAATGCTGAGACACTTAACGTATGCTTCTGAAAGAAACATTACCTCCTTATTCCTGCTGCTCAATTAAAAACTAAGTATAACAACATCCATGCTTTACTTTTTGGCATTTAAGATGTGACACACATCATCACTTAGCTAAATAGGTAAAGCCAGATGCTGCTAATTTTCAGTAAAACATGGACTCATGCTGGCATTTCTAGGGAGCTTATAAAGTGCAAGACTGGAAGCACGTTTTCTAGAATAACAGGCAGCAGTCTCAAGGTTAGAGGCGCAGCATTGTGTCTGAGAGGTCACCAAGTCACATTCCACCACTGGCTTGGAAAATATGGTGACATAAAGGGGTAATGGTCAACAGTCTATCAACATGTACCTCTGAGCAAGGCATTTACCCCCAAGTGTGTTGACGAAAAGTTTCCCATTTAAAAATCCAGCAGTTATTAAGTCGTGGTAGGCTACCACATGAGTTTTTTGTCCAATATGCACTCTATTTTAGCTCCGTTTGGTCTCCACTATCTTCTGTGGGAAATATCTGTCTCACTGGCTACTGAATGTTTTACTATTTGCACTAACTGTCAGTATCTGTCGGCCCTTTGGTACTTACAGTTGTTTGTTTCAGCATTTTATCCAGAACATCTGCCTTCTGCAACAGTAAACAAAGCTATAAGATGCATAGAGCTAAACAATGAGCGGAAACTCATTCAGTGAAGCCAAGGGGAGTTGCAGATTTAAGTGGTAATTCTCTGTAGGTTCACCATTACAAGCGAGCTTTTTTCAAATTGGCACATTGTTTTTACATTGTCATTTGATACATGGTTGTCATTGACACTGTTGTTAAAACACTCGGAAAGAAATGGTGTAATGGTGTTTGTATTGCTTTTTGTAGATTGCTGTGTGTTCAGGTTGAATTGCATAGTTTTTGTCCATTTCTTTTTCATTTTGGTGCAACACAGAGTTTGTGCTGAAACTTGTTACAATAAATTGCTTCCTCCGCCCTGCAGGAGTGGAAAAATCATTTATTTGATAGATTTTCTGCTTTACCATCAAGGATTACCCTCTTAACCTTAGCCTCTTGCTTCCTTATTGGCTTAGCTATTGATTGCCCTCTATCTACTCTTCTGCCTTCAAGGTGACCCATAACTAATAAACACTGGAAAAGTGTGCCATGCAGCAAACTAAAAATACGCCTCTGTTTGCTGTGGTCCAGTTTATGTCTGTTCACGCTTATTCTTATGTTATTGAACATTCATCGAGCTGTGGGATGCCTTTCATTTACTGTGCCAAACAAAGGTTGATTGATTTATGCAAAATACTGTGGTTGACGTGAGAAACAGGCAGTGCTATACCACAACAACGACTATGTCATATAGTGCAAAAGGATTGAGGACAGCCTAGATGGTTAACGTGATCTTGTGCTGCGTTTCCCTCTCTTTGCTTCCTAAGAGGGTCACAGTGAGGAGTATGATGAAGAGGAAGCATCTGTCTCTAAAGTGTTTCTCCATTATCTACCCATTGTGAAGGGCCTGCACCTGAGCAAACAAAGAGCTTCCATTATGCCATATTCACCCAAATCACACCAGCACCTTTACACGCTGAGTGTGTGAGACTAAGAGAAGGGAATAGAGTGAAAAGAGAAAGGGAAATATTGTATAGGAGCTCTAGATGTTTCAGTCTAGTGTGCTTCTTAAACAAATCCAACAATGACCATTAGTTACAAGAAACCTTTGCTCACCATCATTCCAGCTGAAATGTCTCCCTCTTAAATGGCTCTTAAAGCCGAGAGTGAGGAGGACACGGCTGTTTGTGTTGTGTTGTACAACTCCACATATTCCCCCTTTTAAAATGAGCACTTGACCTGCTTCCACACATTGGAGTGTCCTTTCCAGGGTAATGGTATTTTGCATAAAGCCATTACTAAACTGAAAGCATGAAATCGCTCCGCTTTAGTCCAGTTTTGTAAAGGCAGTAAAAGTGTGTGTGTGTGTGTGTGTGTGTGTGTGTGTGTGTGTGTGTGTGTGTGTGTGTGTGTGTGTGGGGGGGACGGGGTGTCGGGTGGCTATGTAAGATGGCATCGTAAAAACATTCTCCAATTTCATCTAATTTGACAAGGATTAGTTCATTAGAGGGGGAGTGTTAAATCACTGGGTTTGAGAGATTAAGTAAAGTAAAAACAATCTTTATATATCTGGTCAAAGCCAAAGGTGTCATCAGATTTGTTCATGAACCAACATTTATCCCATGCAGTTGATAGCAAGCAGCTTCTAAAAATATAAATTGGGGTATTTTTCCTTATCAGGCCCTGGTTAAAGACTAACCAAGGCTGTCAGTGAAAAGAGTGATTCCAGAGTATCCTATCTTTCCCTGAACACACCACAGGGAGCCTGGGAGAAGACCTTGACCTCACCCCCTCCTGGTCCTCTGTGCTCTGAACCGGGATGGTTCAGGCCAGCTGCAACATTGATCTTCCAGGCTAAAATTTCAAGGGCTGAAAAACAATCTCCCTGTTGGCAAATGGATGGCATAGCACCCGAGCTCTGGGGTCGTCAGTTCAGGGGGGGCCCGGAGGATGTGTGGATGGGTGGTGAAGGGCAGGAATGCTGGACAGGCAGAGGAGATAGAGATGTGTCCAGCAGGCCCTCCCTGGGGATATCTGATGCTCCTTTCTGACCAGGTGACGAGGTCATCGTCACTCTCACGACCTCTAACACTAACTCACTTTGTACATTCTATATACAGCGTCATGTGGGACTGTTACGTGTCAGTCTGCCATGCTAAAACACAGCATAGCAGACTGACATCTTGTGACAAATATACTAGGCTAAGGGCCCTAAACCCTTTTGCCTATAGAGATTTACCACTCTGTCCAATATAACCCTCTACTGAGCAGAAGGTGAGAAAGGGGAAAAGTGAAATGTAGCATGAAACATGACGGAGAGTGAACCACATTAGTTACTGCACTGGAATTCCCCTGTTAGCTAAAAGGTACATTTTCAACAACATTTAAAATCATTCCTTTCAGAGGCATTTATTTTTTATTTTGAAGATTTCCTCGAGGCTAAAAAATTGCGCATATTGCAACTACGGGTCTAAGATTTGGGGAGAAATTAAAATGGTGGCTTTGTAAAGCTGATTTCATCCATTTTATCTCTCATAACTTTGTACCCATCTCTTCCCCTGCTCTGTTTGAAAGACCTGTCAAAAAGTATTAGCCTGTCATTAACCGAGTAGTCTGAAATTGTTACATAACATTTCTGCAGCCCGGTTGACAGGCTTTTCACCAACCTCTACAAAGTTTAAAAGTCACTGTCCTTTTTGTTCATTATTACACCATTGTTCATGTTATGTGCTTTTCAGCAATTTCATAGCTTTGAAAGTCATTCAATAGATGAACTACTTGTAAAATAGAAATACAAAGATCTCTAAATACTATTGAATGGAAGGTTGAAGGTCTGATTTACGAACAACAAGGAGGTATGCGTTACTGACTAATGATCATATCCAAAAGGGTCCAAGGTCTAAACATAAACCTGTGAAGCACAAATGAGCAACAGCAGGACTACATTTTAACTACAAAACTGTCTAATTCACATGAGTGTAGAACATCACTGCTATGTTTCAGTATTTTTCTTTCTGTCAGGGCTCAGCATAAATAAAGCATATAAGGAAGGGAGTATGTGGTAATAAACTTGTTTAAAGTTTCAACAGAGAGAGTTTTGTGAGGATAGTCAAAAAGGAAGGTTAAAACTTGTTTTTTGAAGCCTCTGCCTTGGCTGTGCTGTGTCACATTGCAGAGTATGGTGGGGATTTAGGGAGATACTGTGAACCTCTGTATGCAGTACTCTCTCTTAATGAAAAACTGCAGCTGGTGGCTCCATGTGTAGCAGAGGAAACATGTGGTGCATTACACATTATGCCCAGGTCAACAGTGGGAGTTAGTAGCAACATGCACTGCAGTGCGCCATCGTTAATTTTAAAGGTAAAAACCACACAACAAAACTCAAAACTACCTTTGTGTTTAAATCTTTGTTGTGGTTTTCATGCCTGGTTATTGTTACTCGGCCCTTTGTGCTGCGGCATATTTTGGTCTGAAAAGATTATCAACTATAAGACTAAATACATGACCTTATGTTCATGCTACAATATGCACTGTAAAAGTCAGTTACCCATCAGCCAATATGGGAACACATGGACCATCGCTCTGATAAGGTCAGGGGGCAAGAGACAATATTTTAAGGGTTTCCGGTGTAGCTAGCAGATATCCGGCAAAGACTTCCTCTTCCATGTGCTGCTCATTGTTTACAGTCAGTTTACCAACTGAAATTGAGTTAGAACTGAGAGATGATGATGCTTCACAAGCAGCATTACCTTCGCAAGCTAACTTTAACCTATAAAAAGAAAAATAGTCTTCAGATGATAGCCAATGTGTTATGAGACTACATTTGTGCAAATGCATTCTGCCTGCTATCAACCAAAGCTTGCTACATACAGTAGGACAATGCTACTCAGACTAAAACCAGAAACTGCAAGCAGGTGATTTGAAATCCTCTCCCTTGTTCAAATCAAATAATATAAGGGAAGGCTTACCCAGTACTTGAGAGATTGAAGAGCACTAAAATCTCATAGCTGGTGTTTGTGGAAGCAGCTGAAGAGCAGAGGAGTGAAGCAACTGCAGTGGTGCTGAGCTGTGGGTGAACCTTGGTTAACGCATGTATAGGGGTTTTTGTGTGTGTTGGAAGGATGTAGTATGCAAAATAAAAATCCATTATTCAACAATGAAATGTGTTTTGTAACTTACTTATCTTCCATAGAATTGTGTTTTTAAAAGACACTCTATGCAGCCAAGCAAAGAGAGGGAAATTAATTATCAGGTCAGCATTCCAATCAGTGTGGAGAATAAACAATGCAAAAAAGGCTAAGAATATTTATTATTCTGGGCTACAGATAGTATTTGCAGTATTATTTTGAATACATCTATTCCATAGCTTACATCCATACAGCCCTTCTCTCTCTAATGCCATCTCTCTCCGTCTTTCATTCTATTTCTCTTTGCCCTTCCAGAAAGACAGATCTACGGAGCCAGAGCGTTCTTGTCTGAGGCTGTCTTATCGCCTGTCTCAACTCTGCAGAGAGAAATTCCTCAGCATTTGTTGAATACAAGTGTGATGGTGTGCGTTAGTGGCTCATCTGTGGCTGCACCTCCTCACCTGGCACTCATGTGATTAGATTTCATATCCCAGCCTGCTGCAGATAAACTCTATCTCCACCGGCCAGGCCCCTCAACATCAATCTGCCTTGCTGATGGCTCGTGTTGTGGCAGCGGTCTCATAAAACATTCCTACCACCCTGCTCATGCATAACAATAAAAACCTTGATGTTTGATGCAGCACGCCATTTTACATACAAATATTGTTTTTTATTAATATGACATGTATCTGTTTCACAAGAGAGACCATCAAGTTCTCTTAAAGGTTGAGCACCATGCCATGTTATCCTAATGCTAGCACTTAGGGGTTTAGCACTAACTTCCTCACAAGAAGCTCTGCACATCCAATGTGTGGTTGGACGGAGAAGGAAGTGGGAGAAAGGAGTGGAGCAAGACTGAACAGGTCTGTTTATTTATTGTTCTCCTTTGCCTTAACGGCTCGTGACCGGCTGGCTTTATTAAACTGGGCTTTGAGCACACACATAGCAGCACTAAAACTTCCTGATGGCTGAGAGGGGATCAATTCGATCTGCTGCCTGCAGAAATTACTGCCAAGTAATGGTACTCTCGCACAGGTAGGCCTCGTCTGCGTTAGGGGTTAAATGGACCATTTCAATTCTTTAATCAACTTCAGTATTAGCTGCATGAGAGGAGTGCAAGTCCTAACAGATATATACCGGTGAAGGCAGTTCCATCAATATCAAAATAGGAGTTAAAACAAATCCACCACCAAAACTGTTAGTACGCCTAATACAAAACAGACACTTATCTGTCCGCAACACTATTGTTAAACCTAGAGCATGAACATTGTTATCTCTATTAGTGCTTCTTCAAAAACCTAATCGGTGCATTCTAATAAAACATATGCCATATCTGTTAGAAATATATTGTATAAGAGAATACGAAGGGAGATTACAGAACATATGCACAGTTTTTAGAAGCACTCGTATTTTAAGTAATATGAATTGGCCTATCTATTGTTATTCTATATTTATTTATATGTATTTATATATGTGTGTGTGTTATGTTACTTACTAAGTACACAAAACATTCACATAGACATACAATATATAAAAACAAGCTGCAATAAATAAAACACTAGTGATACTTTTATACAATACAATTGTTTGGTTGGAATTCCAGATCCTTTTTCCTTTGAACGTTCCCTTTCTGGGATCTTTTAAATGAAAATGTAAAAGTCTATGGCCCAATAAGGAGGTTAATCCAGATAATACCCTGACTAGAAAAATATTGATTTACATCAACATTTCCTGAAATCATATTAAGGTTGAAAATGTAAATGCTCTGACTGAATGTTGTGAGTCCCTGAAACCCCTTCCCCCGTGTTGTTGACATCACGGTCCCCCCGACCCCCTGCCACCTCTGTAAATTGCGTTTCACGGCTTGAAGGTTACAGAGAAAGCCCTGTGTTTGCAGAGGAGGCCAGATTAGCGCTCATCAGTTTTGGTGTTGGAGATCCCCGCACTGACCCTAGGGGCAAAAAGCCAAGCTGCTTTCACACTGCAGTACACGGGGACCCAAATGAGCCTACAGCAGCCTATTGTCACTACTCACCCAAAAGAAAAGGCAGCAAATTGCCATGTCGAGAACTTTGGCCCCCATGCCAATATTATACACAGCCTTTGTCCATCCTCTAGCCCGTTAATATATAAATGGATTTGCAAAGGATATATGGGGCAGCTCAATGCTTGCTACAAAATAACAACAATATGATTTAAGGTAGGAGTTTGTGTGGGTGTTCTCCTTAGAACATTAGTTTGCAGCAGTTTGAACAATAAAGATTTACATTTGATGCAAATGAATGCATATTGAAACTGGCACAGGTTAAAGGAAGGAGGCACACATATAGCTGCCTTCAGATGAGAAAAATATAAACAGATGGTTATAAAACATAGTTACAAGAAGCTAATGCAAGATATATTCTCAAGTGATGAGATGTCTGAGTTCTGCTTTGCCATGAAATTTAGAGGCAGATCGAAACAAGTAAACAGCTTTATAGGGAAGAAACCCATGGAAATTTGACCCTTAAAGAATACTCAAATCTAATAGCTCAATTTGTGTAAAGGATACACTTTTTATTTTATTTCGGTATCTAAATGTTTTCATTATCACCTCTAATATTCCTACTTGTACTCTCAAGCTTCTCCCTTCTATGCCTACAGACACAAGTCATAATCCACTTAAGGAGATTTGATCATTTGTTTCTTGCTTTACTGAGGTAGTCGCTGTAGGTCAGAGATTTAAAGGCCTACTAAATTTCATATATCATTAGGCTACATTTCCTGTTCTTCTTAGAAGCCAATCATGCAAAGCTAATTAGGTATTTCTGTCTCAATGACGCTGACTGACACTAAGATTAACAAGCTTAAGGAGCACACTTGACTGGAGGTGAGAAATCTGCCATTATTGCCCAGATGATGAACTAGGTATTGCAGGGTTCGATTGCATTGAGTCTGTTTCCACATTACACATTACACTACTTACATCAGCAGAACACCTTCAATACGTTTCTGCGCTTGCTGAAAAAAAAAAGAGTTATAAACTCATACTAAAGTACTTTGAGTACCTCCGTTAATCCATAATAATCATGTCTAACATCTATACCCCTGCGTGCTATGAGAGAAAATAAATACTGCAAGGGGAAACTGTGTTAAATTGGAATTAATGCCATGTTAGCATGCACATTGTTTCTCCATCCGGTCTATTGGCATACTCACACAAATCCGGTGTGGTTACCATCCTAAATGGCAGCAATAAAAGCACACAGATCTTGCAGGAATGTAAAAGCGCCAGTAAAATAAAACGCATGATTTAATGACCATCTGTTGGGTGCCAGTGCAGACCTTGCTGCGACATTCTTTTTGAATGATCAAAGGCAGCGTCTGCATCCAGAGCGATTCACCTCAGGAGGCACGTCGGGGAATTAACAAGCCACCCAACAGAGATCCTAGTCTGCATCAGTCTCACAAGGTGGAGGAGAGGGAGTAAAACAATAGTGTATACACAACAGTCCAGGGCCCTTTCTCATTTCTATATATATTTACTTTTAATTCATTCACAGTGCGGGATAATGAGACAATAACAGGCTACAGATGCGGACATATATACACACACACACATATATATTTATATATATATTTATATAAATATTTTTTTCATTTAATCGTTTATTTGAACCGGGACAGTGCACATTAATGAACATTTTAAACAAAATAATGCTTTTAAATGTAAATGAGCTGGATTTCAGCTTTGAGCTAGTTTCCATCCGTAGTCCCGTCACATACAACATTTATGAACAATATACATGAACATATATACAATTTCAGATTCAAACAAGTATGAGAGCACTCTAATAATAACGTAACACTATCAGAGACTGGACCGTTTCTGGTCGCTACAATGAGGAAAATAAATTACGGGCCAAAAGTTTTATTTACAAGTATTAAAAGTAAGCATAGGACACCAAACCAACTGAGACCTGTCTGTCCGCCGCATCTACGCACACACATACACACTGTACCACACGCACCTACACACTGTACCACACGCACCTACAGCTCCTAAAGCATATCACATATATCAGGATTCAGCCGTTGTGTATTTTATTATGTGAAGCACTAAATGGTTTTAACTGCTTTCATCGCGTTGCGATGAAAGCAGTTAAATGCATGCATAGCTGTCATTTGCTGAGATAAGTCCGGCCGTGTGTCACGACTCTTTAAACATCTCTGTTGCCGGAAATACATCCGCGGAGGATCCGCGGACTGGCACGGAGGACCCATCAGTGTATCCTCGATTATAGCTCCTCCAGAGAGCCTCCTCGACGCTCGATCCTCGAAGTGCATTTAGAGAAATAAGATGTCCTTCAACATGGCGCGCTGAAATCCATTTCCGGGTCACTACCGGAGGACCGAGGATTCGAGGAGTCGAGGAGTTGAGGAGGGGAACAAAATATGTGAGCTAAACAGCAACAAACTAAAAAGTTTGAAAATCCATTTGTAGAATAACCCAGCGGAACAATTGAAAAGAGTTGTGTATTATTAGGATTCTTTTGTTGCCTTTCAGATTAGCCCTGCCATCGCCTTCTTATGTTTATGGCCATCCTGAGTTTCTCTAAGAGTCCATTTACGTGTTGGGGGATGGATGCCAAATGTCCAATCGGCACTTAAAAGAAGCATACACACACACGCACAGAGGCAAGCTGACGTCCTCAGACAGACATTCACAAACGCTCGGCTCTTATCACATCAAGGCTCAGTAAATAAAACATTTAACAGCTGCGCCAGGCTCAGGATTGCAGAGACAGTACAGGCAGGCATCCAGCCTGGTCCAGCAACAGCATGCATAGAACACATTTTATTAGACACACCCTTAGATAAGTCAGACACAAACGTATATGAATACTTCTGCGCTGATATGAAGTTATAAACAGACCTAAACCTAAAAAAAACGCTAGATTCTCAGGGAGATGACTAAACAGAACAAGCATGTCACTGGTGGAGCTAATGCTTAAAAAAATGGAGCATAAGGCATGACTAATCTCAGGTGGGCTCTAGACAAATAGCATTCCCACACAAACGCTTACAAAGCGCTACAGAGATTAACATACACATCCTTGGGCTGACATGGTCATTACCGCTTTGTTGTGCTTTCTTTACCTTCTGTCTCCGTGTCTTGCCTTTTATCTCTCCTTAATTATTCTTTCTTTCCCCTGCCTGCCTGTCTGTCAGTAGTACTTTGTGCAGTCTTTAACATGCTGAGGGGACACATGTCCACCCAACGCCACAGAACAAATTTGCTACTTTGTTTGCGTTCACAGCTCATTTGGCCCAATCCATGTTCTGGCATTCTGTTATTGTCACGCTTGGTGAGGTTTTCTACGCAGCCCACCGAGGGGGAGAAACACGTTCCAGGGGCTGTCAGCTGAGGCTCACATTCACACTTCATCCTGCAGTATTTCCTTCAGGCTTACTTTTTATGTAGTGCACAGAACACTGTCTGAAAACGGTTACTGTGAAATAGCTTGTGTGCCTAATCTGTGGGGCATTGCCAGCACATTTCGAAAAGCAAATATAAAAGTTCAAACAATTGACAAGGAACCTCAAAAGGAGGAAAGGTGAAGCTGTGGAGAAACGCCATCAAGTTTCAAAAGCTTTCTTTGCCAGTTACCCACCCACATCTTAACCTTTAGGGAGGGTCAAACACACACTTTAGATACAATCAGAGATAGGCACTACAGCTGTGTGTGCTTGATCGTACCCCCACCAGGGCATAGTCACACGCCCACGTATACATAGGCTCTATTTTATTCAAGATAACACCACCACCCCAAATTCTCCAATGATTGAAGAGGCTTGGGAAAGTGTCAGTGTGGTGTTGATCATTCTAACGGCCGTGGAGGTTGAAGGGAAGGGACATGGTCTTGTTTGCAATTTCACAGGTGGAGCTGGCGGGTGGTGGGAATGTCCCAGCTGGTCTCAAAGGTCTAATCTCCCCTAGCTAGCAGCAGCCCATCCACCCACCGACTGTAAACACAATGGCTCCCTATGGCACGGATCTGATTGCTGTTTCATCAGGGCCAGGAGTAGAGTCAGTGGAGAGGAGCTCCGTCTCACACTGTTTGATGAACTTGTTTATTTTTCCTGCTCATGGGAGGCCCAGAAAAAACTGATTGGCAAACAGCATGTTTATCAGAGGCTTAGAAAGCATTCCCGATGATGCTGGACGGTCAGAGCTACGCCAAAGCCACGGCAAAATGCTTAATTAGAGCTTTCTGAAAATAAAGTCTTGATACCACCCCCTATAATGCCCATTATTACTGCTAAGTATGCTCCTCCATCAAGTATGGCATGCGCTAATGTGAGTCTCACAGTAGAGAGCCAACATGTTTCAGTGAGCTTGAATAGCTTTGCTGCACTCTCCCACTCAGAAAATAATCTTCTTCCCAGCAGACACCTCTGCACATGCCGACACAGGAAGGAAACGCATATACTAACCTTAATTGGTTTGGTAAACCTAAATCTACATTTATATCTGAAACCTCTCAAATACACAGCATTTTACAGATAGATGGGGTGTCTAGTATAATTGTTTTGACATTGTTTTTCACCCTACAAATCATGCTAATTGTTTTAGTTAAGCAGGTCAATCATACAGTATATTATATTGATTAAGTCTAACGTTTGATGAAGAGAGAACCTTTTGTCCCCGACTCCTTTGCAGTTTCGCCTGCTGAAAAGACATGAATATGCAAAAGGAAATGAGAAGACACTACACACTGTTTTCCTCTCACTACCACCCACTGTGCCTGACATCTATTCTCCACCTCCACCACACTTCTTACTCTGCACATCCCTCCGTCATTCTTCATACACCCTTCTTCTCCCTTCATTTTTCCTCACCTTTTCCCCTGTTGTTCAATACACCTTCCTCTCTCTCCACCTTTTACAGGTGCTTCTTTGACTATCCACAGAGATCTGGCTGCACACACACACACACACACACTGTGGTGGCAGTGTGAGGGTGATAATTGAGTGTGTGGAAAAGAGGATTAGGTGGAGTGGTGGGCATCATCCCTGCAGTATAAACGCTCATCTCTCCCTAAGGAAGGATACATGGAGCGTCTTTCACTTCAGTCCAACTGGCTGCCTTGGTGTCACTCTCAGCTAGCGTACTGGGATGGCTGCTGTGGCCCTCAGGAGGCAACAGTGAGGGGGTTAACGCAACTACATGCCCAGCACCTAGGGGACACTTGCTGTTTCATCCTGACACACACTTGTTTATACTGCACAGCCTGGCTGAGGGGAGCAAAACAGTCACGGTGAGAGTGGAGATCTTCACCAGGGGAACAGGCTGACACAGGGAGAAAGATAGATCGAGGGTAAGAGAGAGAGAGAGAGAGAGAGAGAGAGAGAGAGAGAGAGAGAGAGAGAGAGAGAGAGAGATAGAGATAACTCCTCCTCTTCCCTGTGGTCTGACAAAAAAGATGACAGCTTTCCTCTGGAGCTCGCTCTGCCCTCCCTGGGCTCAAAACCTCACTTGTAGGCGAGCGGCCTGTCAGACACAGCTAACTAGGCTGCCCCATGAGATGCAGGAAGCTTGACAGTTTGTTACTAGTTGGCAAAAGGCCACTGTAGTAGGTCAGTCTCTGCAGAGAAAGTGCCAAAGAAGTGCCACTAATCAGCTATCAGGCAGCTCTTAAGAGATGCTCACGTGAATATTATCCTCCCCTTACGCCCACAGCTAGTTCAAAGACTCATTATTATCAGTGAACTGTCTCATACTCAAGTCTCAGATTCATAAACCCAGCCAAATGCAACTGTAAACATTAAGTACTTGAGAGCAATCGGGCGCTCTGTGGGTTATGTTTTTTGTGATGTGTAGTGTTTTAGTGGAAATATGGCATTTAATGTTTATGCGCCACAGCGTGCAGGGACACTGTAAAGAAAGCAGCAAGCTAAAGGTCCATGAGCCAGCTGTAGTTAAGAGAGTGGTATATTTTACATTTGCATCTCAAAATGGAGAGTAATTAACTTTTGTGCTTGAACAAGATATGTATACCACACCTTTAGTTTTGTCCAAACTAAATGGCTGTTAGAGTTAGTACCAACACCTGCCTGGCCTCTTTATTGATTGAATGGCAATGTCCTGCTAACTTCTTCCATTGATTTGTCCACTGGGTCCTGAATTACCTTAACTACTTTTAAAAGAGAAGATGGCATGGAAGGAGCCCCTTTGTTAAATAATTAAAAATCTCTGCTTGCTACAGTAAGCATTGCTTCAAAGCAAATCAAATGGAAATGCTAGTTATTTCTTTTATATATGATGGTATCTTAACCGTCTTTTGGGGAGCATGTGGCTAAGTCCGGTGAGCCTCTTGTGTTGTCCTTCTAGCCCTGCCATGATTGGTGGGACACTGTTATGGGGTAGTGCCCTGCTAAGAACTGTCCCCATCTGTCAGATCTCATCACTCCATCCTGCATTGCTGGGGGCAGCGAGACCAAAACTGACCACTGAGTCAACTGACAAGACAGCTCAGCATCCAGTTATCCCAGAATAAGAATCAAACACACACTGGCATGCAAACACCAAGTCACGCAGATACATAAACGTAATACACACAGACACATGCATGAAAAAGACCATGGACCGGCTCAATGTAGAATCTACCCCCAAAACAGCCACAACAAAGCCTGTGCAGACACAAATGTGCTCTGACATGGAGGTTGGTGATGCTTTGAGTTGTCTAAAATCTCGACAACTGACCCAGAAATGCTCTCGCACAAAAGGGGGTTTTGGGTGTGGGGAGGGAGGTCATGTGTGATGCAGTGTGGAACAGAACTAAGTTGACACTCTCTTGCCTCTTTCCCAGGCCCTGTGGTGGTATTCCCACTGTTGTTGCAACGAGGGGAGACAGAATAAGGTGGATCCTTAAACTGGGGTGCACCTAGTTGTTGTAAAATGAATGGCCAATTACTAAGAGGTTGAAATATATATAAAAATGGCTACAATGTGTTGTGGGATTGCAGAAAATAAAAGCACTTCCTGTTCACTGATTGAAGTCAAAGGCCACCTTTGTTTCCTCGTATAGCCAGAGAATGAGAGAGGAAGAGGCTGCAGAGGTCAACACAAAGAGAAACAAGCAGCTGCAATATGTTTACAGCAGCAACCCAGGGGGGAAGAAGAGGACCCAACAACAATATTGCATCTATCTATTTTTACCTAAACGATCTAAATAGATGGCCCTACTGTTTTTTTCCTTGTAGGGAACCTTAAAAACATGTGTAAACGAAATACAAAGCATGCAAAGTTATACATAACAACATTTTAAAAACAATGACAGTCGCATACACTAGCTTTACGGTCATTCTGAAACATTGTAGTATAACTATGCTGAAATGTAACTGCACTGCATTGCCTCAGCTGCCTCGAGGCTTTGCTGCTACCCTGAGGTTTTGAGCTGCAGCTGCGCCGAGCTTGCTTTTCAAACTGATAAGGCTCCACACTCTCTCCGTCCTCTGGTTTAATATACGATGGGGAGAGATTGGTATAGGAGTGAAATCCTCAACCTCAAATGACCCCTCAGTGGCAAAAAGGCAAGTGTCACTCTGGAGATGATAGTGAAAATAGGAAGGTAAGGCACTGAAAATGTCTGTTGTTATTCTCCATCACACCCCATTTCCCCCTCTGTCAGATTTTTAACTCCACTGCAGGATGAAGATGGCATTGTTAAATACTCTTTAGGGTTAAATGTAAAGACAAATATATATTTTATTCTCTAAAGAAATCACTTGTTTGGCTTATATTTTTGTTTAATCAGAAGGCATTTTAAATGTCACTATTATTAGTAATTATTTAATTCAATCAATATAATGGTTAAAAAAATAATTGGTTCTCACACATGCAGGAAAACCAAATCGTCAATTACGATCAACAACAAACTAGAATACAATTCACATCATACAGAGACTTTCAGAAAAGTTTTGCATGACACAAATACACTTTACATTTGTAATCATGTGAACTGTGAGGGTAAAAGAAGAAGCCTCTCACATGCCTCTCAACTGTGCACTTTGAATAGTCCCGGTTAGATCACAAAGCTTGCTAGACCACAGCCGGACACAGAAAGCTCCCTTCAGTTTGATATGCTGATATTGCGCCGTTTTAAGATAGGCCCTCTCCCTCACCCGCCACTGCAGTGCCAGGGATCAAGTGACGGCGTCAACTAGCTAATGACATGACTGCCGCGGGCAACGGCCGGCAGCGTGATTTATACACGGGGACAGAGATGAAGTGATTCATAGGTTAAGAGAGAGATACCCAAGACACGTGGCAGCTATATGCCCCTCTCGCTTGCTCTCATTCGCTGATACACACCTCTCTATAAATGCCTTGGAACACTTAATGTCACATAAGCTTAACATTACACAACTGGCCAGTCATGTATACCATTGCTTATAACTCTCTCCCTTCTATTGTCTCAACATTTTTTTTTACATCTCTTTCTTAGGCGGTCCTTCTTTCCCTCCTGTGTTCATTGACTCCCTGATCATTTGTTCTTCCCTTTCCATTATAGTGCAATGCTAATCGTAAATATGGAAGGCAGTGTTGTAGGCTAAAATGAATGGCCCAATCATCCTGCATCAATTAGTCCATCCATCATTGCTGATTGGAGAAGGGGGTGTCCGTGGTGTCTGTTCTCTGTGGTGGCAGGAGGGAGATAGAGATGGCATTAGAGAGCTTTCACGCTGAAATGCAATTTCCATCACTGTTTGGGAACCATGAACTACAGTCCACACGATGACCTTGCCTTGCTAATTTTAGTAAAATGCCCTCTAAATGACATCATATCTGTAATAATTGGCAGCAATGATCTGACAGCATGGGGGTACAGTACATCTCACATGGTAATTTTTCATTATAATGATTCCTACTGAGATGTCATTGTGCTTGACAAAACTATACCTATAGTTATCAACCTCATTAAAAGGGCTCAGAGAGAAAAAGACAGTTACACTGACATAATGGATCAATATCTTCCTGTACAACATAAAATACAAACAATAAATACATGTGGGTCACATGGAGCGTTGTGGCTTTCTTGCATGTTATGCAGTCAGTATACTGTGTTACACATTTTTAAAAGAAAGGCAATCCAATATTTGGATAATGCAGTGAAAAGCAGTGAAAAGCAGGCAAAAAGAGAACAATTCTAAAGCCCTGTCCTAAATACAACCTACAGAAATTAGGTAAAAATACTTATCAACATGCTTTAATCACACAAAAGAGAATACAAATGTGTTTTTTGCTGTGAGTTTACCGTGTAAGTAGTTTCTAACAGCAGGGCCAATCCCGCAGTGCAGGACAGACATACATTAATATCAGTGCCATCTCCACCCTTGAAAAAGCACATGGAACATCGCAGCACAAACACAAGGTAGACCTAGATCATAGTGTAACTTACTGCCCGCTAAATATGAGGAGATAAGTAAATCCCGAGGGTAACGCGCTAAATAAGGAATCTTTGCATTCAATTTATCATTTTTACATTATTTAGGCTACTCCACAGGGAAATACCGTATCTCTGTCATAAGTTATGCTAATGGCTGGTACTACCATCTGTGAACTGAGGACCATCAGTCAAGCATAGTGTGCAATCTATGAGTTATGGGAATAATGTGCCATCTATAAGAGATTAATCATAAAAGGGAGTTCTGGGCTTCCAGTGATCTGATATAGTCGCGACAGGGACATAAGGCCATCTAACCCAAAGCCGTCACACAACACCATCTCCACCAATACTCCTCCCCCTGCACAAAGAACCATGCCGGGTCCCCTCCAATCTACTCAATAAACAAGCCTGGGGCAGAACCCAGACAGGAGATAATGGTTCACCTGGAGGTGACAGGAAAAGAAAACAGAGCTCTTTGCATAGCGAATGCAGATAAAGATAAGCACAGTGAAGCACTTAGGAATCTTGATAAAGGATTATCCAAACAAGTCTGAAACTGAATACATTTTCTTTTTTTAAAGCATGCAGGAGCACTCTTTTAGAGAGAGCCAGTACTGCAGGTATGTTCCTGCTGAATTTGCAAAGCTGATGTTGTACTTCTGTGGTCAAATACATTTAGTAAAGCAGAAGTTCTCACATTCCACGCAAGGTTCAGAACCAGGGCAATATTCTTCTTCTGTTAATTCCATTGTTATTTTCAGGCCTTTGTATACACCGTTTTCTCAACAGATCCACTCCGGGTTAATGCGAGTCTGCGTCCAATGATATTTTAGTTGCAGAGGAGGGCAAAGGAGCACATGCACCACCGCAGCCAGGCTTATCACAGCAAGCATAATTAATCTCATACTTTAGAATGTGTTGGTACTCGCTATGACTCACAACACTGTTTAGGAAACGTATGAGGGAGGAGAGCCGGGGGCACATGGCACAACAGCCTGTGTTACGCAAGCAATGACAAAAGGCTGGTGAGTTCAGTGAGCGTTAGCAGCCCGTGGCCAAATTAGCCCATATCAGGACGTACAAAATCCATGCATGTGCCCCGCTGCTTGACTGGAGCAGAGAAAAGGAGGCCCAACCTGAGAAGAACGATTTGTTTGGGTGGTCGAGTTAAAGCCTAGTGCTAAATGGGCAACGGTTCTGGTTAGAATGCTAATGAGCCCATTCCCCTCCTGGATGGAGACATCAAAGGAGAGTGGAGCTCCCTCTCTCCGGCTGCACAGGGCTTCATGGTAACATTACATGGCTCAGTGTGCGCCTGCATCAATGTTCTGTGTGCGCGCGTCATGGGCGTGTGAGAAGGCGACAAATGCGCGGGGGGGGGGGGGAAGGAGAAATAGACAACATGATGTTACATTAGGTCTATTCTCTTGGGACTGTGCCAGCTTCCAGCCATGCTGTGACACACATCAACGAGCAACCTGGTACCATTCATAATTACCCTCTATTCACCGAGGCCTCATTTAGCATGCCATTATCAGAGATCATTGTTATTTCCCTCTATGTATGTATGGAATCCCAGTGAGACCAACATGTCTAGTGCAGATAACAGTGCTATTTTGGTTAACCCCATTGTGTACATAATACTGAAGACATACAACCCATAGAGAATTCCCATCAGTGATTTCTAAGGATTTAATAGAGCACCAGGGCATAAGAATCGTTTCTAGATTAATTTTGCTAGGAACTAATGCTAGGGAATATAATAATGTATTTATTTATTTTTGGGCACTGGACAAATTGCCCCCTGGGCTTTATTTTCACCCCATTCACATCGCACTGGCATAAAGCCAAAAAAAACTATCACAAATATAAGTATTTTCTGCTTTACTTGGACCACACATTGCACTTTAAATTAATAATACCATATACGGTGAAGTGAACTTTCCTCCCAAAAGTTACCTACACATGGGGATAACATCAATTCCTCAACAAAAATAAATTTCTATAGCCAGGAGAGTTTCCAAAAGTGTGTAGGTGGTATACTAACTTTTTTTTCTCCATAAAGCAAACACTTTGTCCAGTGTTCACATACTGGCGGGAGGCCCACCTCTAGAACTAAGAGAACTAAACATGGCTCAGGTGTGTGAGGCCAACATGATGGATCATCCTGCTGTGAAGCTGCCCCTCTGCAGAGCCCTGAGAAGACAGCTGGGAGATAAGGCCAGCCCTATATGAGAGCACATCTCCTTTCACATCGATCCTCCCCGCCACCAAGGCAGGAGGTCTTCACATGCCAAGCCACAGATAGGGGTAGAGGGAGATCCGGGGTGAGAACGCAGAGAGCAGTTCTGCAGGTTTAGCAGCCATCTTCTAGTGATAAACACAGGAAGATAAAAACCCCTCGTGGCCTCATGCAGATAAAAGCATAAAGCTTTGTTAAATTATCAAGCATGGCCAATGTAGCAAAAACAAGCTTCCCAAGAATGCACACATAAGTAAAGAAACAGACTTGAGGTTATCATTATGAACACGAGGAAATGTGAGTCTTAGTATTTTACAGTTAGTTGGCCTTGTATCTTCTGCCAGTAACGTGGCAGGAATAGAATCACTGGAAGTACATTGCTAAAAGAATGAAAGGAGGCTTTGCTCTCAAAGCATGACACTAGCTTTAGAATTCCTTTGGAGTTAATAAGCACAGCTGCAGGTCACAATCAACTCAAATGTTTTCTAGGAGCGTTTGACATTAATTGACACACAAGATCTCACGTGACTGTGTTGACAGTCCCAAATTCCACTTTTTTTTCCACCATTTTGGTTGCTGCTGTGTTGAAACGGAGCAATCTTTAATACCTTTACACCTATTACTCGCTAAAGAAGAACCTTGATCAATCAACAAGGCTCCGTGTCCTAAGATTCGCAGAGCTGTAAAAGGGTGATTTGCCATAAAATAACAATAATGAAAACATAATAGCAAAGAAAATTGCTTCTTGTGTTTTTCTTTACACGGAGAATGAATACTGAGAGCCGAGTGCAGCAGAGACAGACACCAATCAGGAGGACAGTATACCTGCTTTACAGGGCCAGGCTTTGTTATGGAGACGTGTGTTTGTGACCTCTGATCTCAATCACCAATGGTTTTTTTTCAAAAGCACTGAGGGCCTCTCCATTTCACTGTTACAGATTGGGATGCGGTACTGCTATACAACAACAGCTGGAACGTTTGCAGTCTTAACCGTGTATCAGAAGATAAGGGCCACTCCAGGCTCGTGATTAGATGTGAATAAGTCATTGCAACAGGCTCTGTGTTCTGTACTCTAATGGACATCATGTGCACCGAGCAGGTAACTATGCTGTGGCTTTGATGTTGCTTTAGGCACATCCCTCGCCTCAGATGAATCAGATTTCATGCCAGGTGTTTAAATCATAATAAATAATAGAAACTGAAAGAAGTGCCATTTTGCAAAGTGCGTAATTATGTCCTATGTGCTGCTTTTGTTAAACAGATGTATTCACTCTATAGGAGGTATATGAAACTTGGAGGAACATTTTTGACGGAACAATTGACATCTGCATGTGACATTTTAACAAATATCCCACATCATTATTTATTTTTTAGTTCTGTGATTTAAACAATGTTTTATGTTTGTATGCACTGTGGATAAACAGGAAAAACATGGTTCACTGTTATTAGATATTAACTTGTGAATTAGATATATTTCATAAAATGCAGCAAAGTCTAATGAACAGAGAACATTCTGTAAAACTGAAGCCTATCAGCAGACGATGACATATTCAAAGTGACAACCGACACAGATGGATAAACAGATGCTGAAGCAGTGACCTTATTTCATTGTCATACTATTCCAACATATCGTCAAAAAATCCCCTTCGGACTCAAAATTAAGAGTCCACATCTAACTGGGTGGAATTTTTCCCAACCTCTTATTGCTGTGGTGAAGAATGATTATTTCAATCATGTCAGTGAAAAGTCAAATTGAGAAAAGAACAGTTGGATTGGGCAGTAACAATCCTACTGGAGTTCCCAACCCATTATTCCCACACCACGGTCTGCTGCCTCAGATTCCCTGCATTGCTTTGATGATAATGTTCTCCGGCAGGCCGCTAAAGTTATGACCGTCTCGCCGTGTGGCACAGTGTGAAGCTCCACTGCACTACGCTCTAATGTTCTTGCCTTGCATTCAGCCCCATTTCAAACAAACACTTGAGGCGAAATAGACACTAAAGTCTGCCATGAACCCATGGAAGAACATGGATGACCATGCGAGACATGGAGAGAGTAACATTAATTGCTTCATTACCATGGGAACAAACAATGTAAAGTATCACAAAGATGTTAACTCACCTCCCCCTCCTCCCAGAAGACTGGAATTTGCTGAAAAGAAAGAAAAAAAAGAATGTCAGAAAAACTTCAAAGAGTAAGCAAATATGGATTAAGAGTCGGCAATATTTGGACATTAAAGTCTGGATTCTCCAACTGCAAAAGTGGGATTTTTCTGAAAATACACCTGAGAAGCACATTTTCCTTACTCTTATAATCATCTTATATCTATTAGAAGTATTAATACCACATTTCACTGAGAATCTGAACAGAAAATGCAGTATATTTTCAAAGTCCTCGAAAGAAAACAGGTTAGTATAAGGTGCCAAGACAAGCTTGAAATTGGCTTGAATGATATAGGGTTAGGGTTACATATTTGTTGTAACTCTTTTTTCTGGCAATGCAAGATTTAAAAAAAATTATTCTGGTTCTGAAAACACCAGAAACATCTAAAAAGGTAGAAAACTAAAAGAAGGTCATCTGATACTTTTTTTTAACCACATCCCCAATTGACAGAAGTAATTATTTTGTGTGGTAGTGTTTTTCTTTGAATACTAAATTTGGAATAAACTTGTAATTCAGGCAGCAGCTAATTTCAATATGAGCCCCTTGGTAGATTTCCATCTTGGCAACATGACAGAGGTTACATTCAAAAAAACATTTGGTTCATAAAAAGCAATTAACAGTGGCCCAAAGTTTGAGAAAGTAGACATATTTTCATGAAACAAATTACATATTGAAGCTCGTCCACAAAATATGTTTCTCTTTCAGTAGCATTGTAGGTTTGTGTGCTATTCATTTCACAATGTATGGAAAATGTATGTGAATGTCCCTTAAGTTGAAAAAACAACTTGAATACAGTTATCAAGACTTTTAGCAATAAGACAGAGCACATCTTCTTTGTAGTTTCCATGGTGTCTACATGTTATGACTATCTGCTATCAGCTATCTGCTCATGAACACACCAAACTTGGAAATGGGTGTCAAGAGGAGCAAGTGAATGCACCATTAGCCTACGCGGAGGTCTGTGCTCTCCAAGTGGCTTTCTAGGTTCTTTATGGGAACACAAATCTTTGGACTTGAGCTCTTCAAAACAAGACTTGTGTTAAAAAAGGGAGATGCTACATTCTCACGTGTGACAATTATATCTAGAACACCCTCAGTTTTAAGACAGTTGGTTCAAAAACACATACTATCACTCCGCCCTGTTGTCCATCTGAATCTCCAACATTAACCGTAGTTTACTGGTTCAAGAGAAGGTAACATCGGCTAAGTGGAGAGTGTATTATTAAAAATGAACCTATCTGTCAGTTGGAGACATCCGTTGCACATGAGAGGAGAAAGATTAGAGGGGATTTAGAGTACATCTGTTAATTTGAGTGTTACTGAAAGTAGGTAGCCTATGTGTTTGAAGTGTAGTTCATCCAGCGGGCATTGAGAAGAATCATACACTGCAACATGCCTTTTAATGATCTTCAGTTTCAGCGACGGCATTGGCTATCATTAGCAGTGAACGCTACTATTAAAAGCTTATTATTTCTCAAATACATTTTGGTGCACAAGCAAGAGATAATGAACAATTTGGTATGAAAGAAGAGCTCTCCAACAACACCACAGTCCTGAATCTTGTTTTTGAGTTTGGGCCTGAATACGTATATGAAGGGGACTTCTGGAGTTCACTCAGTTTCCACACCTTTCTGTGGCACCATTATGGCTTTGCATTGTTCTCATTTGAGCACCACACATATGAGTGGGCACGGGGACAAAGAAAGCTCTCCCACTGCAGAATTTGTTTCATCAAAGAGCTTTGTGTGTGTGTGTGGTGTGTGTGTGTGTGTGTGTGTGTGTGTGTGTGTGTGTGTGCCTGTGTGTGTGAGAGAGAGTATACAGTATGAACATAACATAAACACAGAAGAGACAGCAACTCAAACAGGGATGTACTGACAATCCACTGTCATGTTTACAATAGCACCTCTCCAGGTTTTTCTGTGATGAAAAAGACTTGTGTACTCTCCCGGCCCTTTGTTGAGCTCTGGAATGTTTCAGCTATCAACAGCAAGCATACAACTCAAACATGCATTTCCAGAAAAACAAAAACCTGCCTGTTCACATGTTGCTGTAACAAAAACAAATCAGAAATTGGGATACTGTAAGGTATATCTAATCTAATCGCATTTTTGTTAAAGTATGTAGTCTATGGTAGTTATTCTTATGATGAGATATGATGATCCTATGATATAAATGCTTAAAGCTTCTTGTTGTTAATCTATCACCAGTAAAATGTAAGAACTAGTCCCGATGCCTAAACTAAGAGTATGCAGGCTTTTCATAAAGTCTATCATCATTCTCTAATCTCCTGGGGAGTCTTCCTATTCCTGAGCTATTAAAACACTGGGGTTTAATTACCTGACATTATGGAAATGCATACCTGAGGGGGGCGCTTCATTTACTCCACACCTAATCAGAGATTGGAGATGTGGTTGCTAATCAGTCAGAAACAAATCTCTTGTGTGTGTGTATGTGGTGGTGGTAGTAGTAGTGAGCGGAGTAATCCGGGGGTTGAGATGTTGGATGCTTTCTAACCACATGTGACTTGGTGTGATCACGGCAATAGCCCACTGGGAGATGAAGAGCATTTGACAGCCATCTCATCTCTGCAGTGGGTTTGATAAATATAGAAGTAAGGAGGGGTAGAAAAACGTGGCTTTATGCCTTTTCATTTCCCCTCTCCCTGCATCCTCTCCTTTAATGATCAGAATGTCATGAAAAAGTGTTTTGGCAGTTTATCTTAAAGCTCACTGTGCGGCTTATGCACACACAAATATCTGTAACCTACAGAGTCACTGAGCTCAGCCCACAGAGATACATATCAGGGCAGAGATTAAAATCCCAAAGTGGATGTGGACTTGTTTGACAATCCGTCTTCAAGCATGAGATAAATAAGAAAACAGCTAGAGGAGAGAAACAGCACACAGAGCAGCCCCTACACTGGCTGTGTGCTTGGGCCATATGCAGTATGATTTTCCTGAGAAGTGCTTCAATTATCTTGAGTGAAAATCAAAACAGAAATCCATATTTGGCCACATCCACTCCATAATGCATATTTTATAGAGTGTGTATTAATTATAAACTAGCTCTCCTTGCTGTTTGTGCCTGCCCTGGGCTCAGTCGGGCTATCTTGTGGCGAATCAACACATTTCTGCCTTCAGGGAAGCAGTGGGAGAGCCAACATTTAGTATTATCAGAAGACCATTATCTGTTCCTTCTGCATGAGGAGTTGTCTCTTTGAATGCATGTAAAATTGGTTTTTGACTTGTCCATCCTCTCTTCAGTGTCCGCCACAGTGTGTCCCCTTGAGAATTTTGAGAATCAATTCATAATTTTCTTCTGCAAGGACATACAAGGACCTCATCTCCGTCTTTTAAAACATCTACAATGATCCCATCACATAAGACAAATGACTGCAGTGACCTTTTAATATTTCACAAAATCTGACAGTTTATTGTGGTATTGACCCAGTTAACGAGAAGAAAGAGGGAAGCCAAAGTAGTAGGCTTTGACTTGGTGTTTGTCAGGAGTGTTGCTGAGAGTCGTCCCAGTAGCAAACACAACATGGGTCATAAATCTCAGCGGAGGGGCTCCCTGGACTGCGTGAGGATGGCAGGTCATTAGGAACTGCTGGTCCACGGCATTAGGCCGGCCCATCAAACATATGACTGAACTGTCACTGTAGGAGGACCCGTTTCCTGTCTGCCCTTTGACCTCTTAACCCTCGCAGCAACCTCATTTATCCCTCAGCCAATCAAATAGCAGTGGAGGCGCTGTTGTGTATTTTCACGGCAAGACAATATTGATAACAGAACCCTAGCCGAGAGTGTGACAGGCGCAGTTTATGGATTGTGGCGCTGCGTCAAGAAGCCTGCACAGACACAAACAAGGTGAAAAGGAAGGGGGAAACCACCCGCTTGTCTCAGTGTGTCCATATATTTGCAGAGCATTCATAAAAAAAACCTTATGTGCACTTGAATGGCTGAGTCCTGTGTGTGCAGGGCAGTGAGGCATGGATTTGGGTTGTGTGTTTGGTGTCGTCAGCAGAGCCCTAGATCATGCAGTTAAATGGGAAGTGCTAGTGCATAACCACAAAACCTCAGGGCAGTAAACAGATTCACTGTCTACCTTCTGGTCCACCTAAACTGAACCCTTAAAATATATGCCATCGCATACACACTCCCCTTATCCACAGCTCTCGCCACACTTCTCAATAAGCTCAGAGGTTAATAGTGTACTCTGCTGTGGCTCTGGGATAAAAGGCAGGGTAGAGAAACTAATAAAAAAGTTTTATGGTTAAGGTTGCCTGCTCTGTTGCAAATAGATGAGTCGAAAAAGAAATCCTCTTCATTTTTCAAAGCAACCAGGGCGGTCATTGCAATAAAAAGCTACCGGCCTATCTGTGTCTGCAAATCTTACAGCTATTTCAGAAGGATTGCCAGTAAATACATCAAATAAACGTCAAATAAACTGTTATATGGTTGATCTTTGCCATGTTCTATTTTACCTGTAGACTACTTGATATCACCAGATTCCATATACATTAGGTGAGGGGTTTGATGCGTGTCTTACCTGTCCATTAAGAGTTCTGATTTTAGTAAATGTGACTGCAAAAACACAAACTGTCCCAGATAAAAGAGCAAACTAGGTCATTATTGTTGCTCTTTGTAACCGGGAGTCACATCTTTTTAGTCTCTCCATTCTTCTGCTTTAATTAGAAATCATTTTCACACTAATTTGGTGGGCACAAATTAGCACCTACAACACAATGAACTGCAAATGGAAGGCCTTAAAACAAAATAGTCAAGAGAAACAAAAGGATGATCATTTTTCAGATTATGTTGACACTTAGAGGGTCATTAGATGTTCCTCTTCAGTGTTCTGACGTCTAATATGATCGCTCTGAATGTTCAAAGAGTCAGTGGAGTGAAGGACTTTTTTTTGTTTTTGTTGAATAATGTGCTGCTCACACACAGACGCTTTTCCACTCCGCCAGCTTTCCTAACAAGCACTGCTACTGAGCCCGTACACACACACACACACACACACACAATCGCACACAAGTGCCCACATGTATGTGCCCTTAACACAACCCAACTCAAAAGGAAATATTACAATTGAATATCCAGAGCAACCTGTCTGCGATTCTCTGTGACAAATTGAAGCATTTCAAACATTTAATGATGAGGGCTCTTGTTTCTTTAAGTTGCCGCCAAACTTTGCACAAATAGAAATAAAATATATTCGATCCACCCGGTGTGGGATTAGAAAGGAAAGGCAACAGAGGCATTTCTTATTTGTGCCACATTAAAAATGCATGCTACCCCACATGTGGGGCCTCTTCCGATGATACTGGTCAGCTTTTTTGTGCTTTATAGCTTCCAGCGGCCCTGAGGATTGTGCCAGACAATTTTAGAGGTAGCTCGATCCTCGCAGGACATTGAGCACAACAAAGCCCAAAGCCTTGCTCATGCTTCAGTCAAAATGATGCAACTGTGGCTACAACAAGTACAGTATGCAAGACACAATGCTAATGCTTTGATAAAGCATCAAAGCATACATCAGAATTTAGGCAGGCTTGGTAAAAGGGTCCGCAGCAAGAAAGGATGCTGCATTTAGCCTCAATATCTGCAGCAGCAACACCAAACTATATTGAATTTAGAGTATATTGCCAGCTTTATATATCCTTCATCTTTTACACCAGCTTACAAATTGTTCCAGGGTTTTTCTCAGTTGTTAACATTTTAGGCGGACCTTGTTGCAAATCTTGTTTGCCATTCATCGGTTGTTTTATAAAGTTGATTTGGTGCCTGTAACAACCCGCAGGTCTTATTTCTCATGTGTATTTTGTACTCTGTCTGCGTTCTGCACAAACAACATTTCCATTAAGTCAGATGATGAGTTGAACTTTGGGCCCGCTCTGTGGTATTAACAGTTCAAGCTATTAAAAGCTCATCTGGTTCAAACGTGCAGTATTGCTCTGAGATTCATTGGTTGCGTCCACCGCTCCATACAAAGGAGCAAGTGTTACAACCTCAGCCATGGTGAATGTGTGGAGAGTAAAGCAGCAGTGACTCGTGACAGTGTCACTATAGAAGAGGACTTGTTTTGTATGAAAACCAAAGCCTTACGGTACGTCCACACAGCACCGTTAAAAAAAAATCTTCCAACGCTTCTGCCCATTCACTTGAATGGGGTGACGTTACTTTGCCTCACTTTTCGCCGAACTGCATTGTGGGAAGCAGAGCGGAGCTTTCCTGGCGTTTCAGGCTGCAAAAGTTGAGCAATGTTCAACTTTTGAAGCTTCTGAAGCTTTCGGTGGAAGCGTCAGCCAATCAAATCATATGCCAGTACAAGCTCTAGCCAATCAAACCGCTGCTTGTGTGTCAGGGGCGGGAGAGATTCATGTGATTTGTTGTGGTCGAGCTTCAGACACGCCCGCCGGCAAACTTTTTCCAAAGCCGCTGTGTGGGACGTGCCGTTACTATTATCAGTGCAATAACAATTATTCTATCTTAGTTTAAAAGTAATTACGATGACAAGCGACTTTGGGTTGCTTCTTAAATGTTTTCATATTCTTAACAGTACTTGTCATATCATGTTGATGGCTGAAATGATGTTGTTTTTTGCAGCTTCTTTTAACTTCTATAGCAGTAGTGTTATGATGTCTGAATGTATCAATGTGACAACAGGGTGGTGTCACAGTGATTAATTCCCTTTCCTCTGCAGGCTTGTCACCTTCATAACAAAGCAACAATACCAGATGCCAAAGCCAGCCCACACGTCTATTGTTATAATTACCTGAACCTTCAAATCCACATTAATGAGCCCAGGATGATCCCATTCTCTTTCATCATTTGGCTTCCGAGCCCTCCTTTTATCTAACAAGGGTCACCTTTCACAGACTGCTTCTCCCTGAAATACACATCCCCCTCATAAATATACATCTACCTGCATCTGCTCAACCCCCAATTTGGAAAGAAGGAGCGCAGAGAAATTACAAGAAATAAAGCTGTAGGTGGGCTCTGCAAAGCGCGAGTTTGTCTTCTGGAGTTGACACCAAGGGAGAGTCAATGCCACCAAAGTTAGAATCAGAAAACGACTTCCTAGAGATTAAAATGTGTTCCTTAATAATTGTTTTCAAAGACACGGCCTATTAACATGAACGACTCACTGCAAGGGCTGTGAAGGCTCAGTGAAGAGGTCAGTGGAGAGAGCAGGTATCATTAGAAGAAGTTGTTCCTTACCCACTATTTTAATCAAAAATGCACAAACAACAAAAAACCACAAGCACACTTTCAGAAAAACAATTCATTCAATTATGCATTTGCTCTATTATATTTCAGCCACATTTTACAGCATGACTATAGTTTAATTAAGAAAAAAGTAAAGGTTAAACATTATGTTAATAAGGAAGGGCTGTTAAGAAAAAAGAACGAAGCATAACATAATATCTGGTGGAGATAGCACAGTGCCATAGATATCCACATAATTAGTCAAATTAAAGTACACAAATTAAACCAGTTAAAGGACACATGTGAATGTTAACAGTGGCATATTCTCCCATATGTACGCATGCATTGACATCTCAGCACACCTCATTGCTCCCAGGCCTTGCCAAGTGATCCTGCATAAACTATTCATTAATGAGACATTAACAGTATCTATAAGTGCATATGACTAATGCATATTGAAAATAAAATCCAGAAAGGAATTAAGTAATGTTAGGTATTTAACATTAAACTCTGTACACTTGTACCAACCTCAAACAGGCACCATCATTTTCTGGTTGAGATGAAAATAGGTTATCTGTAAACTTCACAGGGCCCGGTGTCACAGCGGAGCTCTGCAGGATTTGGGCCAGCAGCTGCATATTATGGATTTATCCAGTCCCATTTCTGGATTCATCAGCCTCGCATTAATGCAGCCTCTTCCGTGACTGGCGATGTGGCCTGTTGGTGTGGTAAAGACCTGCATGGCTCCAGAGGGCCTTCACAGCCCACTACCCCCGGCTAGATACCCGCAAGGCAGCCAGACAGCTACCCTCACTTTATCCAAAATATCAAGGCTGAGATTCCTCCACAGGAAAGAGCCAGGACAGCATTACATTGGAGATTCTCAGCAACTGACTACAAGAAAGTAAATGAGGGTCTTGCCCTTGACCGCCAGGCCACGGTATATACACTCCTAATTAGACTCCACCTATAGCTTAAGTGCAGAACATTGCATTAAGGAAGAGTGCATTGTCTTTTTTAACACTAAATGTATTTTAACTTCTCTTACTTCCTTAGCAAAATGCACTTAACCGGCACTTAAGAGAATCCATTCCTACCGGCGTCTATTTGATCACAGAGGTGTTAGGGTGGAGGCGATGTGTGAAGTGAGCCCTGGCTCCAGAAGTACTTCGTTTATGTCACAGAGACTCATCTCCCTCGAGCGCTAACTGCAATCAGGCTGGAGCAACTCAATCATAAGTCCAGGAGAGGTACGGCAGAATATTTATGCAACCATGGTAAAAAACAAACTTCTCCACAGAGGCATCTCCCTCTCTGCTTATTACGCAATGGATTGCGTTTTAATTCAAATAGACAGTTAATCGAAAACATTGTTATACTTCTATAGCTTGTGTGTACATTTATTTTGAAGTAGCTGTAGCAAATCTAAAGAATGTACTACAACAAATAATTGACTATGTTTAATTATAAAAGATACTGTACTGAATACAGTCAGGTTTCATAGCTTTAATATCAGACAGATATTTCTTTTGCGTAATGCACAGCGCTTGTAAGAACCAATGCTCTTAAATCAAGTGCACTGCGCGCCAGCTCGGTCTACTGAAGTACAGGATGAAAAAGCTCTTGCGAAAGATAAGCAGATTCTTCTTGGATGATAGAAGATCTCATAAATAATCATACCGTATTAACATTAGCAGAGGGTTGGAATGGTTTGATTGTAAAGCGAAGTATTTACTTTGAGACGGTTATTTATTTTCCTTACTTTGTAATGGAAATAGAAAACGTTTTGCACCTCAAAGGTAATTTCTTTTATTTTGCCCGCTCAACTCACAGTGGCACTTTCTTAAATCAAGAAAACGGCAATTCTACAAACAGGCCTTTGAATGTAGGTAGGGGCTGTTAGGGTTATTACTTTCCCGCCTTTCAATCAATATGGACTGACAACTGTGCATTGATATCACACTCTGTTATCTCCCTAGCGTGTAAATGCTTTAGCACTTACAGCAGAAAGGGTGTTTTCACATAAATACCTCACAGTTCCCGCCTTTTGAACAACAGGGGAATTTGTGTAGATACAGAAATGTCATGGTCTGCAACAATAATAGCGTAATATTGTTTTGAGTTTGTACTTTTGCAGTGTTTATGGATCACACAATGTTCAATTCAGTGCTACTTCAAACAAGCATCTGAGGTTGTTTTGTTCCCAAACACATTCACACCGAATCTCATCAGATCATTTCCGGCTCACCACTATCTGCAGGCCTTGTTGTAAAACAAAACAAAAACAACTTGTTTCAATTGCTTATTCAAGGAGGCTGAAAAATACACCTTATAAAAAGTGTAAAACATAGTGCTGACACTGTTAGTATTATACTATTAGAGTTTTCTTTATTTTATCTTATTATTTCCTCCTATTAGTGTCACCTAAGCTTGAATAAAACAGTAAGTTGGCAATGAACAGCAGAATAAAAGTATTCTGCCTTTATTGGGACAGTTTTCTCTATTGTTTTGCCCAGTCTCGACCCCTTTGTGTTCGGCTTCGTTATTCATTTATTTATGTCAACCGAATTGATAGTTCCCATTAGTCTGGTCAAATTATGTTTACAGAACTGCACATCTCACTGTGACCGAAAACATCCGGCCTGGCTGACACTCATCCGTTTCAGAATAGCTTTCTGTTTCATCTTCCTGTCTGACGTCGTCCTTTGACTAACTTAATGATGTTTAACCAGAGGACAAGGTTTAGCTTGATAGAACCTCATCAGAGGTCCTTACCCCCAGTATAATGTGATGTCTGCCTTTATCCTTATTTGAAATAACAACTGAAATCATCAATTCAAAGAACTCAATCTCCTTAATCACCTATGTCTGAAAAACTAGGTGTGACACAAACATTTCTATTACACATCATTTTCAGTGGATAGTCCAGGTAAGCCTACAATAGTGCTTCTGTGAACATATTGCATTTATTAAATAATTGACATACATGTGGCAGGCTGATAGACTTAAAAGTTACCTTGGGGATACTTAACTATCAGAATAGATTGACAATGATTATATCTCTCTTAATGATATTGCCGTCCTCCTGCTGAACTTTGCAGTATTGCTTAATTGCAGCTGTTAATTGGCTTGCCTCCAAGCTCTTTATTTCATTGCTTAACGCCAACACACATGCACCGTAGCCATGCTAATGTTGGGTTGTGTGCTGAAGCCAGGAGTGACATAAGACTGTCTCCCACTGTTGTGCTGATGAAAAGGTACATTAACCATTGTGTGGAAATGAAAGGAACTGGCATTAGTGAGACTTTAGGGTCTCCCGCTGGTTTATAAAAAACTTTGTGACAGCAGGAGCTTTCCCACCCACAGATGACAGGGGTTTTCTCAGGTAGGTGCAGGACAACACTCAAAGTGTCCTTCTCAAATAGCACTAACTCAACAGTTCACATATACTGTTAGAGTTGAGCTGCACAAGAATGTGGGTAATGACCAGAAGCAAACTCAATCTACTTCTCGCCAAAACAGGCTAGTTTTACACAAGACTGTCAGCTTTAGTGTTCCTGTGTTAGAGCCTCTACAATAGGAGGTGGAGCAGTGAACAGAGAGCTGCTTCAGTCTGGCAGCTCCACCACACCACTAAAACACTAAGTCACGCCAGCACACTAGTTACATTGCGAGGCGCCTGTCCCTTCTGGAGAACCATTTAATGTGGCTTTTGCACATGCTGAAGAAAAAGAAGGTTTTTTCAGGCACAAAAACCAAAACTCACTGTAGGCTGACTGTAAAAGGAGAAGAAAACACGAGGAGGAGGCACCCCTTGAAGCTTTTTTAACTCTACTCTTTATCATTTCTATTACTTGCACTTTGTGATAGATTGAAAAATGACAAAGAACGCAACGTGAGATCAGCATGAATAACCCCACATTAACACTCAATTTGAATGGCCTTGCCTGGACATTGCGTGCAGATGCAGATCCCACTGTAAAATTATACAAATCCACCCTCACATTAAGCTGACACAAATCAACAGAAGGTGGGAGCCTGGGAATAAAAACAAAACTGAATCTGGCCTGTAAATGCAGAAGATATGGGAAAGGATGAAATGAAAGCTCCAGGCAGCCTGTAAAGGAATTCTGCATAAAATCATAGAACAAGTGATAAAATAAAAGATGAGAGGTGTACAGGATTTGTTTGGAATTCAGATTGTGAGGCCAAAAATGGAAAGAGAGAAACCGACACAGGCAGAGGAATAACTCTCTTGTTTTGTTGAGAAGAAAAAGTGCCAAGTCCTATTCCCTCCGACAACACGGTAAGGTACAAGAACACAGTGTTATCACCAATGTTAAACACCATACTCATTTAAATACTGGAAGTTTAGAAAAGGCAGTGGACATTTACAGGGCAGCTATAAAAAGCCGCTGCAGGGGTATGATTGTGTCATCTAGTAATTTTGGTTTTGAATTGGTTTTGAGTCTCAGTAGGTACAAACAGGTAATATTGCCACAATCACAATATCTAGGATCAATCATACCAGCAGTTGCTGCACCACTCTACCATTTCCCAGTATCCAATATGGCTGAAGAGGCAGTTTGATCCTCAGCGTTGTCACTAAATCAACCAGCTGTCCCAAGACGACTGCTCTGAAAGCTGTTTCTGGGAACATGAAAGCTGTTGCAGTGGATGCTTTAATAAGTTGAGTCCATATAAAGAAATGTGCTTTGGAAAATTCATCCAAACAATAATGTCAGAGGGCAGACAGACCCTCTGTGTAACCACACGCTCTGCAAAAGTCAACAGGACCTTTTGTTGTCAGGCCCATTCAATAATAACGATAGTTATACAGGCTGTTTGTGGCTCGAGGAGAAGGACTCCGCAGTAACCTTGCATCCCAAGGACACATCATTTGAAATGCATTGGGTGCCACCGAGCTGTGATATATCCTTTTTCTGGAATTAACCTTAGATAGTCTTTCCTGTCACCAACCAATCAGGGAGTATGAGTAGGGAGTAGGGACAGGTCCCAAGTCCAGAGTAAAAACACAGAGCACATTTGCTTCCCCTTTTGTATTTTGACCAGCTCACAGGGCAAGAGACAAACATGACAAATTGCCTGAAAGATCTCACAGGTCAGTCATCCACATGTTTGACGAATACAATCTAATTGTGAAACATTTGTTTTGAAAAATATTTTTTGGAAACGTGAAGGATGGCAATGTCTCTGTGACCTCTATTAGAGAAAGAGATCTATCTGTATTCCAAGGTTACCTCAACCATGAGGCCGTCCAGTCGGCGAGCAAAGGGCTCCTGTCCATTTGTCTCCATATAGTAAATGTGAGTGCATTGTGAAGAAGAGAGAGAGCTGAAGCCACAGATGGCTAAAAGCATACATGATTAAAATGCAATTCAGTTAGGAGGGTGAGATGGATTAATGACCTAAATGGAATTGGCAGCTGCACAGGTAGAATGGCTCGGACACAACTGTTGGGTTCAGATTTGTCTCAAAGTATCAAAGTTGCCAACAGATACAAATCGAAAAAAAGGATGATGATTACACCAAGGGTGCAATTACTGTGCATGGGTTTCACATTGTACATGAAGAATTTGTCTACAAACTGAAACCACAAAATATGGGCAAACTGCGATAAGATTACTGAAAGCAGAGCCGGATTCTTTCTATCTTTTTAATTAAATGCCAAGGCGAAGGCATCTCTTTACAGCATAATAACCGTCACACTGCTAAATTCAGATTAGGCATTAGATAAGCGTCCTCAGCTTTCTCTTTCAATAGACTGAAAGAATGTGACACTGTCTGTATTAAGGCACCACTTCAAAGAAGAGGGACTTTCGATCATTAATGGAAGTTCTAATTACTGAGGAGCCACCAGTTAAGGACCAGTGCTGGCTCTCTGAGTGTTCATCTTTATGAAGCTGGCCTACAGTTTCAACCTTCCAAAGTGTTTAATTGGATTTGCTCTACTTCTGCTACACAGAAACACAACTTCAGACCCCTTCAGTGTAATATACAGTCTGACAAAGCCCCCCAGGTCTGTGCCAAAACAAAAAAAATCACTTATTTGTATTCATAAGCAAGACAGGATTTGTGACACTATATTATTACATTACATGTCACTTGTTAGACGCTTTTATCCAAAGCGATGGATACATACTCAATACTGTGGGCAATCCCCACAGGAGCAATTTGGGGTGAAGTGTCTGGCCCAGGGACACAACGACATGCTGACTGCAGTGGGGTTTGAACCTGTGACCCCCAAGGCTCTATCCACTGCGCCACACGCCTCCCATATGCATTTTTTGATTGAAAAGAAAGCATCATTTATAAAAACTTAGAACGGCAGAGAGGAGACAAATCTTAATTAGGCCCAGATGATTTAGAGAGGTAGTGCAATATGTATGATTCTTCTTGAAAAGCTTTTATATGCATTCTTCATATAATTCCCACCACAACCGTATATCCCAATATCATTTAATATATGTCTCTGTGCAAAATCTACTTTAATCCTGTGCTGCTAAAGTAAAGTCCTGGTAATGGTGTCCAGAGTTTCTGTCAGCTTGTCTGATGAAATAAACCCTTTACTGGTGTGGCAAACACACATTATGTTTGCCACTGGATGAACTGCTTTTTCAATCTTATGTATGAGTAATACAAGGGAAGTGGATGCCTCCTGCCCTGTGCCGCACTGTTCAAAAAGGATGTGGTTTAATCTCCACTTCCATCTTTAATGAGATCTGATGCAGGATGAAGCAGCATCACTAAAACACAGTGCAGGCCCACCGAGCTGCACATAGTAGTGCAATCGATGCTGCGTGATACAGTGATATGCTAACCATAAGGACTGTAACAGATTATGGTGGTTAGTTGCGTCACTTCCTCAGACAAAGCCGAGATAGGGAGAGACAGAGAGAAAGAAAGCACTAAGGCCCCGTCCACACGGAGACGATATCAGTTGTATCCGCTAACTTTCTCTATCGTATAGACGGTTCGTCCACACGAGGCCGAAACGGAGCCGCACATTGATAACGGCTCCCAAAGTGGGTAGGTCTGAGGACGAAACGCTTGCGGCTCCGTGTGTACGCCCTATACGATCATTTCCTGAAAACGATGACGCCTCTCCCCACCTCTCCTGCTCACCCCTGCGTCAATGCTGATGCGTTTCGCCAACAACAACAACAATGGCGGATCACAGGGTTGCGTTCATGCTCCAGACGCTACTGACCATGATACCGATTCCGTGTGGACGGAAGACTTTTTTGATATCGAATTCGGTTCGTTTTCGTCTCTGTTTCGTCTCCGTGTGGACGGGGCCTAAGTCAAGTGAAACTAGACCACGGACAGGAGAGGTGGAAACTCAAAAGCATTCTGAGTTGTGCAGGATTAACCTCTCCAAGCACTGTGCTTAAATGAAATGGATCGGCCCAAATTCCCTGCCCTCAGGTCAGTGTTCCCGTTGTGTTACCATGTCTTTTATGTGGGGCAAACATGTTGGTGGACTAGAGCCATGCACAAAAGGACTGGGAAAGAAACCTTTGATTGATAGGATCAGATATCAGGACTTTTTTTTCAAACATTCACTCTACATCCTCAGTGTTGTATATCCTTGTT
This sequence comes from Trematomus bernacchii, assembly GCF_902827165.1. NCBI lineage: Eukaryota > Metazoa > Chordata > Actinopteri > Perciformes > Nototheniidae > Trematomus > Trematomus bernacchii. Next base: position 3,256,381 of record NW_022987828.1, on the reverse strand, counting down.
ACAAAGTCCGCCCCTTTCTCTGAAGCCTTTGAGGTATAAAAGCATATTCTTCAAGCTCTGTGGTCTGCTTAGGGAGCACTGGTTCCCTGTCAATACCTCCCTTTCCTCCCCCTCCTAGCTCAAAGAGAGGGAGCATTCATTTTTCAATTTGGCCCTAATCAAGTTTGAATCGAGTTAACAGCTGTATGTCAATCTTTTCTGGAACTCAGGTTGCAGATATGTAATCTCCAGCATTGTCTCCAGGGCATATTTAACTCATACATAAATACAGGGATTGTCTACTGCAAATATATAATGTGTCACTGTTGGCCAGACAGCAGTGTATTGGTTACAGTCACACAGTCTAGACCGGCAGCACTAGCTTTGAGAAGATTATACTTACTTATGTATTATCTCTTTTTAGGTGATATTTTGCAAAGGAAAACATGGAGGGAAATCAAGAATGTATTCCAATAAGTTATTGAAAACATACACAGGTGATTTTTCCTTTCCATCATTCACACACATAAGGAGCAAACGGACATCCCCCAATTGCAAAACTTGCTCATACAGTTGTCTCTCGCACATTAGTAGTTTGGCTTCTCTGTGAGGGCCAGTGCTCGGTATAGGAGGCTTATTAAGCAGGAGGCTACGTTCAAGCTAGCAGCCCAGAGGACAAATAACAGGGAGGGGCCCGCAGTGTATCCTGCCCGACTAATGTAATCCATGATCTCTCCCATCCCAATTAAAAGACGAAATGGCCTCAAAACAGCTGTAAAGGGAGGCCTCACAGGAGTGCACTACCGCTGTTAATGTCAGAAGTCTCATTTAAAGAGCAGCATCTGTTTAGGCTGCACGCAGGCCTCATGCCTCGGAGCCCGCTAACAGCAGACACAACCCGGGCCCATCTGGAGCGCTGTAGCAACACTCTGTCTCCGATCACACAACCAACTGACACTCAAATTGTTTAGTTCAAGTCAGGAGACATGTTTGACTTTAAATGTTTATTCAACTTTGTTTGAGGTCAACCAGACTATTCATTAGGGTTACATTGTATCGATTTCCCTGTTCAAAGTTCCTCATTGAAATGTGTGTGATATACTAAGTATCAGACTGAAATTGAAAAAAGGCTTGACTCTAAAACCACAGGAGGAGCAAAAGGTTCAGTAAACATCGATATCTCTCTTCAAAACATTGATTTAAAGTGCTGTTATTCAGCAGCAATAATAAACATGTCTGGGTTGAAACATTTGAAATGTCCAAATCACAGTAAAGGCCAGTTTAATTAGAATATTACAGAATTTTCACAGCTTTGGCTGGTAGATAGATATGGTATGGTGTGTATAATTAACTGATTTTCACATGTTAAAATAGGTGCTGAAGGTGAAAAAATGCTGAAGCCACCTAGAGTAGGCACTTTGACTGGGAATGACCAAGTTAATTGTGCGTATGAGTGTGTGAGATTCTCTGAGTCATTCAAATGAACCTGGCTCTGATTTGATTTTACTCGTTTAACTTCTTAGAACCTGGAGCCCATTTCTTCCTTTAGATCTCTCTGCTGTCGGTCCAACAGAAACACTCTACTGTTCGTTTTGATTCAAAGAACAGGAAACAGCGGTGCATGCAGCCAGGAAATGGGCTGCCAAGTGAGGGAACAGGAGGTCCAGTAAAAGACGAAATGACAGTTATTTGTTTAGGAAGACAGGGGAAGGATGTTCACTTCAACAAATCTGATCAGATAATTCCATAGTTCAGTGGCTTACAACGGGAAGTATGCCCATGTGTGTTCATCACTCCTGTCAAAAGGAGCTGTAAACATTGATTATGTCATGTCTCGATGAGGTCATTTTCGAATCAAAGCATCAAGCATTGGTTTTTTTGTGTGTTTACAGTTTTTTCATATGTTAAGATATTGGAATACTGTTTCTTTATGTAGGAGTTATATTAATATGCATGGAATACAAATATCTTTCTCAATCACTTTATCTGACACTATATTGAAGGGCATGATGGTCAATACCAATGACAAATAATTGCTTTGCCAGTTGCAGGGCTCTTTAAAACTCATTTTCCAGCCCCCTTACTCTTTTCTGGCACAACAACTGCCTACAAATTGTATTTTAAGACCACTCCCGATTCCAAATCTACCTCCCAAAACGGGGGGTTACGTATTGTAACCCTAGTTATATAAGCAACAGGCGGAGCCCTCTACTGGACTCTATGGGTACTACCTTATCCTGCGTGCATTCTCCCACTGAGACTTCTATAGACGTAGCCGGCCTAGGGCGGGCCTACCTGAATGCGCGTGCATCACACCGGTATAAAAGGAGGCCTCGCCTCCTGACTATCATCCTATATCCTCTCCTTCAGCGAGCGGAATAGGACAGACAGTGCCCTGAGTAGAGGGCTCCGCCTGTGCCTTATATAACTAGGGTTACAATACGTAACCCCCCCGTTTATATCTCTCACAGGCTCCGCCCTCTACGTGGACTCTATGGGTACAAGTGGGTGGAGCCTGATGTATATATCGCACGGTGTCGTCCAACAACCATTCGCACCCCTACTGCCCCTGACCGGCTTTTCTGGGCATCAGCTGCTGCCCACATTCGTCCTTTAAACCCCGGTTGTGACCGAGGAGAAATCTGGCCTGGCGGCTGACAGAGTCACAACCCCCCCCCCGAATCCCACAACCCCCCCCCCCCGGCCCATAGACGGATGGGGAGAAGCCCCCTCGGCCCCGTGATGGGCTTACTGAAGCACCTGCCTTCCTGAATCCCTAAGGATAACAGGGAGAGCGCCAGCCGCCATGCCGTCATACACTCAAGCACTGACCCTGTGCGAAGTGTGAGAGGACAAAAAATGTGGGGGCAGGAGGGGCAGCCCCAAGCACGTCCCTCTCCTATCCCGGGACCCTCAGAGGGCCCAGGAAAGGTGAAGGCGCATACCCCCCCCCCTACAATCCCTGTGTTGCCCTGCAAGCACAGACGAGGAGAAAGAGCCAGACATGTCCAAGAGATAAAACCTTATAAAGGGGCCTGGCGTTGACCAAGGCGCCGCTGTGCATATATCCTCCACACTCACAACCACCGTTGAATAAGGGCTGTTGACACAGCTACAGCCCGTGTGGAGTATGCACAAATCCCCGTGGGGCAGGGCTCATCCCGCCGTGTCCGTTAGGGATGCCAGAAAACTGACCATGATCAAATTCGAAAATCGCCCTGGCGAATATTAATCGATTCGCTGGCATCCCTACTGTTCCCGTGTGCATGTTGCAATGCACTCGCAGAGCCAGCCTGCCAGGCGTTCTTGGACAGATCTTTCCCGATCACCCCGCCCCCGAAGCCACACGAACAGCTGTTCGGTGCGTCTAAGGGCAGCCGTGAGCTCCAGCATAACATTCTAGCGCACGCACCGGGCAGAGAGGAGGTGCAGTTTAGCCTCCCTGGCCCCACCATGGGGGGGAGACTAAAACCCCCTAACTGAATAGCCCCCCGACCTGAACGCACTCCTTAGGTTTTTAGGCACAAAGGGAGGGGTTCGGTCTAAGTGTCGCGCCGCTCTGGTCACCCCCGAATTAGTAAAACAACTCGGGTACACCCGACAGAGCAGTTAACTCGGACACTCTTTGGCTGACGTTAAGGCAAGAAACAAAGCTGTTTTTCACGACAATGCTTTCAGAGAGGAGAGCTCCCAGAGGCTCAAATGGTCCCGAGGCCAGAGCCTCGAGCACTAGGGGCAGGTCCCACTGTGGGGCAGAGGCGTGCACTACCGGGCGGCAGCCTCCTGACCCCCTGTAAAAACCCGCAACATCAGTGGATGAGAAAAGGCTGACCCTGCCGTTGAATCCCTCATGACAGGACGAGATGGCTGCTTCATACACCTTCACTGTGGAATGAGCAAGCCCTCTGTCCACCAGTAACTGTAAGAAAGGATAAAATAGAGCCCAACTCACAAGATAGGGGCTCTATTCTCCCCGCTCCTCACACCAATGCTGGAATCTTCAGCCACTTTGGCCTGTAACAGGCTGTGGTGGATTCTGCTCTAGCTGCCTGGATAGACTGAATAACGCTGTCAGACAATCCACCCTGTCTCAGCCTGTCCCTCTCAGGAGCCAAGCCTGAAGAGGACGGCCCAGAGTGGGGTAAACGCCCCAATTGCACCTGCCTCTTGAGACATCGCCCCCAGAACTGGGGGATCGCCCAGGGCTGGCCCACCTTCATCTGTGTCATTTCTGAGTACCACGGAGCCCGACGCGATCCGGTGCCACCAGAATGACTGCCAGACGTTCTCTACGCCTCACTCTCCCCCAGGAGAGGAGAGAATGAGACGCAGCGGTGGAAAGGCGTATAGCAGCTTCCACTAGCCTCCTCCCTAACGGGAGCTATAGCTGGGGCGGCGAGTGGGGAATTTGTACAGTCATCAACATGTGCAAGTCTATTGTGGAAACAAGAGGACACTCAGACTTGGATACAGATCAACAACACATCTTTATTATTAAAAGTTTGACAGGGATCTGGGCATTAAATTAGGGAGGAGGCAGGATTCGCTCGTAAGCGTCCCCGGTAGAGGGAATCTCTCCCCCCACCGAGGCGCTACCTCCCCCCGCTAGACAACTCTGCGAAGATGGAGCTCCCCACCCGGGTGCTCTCTCTGCTGTTGCGGAGCCTGCCTCGGTCGGGGCAGGCCCTTCCCCGTGACTGCCGGTATGCCGGTGCCACGGGGTGGGGCCGTAGAGGTGGAGGGCGCCGCAGCTACGGGACCCCCTGTGCCGCGCCTCTCCCTCCGCTTCACTGTCACACTACGCTCCCTCCCCTGCATGGCAACGCGAGGGGGGGCACGTAGCGGGGCCTGAGGAGGAGCCGGCGTAAGCATTGCGGCTAAGCTGGACTCTCTCCTCCTCTAGGCGGCTGAAGCGCTAGGGTGACCGAGGAGACCGACCCAAAGAGCCCCTCCGTGGACACGGGGGCTCCGAGGAGATCTTCTCGTCCTTCTTAGATAGGGCAGTGAGTCCTAGCCACACGTGACGAGACGCCACTGTGGCTAGGGAAATCACCCGCCCTGCTGCGGCGGCCACGCCACAAATCAGATTATTCATCTGACCCACAGCGCGGTGCGAATAAGACCGCTCTCGTCCTGAGGCGAGAGGGCGGGGGGCGTCTGCCTGAGGTTTGTGGATCAGGGAAGACGCCCAACACGCCAAGATTATTGGTCGGCAGCAGCCGCCATCTGCGTACCGGAGCTTGAACATCTTATCCAGATATTCCAAGGTATCTCGGTCCCGGGGGCAGCGGGGACAGAGGACGTTTACCCTCCACCCAACCAGCCGCCCTCCGGAAGGCAGATTGGCCCGCCAGGCTCTCTCATCGAGGGGGGGGCACACCTGGACATGTCGTGGTCCGAGCGAATCCACCACCTTAATGATACCCGCCATGGCGGCTATCGGGGCCTTCGTTTTTAATGGCCTACCTCTGGCAGCGTGGGGGCGAAACGAAGGTCGGCTGCGCCGGACGCACCGGGGCCGTAAAAAAAAACCCCCGATCTCAGGCGGTTTACAGGGCTCGGTGGCAGCGGTGGGGGGAGCGGTAACCCTACACCACTCCGCCGGGAAATCCATCCGCGCAGACCTGAGAGCTGGACCTCCCGGTCAGCGAGGCGTCCTCCTCGTCCTCCATCGGAACCGAGCCCGCCTGGTCCCATGGAAGAGAGAACCGCTCCTCGCTCCCCCGAATCGCCACGTCCACGACGTCGAGCTCCCGATCCTCCGACTCCTCCTGCGTGGTAGCCCTCGCCAGGGAGTGCTGCCCACGATGCTCCCGTATGAGCCGCGGGATCATCTGGCAGGCTGGGCATGCCGGCGTCGGGCCCATATTACGTGAAGCAGAAGGGGTGCGGATCAGCCCCTGCGATAAGATTCGGGCATTTCGGGCAGGTCCTGAGGTCAAGTACTGACTCCATGCTCTCACTTTTACTTTCTTTTCCCTAATGTCTCGAAGCTTGTGGAATCACTTCCGCTGCTGAAGAGAAAAAGGATGATAGTCAGGAGGCGAGGCCTCCTTTTATACGGTGTAGGCGCGCGCATTCAGGTAGGCCCGCCCTAGGCCGGCTACGTCTATAGAAGTCTCAGTGGGAGAATGCACGCAGGATAAGGTAGTACCCATAGAGTCCAGTAGAGGGCGGAGCCTGTGAGAGATATAACCTCTTTCCAATAAACACGTCCAACTACTCTTCAATGGCTTCAACGGAGTGTGTTACTTTATTAGAATTGGAGTACCATCTATCGTGATGACTTACCTTTTCACTACACTTTTCTAGCATCTCTTCTTTAATAAGCTAAAATACTATTCTCTTCTTGTGATTTTCTTCGTGCCAATTCTAGCCCACAAAATTGAAAATCCAAAGCAGAAAGTAGTGTATTATTATGGGTAAGATGTCAGATCTGTAATGGGGGGAAAAAGCCCTGCACATGCACAGCTATCCACTAAGAACCTGGTGAAATGCTTGCATTGTCATTCAACGCCTCCAAACACACGATTGCCTCCAATTGTTCAGCCATTTCATGAGATTGGTTGTACTTTATGCATGTGGGTTTGGGATGCATTCTTTCCAACAAGATGAATCAATTTCAGTTAACTTGAGAAAAAAATCTTTCCTCTAGCAGCTTCTTGAATGCATTTGATCCACGGTGCCTGTTCCTTTTTTCAGTTTCACAAAGTAACAAGGACATTATAAAAGTAATTCCACCTTGCTATACATGCTCAACTTAGCTGCAATTTACTTTCTTCACAGATGCCTGTTTGTACTTTAAGTGGGTAAAGAGGATTATCAAATATATGGACCTGATTTATCATGGCTGTACACAACATGCACCGACTCATCAGAAAACAATAGCAGAAAGCAGCTGGTTAGCGTGCATACTCAGCAGCTTTAAGATAGCCAACATTACAGAAAAAGTATTGGTAATCAAGTTTATCATGTACACAAGCCAGCTCCATATGTTTGAGCCTAATTCATGGCCTATATATAAATCACAAAATACACTAAAATGTTGCAAATGTATGGGTTGTTCATAAATAGTCGGAGTGCTTGAGCTCGGAGCACTGTTGGAACATGCTGTTGGGTTATTCAAAGAAACACACTCTCAGAGTGGCACAAGCACTGTGGGCTCTCTGTCTGAGGAGATGGAGCACCAGAGCGTAATGTGCAGGGAATATGTGAAACTTTTTTGCCATAATATTTAATAAAAAGTTTAGCTAGCTAACTAGCTTACATTTCCTCTAAATCCTAACTTTAGCTATAGCCTAAACTCTCATTTATTTGTTTAGGCATACTGTTACAATGTAAAGGCTACCATATATTCACATCTTAAAGTTTAGCTAGCTAACTAGCTTACATTTCCTCTAAATCCTAACTTTAGCTATAGCCTAAACTCTCATTTATTTGTTTAGGCATACTGTTACAATGTAAAGGCTACCATATATTCAAACCTATCTTAAATTGTATCATTATTACTGATAAACAAGAGGCATCAAATTGTTTTTCTTACATTTATTTAAATGAACCCATTTAGTAATGCAAGCAGCAGCAGCATGCTCTGTTACTAACTTACGGTCAACAGCATCTTGATTTATTTGTTCCCCCTAACCCACTTTTAAAACAAGTGGCAGCAGGCAGGACTATGCCATACACCTTATAGTTGACAAAGTGCACATGTTCCTCTGTTTGGTTGCATATAAGAGGATTCAGCTTCAAAGCTGATTTCAAGCTGCTTCCCTACGGCAAATTCTGATCACCAAGCCTACAGTAAGGCAGTACTATCTGTGGTGGAAAACCAAATACAGAGTCGCCTAGAGTAGAGCCTTACCATGTTGTGGAAAAGCGGTTTATATACAGTTGTGTAATGTAAGTCAACACTCAACATTGCCCAACATGCAGTGTTATTCTTTTTTCAAATCACTCTGTATCTCTTGGGACTCGATATTCAACATCTCATAGAGTTTTAAAAATGTGGGCAATGTATTGCATACTGTTTTTTGTTTTTTTTGTATGGAAGGTAATACGTTGTAGCTTCCAGGAATGGGTGCAGCTGACACCAAGTCAATAATTACAGTTTGTAGACACATAATAATCCTGAATATCAGCAGATCATTATCTCTGCTAAACATTTCCTCGGATTTGTGAAATTGTGCTCATTAACAGGCGTAATAATTAAATACCTATTTACATGTAAACAAGCACTGCGTTGAGTTGGTATGAGCACATAATTTCTCTCAAGGCTAATTCCAAATCGTTCTTTGTTTACAGGCTTTTAATGTAAATCCAACACATTTGGCAGAGAACCAGGGGTCAGATCTTTGTGGTTACCATAAGATCACATCTCTGCATAGCCTTTTATAGTTCCCATCTCCATCTTGCCCTCAGCAGGTCACAGGCTAACAATTTGCATTAGTTTCAAAGCAGTGAAAACATGTGTGGTGCATTGTTATCATATTTATGTAAGACCTTTTAACAAATGATACCTTTGGGTCACAACTAATGTTAAGGAGTAACTAAATACAATTGAGTTATTGAATGTGTTTGTACCTTTATTTTGATTCTAGTCTATAATGTTTATTACAATGAAAGCAACTGAGATAATCCAGTAGTTTTGTCCTGTAGACCGCCAAAAAAAAATCTGCAAAACAATCAGTGATGTTTCCTCTTACAGCTTACTGCTACTACCCAAATTACTACTACTACTCCAAAAAATGCTGTATTTCCAAACCTTGGCATGGCATGAAAATATACATTTTAAGTGTTACTCAATCAGGTGTAGTTGCTCTTATGTTCCATTATATTGTAATCTCTTTAGATTCACTTTAAATACATGAGATGTCTCCCGCTAATAATGCTTTGTTTAATTAATGATCGTACAAGCCATCAGCTTTCGTGTTGTTTACCCTACTCTGTGGAACATAATCTCAAGCAGGCTGTCATCTTTTAAGTCCTAGTTGAGCATTTTTGGCAGAACAAGTTCAATTATTGGTTCAGAGATTTATTGACTCAGAATTGTAACAAAGTGGGGCAACAGCAGAGGTATTCAATCTGTTCTTTGTTCTCCTTGTGTCTTTAATTACTGAAATACACATTTGTTCAAGGTCTATTTGGAAATAGAGTGGAGTTTATGCTTGAAAGCGTCAATGTAAAATCCAGCACATACATAAATAGTTTTCCATCACAAGAACAGAAGTAAAAAGTAAAAAAGGTGCCTGCATTTATTCTAATCAGTGAGGGAAACTTAATTACTGAATCAAGTTATTGGCCCTCGATTGCATTATGTTATATATATTTGGGAAATTGGGCCCTATCGTAATTCTCAATGCCAACAAGGAAGAAAATTGAATGTAGCGCGGCTGTTCATTTAATGTGATGTCTTTAATACAGTTAGGCAGAAGGGTGGTTACTTTGGCAATAAGAAAACCTCTACACAATTCTAAATAAACACTCAACAGGAGCTTTCTGTATGCATATGGACATATTTGTTATGGCAAACTGTGGTAATTTGCAATTTATCAACATTGTTGTAACAGCAATGGTGTTGTTATCAGCATTTCTATATGCATATGGTTTTAATTTAGATGGAAGTGATACCATGGGGCCAACATCTCCCATGCAGTGATAAACATAGCAGCTACTGCGGTAAATGGTGGCAGAAGCATTGCGTTTCCTGTTCCTTTTAAATGAATAGTGCTTAAATGGACGTAGGATGTGATCTGGCAGGTGAAAACATTATAAAAACTTAAATGTCATATGCAGTACAATATGAAAACCATACACAATACTATAACACATCAGACAATATAACTACCTCTCAAATTGATCAATATAAGGCTACATGCTTGATAATTAGCTTTTATATGATAATAAACTTGCAACATTATTATAATATGTCAAAACAATCGGCTGATTTCTGAATCCCTTCTGCTATGATTAAAAATGTTCGTCCGGCTAATAGCTTTTAATTCACCAAACAGCATACTTCATGTCCTTGTTCCTCAAAATAATTACATTACATAAATAATGTTTA